>NC_141365.1:23151743-23751743 GCF_057382095.1 Aulonocara sp. 'chitande type north' Nkhata Bay
TCACTTTAATTACTCCGAGGGCCTGCAGGGCACACAGAGTAATCCTGTGATCCACAGAAACACCAGGACCGCGCTCCATCAAGACGATTATTTACTTTCACCTTGTTTCATCCAGACACAGAATGCATATAAAAGATAGACATAACCTCTGGATCAGCCGAGCAAAGCCAAAGTGGAAGTGCCTTAAACTGCAATATTTCTAGTAGCTTGCAGCAGGCAACTTAACTGGTAAGTCAAACTGCTCAGCTTTAAGCATCACAAAAGTGACATCACCATGGCCACGCCTAACTTTTACATAAAGCATGTGTCTTTATAAGAGGCTAAATATTTTTAAAATTTGATTTTATAAACAATCAGAAGCTCACACTGGAGAAGGTGGACTCTAAAACCCTGAACTTATCATAATAATGATACTGGGTTTTTTGTCGATCGACTAACCGCTGCAGTCATTTTTTGTCTCCCTCACACACATGCACACACACACACACAGTATCTAAGAGTGCTCCTGTCCCTGACTCTGGCTCTCCTGAGTGTCTTGCCCCCAGCCGAGGCCGTTGATGGGCGCGTGTTTGTCCCAGCTGTCCGTGTTGTGCCCATGCTTCCTCTGGTGGCGTTTGTAGTTGTCCCAGTGGCCCGTGGTGTAGCCGCACTCGCCGCATGCATACGGCTTCTCGCCCGTGTGCCGCAGCATGTGCCTCTTCAGGTTCATGCTCTGGTTGCAGGAGTAGCCGCAGATGGAACAGTGGAACGGCTTGGCGCCCGAGTGGATGCGCTCGTGACGTCGCAGGTTAGCCAAGTTCCCGCAGGCGTAGCTGCACGACGGGCACTGGTAAGGCTTCTCGCCTGTGTGCACACGCAGGTGCCGCTTGAGGTTGTCGAGATGTGAGGAGGTGTAGGGGCAGTGCGGGCAGCAGTGAGGCTTCTCCTCTGAGTGGACGTGGGAGTGGCGGGCCAGATGGTTGGGGTAGTGGGACAGGAAGGGGCAGTGAGGGCAGCGGTACAGCTTGTTGCTGCGCTGACCGCGCCGGGATCCCCGAGACACGTCCCTGCTGCAGGGAGCCCTTGAGTTGTCTTTGGAGCAACGGCGGCAAACCTGGAAAAATAACAGAGCACACAGTGAGAGGAAACATTTCCTGTGGACAGATCATACAATCAAACGGTCATTAACCAGAATTGCCGCTCCGTGGTGGTCATTAGAAAGCCTGCAGGTTTAAAACGTTCCCACAGTGGGATAGCCACCTTCAACATCAGTTTTTTCTTCCCACATTCACCAAGTGCTTGCTTATAGATGGTCATCTGATTGTTGAAGATTCTCTGGATTATTTTAGGCGCTTTACATTACAATATAAAGTCTCTTTAGCCAAGTGTTTTTGTATATTGATGCTATATAAATATAATTGAACTGACAAGAATAAGATAATGAGGCATCTTACACATTTGTTCATCTATTAATACTTATGAGCTTTTAACTCCAGAAAAGAGAGCAGCCCTGACGTGACAAAATTGCTCACAAATCCTAATTAGCAGCAGCAGCAGCAGAAAGTTTTACAAAGTTTTTAAATGACAGGGACTAAAAAGTGTTCGGGCATTGGGGGGGGAAAAAGTACTTGTTTGAAGGTGTGGCTGAATGAGGTTTGTAGTAAGGAAGCACTTTAATTATTCAATTTGTGTAGAACAGCACTATATCAGTACCAGTCCATTAACAACTAAATCATTAAGATTTTTCCTGTCAGGAGGTTGGTTGATCCTGCTGGGACCATAGAGAACTTGTAGATAGAGCTGAAGACACAATACGGGGTGAAAATGGCATGTATTGGAAATCTGACAAAAAAAATTATGACAAAATTTATCAAAACCGATGAGAGAATACCGCCATCTGAATCTATGGCGGCCTGAACATGTGCACCACCTTAAGATTGCCACTGACTTTTTAGCTTGTGACAGCAGTATGAGGGAGGAAGTCACTCTGCTATCGTTAATGTAAAGTGGGAAAATGTGGAAGTTTGTGGTGGGCGGAGCTTCTGTTTTTCTGTTTGTCGTGGAAACAAACTACACATTGTACAACCCCTCATTTCATCCTAAAGTTTACAGAGGATCTTTCAAAGAAAACCAGCTTTGTTTTGGTAAACAAACCTGTCCTCCATCGCCCTCCACCTCTCCCTCTGCCCTGTCGCCCTCTAGGTCAGACTCCTCCAGGGTGAGGCCGCACACCCGGCAGCAGAGCGGGAAGAGGAGGACTGGAAGGGGGCCGGAGGGGGAGCCGAGTCCTCCCAACGTCTGGAGGTAAGCAGAGTCCTGGGACACTCGTAGGGTCAGGTCTGACATGACTGCAGACACATAGGGAAGCATTCAAAAGGCAAAGTTGTTTGGATCATTATTAGCTGCAGTGTAAACACGTTCTTCTAGATGTTCCCCATCATGCAGTTCAGTTTTAGGTCACTGAGCACTAAGCCAGAGAGAATTTCTCTTCCTCATTTTGCTGACTTGCTTCCTCTTTTCTGCTCTGCTCACTGCTTCCAAGATGAGAAATCTCCCCCTCAGAAAAAGTTTTTTTTTAAAATTCGGAGTTGTCAAATCTCCAAAATGCAAACCTTCCACATGTCATCAAACCTCTGCTCTGGGTTTGTGATATTCCCAGGTTTTAAGTGTGCTTTCAATCTAGAAATTTCTACATAAAGAACAGCTTAAAAAGCCTGGTTAGTTTTTAAATCACAAAACTACAGGAATACCACAGGATATATGTGAGCATTTTGCTAAATGGGAAATGCAGGCGTCATGTGTGTGTTTGTGAGGCTTGACCCAAACAAGCAACAAAAGTGAGCGTATCTCACGGCTCCGTCACAAAGACACTAAATTGTAGTAAGAGACTTTAAAAACAGAATTACAAAGAGACTCGACGTCAGAGTGGTTTCCTTTATCAAAAAGAGATGCATGTGACTATAACCAACAGACAAACACACGAACATTTAATCAACTGATAATGAAAAACTGAATACCCAACATGTGGTCACACTGAAGCTGAAATCTATCGCTGCTGTTATAATGATGATTTCACAACGACACAATAACACATGCTTCGCTCTTAGATCTGCAGTGTTTCCCCTGCCTTTCCCTCGGAGGGCAGTCCCCAACCCGAGAGAGAGAGAGAGAGTGAGAGAGCGAGAGAGAGAGAGAGAGAGAGAGAGAGAGAGCAAAACAAAATACACACATCTCATACACATATATAAGTGTTATGTAGACATATTTGAAATTACATCTAAAGTTAAACACTAACTTTAAGTAGGGCTGCACGATTTTGCATAAAATGAGAATCACGATTTTTTTGCTTAGAATTGAGATCATGATTCTCTCACGATTTTCTTTTCCAGTATAAATATTTATTGCACTTATTAACTGCACATCAACTTCGTAACAGTTGAGACTGAACATAAAAACAATAAATAAACATAAAAACAACTAGGGCTGGGCCATATTATACCGTTCACGGTAATACCGGTATAATGTTAGGCAACGATAGGAAAATGAAATATTGCGATAGAATGGGAGTAAAACGCACATGCGCAGTGCCTTTGTTTTCATACGCACATGGCCGATTGTTGAGTGAAACAGATGAACCAGAATTGGTTTGTAAAAATGGTGCAACTTCAGTGATGTGGAACTGGTTTGGTGTTTGTCCGTCAGATACACAACAAAGCACATTTTTTTGCAGAACATGCAAGCGGCCGTTGTTATTGTCATATTTGTCGGACTAAGATGCTCTTAAATCTGGGAGTAATCTGGGTCCTAAACTCCGTAAACTTCAGGTCAAACAACACTGCAGCATCACTTAGAGTTAAAAACTGTCTAAATTCTTTCATCTTTAATAAAACGATCAGCATTGCTGCTTTACCAGGTGTCACTATAAAGTTTAACTTCCAGGCATCCATGAAAACAAAAGTTATTACATTTAACGGAGTTAGAAGTTAGCAGGAAGCTAGCGGAAGTTAGCTCGCTAGTTTCGCTAGTTACCTAAGCATGATATAGCATGTTCTGACTGAGAGATTTCTGAAAAAAATCAAACGTACAGCTCTGCTATCACTTCCAACATAAATGAAGACAGGAAACTAAACAGCAGTGACGTTTGTAGGGTTACTGAAGTTGGGCTAGCTGATATATAATGATGTGCTACGTGATCGCTAGCGACACAGCTATGTTAGCATAACATAAACAGTGAAGCTGGAGGAAGAACACTAACACTTTTCCACTTATAAAAGTTAACGTGAAGGTTCTTCATGGTTAGAGACAAATGCAATCGCATGGCAGGATGCTGTAAACGGACCAAACTTCAGTCAGGAGAACAACTGAGATAATCCATCCACAATACGAGGTTAGTCATTAATATACTGCAACAACATGGGAATAGAGCAGCTGCCAGAGAATTCAACATTAATGAATCAATGGTACAGAAGTGGAGGAAGCAAGAAGAACGAGTTTAATAAAGTTTGATTTATCTGACTGCTTTGTTTCGCTTAATGTGCCTTATAATCCCGTGCACCTTATGGTCCGAAAAATGCGTACTGCACACTGCAGTTTAATGTTGCAAAGCACCTCTTTTTAACTTCAGTGGATATTATACATGGTTATGCTCAGGATGTGTCAGCCCATTTCTACTGGAAATGCCTTTTGGTTAAACTTTCAGCAAGGAATTTGCATTTGCACTGTTACATTTTTATAAAGCTTTAATGTACATAAAAACCAGCTTCTTGTTTAAGTGAAAATAAATGGAAGGTTGTCTTTTTGCGCTAGTAATGTTGTGGAGTTGTATTTTGTCTCGCATCAATTATATCGTCGGTTATATCGTTATCGCAAATTTTCAAATATATATCGTGATAAATATTTTTGGCCATATCGCCCTGCTCTAAAAACAACAAATGTCTCACGTTTTGTTGTTGCCGCAAAATGTTGTACTGCTTGAAATTCCGTCTCCACCGTTGCTCGACACTGCGTGTATAGAGCAGGTAGTGCAACAATAGAAAAATAGTTGCGGGACGGCACTGTGTAGGGTTTGTCTAGGGTGTTGATCATTTTCCTAAATCCCTCGTTTTGCACAGTGTTGATGGGAGCCATATCTTTGGTCAGGTGATAAGTAATAGCCTCCGTAATTTCCCTATACCCGTCTAACTCCTGCGGGAGTTCGACGTGTATAGGGAAGCGCTGTATAAGGTTCCCGTTATTGATGTTTGGGTGGTTGACCGGGACGGATTTTCTCCTGTCACTTTCTTGTCATCCCTGACGTGCTCTCCGTTGTTTTTTCCCTGCTAATTTTAGCAGCCAGCTTCTGTATCACGTGGTATAAGGCTCCGCCCTTGTCATTTGTTGAGCAGGAAGAGTGAGCGCTTGTTTTCATGCAGATTACGTCCCGGATCAAAATGCGGTACAATCATCGTCGTCTTTTTTTTTTTTTTTTTTTTTTTAAATCATTGTCATTTGGAAATGAGATTTCACATAAGTATGAATCGAGATCGCGATTTTTTAACGATTAATCGTGCAGCCCTAACTTTAAGGTTTACAATTTTATATGTTTTAATGTATTCTAACAAGAATTCTTATCATTCATTAAAAATGGATATCATCACAGCTTTATCTCGTGGCTAAATCACCATGGTAACTGATGCTAAAAAAACATAACACGGTTGGGTGCCAGGTAATATTTTCAAAGTTTTCAAATTGGCTGGAAGAGCCACTTTTGCACCAGTTCATTCATTTGCAGCATGTTTTAAGTTGTTAAGAAACAAAGCATATAAAGCATGTATGTGTTATGAACTTTGCTCGTGGTGTACACCTTTGCCACAGACCAGATAATTTTGCATTACATCATGGCAAGAAAGAGGGTGTGCTTCCTTTATCACATGACTCTGTGTTATTCACCTAACCTGTCATGGTCCACAGAGCACACTGGAGCACTGGTGACACCAACTTTACCCAAACTGAAAACAAGTCATTACTGTAAATGCATTACAAGAAAAATCCCGTAAACAGGTGTTAATCGGTCTAAAATCCCAGAGGAGAACTTTTCCAGGAAGCCTCCAAACCCACCAAAGAGGGAAACACTGAACAAAAAGACATCGCTGTGACTTCTCCTAAATGGCTGCTTTTTCACATTAGTGGCACACCCTGCTACGTAGACGATCTGAAAATGTTATTTATACTGATGATGATGAACTGAGTTTTCAGTCCAAAGGTGACATATATAAAAGTTAGTTGTCAGATTAGCAATCAGAAAGAGTTTCCTTCAAAGTGATTAAAAAAGAGAGAGAAGCTGCAGGCAGCCTGTGAAATTATTGATTAACAAACTTGTTTTAACACAAATTTATCAGCTTTTTAACTCTGAGACCGTAATTGATGTAAAGGTTTGTGTTTACTCACCTTCTTCAGCATCACTGTTTGCCTTTTTCCGTCTTCCCCGTCTTTTCTCCTTCTCCCTCCTCTGCGGTCTCTCCTGCGTGTGCATGCGCTGGTGTCTGCGCAGGTTGCCGAGGGAGCTGCAGGCGTAGCTGCACTGGTGGCACCTGTACGGTTTCTCCCCGGTGTGTGTGCGGGCGTGGCGCTGCAGGTTGACGAGCTGGGCTGAGGCGTAGGGGCAGACGGGGCAGCGGTACGGCTTCTGGCCGTCATGGGTCCGCATGTGGCGTTTGAGATGGTTGGAGTAGCGCGAGGTAAAGGTGCACAGCGAACAGGAGTACAGTTTAGGGGCGGGGTCCGCAACACCGCTGGCTTTGTCTACGTTTCTCCTCTTATTTTTGGAGCTGCCGCCGAGGGATCTATCGGACAGGTTGGAACCGTCCAACTGAGAGGAGTCGATGGAGGTGCCATGCTGGAGGCCCTCCTCACAGGAGAGACAATAAAGCTCTGCCCCTAGGTCGAGTCCTACACCTGGAATAAAATATATCACATTTTCTAATGTTAAAATAATTAAAACAATATTAATATTAAACAATATTATATTGATTCAGTACAAACAAAGTAAAAACAAACCTCTGCAGCCATTTGTACTGATCTAACCTAGGCATTTGACACAGTGGATGATAAATCTTAAAGCAAAGACTTGTCAGAGCAGGGCGGTTCAAATTGGGTACATACATACGCTACAATCATTATGTTGGTCGTATTATAGTGAAACTTTAATTTTGATCATAATCTACTCATCTGCACATAATCCAATAACCAGGCTCTCTACAATAACCTTTTAATACAGTACAGCACAACCTGATGATAAACTTTTCATGTATTCCTACAGTTCTGAGTTTGAGTTAGCATATTAATACATTCATGCAGAATTACACTTGATTACTCTTTCTTGTTTACACCTACCAATCAGTAACCAGTGAGAAAACTGAAACTGGTCTTTTATTTTACATTGAGTTGTGTCTGCTCTCTGAGGCAAGAAATAGACTTGCTGTTTCCACGTTAATGTCAGTGGTGGACTATGTAGATGTGACTCATATGCATGTGTGTTCATGTGCTTACATATGCTGGATTCTATCCATCATAGAGTTGTGAGATTTACTGGACACTGAACTCAAATCAAAGAAGTGAAAATATTCCAATATCACTCTGTGCCCAGGTCTTTTTTATTTTTAACTCCACATGTAAACAGCCTGGCATGTTATAGTCAGTCAGTAGTTACCAAGATCTAAGCCTGCCCCCAAAGGTGTGTCTCCCAGAAGCTGACCACATCCCTTACAGGAGAGGAACGCTGGGAAGGTGGAGTCTGTCGGTGCTGACGAGTCGTCCTCCACACTTAGAGAGAAGACAGTCATACCTGAAGAAGAACACAGGGTTAAACAGACAGTCGCTTCAACCTTTGAGGAGAAAAATTCAACTCTCATGGGGTTTGAGGAAATAACCGCTGCATTTAAAAACTTAATTTATTACAGGAATGATTTATATATTTATGCTGGCAGCTGAGGCACGCTGAACTCACTTCCCCTGAGTGAGGTGTTGCAACTCAGAAGGAAATCAGCAGCATCAGCGCTGGAGCAGAAATAGAAGTCAAAACAAGAAACAACATGACAACTTAAGTTAGTCAGTTGGAGAATCTACTTCTCCGAGCTCCTAACATAGCGATGAAATGTCTTTGCCCTCTATACATCAGCCTGTACCATAAGTGACATCACAAAAGCTGCATCAGCTTTCGACTTCTACTACTCCTACACCAGCACTGATGCTGAGATTATTTCTGAGTGGTGACACCGGTGGTTCAGGCAAAGAGGGAGTCCTTTACAACTCAGTTGCTAGTATGGACCTGTGAGGACTTCACAGTTGGTGCACGAACGCCACCTGCATGCTCAGTCGTTCATTGCTCTTTCACTCCAGCATCATCTATGGAAGCCCAGACAAGTTAAAAAGTGAAAATACAGCATACTTTTCATTTTAGCTCAACATTTGTGACTCTTTAACTTGGCTTCAAATGTGAATTTTAAAATCTATAAGCTATTTTCAGCTTCTCCTTTACCACAAGGGGTCACCACAGTGGTTAGCGCCACACATTTCATTTGGCAGATTTTTGCACTCAACACATTTCACTTACCCAGTGATAAACTAATAATGCAGACTAATTACCCAATAATACATTCAGCTTACATTCTGTTTAACTTTCTGAATTTTTAATTAGCAAACATTTGACTTTTAACTTGCGCTACAGAAATGGGTTTGCATATTATTTCACTTTCAACAAACTCAGAGACAAACTTATGGTACAAAGTACCATAAACTCAAAATCTTAAATACGGAAAGCACATCAGTTTGAACTTGTAAGTCTTTTCGAGCCCGATCATCAAAGGGACCATACCTCGCCTGATTACCAGGAATTGGGAGAACAATGTTTAAATATTGTGTGAGCACAGGGTCAATGCTTCAGTCAAAACAGAGAGAAAAGCCTAATAAAAACATGTGGAATGTTTAAATATGTGGCTTGCTTTCAAACCCCGTGTATGTAAAAACCTGTGTGTGTGTTACTGACCAGACTCTCTATCCAGTCCCATGATCTCCGAGTCTCCAAACTCCAGCTCGCCGCTCAGCAGGAAGTCGCTGTCCAAAACGAGACAGCCCGGCTCACACACCACTGCCCCATCCTCAGAGTCCACTGAGTGCAAACAGACACACAAACATTTCTCATAATTTCCTGTATAAACACACCTGACCAAATGAAGACAAACGCCAAGCCCATCCTGAAACACAAAGTCAGCTTCTACCTGAGGGTGTTAAAAAGTCTGGGTTTCACTCAAAGGTTTCCCTTTGTGATACGAGCTGTAAAACTGTGAACATCTGACACAAACATCAACATCTCTTCTCTTTATGTAACAAATTTTCATTTCCTTTAAAAAAAAACAAACAAACAACAACCCCCCCCCCCCCAAAAAAAAAACCCAGACACATTTACAGATTGCAGGGTTGTTGGTTGTTTTTTTAACAGTGATAAAAAAGAAGATGTTTAAAGACAAAAATCAGGCTCATGTTTCACATACACATGTTTTTTTTGTTTTAAAATTTGGCTGCAGAGAACACATTTGATAAACGGGACAGAAGACAGCTGATAACAGAGTTTGTGCTCGAAAACACACAAAAAGAAGAAGAAGAAGAAGAAGGATAACAGCAAAGGAGGTGGAGAGGAAACGAGAAGGAAATCGGTGAGCATGAGATAAGTGCTGAGGAGGAAGAGCTGTGGGGTGAGGAACGAGGCTGAGAGGGTCAGGAAGAGGAAGACGAGTCGAACACAGAACTGATGATACAGGACATTTTTATACTCTTAAACCTCTGAGCGGACATTTGTTGACCCAGCTTAGAGCAATTCTAACTTTTAATGTCACAAAGAAAATAAAAACTTACTGATAATTAAAAATATTTACACTAAACATTAAGGAAACTTAAAATTATTTTCTTTATTCCCATTTTCCTGAGCTTTAATTTGAAACCTACAAAACCTACTTTTTCAAACAGTTTGCATAACTATTAACAGTAGTTAGAGTAGAAAATTATTCTGCTGCGGTTTTTCTGACCTATTTGTCTTTTAGAGGTCAATGACAAACACTGGCTAATGCAATCTTTAATAATTAACTTTTTAATCATAACTAAAAAGTAATTAGAATTTAAGGTTCTGAGACATTTACTAAGACAAGATAAACTAATTCAGGAAAAATATGGGGTGCTTTTGCAGATTTATTTAGATTAATTTAGAGAATTAAGATGTTTTTCCTTCTCAAAATGGGCCTCTGGAGACCAATACACACATCCAATTAAGGCAAAAGTCTGAGTTTTCCTGTCATTTCAGGCTATTTTAAATGTGAGGATTAGGCCTAAGTAAACTAAGCCCTGCTTAAAAAAAAGAATAAGTGAAAAACATTTATATGAGACGCTTGTTGATTTCTGTTTGGTTGAAACCTTTTTAGTAGGAACCAAAAATATAACAACAGAAGCAATTGTTAGCTGCAGACCAGCAGCCAGAGGACAGAAAGTAACAAACACCACAACTCATTAAAAATTTTCAAACTAATTCAAGCTGCACTGTGCTTGCTCCCTGCATCGACTAAAGAAAACAAAGATGCTGTATGACAAGTTTAAGGCTGCGCAGGTGAGTAGGAATTAAGAAGGTAAAAGGGTTTCAAAAGGGTTATAAGGACATTTCCAAGTTATACATTCTACAGAGACAGAGATTATCCACAAATGGAAGACATTCAAGACAGCTGCCAGTCTTCCCAGGAGTGGAAATCGCAGCAAATTCACCCCAGTGTCAGACTGTGCAAGGCCCAGAGAAAATACAAAAAACCCTAAGAGCTTCATTTCAGATTCTACAGGCCTCGGTTACCTTAGTTAAATGTCTATGACAGCACAATTAGAAAAAGACTAATTAACTGTGGCTTGTTTGCAAGAACTGGCAGGCACTGAAAGCCTCTTCTCTCATGACATGACAGCACAACTTAGATTTCCAAAGCTGCAAATCACAAGACTTCTGGAAGTCCTTTGCACAGCAAGATCAAAATCAAACTCAGCATATCAGCACAAAAATCTCATAACAGCTGTCAGCGTGGTGGTGGAAGGGTCATGATTTGGACTTATTATACAGACAGGACCTGGACATCTTGCAGTCATTGACTCAACCATGAACTCTTCTGTATACCAAAGTATTCTACAGTCAAACATGAGGCTGTCTGTGTGACAGCTAAAGATTATTTTACGTTATTGGTACAAACAGGGACATTCAACTGAACAATGATCCCAAGCCCTGCAACAAATCTTAAATGAATACCTGTATACCTCAATGAACTGGAGCAACGCTGTAAAGAAGAGTGTTACAGACGGATAAAATCATACAGAAAATGATTATTTGAAGTTGTAGTTGATAAAGCTGGTTCTGCAAGCTACTGCTAAGAGTCCTGTTTAAAGTCTTTTAGTTTTTCAACAAGTCTGCAGGCAGGTAATGTGAGTTAAGACCCAGCGTCTTACAAATCCCAGATATTTTAGGTTTTCCTTTATTAAAATGTTGGTTTCGGTTATAACAGCAAAAAATGTCATTCCTCCACTGTAGAACCAAAGCTGTTCGGTCAATCTTTGTTCAAATGAACTGCTAACGTGTTCAAACGTAGACCGACCTGAACTAAAACACACCAATCCTCCTTTTATCGTTCAGTTTTACAGAAGCTTTGGTTCAACTGTGCGATCATTCTTTCAGATAACACTGCTGTGATTGTGTCAGACGTCCAGAAGCTACTTGAGCTGCAGTTAGACTTTGAATACGAGTAATTTGAATACAAGGATGTACTGGCCTTTTTTCCCCTCTGAGCCCCTGCTCACATGCTCAAAAGTACACTCCCATCTAGTGCCTGTTTAAATATGTACATCATTAGAAATCTGAGAAGGTCAACAGGTGACTTCAGGTCTCCTAAATCCAGTATTCTCTTTTTGTAAGCTGACTGATGCCCACGCAGTCAAGAAAATGTAAACGAAGGGAGGTGAGCGTTCTACAGGTGACGTGTGGGAGGAGAGTAAAACAAAAGAAACTGGAGACACAACTAGAACCTAAAAACGTCTTCTGGCCCCTGTTAATAATAAAGGTGAGGGTACACAGGAAACCAAGGGGAATGACAGAAATCATACAGGAAGCTGTGAAAGAAAGAGAGGAAGAACGAAGGGAGGGAGCAGGGGGAGGTTAGGTAGGGAGCCTGCGAAGAGGAAGTGGAGATAGGAAGCAGAGAGGAGGTGGAGAATCCAAGTGAGCCAGAACAGTCAGGATGAGATAACAGATAAACACATCTGCTTAAAGGACAACATGTCTTCAGCAGTCTTCCTCTCAGGGAGATAAAGAGGAAAGGACTTGATGACCAGTCAGGCAACTTTTAACATTACTGTATCCCTCAGAAATATGTCTAATTTTATAAAAATGCATTTAAAGTGGACCAATACCTAGCAAAGACTCATTGCCTTATTCTATGGCAGTGATTTAAGATTCATGCGGAGAGAAAGGCAGCAAAGAGCTGGAAGTAAACAGCTGGACTTACGTTTCACCGGCTGCGGGTTGGACTGTTTTCTCCGCGGCATCTTCGCCTCTCTTCAGCACGGATCCTGTGCTGTTTTCGCGGTGACACCTCCGACACTCTGCGGGCTCAAGTCCGTCTGTCCAGCAAGAGAGGCAGCCAGCTAGCTAACTGCATGTCATCATCATCACCTCCTTCCTCTTCCTCTTCCTCCAACGGACAGCAGTAGCGGCGGAGTCATCGCCACCATCTAACGCCTGAAGCGGAAGGCGTACACCGGCAACAGCACCAATTAAAAAGACCCACACCTTCCCTAAATTATTACATTACACTTTGCAGCTATATTCAGTTCACAATAAACTTTAAAAACACACCAATCCATTTAAATTCATCACCATGGCTAATTCTTTGTTATTGTTTCGCAGTAAGTAGCCGGAGCCATCTTGCTAGCCAGCGAGCCAACCGGCTAAAATCAACACTGTAATCTAACTCTCGCTTTTAGCTCACACTAAAAATAAAACTTAATGAAGTCGAAGACACTCCACCGAATAACTTACCTGTGATAATGTCCCTTAAAATACCGCGGGTGAAAATGCAGTTAAAACTATTCTCAAAACACTCTTTTTGTTGTTGCCAAACACACACAGCGCCACTATGCCGGGTCCGGGCTCTATGTGACGTCACCGAAAGACGCAGGGGATTGTGGGAATAGTAGTCCTTACTGTGTTTACCAACCTCAAATGACCTCTACATATTATCAATGGAAGTTTGTCTCTGCCACCATAAAAAAGTAAAATCTCTGTATTTCAACATACAAACCCTGAATTTAACTTAGGTGTGGTGGAAAAAATAATTCTTTACATATGTATATATCTATAGCTAAATAATAACAATAATGTTTTCTTTTGTTTGTTAGTGTTTTTTGTTTTTGTTTTTCAATGTGAGAAACAAGCTCCCTCAAATTTTAGGTAATCTTGCAATTTTTTCCTCACAAAAACAAAATATTGGACAACTCATGTATGTTTATATAATAACAAGAGCAATAATAACAACAATAATAATTATTATTATTATGCAAAGAATGCTGTATTGTATATAAATCTGTCTTCCTATAATGTTTAGAAGACAATAAAATCATTTGATTTCCTAGAGATGACTAACAAGTGTTTAATATTGTGGATTTGTAAAAAGAAATAAAGTTTAAAAAATGTGAAGTTGTGAAAAGGAACACAAAAGGCACAGAAATACCACAAAGATTCAGCAATAGGTTCACTTTATTGTCAAAATATTCAACAAAAACCTCAAAAACAGATAATCCTCTGTTGTTTGTACCACTGCAGACATATATGTTGTTTTAAGTAAAGGTAGTTGATGCCAACACAAATTACAAAATGCAAGAACATATATTTTGCATGATGCTTTTTCTTGAATACATTAAATTAACGAATAGATATCATACAATTGTGATAAACATACCATGAAATTTACATTAAAACAGTTTGTCAATAAGAGAGGTTTTTTTTAAAGACCCTATGCATATACAGTTCTAAGTGTCAGGTAGGTTTAACTAACGTAAAAAAAAATCATATCCTTTTATTCTCTCAGCTATTATTTTTCTGTATGTACAAGCTCTGAATGCTTTGACATTTCAACAGTAAAAATGTTTGTGTTGTTAAACTAGAAAAAATAATGAGGTGAATAAGATGTATTTTATAGGTTGCTGTTCTCTAGTCAGTCACTCAGGCAACATTTCTCAGGAGAGATCATGGCCTGAGTAAACATCATTGAGGGGTTACATGTCAGTCAAAGACTGGCTAAGAAAGAAATCATCTATATAGCTTTATCTTTATATCTTCAGCCTTTCTTTTTTAATACTCAAAATTCTGCCACCTATTCAGGATAACACTACACAATTGAAAAAGAAAAAGAGAAAAACATATTCCTTTAACTTGATAATTGTTCCTTGAGAAGAATCTAGAATCCTCTACAATGTTAAAATATTAAATGAATGAAACTTCAGGAGTTTGCATGACACACTGTATTTCTAAAAAACAAAACAAAACTGGGTGAATTCAATTCAGTGGGAAATTTCATTTGTTTTAAGTATGGGACCAACAAAGGATCAAAAGCAGTCTTTCATTTTTGGGATCCTTAACTGTCAAGTGGAGCAATGGCAGCAATTAGACAGAACTTCCCTTAAGGTTTTATTTGCTCAGATGCTAACTAAAGATCTGAGTTTTATTGAGCTGGGTTTCTGGGATAGGGTTAACGAAGTCAGGTTAGGGAATTGGGGAGGGGATGGACTGCCTATGAAGATGGAAAAAACAAAACAAAAACTGCCACCTCAGCATCCCAAACAAGCCACAGGTACAAATACAGTCATATAAAATCATGTACATATTTTAGAAAAGCTCTGCTCTGGGTCTTCTGGTTTTCTCAAAACATTACCAGTAGGGGTCATAATTTGCAAGAGCTGAATCAGAAAAAAACGACTTGGTTAATTTCAGCAAATCCTCTACATATATTATATATCAGTATGTTACTATATATTATGTTTAACGCTCATTCACGAGTTAAACATGGACTCAAACTCATCAATCCTCTGCCTGGTGTTTCCTCTGGGGATCTTTCTGTAGGACACTGTTTTGTACTTCGATGATTGTTGGCCATCTTTCTTCTTGTCATCTGCAGCATCAGCCTCACCATTCATCACAGGAGACCTTACGGTTTTCATTGGATGTTTTACTGTGCCAGAGGAGATTTTGCTCTCTTGTTCATCTTCCATCGAGGACTGAGCAGGAGCTTCCATCAGTGTCACTTTGTCCTCTGGTCTGCAAAGCGATGTCTGTAGGTCTGAAAATGCACATGTTTTTGAATAATTTAAATACTTCTAGGAAATGACTTAAAATTACTTTCTTTTGCTCCATGGAGGTTTTTGTCCACTAATATTTATCTTAGTTGAGTCAGTGTCATCTTTGTGGAATTTTAATGAATGAACTTTCTGGCTCAAATCTTCACTTTCAGTAACTGTGTTCCAGCCAATCATAGCTGCAGTTATATAATATCCAATGTAGATCTGAACATTTGAAAACAGTAACTTCACTTTGGAACGTTTACAGAACAAATATATCAATGTTTTTACACAGCAATCTGAATTTTGGGTCTATAAAACCGTTTTATTAACGACGTATGACAACACAAAAATAAACCTCACCCATATCTTCTTGTTTCTTATTTTAAATGAAAATTTACCTTATCTCACAGAAACAGTATGTATAAGCACTGCTGTATTAGCCTATTTGCAGACCTTGTCTTTGTTAGGAAGTCTTAATGCTGATCTAAAGACTATAACAATAAATTTTTCCTTCTACTCCACCATATTTTGCAAGCACGTACTTAACTTTTTAGCCAATAAAAGCCAAAATATTCTTAAGAATGAGTTTATTGTTATTCTGTAGATTTCTTAGAAAAAGGTACCCAGCAACATACTGTAATTAGAAGGAATAAAATAAATAATAATATGACCAAAAATACTATGTCTATGTATAATAATACCATGTAAATGATTTTACTCAATAATGGTCTTTTCTACAGTCATTTTGAGCATATTTCGATGCTAAAATGTTTGTAGTTTTACATAAATAAAAAGTTCACTTCTTTCACTTCAGCTATTCTTCAGTCAAATTTTAACATGTTTCCTCGTAAATTTGATATACCGTGGATCTGCCTTTTTCTTGCTGTGTGGTACCCCATTTAAAAAAAACCCAAAACAGAAGTGCATCTAAAGCCAAGCTTATTCTACCTGATAAGTGTCTGATTTAATGTGTGCAGTTCCTACCTGTGACCACAGGTGTCACCAAACCAGCCAGGACTGAAATCTTTCTAGGGAATTCTGTGGTTACCTGTGTGCAATACAGGTGGAGTATTTCCGGAGTTGTCTGCTTCTTCTACTCCAGCTCTTTCACCTGGATGCCGCTCTTGCTCCTGTAAACTACGCTGCGACGTCTCTGTTTGTTCACTTAGATTCAGATGAGCGTCAGCACAGGGAACGTTTGTGTCTGTCACACTGTGTGCAGCAGCAGTTTGGTGTGAAGCGTCTGTGCTGCTCAGAAAAGCCTCCTTGTCACTGCTCGGCGATGTGGGATAAATGTCCCTGCTGTGGGTTTTGGCAGCGACAGCCCCTTTCTCTCCGTCTGTGAGGACTCTGGGAGCTTTGTTTTCTGTGCCGTGATGCAGAGTTTCAGCAGATTGTGGGTCCTGCAGAGGTGACAGAGGGACAGTTTTGGGGGATCAGACTGATCAGGCCTCTTTCCTGGCTCCTCAACCCATTCTTCTGTTTCTTCTTCTTTTACATAAACTTGTTCTTCCTTTTCTTTGTTTACCTCCTTTTCATTTTCAGCGTGATGCTCTCTCAGCTTCTCCACTTTGACTCCTTCTGCATTTCCTCCTGTTATCTGTCTGTCTTGCTCTATTCTCTTTTCATCTACATCTTCTTCTTCCATTCCTCTTCCTGCTCTTTCATCTCCACTTTCCTCTGTTACAGCTTGTTTCATCTCACCCTGACTTTCATCCTCACATACTTTTCCTACTTCTTTCTCATCTCCCTCCTTCTGATACTTAAACCACTCTTCTTACTCATCATTATTTATCTCCACCCCTCTTTTGTTGCTTCCATCCTTCTTCCTCCCTTTATTTCCCTCTTTTTCTCCATCACACTGTTCGACTTCATGGTTTTCTTTCTTTCTGTCTTCTTCTATTTCTCCTTCCTCATTTTCATCGTGTATTTCTTTCTCTACCTCTGCTGTAGAATGTTTCATTTCATCCTCTCACACTTAAACCTCCTTTCTTCTCTCTCGTTCTCTCCCTGTGTCTTTAATTCCTCTTCTCTCTCAGTCATTTCTTCCTCCATCTCTGCTTCTCCTTCCGCTGCTCTTCCCTCCATCTCCTCTTGGTCCATTTCTATATTGTCCTCCCTCTTATCTTCTTTCTCCATGTGGCCTCCCTTCTCCTCTTCCGCACCTTCACACCCAGCCTCTCCTTCCATCTCTTTTTCTGTTTTCCTTTCTTTCTCTACACATCCTTCATCCTTTTGGATTTTGTTAATGCTTTCTAGCAGCACGTGTCGTTTCTCAATTCACAGTCTGGTGACCTGGCGGCCACATTTTCAGCCTCATGCTTCATGTGTGTGTGAGTGGACGTGGGTTTGTAATACTTTAATCGCTCAGGTATGAGCTTGCGCTCCAGTTCACTGAGTCCTCCACAAGGTTTCACTTCTCTTTAACTGTGGCACAGACTCCTACCAAAGAATCCAGACTGAAGTAAAGAAACTAAAGAGTAAAGTCCTGAATGCAAATTTCTATTCAAGCATAAAGTTCGATCAGTAAAATACTGCTCTGTGTGTTCTCTTTGCCACAATGAATCTTTGATGCTTATTTCTAATTTCATATTTTCTTTCTTGAATTCTACTAAAGTAGCCTTGCATGACTCATAGGTCTAAATGATACTTATTTAGTTTTACTTCACCTATTTAACTACTCACTAAAACCAATGTCAAATCAGCCAATCACAAGGCTGCCACTCACGTATACATGGTCACAATGACCGGCTGAAGTTTAGACAGAGCATCAGAACAGAGAAGAGCGTTGATTTAAGTGGCTTGGCATGGTTGTTAGTCTAAATATTTCAGATACAGCTGATCTGCTAGGATTTTCCCACACAACCATCTCTAAAGTTTACAGAGAATGATCTGAAAAACAGAAAATAACCAGTGAGCGGTAGTTCTCGGGAAGAAAATGCCTCGTTGAAGTCAAAGGAAAATGACTGCTTTGAGCTGACAACAGTAACTCAACTAACCGCTTGTTACAACAAAAGTGTGTCAAGAGCATCTGAATGGTGTCATGGTCCTGGGTCGTGTGACCCAGTGTTGAGTTTTATGTATCTTTTGTATTCATTTATGCTTTAGCTTAGTTCGTCTAGTTAATTTCTAGGGTGCTGTTTAGCCCTTTGTTTCTTAGTTGTTTATGTCATCTCCCTGTACTCAGTCTCCCTGGATCATGCGTCTACCTGTCACGCGTCATGTCTGCGTGGTTATGTTTAGTTCATGTCATGTCTAATCTCCATGTTTCCTGTTTTATTTTGAAAGTCTGTATTCTATGTCAGTGTATTTAGTTTCACCTCTCCTGTCTTTAGGTTCATGTGTGTCAGCTGTGCTCCCATGTGTGGCCACTTCCCCTGATCATCCCTCATGTGTATTTAGTCTCTGTGTTTCATGCAGTCTGGGTCGTGTCGTCTGTGTTCCCACACTCCATGTCCTCATGGCCAGGCTTTACAGTCATCATCATGGTCCTCTGAGTCTAGTTTATCAGTATCTGTTTCCCAGTTTAGTTAAGTTTGGTTTAGTCACGGTGTTTCTGCTTCGTGTGAGACCTGTCATCAGCCATAATAAAGGCTCGCTTTCAGTTTAAGTTTACTCCGATCTACTCTCTTGTGTTCGCACCTGGGTCCACCACACACACCACCGCACGGTCTGTCTCCTGAACATTGAACCACACTGCATGTCGCTCTTGTCAGCTAAGGACTGGAAACTGAACCTACATTTCACATAGCTCACCAAAATTGGACAGTAGAAGAGTGGAAGAAAGTTGCCTGGTCTGATAAGTCTGGATGGTAGGGTCAGAACTTGGAAGCGTGGATCTATCTTGCTTTATGTCAGTGGTTCAGCATCACTTCTTAAGCGCAGCCAACCTGAGTGTTGTTGATGACCCTGTCCATGCCATTATGATCACAGTGTATCTATCTTCTGATGGCTGCTTCCAGCAGGATAACTCACCAAAGTTCAAATCATCTAAAACTGGTTTCTTGAACATGACAGTGAGTTTACTGTACAGAGATAGACCCCAAATCACCAGATTACAACCCAGTAGAGCTCTTTTGTGATGTGATGAAACTGCAGACAAATCTGCAGCAAGTGTGTGATGCTGTCATCTCAACATGGACTAAAACGTATGCCACAAAGAATTAAGACAGTTCTGAAAGGAGGTGGTCTTAATTGTCTGTGGATATTAGACTCCCTCTCAGTCCATCCCCTCATGCTCTTTTGTTTCTCTGTCTTTAAAACAACTTCATTCTCATTGGCTGATTGCCTGTACCTGGCATCACCATGAAAAGACATGACCTCTAATTGAGATAAAACAGAGCCAAGAGTAAGAAAAACTATTAGAAACTGAGTGTTGACAGTAGTCTGAAGCTTTTGGCTACAGGATTACCTGTACTTATGTTTGACAACTAGGTCATGCTTATATTGAAAATGCACTACTTGAACAGGATATATGAGACAGAAAATGATGAAAAGCACAATTGGTCCTCTCTAAGAGCATGTGTAACCAGCAGATAACAGGAGCGTTTTGAAAAATGCTCCAGTGAGAGAGTAAACAGTCAAGTACATGAGTTAAAAAGAACAAAATGTTCTGAAAGTGTAACAGCTTGCATTGATTTCCTTTTAATAGTTTCCCCTCTAAATAATACATTTTTAGTTTTCGAACTTATGCTATCTTCATGCAAACTGCTCACCATGTTTTCATGTTTAAAATTTATATAAAAATAAAGTAGAAAAACTCCACAAATTATTAAACATGCCAGGGTATAAAAATGATCCCAGGTGTGTTCTATAACATTATGATAATAAATAATTTTGAAATGTGCAGTAAAAGCAAAGGTTCTAAAACCAGAGCATAAAACCAAAATCCTGTAATTATACAGCAGTACAGACTCCTTGGCTGAGCCTTTTATCTGACTTTAAATGTACATATAAGAGCTTGAAGATCAGCACTCCTGCTGCGGTTTATCCCACTGTGCTATGTAAAGCATTATAAGCTTTAAAGTATGTTACAGTTTCACATGTAGTGGAATTATTTCCATATTTCCCATCCACTACACAGCACATAGTTGTTATCTCACTGAAACCACATCTATACCACTACAGTTAAAGAAATATTATGGTATTTTGTAAATGATGTTATCTTCACATTTTGCATAATTTAGAAATTGTATAAATCTCAAAAGCAATTGCATTTAGTGTCCAAGATGTGGCAGTATAACACGAGAAATGCCATGCTCATGACCACATGCTGTGTGTTTACAAAAATGAAACAGTGTTACACCCATCTCCAATCCCCTTCCTGTATTTTAACTGTTTGCATGGTGTGTGTGTGTTACATGCCTAACTGTCTAAACCTTAGTGGGTGAATGACTAGTTTTAGCTCTTCATTCCCCCCTCACTATGTCCTTTTTCACACTTTAAACCTTGCTTAAGTTTTTGAAATGAGCTGCTGTTTTTGTGAAGCATATTGTGGCTTTTGTTAAGCAACAAAACAAGTTATTAACATCAAAACATCAAATTAGTAAGTAAAAAAAACATATTTTTGTCTGCATAAAAAGCCATCAGTCCCACTTCCTGCAAGTGACAATTATATTCATTCCAAAAAACATTCTAGTAATAGTGATTGCTTTGTCACCTGCACAAATATTTTATAAATACAACTTGTTTGTGTTTCTGTTTATTTTTACCATTTAATTTTTTGTTTTTTTGTTGTAAGTTATGGAGGTTTTCAATTTTTTTTCATCACAAAAGATGAAAACAACCTTTATGATGCAGCTTTATTAGGAGCCATTAAACCAAATAAAAAGCCCAAATCATCATTCATCAGAAAATTTATTACAATAGTAAAATTGTGCAAGAGTACAAATTCGAGGGACTTTTCCTATTTTTTTTTTTTTTTAGAAGTTTCACATCATCTTTTCTATGAAAATTTGCATTCATTGTGTTTTACATTCAATTGTGGTACAAGCAGAACCTTAACTGAGAACTGTATTGTGTATTTCTTCCATTTTAATAGTAAAACAGGCTCAAATCCTTAATTTCTTTGCAGTGCTGATGTAATATGAAAAGGTCAAGGTGCATATTTTTCTATGGATGTGAATGCTAGTGTTTTTTGTGCATTAGAATTATTGCAATTTGTACATCCTTTGTTTTCACTCCTCGACCAAACAAAAAGAGCTTTGTGTGAGCTAGCAGCAGCAGCAGCAGCAGCACAGAATTGGCTCTTTTACATTTTCTAAAACCTGTCTGCATCAGTAGTATTTTCTAAGTTTTGCTTCTCTCGCTTTGCCTCCTGCTGAGCTCTCCAAGCAGCGAGAACCTCGTCGTCTTCAGCCTCCGCGGCAGCTCGAGCCCTAATCCTCTGCCTGGTTTGGGCAATGAAGGTGGAGATGTCATCCTCCTCCTCTTCTGTGGCTTCCTGTCTCCTAGTCCTTCTCCCTTCTGTCTCATTGCTTTCGTATCGTGAATGATGAACAGCGCCGTACGGTCTTCCCGGTTGGCTGTAGCTGTGGGATTGTGTGAAGCCATTGCAGGAATATTCTGTGTCTTCACTTGATAGATCTTCGTGTAACCTGGCTCGGTATCTGGAAGTAATGCCATACGTTTCCTCATCATCATCTTCGTCAGCAGCATAAGAGGCTCTTCTGCTTGAGAAGTCAAATTCAGAAGCTGAGGCATCAAGATCATCATAGGGGTCCTCTGATGGACCAGCTTCAGTTCCTGAAGCTGGTTTTCTCGGGGGAGGCCTGACACTTTTCAGCCAGTCATCAATGTTGGTGTTTTTATCTTTCTCCAGCGCTGGGTTAAGATTCAGGCACCCCGATAGACCGTAAGTCCTCTTTGGTTTCTCCTTTTTCTTTGTCTCCTCAAGAAACTCCTCCTCTTTCTTCTTCCTTTCCTCCTCCTCATCTTCATCCTCCTTTGGCTTCTTTTTCTTAAACAGAGTACTGCGTTTGTTGTCTTCCAGGATCTTCTTCTTTTCATAGGTAGACATCTTGTCCCTCATCTCTGACTTGATCTCCTTGTCCATGGCATCCAGTTTATCCAGGTTAACTTGGTCCTGGAAGAGGCTGAAGAGAGGAACACTGGTAGTGGTGATCTTGTTTTTCTTTGAGCCTAGGGTGGAGCCAAGGTTAGAGCCTAATGCTGAGCCTCTACCACTGAGACCGGAGATGCTGCTTGAACCGCCACTGGAGAGGACTGATGCTGCCCTGCCTCGATCTTGTGACAGAGAGCTGGAGTAGGAAGCACCACTCAGCAAGGATGCTTTGTCATCATCGACACTGCGCCTTGAAATCACGTTTGATGGAGCACCAAAGCTCAATTCAGACCCGGCACGTGATGGAGGAGGAAGGCTCATTTCACTCTGCTTCTGTTTGATTGTTTCTGAAACAACATTAGCAATCCAGTTTTGGATGCTAGCCAGATTGACCATTGGTTCACCTCCAGGGCCCTGCACAGTTGGAACTGGGAGGATCGGCGGTACTGGTGGCACAGGATTTGCTGGGATTCCAAACTGTGAGGATCTTGTGCTGCGAGCCTGGGAAACTGAAGAAATTATGGAAGATCTACCACTGAGCATAGACATATTGTCATCATTGGCAACACTTGGCGGCCCTGTAACACCAGCTCCAGCCCAGAAGGCAGATAGAGGTATCGTACCACCACTAACGCAACTTTCTGTTTCCCAGCCACATACGGACTGGCTTTCTTCTAAAGTTTTCTTTGAACGCTCCAGAAGCT
This sequence comes from Aulonocara sp. 'chitande type north' Nkhata Bay, assembly GCF_057382095.1. Classification (NCBI taxonomy): domain Eukaryota; kingdom Metazoa; phylum Chordata; class Actinopteri; order Cichliformes; family Cichlidae; genus Aulonocara; species Aulonocara sp. 'chitande type north' Nkhata Bay. Next base: position 23,174,874 of record NC_141365.1, read on the forward strand.
CTTCACGTCGTTGTCTTCTTCTGATTGTTGCTAAGTCCTCGCCTCTGCTCAGCTCCAGAATCTCATCTGTGTTCTCTTCCCCGAGACGCTTCTGCTGCCTCAGCTTCCATGCCTGATACGCTGTCAGATTGACGTCTTGCAGAGATGGTGTCCTGGCTTCTTCCTCACCATCACCAACAGAACTTTTCTCTCCATCCTCACGATCTTTCTTGTTCCACCCAAACTGGATTCTCTTGATTCGCCAACGTTCCAATGGTGACATCTTCTCCTTATTCTTCTGACAGAAGTTAAACATGGAGCTGGTGTCAGAGAGGATGCTATCTACTTCATCATCAATCGTCTTCTTTACTCCTTCGTCTTCAGTGGCAGTGCTCTCACTGCCTTCATCATCTTCTTTCTTGCGGTACCGAGCAGCTGCTTGCTCTTCGATCTCCTTAAGCCGCTGCTTCCAAAGATCAGAGTAACTCATGCAGCTGGAGGTGGACATTGTGTCAGAGGGTGGGCGTCTGTTGCGACGCTTCAGCCGCTCTTTCACAGCTCGTATGTCCTCACTGGTTACGCTCTCCACATCAGTGTCTCCAACTTCTTTTGTCTTCTTTGTAAAAACCCCCGGAAGAGACTGCTCATCTTCCCCATCAGTGTTCAGCTGTGCCTCCCACCACTCATCATTCTGGTATTTTTCATTCCTCCTCTGCCACTCCTGAATCATGCTGTCCAGACCATCATCATCATCATCCCCATCTTCCTTGCCCCCTTGTTCAGATAGAACAAACTTATTTGGGACACCATTGGATACCTGGTTGTTGAACCCATTCTGTGCTCCAGTCAAACCACTTTTAAGTGCTGCAGCAGCTGCAGAGGAGGCAACGCTGCTCATCACACTTTCTCCATCCTCCTCCTCCTCCATCATAATGGAGTTCGCTTTCACCTCAATCATACTCTGCTCTTCCTCTGTGTCCGTATCCTCATCATCCTCTTCCCCAAAGATGCGAGCACGCGCTCGAGCATCAATCACAGAGCACTGGCTTAGTGTTTCGTCGTCATCATCTCGCTCCTCCATGAGGGTCTCATTGAACTCTCTCAGCTGCTTCAGGAAGCCTTCGTTGGGGTTGATGGCACGTTTTTTCCTGATTGAGGTCAGAGCCTCCATGATGGTCATGTTCTGGAAGATCATCAGGTAGCAAGCCACCAGGATAGCAGAACGACTGATGCCCATCATAGAAACAACAAGAACCTTTCCTGCAAGTAAAGGGAACAATGATTACCAATAATGAAGAGTTGAGGCAAATACCATTACTCAGCTACACCCAAAGTAAATGAAGTATGTTATGTATGTACAAATTCTACATGAAATAGTCCACAGTATACATCAGTTTTGATGTCTGCAATAGATTAATGTAGTTAATCTAGTTAAACTTGCAATAATGGCCTATGATCAGATGAGGGCAGCAAAACCATTGACAAAGCAATAACTTATTACATTTTAGGTTTTATATGTTTCAGCTTAAGTGTGCTGAATCCCTTTCTATAATGTTTATGAAGAAAAAAGATTTTTTTATGACCAATATATATGACCAATATTTTCTTTTATTTATGACCAATCTTTAGTCTTTGTCTTCACACTCTTTAGAGGAAATGTCTATCTATTTATTTACCTAAATGCTCCACTGTATTCACCAGTATATATTTGTGTGTGACTGCCTGCTGGTTTTAGATAAACAGGTCAGGAAGGAAAGGCTTTTAAGAGCTTTTTCTTTTAGAACCAGCAGCATGCTGTGGACAAATTCAAGGTTATAAGTGTGTCACAGCCACGCAGCTTAACTGAAAATCACTGTAAAGAGTTTCCTTTCTTCAACACCTATTATTTTAAAACCATTGATTATAAATGCTGTAAACAGAAGTTTGAGTGGGAGGGATTCTATTGTTGATAATGCAGCTTCTGGCTGTATTAATTGCTTCATATCTTATTCTATATCCTAAGACATGTTAAAACTTGCTTTAAAGGCCTTTTTAAACACAATAAGCAATATGCAAACCCCACTCTGTGGTATCTGTGCTACCACAGTGACGATTTCTACAATATTAACTGACAAGTGCAAATATAGCAGATACTATAAATAAAACAAATACATTGATATTATACATTTATGAGCGGCTTACTTAGTCTGGTAAATAGTTTAAGGTGTTGCAATATATATAGATTCATATTTATCAGCGTGAAAAACATTTAACATTTAAAACATTTAAGTGAATATTCTATTCTTAATGTTCATGTAAGTGTTTATGATTTAATGCATAGAAAATATACAGGATGTTATGTTCCAGTGGTAAAATGTTCCACAGATCCATTAGGAATTACACACATGTTTATACACCCATTTTCAGGCTCATAACAGGCTGACATCCACTTTCATGGCCAGGTTAGGACTGTCCCTTTACTTAATGACAAATAGAGTAGACATGATATCTGAAGTTAATTCAGAGTTGAATTTTTTATTTTATTGCTTTTCTCCATAATTTTAAATATAAGGCCCAGATGAAGGTCATTGCATATCAAACAGGTCATCATCAGGTTGAATAAACCTGATGAAATCTTAGAGAAATAACAAAAAATGTTAGGAGCAGCCAAATTAACAGTCAGATACATTTTTAAAAGCAGTGACTATAATGACTAGTTCAGCAACATCAAAAGGCCTGAAGGAAGATGAGTAAAAATCATACCGATAGTATTATTTCCATGGTTAAGAAAAACAAGTTCACACAATTTAATCATTTTAAGAACACTCTTGGGGAGGTGGATATATCACTTTTAAAGTCTATGATCAGGTGACAGCTTCATGAATGTAAATACAGAGACTTAACAACAATGTACAACTACTGGTTACACTCAAGAAAAGGAGAGACAGATTAGACCAGAGAAGAGGAGAAACAGTTGAAACCAAGGATAATGTACCAGAATGATGGGAAGAGAGTGGGATAGAGAAGAAGACAACTCATGATCTAAGGGATACCACATGATTTGGTAGAGGCAGTGTTATGGAATGGGCACGTATGGCTGCCAGTGGAAACAGGCGTCTAGTGTCTACTGACGATGTGACTGCTGTCCACCCCCGAGGCATAATAAAAATAAAACCCAAGAGTTTCTCAGATGACCACATCAGTCACCTGATTGCAACCCAGTAGGGCAGCTTTTCAGTTATTATAGCTAAAACGTGATGCAGAGAGACCCACAAACAAGCAGAAGCTGAAGGTTGCTGCAGTAAAGGCCTGGTAGAGCATCTCAATGAAGGAAATGCAACATTTGGTGATTTCAATGGATTTGAGACTTCAGGAAATCACTGACTTTTAGTTTTTACAAGAACTGTTAACCCTCTGAAAAATATATATCCATAACAGTTAACACAATACATCTTGAAGTAAAATTGGTAGAGGCACTTTAATCATATCTTACCGAGTGGTTTAAAATGTTGCATACGGAGGCCAAACTACAAAAACTGTTTCTTTGTCCATCAAATTTTTGGTGTAACTGTATTATTAAGCTGTTGTTTATGAAGTTTTCAGGCAATATTTTAGGGCATGTTAATTAAGAAACACAATCAACAGCACAGTGACTGTGTCAGCCTCTTCCAGGAACACGCATGTTCTCAGAAGCTGTGACGATGAGAAATTACAGATCAGTTGTTTGGAATATTTCATTGTATCACTGTTGACTTTCACCTGGAGATATGTATTATAAATCTGGAAAAATAAGTGCATTGTGGATCATGACTGTGAGCTAAATAAGAGAATAAATGAATAGTTAAAAGTCTGTGGGAACCAGAGACCAGAAAATGCAGCATGGATGAAAACAGACAAAAAAAAAGTCTCAAGGTTTCCCAACTTCCATTTCTAATGTCAGATGAAGAGGATGCCTTCAGGTCAAGAAATGAATAAGACATTCATTATAAAGTGGACATACAGAGCAATGACAATCAGGGCTATAGGCTCACCAGTAAGTAGATGGATATAAGAATGTAAAAAGCTAATTTTCTTCAACCCTTCCTATTATAAATTTATTGATTATAAATACTTTAAATATGAACTTTTATTTGATTTTGAGTGGTTTTACCCATGGTGATATCACGTTCTGGAGTACCCTCTCTGTAAAGTAAGGTTTTACTGATTGAGACATAATTAAAAAATGTCTTGTCCTTACAAAATCTTAAAATGAGGTAAATACAACCTAATTTAAACAACAACACTTTACATATTAAACTATTTCAATGTTCACAGTTTTGTTTTTTAGCAGTAACAACTTAAAAAGCAATCATTTTCTATATGTCTTTAACAGTCTTTCACATCGGAAATGAAACACTACTGGAAGAGCATATGGGAGATGGATGCAACCCATAACAGCAATGCTCAGTGGTTAGTGGATCTGAGAGCAGACCACAGCAACCTCCCTGAAAAGGGACCAGTAACCATCACAGTGGCAGACATACAAGAAAGGGTCTCCAGTATGAAGAGTTGGACAGCACCAGGCCCCGACATGGTTCACACCTACTGGCTAAAGAAGCTGACTGCACTCCATGAGCTTCTGGCAGCACAAATGAACCAGCTGATCATTGACAAGAGACACCTGGATGGCTAACTGAAGGCCAGATGGTCCTGATCCTCAAGGACCCCCAGATGGGACCGGCCCCATCCCACGACTGGCCTATAACCTGCCTCAGTACCACATGGAAGCTCCTGTTAGGCATCATAGCAGCTAAGATGAACAAGCACATGGGTCAATACATGAGCGGGGCACAGAAAGGGATTGGCAAGAATACCAAAGGTGCAAAACAACAGCTACTGGTAGGCCGAGCAGTCAGCTGAGACTGCAAGACTAAGCTGACCAACCTGTGCACTGCCTGGATTGATTACAAGAAGGCCTATGACTCAATGCCCCACACCTGGATCCTGGAATGCCTGACCCGGGGCCGGCTATATGCTGGGGCAAGAGGGGGCAATGCCCCCTTAAACAAACGTCCTGCCCCCTTAAGTCAAATTTTTAGAAGTTGAGAAAGAAAATAATAGATTACCCACAAACTGAATATGGACAAGATTTACTACAGTAGCTGAAAAATCCGCTGGAAAAGGCACAAATGAGATGATAGGTTTCACATCTCGTTTGCTCTTTACCTCCGTGCGCTGTTTGTGCAGGCTCACACAGGACTCGGCAGAGAACTCACACCCCACCCTACACCCAGCTATACATCAATTTGATGCATCTTGCCACCGCCTTCAAGTTGGACTCAAGTTTATAAAGAACCCATGTCAAAGTATTGTGGTTAAGTTCAGTCCAACTTATTAACCTGCCTCTGAGATGAAGCGTAGCTGCGAAGAATGTACTTTTGCCTGTTTGGCTTCCAGTTTTCAGCAATGGTGGTAGCTACTTGGTTTTAATATTACTCTTTCTGGGTCACAAAATAAACTTTTAAGATATTTTCAGGCGAGAATGTAGCTGTGTAAACTTCAAATATCTCCTCGATTTATCAAGACATCACATATTTGCAAAAGTGCTCTGACGTTTTCGGAGACGTCTGTTACCCACCAGCTCAATAGCTAGCTGGAGGTTCAAGGCTCATTAGAGCTGGCGAGAACAGCGAACTCCGGGCACATCGTTTTCTAACCCCCTGCGGTCTTTCACTACTCAGGTTAAACATGATATATAAATCACTTAGATAACTTAAAAATGTTATTGTTTACTCCAGTGTCCTGTTATATTTTCGATAGCAAGGAAATTCAATCTGCAAATTTCATTAAAAGTTTAATAAACTATCATTTTGTCTTTATTTTTAGTTACCACATACCTTAAACACTTCAAGCTGTAAGCTAATGATAGGTACAGTATATAAGAGTCGATGCATGCAGGTGCAATAAGATGTACGTTTTACGTCAAATGGATGCATGATCTGATTAGTCGACTAATTGCAAAAATAATCGGTGACTAGTCGACTATGAAAATAATAGTTTGTGGCAGCCCTAATCCAGAGCACCCCACCCAACCCCCACACCTTTCCCGCCTCCATTGCCACCATGTGCCCCCTTTATATTTCTGTCTGGCCCCTCATATATGCCTGTCTAGAACTGGCCAAGGCCTGACCTATACAAGATCAACAGGACCCTAAGAGCCTTCATCAGGAATTCAATGAGGATGTGGCGGATAACACTAGAGGCAATCTTCAAGCCCATAGCACAGGTCACCATCAAGTGTGAGATCTACCAAGGAGGTGCTCTGTCCCCATTGCTCTTCTGCATAGGCCTGAACCCCCACAGTAAGATCATCAACAAGACTGGCTATGGATACCGACTTCTGAATGGAGCAGCCACCTCCTGTACATGGATGACATCAAGCTTTATGCCAAGAGTGAATGAGACATCGATTCACTGATCCACACCACCAGGATATACAGCAATGACATCAGAATGTTGTTTGGACTGCAGAAATGTAGTCTGATGATAACAAAGAGAGGGAAGGTAGTCAGAACTGTGGGGATCCAACTACCAGAAGGCAACATTGCAGGCATAGAGGAGAGCTACAAGTACCTGGGGATCCTACAGGCAAATGGGAATCATGAAGAGGCCACTGGGAAAGCTGGAACCACCAAGTACCTGCAGAGTGTTGGCAAGTCCTGAGGAGTCAGGTGAACTGTAAGAACAAGATCAATATCTATGCCATCCCATCCAGGTACCTGATCAGGTACCTGGATGGGATAATAATTTGGCCAAAGGAGGAGATAGAAGCCACTGACATCAAGATATAAATCCAGCACAACCCAGCACATAACAGCAGGGTGCAAGATGCTAGCAAGCAGGGCACATATGGAACTCCATAAGCAAGTGTCTGGCATAGTATACAGAAACATCAAATACGGAACAGGACTTCCAGGCCAAATACGGCCTGGAAGTCCTGTTCAAAATGGGAGATGCCCCCAAGGACGGTGGAGAATGACCAAGCTAAGATCCTGTGGGACTTTGAGATACAGATGGACAAAATGGTGGTGGCTAACCAACTGGACATAGTGGTGGTAGATAAACAGAAGAAGTATATTAATAGTATATTATATATAATCCTCCTCCTATGCTCACCACTTGTGGTCTGTCTGTCAAAACGTCCAGAATCCGGTTACGGGTCGGAGTCGGGATGCCAAGGTCTGTCTGCTTCTGTCAACTTGCCTGGGCGGATGGTGTTGAATGCAGAGCTGTAGTCCAGGAAGAGCATCCTGACATGCGTTCTGTTGCTTTCCAGGTGTTGCAGTGTGTGTTGCAGGGCTATTGCTGTTGCATCATCCACTGATTGATTGGCAGTGTTGGGACTAACGCGTTATTAAGTAACGCGTTACAGTAACTACGTTATTATTGTGGTAACGAGCACGGTAACTAGTTATTATGCCAAAATCAGGAACGCGTTAGTCGTTACTGGGATCTAGATAGGGTCGTTACTCGTTACTTCGTGTGGTGGCTATCGCGGAGCTTCCACAGATTCAGTAACATTAGCAAGTGGTGGAGGCCAGCAGGTGGATGAAGGAAAGGGGACGCAGAAGGAAAAGAGACCCGAGGCGGCCGCCGGTCCAAGTGTGAACTGAACTTCAGGTAAGAAGTTATGACCTGCAGTCTCTCTGGGTCAGATATAAACCAAGTTTAGGTGCAGTTTATTTTCGTTATTCTGACTTTTTCCATACTGCGTGCTAGCTAGCATGACGGAGTTTCTATACAGCTGGGTGGTGCTATGAAGTTAATGATGTTGAACTTTATTTTGTTCATAAGTTATTAGAGTTGCCAACCGTCCCGTCTGGTATTCAGAGAAAATATTACGCGTTTCTTATTAGGGCTGAACGATTATGGAAAATAATCTAATTGCGATTTTTTTCCCCCAATATTGCGATGCGATATGCGATTATTTTTTAAGGTCTTTGTCTTCTGTATTATTAAACAAAGACAAGCAATACATCATATAGTATGGCCAATACTATATTACATTAATTTTAAACTGTTCTTTCCTGGAAGACAGACCTCTGTTATGATGACATGAGGTGATGCATGAATTGATGACTGACATTTTTATTTAACTTCTTCAATCACAACAGTATATTTGAACATACACAATAGTTTATTTTTAGCTTACAAACATCTGAGCATAAAGTGCTGACAAGGAACCCTGGTCTAAACATTAAAATGAAAGTCAGTACAATGTGCAGATTGCAGAAATATACATAAAAAAAATCAGTGGCTTTACCACACTCAGTTTTTCGACATCTGTGAACTACTAGACAGTCATTAAATTAAAAAATAATATTAAATAAATAAAACTAATAAATAAAAAATACACACATCTTACTGACCTCTGCAGTCAGTAACATTACACATAAAGTGCAAACATAATAGCAATTGTATAAACACACACACAAACACGCCTTTAAAGTTTAAAGGCGTGAAATTGGACGGTCTAGTTCTGATTAGCGTCACCGCTGTCTCGGTGGAGTTTAATAAACTCGGCCGTCTACTTCTTGCTATCTAAAATATAACCAGACACTGGTGTAAATTCTCGACTGTTTCATACTTCTGTTTAATAAGTTTTCTGTTTGACGTTTAGTCAGCTGTGTGAAAACCAAGGAGGAACCCACCCGGGGGATTACTAAAGTTTTATTTTATCTAATTTAATAACTTTAATCTCAGTCTATGAATTCTGGGATATGGTAGGCCACGAAGGACACACCCGACCCATCCTTCAAATTCGGGGAAAAAGAGGACACATTTGTCGGCTACATTCGGAGGAGTCTACGAATTTGAACAGCCTTCGGCGCGTCGCTGTGACGTAATCGGTCTACAAATGCGGCCTCAGGAGGATGCAGCCCATGAATTTGGACATGTCCAGAGTATAATCGCAGCCTTTGCGGTTAGAAAATTGCACTTGATCATGTCGCGATATTATCGCAAATGCGATATATCGTTCAGCCCTATTTCTTATTGAGGTGAAAAGGAACAGTTTGTCCCGTAATTCAGCTACAATGAAAAAGGCACAAAGCTGGAGTTATTCTGTGTTTACGCTGCACAGCTGCCTCTTCTTCTCTCATTCTCCCCCCTTCCTCTCCCGTTTCTACTTCAGTCATGAAAACTGATCAATGATCAGCTGATCGGCTCTCTTGTTTGTTTATCGCTCACTTTGCGCCGAAAGAGGAAACCAGCGGATGTCGCGCTAAACAACAGCAGCAGGTTTAAGCTTGATCAGCTGCTGTTAGAATTTATTTAATATTAATTTCTAGTATCAGCTGATGTTTGCTGGAGCCACAGCTGTAAAAAAAAAGCTGCTGGTCATGATATGGTTTGGTTATCTGGTGAGAGGGAAACATGAAGATGAAACCAGGAGATGTCCTTACTGGATCATCAGAGCTGTGATGGAGAAACAGGTTTACCTTTTAGGTGACATGAATGAGTTGAAGGGAAGTTATGAACTGTTTCTGAGAGACAAATAACACCAGGATCCTTTTTTAGGTAGCTGACAGCTGGTAACTGTGCAGGTGTGGATCTAGCAAAGTGTTGCCAGGGGTCCATGTAGGGCATTAACGAGGAAAGGGGGGCACAAAGAAATACTTTTCTTTCTTATTCTCATTTAAAATGTCTAGCTTTTAAAAAATAATTATCTGAATCTTACAACAAACAATTGATAGATTGATGCATATATACCATCAGAACAGTGTACATCACTGTCACAACAGTGTTTGTTTTCATTCAAAGGCTTTATGATTTTTCCTATAATGGTGGGCCGGTCTCTAGTCAAAATGCCCGGGCCAATTTTCTGTCCCAGTCCAGCTCTGTATGCAGCTCATCTGCAGTCTGGTGTTGCCTACATCTTCCTATTCAGAAGGCAGAATTTCCGAGTTCTGAGTACAATCGAAAGCACCACGACTGCAGTTTTTGTGTTGGATGTAAAAGGCGCACATGACTCTGTGACGTAGGCTAGAATCATGGCAGCAGTCAATGACGGTCCAGGCGTGGGATTTCTCTCGTGGAAATATGCACATTATCTTTTCCTTTCTATTGGTAGGTGGCACAGTGCACTTGTGGCAAGTAAGCAAGCTAGAAGACTGGCAAAGTTATGGAAGAAACACATTAACAAGAGAATTCTGAGTAAATCCAAAGTTACTTTCCCTAGTAACTAGTTACTTTGAAAGTAACGAGTAACTTGAAGTAACTGAGTTACTTTTGAGAGAAGTAACTAGTAATGTAACTAAGTTACTATTTTAAAGTAACTTACCCAACACTGTTGATTGGTGATGCAAACTGGAGGGGGTCTATAGTGTTAGGGAACATGTGGTTGATGTGTGTGAGAACCAATTTTTCTAGACACTTCATAATGACTGGTGTGAGTGCCACTGGCCTGATTTCATTGAGGGCGAATGTGTCCAGTCTTTTGGGAACTGGTATAATGATGGAGGATTTAAAAATATGTGTGACTACTGCCTGAGATAGTGACAGGTTGAAGATATCCATGTGCACACAAGCTAGTTGTTCCCCACCAGTGTTGGTCAAGTTACTTGAAAAAAGTAATCAGTAACTAATTACTGATTACTTCCCCCAAAAAGTAATCCCGTTACTTTACTGATTACTTATTTTCAAAAGTAATTAATTACTTAGTTACTTTTTAAAAACATGATTTACAACCTGAATAGGTGATAAAGCAATAGATCTTTCAGCCCAATTCAACTTTTTCTGCATAATCCATCATACAAAATGTAATCAAATGAAAAAGTCTCCTTTTAAAACTTGTTTTATTAGTTTTAATCTTTTAACTTTATGCATGAAGCAAAAATTTAATTACATGCAACATTCTCTGACTGGAATAAATTTGTTTAACATTTAAACCTATTTTCCAGCACATAAACGAAATTGTTTTTTGGTGTTTTACACTCAGTCTTCTAAATAAATGCAAGTGAAACACAGCAGAAAATAAATAAAATCAAAGACTCAGCGGTCCTGTTGCTCTATTTTCACCTGTAAAGCAGGACTGGGGTAGGCGGAAGTTTGCCCTGGTGCAGGTGTGCTGCAGCGCTCAGTTCTCTGTGAGTTTCCCATTACGTCGTAGCGCACTCGGTGCTTGCTTGGAAGTTTAGGGGTTTTTTTCCGCTGTAAAAAGAAGTTTTCTTCCCACGCACAACAGACACTAATGTTTTTGTCACGTTTTATGGAATCAAACTCAAAGTAAGGTCAGTACTTCCACGCTTTAAACGCTGCACGCTCATATTCTCTCCCGGACTCGATATATTATCCATTGTTGATCTGCACACAGCTGTTGTCACGAACGTCACACTCGCTTACGTCATTGTCATGAGACATTCTCACAAAGAAATCACGGTTTTAGTAACGCAGTAACGCAGCGTTCCTATGGGAAAGTAACGGTAATCTAATTACCATTTTTGCAATAGTAAAACTTCGTTACTTGAAAAAAGTAATCGGATTGCTCTCCGTTCCCCACAGGCCTTCAGTACTCTGGGAGGAAATTCATCGGGTCCCACAGCCTTGTGGGGGTTCACTTTTTTCAGAGCTTTCAGGACCTGTGTGTGTGTCACCTGGAGGATGGTCTTCGTGGGGTCACTGGGGGCCTTTGAGGGAGTCTGTGTGTTCAGCCTGTCAAACCTGGCATAGAAGGTGTTGAGGCTGTCTGGTAGGGTGGTGTCTCGGGGGTCTGTGGTTGTTGTAGTTCCCCTGTAGTTTCTGACGTCTTGAATTCCCTGCCACATACTGCGTGTGTTGTTGTTCAGGTAGTAGCCTTCAAGTTTTTCTGAGTGACCCCTCTTTGCTGCGCTGATGGACTTCTGCAGTTCATAGCGGGCGGCTCTCTTATACTCCACCTGATCTCCTGCCTTGAAGGTCTCCCTCCTCTGCCTGATTTTCTGTTTAATGTCTCCATTAAACCGGGGTTTTTGGTTGGGGAATCTACGCACAGTCCTGTTAAACACTAGTTTATGTAGTCGCTAACAGTCTCTGTGTATTCATGGATGTCGTTAGCTGTTCCTTTGAAGATGCTCAAGTCTGTAGCCTCTAAGCAGCCCTGCAGGCTGGCTTTTGTACCATCAGTCCAGGTGTTAATAGTACTAACTGTGACTGGGTTTTGTTGTAGATGGGTTTTAGCCAGATTGCTAGGTGATCAGACTTTCCAAAATTAGGTTTTGGTTCAGCTGAGAAGGTATTTCTAATGTTGCTGTAACAGTGATTCAGTATTTTATTTCCCCAGTTTGGTTACAAACTGATGCAGTTTAGGCATGTTTTCCCGGAGATTACAGTGATTAAAGTCTCCCAGAACAATTACAGCAGCGTTTGGGTGTTTATTTTCATGCTTGTTGATCATGTCGTGCAGCTCCTTCAGTGCAGCCTCCTCCTTAGCAGACGGGGGGATGTACACGACACTCACAATAATGCACTGCCGTTTTCTGGGCAAGTAAAATGGCCTTAACGTTAGAGTGAGAAATTCCACATTTTCAGAGTAGGATTTTGAAGTGATCTTACAGTCAGTACACAATGATTGCTCGACGAGGGCGGCCGTTCCTCCACCATGTATCTTGCCGCTGTCCGTAGTGCCTGCTCTGAAAATCGTGTAGCCCTCTGGTTTGCTTTATCGGGTGTCCTCTCCGCCAGCCAGGTTTCAAAGAAACACAGTATGGAGCACTCCTGAATTTCTTTTTGAATGGAAATCCAAGCTTGGAGTTCGTCCTTTTTATTTTCCAGAGACTGAAAGTTTGCAAGCAGTATTAGCCTTCCTTTGCTAATCATGCGCCAGAACCTTCAGTCAGCCATTCCCCATCTGCCATGCCTCCACTTCGGCTTGTTGTTCTCAGGAGAGTCCCCTGCCTCAGGCCAGCCTAGCATCAGGTCAGCATGGCGTGTTAGCTCTGGGTAGGATTCCAGCAGGTTTGGGTCAACAAGTCCAAAATTACTGTGCTCTCACAGTTTTCGCAAGAGACTAATAAGGAATAAGAAAGTAAAAAGTAACTTTACTCTGCGATGTTGCCCTCTGAGGAGGGCCATCTTACTCGGAAGATGCTCAAGAGCTCAAGAAGATGTGGTGGGTGAAGGTAACAGTGGTCCCAGTGGTAATCGGAGCACTAGGTGCAGTGACTCCCAAGCTAGGCGAGTGGCTCCAGGAGATCCCAGGAACAACATTGGAGATCTCTGTCCAGAAGAGCGCAGTCCTAGGAATAGCTAAGATACTGCGAAAGGCCCCCAAGCTCCCCATGCCTCTGGTAGAGGACCCAAGCCTGAAGGATAGACAGCCCACAGGGCTGTGATGGGAATTTTTTTTTTTTAAATATATGGCAGCTATGCAAGTTTGCAATTCTGCTAATTTTCTTTTTTCACAATAAGCAAAACATCCCTCTCTACACCATTTGTGCTCCCCAACAGTTTACAATATTGACAACTGCAACTATAGCACAGCATTCATATCATGACTAAATACTGATGTACTCTTATGTGGTGCTCAGTCAATCCATTGAAAAACTATTAAAAATAATTAATTTAATCAGTTTAACAAAATTAAGAAAGAAATGTAAATATTTAAGCTTTTTAAAAATTATTATTAGTTTTAATTGATCTGAGCATTATGCTTGTAAACTGCTATAAATAAATACAAAAAACAGTTTGTTAATTAACAGCATCATGTTTTCTTAAATGTTTTGCTTGTTTTGACATTAAATGACTCTTAAATATCTTGACATGGAAGATTATTTGTTCGGGGTCTTTCTTCATCACTACAATGGTCTTCATAACATGAAACCTGGCAGAAGTTAATAAGGGGTAAAATATCTGATATATCTAATATCTAATATTATTTAATTTCTTTGCTCTGTAGGTAGGACAATAAGAAAGACAAAATCATTAATCAGTTAATAAAAATGTCCAAATTTGCTCCACAGTCTCCAGGGTGAAGACAAGATATTATTAAGATGCTCTTGCCATAGTCTTCCAGCAACATTTTAGGCTGTGTTAAGTAAGAAGCACAGTCAACAACACTGTGACTATGCCATTTCCTTCCAGGAATACTCTGTGTTCTCTGTCGGCACAAGAAATTCTTCTCAGAAACTGGGATGTTGAAAAGATCACTGATCAGATGTTTGGGATCTGTTAATGCGTCACTGTTGACCTCCACTCCAGGACAAGTATTGAAAAAGTGCTTTTAGCAAACCTTGGTAAAATAAGTGCATTGTGTATCATGTCTGTGAGCTAAATGATAAAATAAATGAATGATTAAAGGTCCGTGGGAACGAGAGATCACAAAATAAACACTCTATTGATGAAGACAGACACAAAGCCACTGCCAAAGTTTCTGTTTCCTACGTCATAAACTGAAGTTCGGAGAGAAAAATAATGTTGAGGGTGATGCCTTCAGTTCAACAGATATATATCATGTGGACAAAAACAGAAAAGCCTATTGGGAAAGAGGCTCAATTTTAAGTAGACACTCAATAGATTGGTAGAAGATTGATAGATTATATATATATTCTTTTCAATTAAATTCTATTTTATTTATATAACAGCGACAGCGACCTCTAGGTGCTTTATATTGTAAAAAACTACAATAATTCAGAGAAAACCACAAGAATCATATGCTCCCCAATGAGAAAACATTTTGGCGACAGTCAGGAGGAAAAACTCCCTTTTAAAAGGAAGAAACCTCCAGCAGAACCAGACTCAGGGAGGGGCACCAGTTAGGAGAAGGAAGGACAAAGACAAGCAGTAAAGAGAGCCATTCTGGTAAACCTTTTAAATTTCTGCTAAACCACTTGGTAGAGGATATTTTGAGCCCCTATGTATTTCTGAAACATTTACAGGAAGTTAACCTATTTAAGCCACCTCTACAGCTTGGTTCTGATCTGTGGATGTCAATCTAGGTTATTCGCTGAGTTTTTCAGGTAGCTTCCTCACAGGAAGTTAGCAATGACTAAAGAATGCAAGAAATGTAGACTCTCTGTGAGGAAAATATCAACGTCAGATATATTTGTTTTGATATGGCTTTTATATAAGTGTCAGATGCTTTAGTGAACAGATTTAAGAAACATGATAACTTAAAAAAAACAAACAACTTTTTTAAGGGTCAAATAATTTTCCAAAAATATACTCTGCCAAATGGTTGATTTGTTCCTTTAAAGTAAATTTTCGAGCTGAAGCTAACCCAACTGCAAAGGTCTGTTTGCAAAGAAATAAAACCTCTTATGATGATTTATTGGTGTTTATATCATAAATGTAATTGTACTACATGACATTCTTGCTAAAATACTTTCATAAGTATGAATATATAATCATTATAATGATAATGATTTATTTATGAGATAAAAAAATCTTATGAACACTTATTTGTGGTCTTAAATCACCAATAAGTGATCATCTTAAACTTGGTGGAAAAAAAATGAGACTCTTTAAACATACTCTGGTTCTTTTTGTTTAACAAATAATAGATGGACTCCAAAACTTTGTATTTTTTCCACTATTCATTCATAAGACCTCAAACCCTATGCTATGTACCCCAACACTGTTTGGATTTATCTTTAACCTATGCATCTCAGAAAGGGGGTTAGATTGGGCTGTTTATAAGACAGATTGTTCCCTATTGAACAAGAAACAAATATCTCATAAAAGGTTTTCCCCCAAGTTGCCATGCCAGATTCTAAGGCTGAGCAACCATAATTCTGCTCCCAACCACACATTGTTTCAGAAGGAGTTGTAGCTACCAAGGTCCTCACAACCACTACCACATTTGGGAACAGACATCTGTCACTTCAGTGTGTTACTGCCCCTCTCCAAGGGCTTTGTAAATCCCAGAAATACAATATGTCCTTTGACTTGAATCCACACACAACCAAATACCACCAGAAATAAAGGGGATTTAATTTCTTATCTAATTTCTAATTTCTCTAGTCAATGAATTTTGTCATGATTCAAATCTGGTCAGTTTTGTGAACCATGCAGTTTTTGTTTTATTCTCAGTTCTGTTTGTTCTGCTTGGTCTCTTATTTTCCTCTGGAGACAATTTTATGTATGGATGTTGCTATGGATTGCTTGTTTTCTTTGTTGTTATTCTTCTCATTCATGAAAAAATAGAAACAGACTTTCCAACTATGAAAAGGCATCACCCCTGTGGGTTTCCAGTTGTGCTAACATCACCAGTCAGCCTTTTAACATGATTTACTCAGTGTGGTTTTTTGGCAAGAGGCGTGAATAAACAAAAATAATAGAAGGGAGAGATGCATACCAAATTCTCCTCTGTGTATTATTTACTTCTAATTTGTCAATAAATCTTACCAGCGGAGTTGATTAGTGTTCAGTGATGTACTCTGAACTCTTCACCACAACAGCAAACACAGATTTCAGAGGAGATGAACCAAATCCTACCTTTGTGCGTCAGCAGAGCATCGTCCAAGAATTCGGCGGTGGGTCTAAAGTGCACCGAGATGTCAGCATCAGGGAAGTCGTCTACTTCAATGCCCATGTACTTAATGTTCATGCCGGCGTAAAACGACTCGTTGGTGTAGACTCCTGTACCGTGAGCTGTGTTCAGGATGTGTGTGATGCCTATTCGCTTCAGACGGGCCTTATTCACTGCAACAGACCTGGGGGGGGGGGAATCTGTCTTACTGTGTGTAAAATGACCCATCCAAACGTTCAAGCAAACAGCTTTACTAAAAAGCCTCTGCAGAAAATGAAACCTGAGGAACATCACACTCTGGAGAAGAGCAGGGAAATAAACTTTGGAATCAGCCATCTATCACCCTGTTCTGGAGCTTTCAACCACATCACACAATATTCATCAGCTACCAAGGTTGTTTCAGTTAACACGGAACATTTATCTGAGCACTTTCTGGATTTTTAATAGACCAAAAAAATGGTTGGATAAATTCACCAATAAAGACAGCTTGATTTACACAAAACCTCTGGAACAAGCTGTCAAGTAGACGAGTTAGGATTGTTTGTGCAGATTACTTGTTTATCGCAGACAGATCAGAAAATGGGATTTATAAAATCAATTAGAAGAGGAAAGTCTGTTTCAAGTGAATGATGAGGTGGAATTTGTCTCATATTTGGAAGGATTTCTCTAGCTATTCATTTCCAGCTATCCACTATAAGATTAAAGAAAGGAAATTATGAGAATTTTTATACATTTTTGAATCTTGTGCCATTTCGTCTGATGGGTACTTGCCATGAAAGCAAGAAAATTTGCAAAACCATTCAAAATCCATAAAAATGTAACAGAACTTTCTGTGAACCCTTACTGAAATCTGAAGTTGAACTGAAGTTCATCTTCTAGCACAGATTTGTCTTCTAAAATATCTGTGCCTATGGTCTGGAACTAAGAATAATCCTCTATGATGACTTGTGGAAAAATAATTTAAACAAAACGAGAATGCACCGACTCACTTTTCGGCAATGAAGATGTTGGGCCACACCTCATCCACGGGATTGATGGGAGCCTCTAGGCGGTCCTGCACCATGGCTCTCTGGATGTCCAGCACACAGGGTGTGTTGTAGGGGCTGCGGTCATCGATCATGTCCCTGACACGGTTGTAGAGATCTTCCACCATCAGCTGCTCAGCGGTTTCCAACATGGACTCTGGGATGGACTCAGACCGCACGCCTCGATGTGGCAACTCTGAGGAGGTAAGATAGTAATAAATATGATGGATTCTTGATTGATTTCGTTGTATTATATTAAGAAATTAATGTAAGAAGTCTGTGTGACACAGAAGACAGGATGAGGAGGTTGCGAGATGAACATCTTCAGGTATGCTACAGAACAAATCCAAGTATTTAGGATCAAAGATTTTGAGTGTAAAATTACTCCAACTGTTATGTTTGGTAATTTGTTTTGCGTCTTCCTTGATTGTCTCTGTTGCTACTTCCGACCTTATTTTGGTAATTTGCCTTTGGTTGTTTTATTTCCTGCAGTTTAGTTCTCTTTACTTTCTTTTATATTTCTGCTCTGCTGCATGTGATTTCTCTGATGATTTCTTGTACTACGTTTTTCCCCCATGCCCCTGTTGGCTGCTCTTATTTCTTAGATTCATGTTTAGTTTGGAGTATTTGAACCTTCCTGGAATTTATCCTTTTATGGTTTATTGTGAAGATGAATCAGCTTAGGATTAAGAAGCTTTTGTTCAGAGCTCCTGCGTTTAGCCCCACTCCCCTGTGAAATCATAACAGCTATGCCACTCCTAAAGGACATACAGGGGTTTAATGTGTGCGCAGCTTCAAAAGAAGCATGCCATTAATGCAGAAACAGGTCACTGCAGCTGTCCTCATCAGCGGTCATCTTCCTCCCTGCAGATGAAACCCGTTTTGATCATTAGGCTGCCTTTAATGCAGTCCAACTTAAGAGGAGAAATTTGATGAAGCCACGAATCTGTCATGCATCACATTAAGCTAATTTCCTCATTCCAGTGGATTGCATCTCCATGTAACAAGATGAAGGAGCAAAACGTGGATTGGCTGTGATTGAAGACTGTTGAGCCACATTAGTCTTCATTGCTTGACACACTGCATATGAATGAGGAGTGAAGAGAGACAGAGTCTGACCCCTGCGCAGTGCTCATCTGCCCTTGGATGACTTTTAAAAGTTCAGTACGGCTGGACAAAGAACAGAGAAATTCATCTGATTGTGGTTTATTATTAATCAGTTAGAATCCCCCCAGAGCTTTGCAAATACAAATCAAATTTCAGATTAAGGCTGGTGAGGAATCATGATATAAAAGCTGATTTTATTTTATTTCTTTATTTAGCCTGTAAACAGGCATCTGATGTCTGCTCTGTACTTTTCATCAATAGTTTATGATATATTTATATTTTTTTCCATTTTTGTTTATTTGTTATTAAGTGAAGGAAGCTTCTGTGTGAATTCACTTCAATTCAATTCAATTTTATTTATATAGCGCCAAAGCACAACAAAAGTCGCCTCAAGGCGCTAGATAGAGAGAAAAACCCAACAATCATATGACCCCCTATGAGCAAGCACTTTGGCACTTTGGGAAGGAAAAACTCCCTTTTAACAGGAAGAAACTTCCGGCAGAACCAGGCTCAGGGAGGGGCGGCCATCTGTTGCGGTTGGGGTGAGAGAAGGAAGACAGGATAAAAGACATGCTGTGGAAGAGAGACAGAGGTTAATAACAGATATGATTCAATGCAGAGAGGTCTGTTAATACATAGTGAGTGAGAAAGGTGACTGGAAAGGAAAAACTCAATGCATCATGGGAATCCCCCGGAAGCCTACGTCTATTGCAGCATAACTAAGGGAGGATTCAGGGTCACCTGGTCCAGCCCTAACTATATGCTTTAGCAAAAAGGAAAGTTTCAAGCCTAATCTTAAAAGTAGAGATAGTGTCTGTCTCCTGAATCCAAACTGGAAGCTGGTTCCACAGAAGAGGGGCCTGAAAACTGAAGGCTCTGCCTCCCATTCTACTTTTAAATACTCTAGGAACAACAAGTAGGCCTGCAGAGCGAGAGCGAAGTGCTCTAATAGGGTGATATGGTACTACAAGGTCATTAAGATAAGATGGGGCCTGATTATTTAAAACCTTGTATGTGAGGAGCAGGATTTTGAATTCAATTCTGGATTTAACAGGAAGCCAATGAAGGGAAGCCAAAACAGGAGAAATATGCTCTCTCTTTCTAGTCCCTGTCAGGACTCTTGCTGCAGCATTTTGGATTAGCTGAAGGCTTTTCAGTGAGTATTTTGGACATCCTGATAATAATGAATTACAGTAGTCCAGCCTGGAAGTAATAAATGCATGAACTAGTTTTTCAGCGTCACTCTGAGACAGGATATTTCTAATTTTAGAGATGTTGCGCAAATGGAAGAACGCAGTCTTACATATTTGTTTAATATGTGCATTGAAGGACATGTCCTGGTCAAAAATGACTCCAAGGTTCCTCACAGCGTTACTGGAGGCCAAGGTAATGCCATCCAGAGTAAGAATCTGGTTAGATACCATATTTCTAGGCTTTTCATGGCCGAGTACAATAACCTCAGTTTTATCTGAATTAAGAAGCAGAAAGTTAGCGGCCATCCAGGTCTTTATGTCTTTAAGACATTCCTGCAGTTTAACTAATTGGTGTGTGTCATCTGGCTTCATGGACAGATAGAGCTGGGTGTCAACTGCATTGCAGTGAAATTTTATGCTATGTCTTCTAATGATGCTGCCTAGGGGAAGCATGTATAATGTAAACAGAATTGGTCCTAGCACTGAACCCTGTGGAACGCCATAATTAACCTCAGTGTGTGAAGAGGACTCTCCATTTACATGAACAAATTGGAGTCTATTAGATAGATATGATACAAACCAAGGTTATTATCGTTAACGAAAACTAACGAAATAACGAAAACTAGAAGTGAAAAAACATTTTCGTTAACGGAAATAAAAATAAAAACAAAAAAAAAGAAAACTAACTAAAACTGTAATGAGTGTTCACAAAACTAACTAAAATTAACTGAATTTATAGCAAAAATGTGTTTAGTTTTCGTAGATGTGTGTGTGTCATACAATAGTCAAGGGTGAAAATGAAGTTTAGTTTCCAGATTTTTTTCTTGCTGTGTCTCAATATGCCAGCAGGTGGCAGTACGTTAGTCGAGTCGTCTGTGTTGCTGCTCCGTCCACGCGTAATCATGTCAGGAAAAGTCGGGAGAAAGCACCAGAGTCCAATTTGGGATTACTTTGAATATGACTGTGTTTTGGATAAAGCAAGTGTCTTGTAGTGGAAAGAGACAAATTATGAGGGACATTTCTAAAGGGGAAAAAAATCCCACAAACCTTAAAGTGCACTTGAAAAGCTCACACAAGAAGGCTAACCTAGCTTACCTTGAGAAGGGAGCACACTCAACCCTCATCCCCAGAAAACAGAAGCTAACCCCAGGCAAGGCAGCGTGATGCATCCCGAGACAACAGGACGGGGATATCTACATAACTGTGTGAGTCAATTGCCTTCAAAAGGTTTATCAATTCACTTGAACCAAAATTACGAACACCCGGTGCTGCAAGAGTTAATAGTCTCATTGGGGCCAAGATATAAATTTTATATTTGCCTGGTATCAATGGTTGTTCATCTGCCCTAATTTATTTATTTATTTATTTAAAGAACCCATTGGTGGGACTGTGAGTTGTCTGTCTCTGCGTGTTAGCCCTGCGACAGACAGGCGACCTGTCCAGAGTGCAGGGTATGGTAGCTGGAATAGCAACATACCCAAGGATAAGCAGAAGAGAATGACTGATATGATGAAACTGGGATTTTGTTACACTTAATTATTGCAAACACAACTAAAACTATAACTGAAACTAATCAAAACTAAACTGAAACTAAGGATTTTCAAAAAATAAAAACTAAACTAAACTAGCAAACAATTGGTAAAAACTAATTAAAACTGATATAAAATTGAAAATCTGAAGTCAAAACGAAATAAAAATAAAAACTAATGAAAATTGCAAAACTATTAAAACCCTGATACAAACCACTGCAGTGCAGTACCTGTAATACCTACAGCATGTTCTAATCGCTCTAATAGGATATTATGGTCGACAGTATCGAATGTTGCACTAAGGTCTAGCAGGACAAGCACAGAGATGAGTCCACTGTCAGAGGCCATAAGAAGATCATTTGTAACTAAAGCTGTTTCTGTGCTGTGCTGAGCTCTGAAACCTGACTGAAACTCTTCAAATAAACCATTCCTCTGCAGATGATCATTATTCTGCTGCGGATTACATTTTGGATTAAGTCTGATTATCCTGTTGGTCTTCTCTTTTTAAAAATAAATATCTGCACATCTGGATTCATTGGCCAGGTGTTTTACTCGATCCAAGTGCATATAAAATCCACCCAGAAGCTCTGATATTTCTCTACTTGAGGGCTTTGTTAGGCCTGTTTACTTTATAAGTAAGTCTGATCTGGAGATCAGACTTACACATCATGCTGAAGCAAGGCAGCAGAAGTTTTCTAAGAAAATGTGATTAACAGCAGCTTGTTTAGAATCTCAATAAAATATGTAAAGGGCAGCTTGAGCCTCTTTCCTGTGTCGTCTCACCCTCGTTGATGATCTTCTTGGCAGCGATGGCTGATGAGAGGTGGATGGGCTCCATGAAGATGCTCTCAGCGTCAGACCCAGAGATCATGGAAAACCTGGACTCTGAGGTCATGGAGAAACTGGGAGGCACAGACAGAGAGGTTATTATTCATGAGCGCTGCGTGACTGAAAACAAGAGCCTAATGCGTCAGCTTGCACTGAAATGTTGATTGTGTTAAATGTAGTTAATGCATGAGTTTATAAAATGAGGCTGAGGCACCCTTCTGACTTTTGAATTCTTTGATGTCATTTCTGAATGAGAAAAGGTTCACTTGATTTAATTAATCTAAATGGCTTTATAAAGTGTTCTCAGTCTGATCAAGAGCTCCTCCATCAACTACAGTGAGGTTGATTTAGACATTGTAGAAGTACTTCTTGAAGAATGCAACTTTTGTATTTTAAGGTTATGCTGAACTAAATAACTAAATGTATTTTCTGGAATCTAAAGAATGTGATAGAAATATGTTAGCTGAGACAAGAAAAGAGCTCCAGTTCACCCATCAAGGTTGCAGAACAGTGACACCATCTTCAACATCTATTATTCACAGCCATGATCAGAAGCTCACATGGACTTATGAATGTGGTGGTGATTTTGATATTTTAATTGTTTATTTTAACAATTGTACAGCATACATATTTATGACTTTAAAACTCGGGTGCAGAAGTTTGAATTTATTTATTATTTATTTATTTCTGTAATCCACATAGTCAAAAGTATATAAACAGACTGAAATATAAACAGACATTTACATCTTTTAATGTAGAGCTAAAGATTCTGCATTGTCTTTTTACTTTTGCGACCCAGGATCCCTGGGCAGTCATGGACCTGTGTATTATTATTATGTATTTTTGGTGTCGTTTCTCCTTCTCTGTGCGTGTACATATGTGTGTTTCTCTGTGCTGTGTTAGTCTGTGTCCCACTCATATGTTTAGGCGAGGTATGGGTGTGTATGTCTGCGGGTGTGCCTGGAGGATGGAGCTCGGCCACCTGCAGGCCTGAGGGGTGTGGCCCTGCGGAGGGACTGGCCACACCCGAAGCCACACACCTGCCGCTGATCAGGGCTCGTCGGGGGAGCTACTTAGGAGAGTCTTGGAGCTCCCACCGACGCGGGATCATTTCCTTGAGACTCCACGTTAGTCGTCCCATTGAATTGAGTTAATGTGTGTAAGTGTATGCCCGCGGTTATTTGTGTCCTGACGGCTGCGTCTATTGTTTCCCGCAGGAGGAGCGTGGAAGGCACGAAGAGCAGCGAGCACCGGGGGGTGCTGACACGGGAGCGGAGAGCACAGAGACACGAACTATTCACGCAGAGACACGACACGGGAGTCTGGGAGAACACGGGGATTTATTGTTGTTTTTGTTCCACTCTGTAAATAAACACACTGTTTATACATAGAGCACCGCGCCTGGGTCCTCCTTCCCCCACATCCCCACGGTCTGCCAGCCAGACCGTGACACTGCTGCTGGGTTTATCTTTGCCAGCATGAAATTTTTAAGATTGGGCTTAAAACTTTCCATTTTGACAAAGCTTATAAATGTAGTTAGGGCTGAAGACTGGTCGAACATACAGTGAGAATTATGGCAGAGGCTTTTTACCCTGTGTGGATAAGAGAAAATCCAAAATAAACTGAAACTAGTCCACCCAGTTTTTGTTTTTGAATTCTTGCACATTTCATTTACACCAAAATGTAGAAAAACTAAAAAAGGATATAAGCGTTGTGTAATTCCATTACAGTCCCATAAGAGCTAAGCAGGAGCTTGGAAACCAGACCTCTAGAGGAATGTGAGACACTTCAAAGAGGTGCTTTATTTTAACTGCAGGTGGATTGAGCTAAAGTGATGAACAAGGAGTTGGAGGCGACGTATACAGAGGACCTTCCTGCTGCAAATGTCAGAAGTACATTTACTTTAAAATACAATCAAAAGAAAAAACTGAAATCAGACATGAAAATTTGGTTTGACTTTCACAAGTTTTAAATCTACTGCAGCATTCATGAGAGATGTTCTATGTAGCACCACCTTCCGTGTAAAAACTGTAGTTTACAACTGATTTTACACCCTCACACTGGGGGTATAACAGCTATCCAAACCACAGTTATTCACTGAAACCACAGCTGCGTTCATACTTTGTTTTTTCTTTACAGAGGATGAAAAAACACAAGTTTCATCACTTATGAACAAAAATAAACTCTACTATTCTGATTTATTTCTAATTTGCTTTTCAGTTTAATCGGGGCTCCACATATCACAGCACAAAAAGGTGGAATTAAAATACAGTACTGCCAAATCTTCATTTCACTTTGTGGTCTCAGTTTTATAGTATTTTTTTTAGCGGGATTCAATGTGAAACAGAAGGTTTTTCACATCAAAGTGGGCTTAACGTCCTTAATTTTCATGCACAAATTACATTAAATAATTTAAGGCACACATATTTTATTGTATATGTAACTTCTTCAATTTAAGCCATTAACCATGGCTCCAAGCTGTTTGTACGAGAAGGAAACACGCATTAAAAAGAGATTTGTAAAACAGGAAACAAGCTAAATATGGCATACATATTTATAGCTCTTATTTTTTCATGTGTAATGAATTACTTAAGACATCTTTGGACCATGGTGAGAATCTCCCGTTCCACCACATCTCAAAAGTGCTCTGTTGGATCGAGATCTGAATGTCATGGCAGAAATCAGTGTCATCAGACCAGGCAACATTTTTCCAGTCCTCTGTGGTTCACAGTGTGGTCTCCTGCTGCTGTAGTCGATCTGCTTCAAGGTTCGACATGTTGTGCATTCAGAAATTCTCCTCCACATATCTTGGTGGTAACAAGTGGTTATCTAAGTTATGGTTGCTTTCCTATCAGCTCAAAGCAGTTTGATCATTCTCTTCGGACTTCTGACATCAACAAGGCATTTTTGCTCTGTCTGAAAAACCCCTGAGATAGTTATGTAGAAAAATCCCAGTAAATCAGCAGTGCTATTTTCAAAATCACTTAATTCCTCTCCTCCCTCATGCTCATTCTGATGCTCAGTTTGAAGTTCAGCATGTCGTCTTGAGCGTGGCTGCACGGAGTTACATTTGTGGGGTTGGCTGATCAGATATTTGTGTTAATAAGCAAATCTGCAGGTCACATTAGACAGCCGCTCCTCTCTGAGGAGAAAAGGGAATTTTTCCTTCCCACAGTCCAATGATTGCTAGGGGTTCATATGATTGTTGGGGTTTTCTCTCTATGTATTATTGTAGTTCACCTTACAGCGACTTGAAGCAACTGTTGTTGTGATTTGGTGCTGTATAAATATAATGGAATGGAATTGAATTAAACAGGTGTACCTAATAACGTGTCAAAGAAGTGTAAATGCATTTAAATGGGGTAAAGCGAACATTTTACTGGGAAACTACACAGTAATAGTTTTGCAGTGATACAAAACCTGTGAAAATGGAAGATTTGATTTAAATTTTGAACACTGAAGCAGGAATTGTGCAGTGTTTTCATGTTTGACAGAATCTGTTAATTTCCCAGTCAGTAAACCTGAGTCTGGTGTTCTGTGTTTAAAACTTGGCTCTTACTTTGGGGAGGGACAGCGAAGGTAATGAGATTGGATTCCACGGACGCTGTTCTCCTCCTCTTCTTCCTTTCCATCAGGCACCATCTGAGCACCTCGCTCTCCATGTTCATTGGCCGACGCCATGGCAACCAATATGCCTCCTTCCCTTGCCTCTGATGAACCTGGATCCCTACTGACAGAAGAAAATAAATAATTGTGCTGTTTTTCTCTTTAGAGACATCAACAAAATAAAAGCATACTTCATCCTCACTGACTCTCAACTTTTTTCCTGTAACTTGTGCGATGTTTTCACTATTTTATAGATCAATTTAAATAAATGAATAACACGTACATGAGTACTCTCTAAAACGTCTTGACAAAAGTGTGACACCAGACATTTAATATGATGCTAAGTCTATATTTTTGTCAACAGTTCAGCATTGTCATCTGAGTTAATGCCAAAGTTTAATGGAAAAAAAACAAACAAAACAGAAACATGATTTTTTTAAAAGATCAAAATTTGTAACTTATTTTCTTAATAAATTTCAACTTTAATTAACATTAAATTAGACTATATTTGGTCAAAATTAAGCTAAATTATTATAAAGATATTGTTCTATCACAATAATTTGATTGCACGTAAAATATCACAAAAAGGACAAAAAAATTTTTTGCACTGTACTAAAGTGACTGTACTAATGAAGTTGCATGAATTTGTGAGCAGTATTTCACTGTTTAATAATCTTTAACTTAAGTTTATTGATGGACAAAACAACAGCACAAAGAAAAGGACACTGAAAATAAATATTTCCTCAATCATGCACTATAAAAAATATGACCTGTCATGTCTATTTTAATTAAACCGTATCGCAGATTTAAACTACAGAAGTAGACCCACAGTCCTTTAGGAACAGACACATTTTAATTCCAGGTCTACAAAAAACAAACACACACAAAAAAACCCAGAACATGAAATGCAGAAAGCCGTGTTAGTTCCAGTTCTCGAATAGTTGATGGACATATGCATATTTGGTGCTGCTGTCCCTCATTCTCACTGCTTGCGTGTCTGGATGCGGTTGAATTTGGGAGCACCAGTTTACAGGAGTCTTCAGGCCTGGCAGGTGTGCCCTGCAAGGTGGCTGGCCACACCTGAGGAAATGACCACACACACACCTGCAGCTGATCAAGGCTCGTCGGAGGAGCTACTTAGGAGTGTGGCGGAGCTCTCTCCGACGCTGGATTGTTGTGTGACTACCCATCAGTGTTTTCAACATATTAGTGAGTGTAAGCCAGCCACAGTTTGAACGTGTCTAAAGTCTGCCTCTGTTATTTCTCACGGGGAACGTGGAAACGAGAGGGCAGCAAGCACGGGGTGCGTGGACACTTGGAAGTGAGGACACAGAGCACAAACACTGGGAGGAAGACACGGCACGGGAGTCTGGGGTGCACAGGGATTTATTTTTGTGTGATTATTTACTTCACTGTAAATAAATGTATTGATTTCATTGAAGAGTCCTGCATTTGTGGTCCCATTTTTCCCCGTTCCCACAGTTTGCCAGTGCTAACCATGACAGTTTTGATGTGTTAACTAATTATAGAGAAAAGTAAAAAATCACAGTGGTCATTATGTGTTCAGACACACTCCTCTCCCCTACATTAGCTACATGAAGTTATATCTACAAATCGGTATCTGTGCAGTTATTGGCAGTATTGACAATATTGGATCAACATCAAAATATACAGCATTGCACAGTACTAGTCTACATGATACTTGGTTTTAATACTTGCATAAACACTGACTGGCTCTAAGTGGAATTGATGGTGTTAAACAGAAAAGGAAAACTCAGATTTCTAATTGCCCTGCTCTCATTAAGCTCAACATATGTAGCTTGAGTTTATGTCAGTGACAGTGATTAATAATCAGCCTGAGGGGAGGTCAGATTAAGATTTAAGAAGTCTGATTCTTTCTTCTTGTTTTTCTCTCAGCTGTGATTACAGCTGAAATAAGTCAAAACACCAAATATTCTTTCAGTTATATTGATCGACAGTCAGTAAGGGTCAACAACAGGCAGCCATGACTAAGATACTAAGCAATCAGACAGAGCCTCATGTTGCTATAAGTGTGTGTGTGTGTGTGTGTGTGTGTGTGTGTGTGTGTGTGTGTGTGTGTGTGTGTGTGTGTGTGTGTGTGTGTGAGCTGAGGCCTTCCAGCAAGTCTATTTTTAAGGCGGTGACAGCTGCCTCAGCCTGCAGGCCTCACAGCAGTGCTGAGACCTAACAGCTCTGAGCCTTAAACAGCAGCAGAGGAAGAGCTGCTCTCAGATCAGATCAGATGTGTGAAAATTCAGAAATAATAAACAGGACTTCAGCTGCATAGAAAACATCTCCTACCTGTGTCAGTGTGTGTGTCTGAGAGTGAGTGTGTTTTCCTACCTCTGTCTGAAAGGTGCTCCTCTGAAGCCGACTCCGAGCGCTCTGACACAGACTCCTAAAGTTAGACCCTCTCACCTCCCCCCACCCTGGACCGCCTGGCCAGTGGAGGCCTTGACACCTGACACCAGAGCTGTGGAGTAACTGAGTACTCTTACTCGAGTACAGTTCAGTTAACCTTTACTTAAACAGGCCTCATTAAAAGACACAACCAAACCGAGATGGAGAGACACACACTGATAAAAATGCAAATTAAATGCAAATTAAGGAAATGTTTATTGAATAACATGCATTGCAGGAGGATTCAGCTTTCTCTAATTTCACTGAGATTTACATCCACAACATGATTATGTCTCCTTCCCTCCTATTACCTTTCCTCCCTTGTCTTTTTTCACATACTTCTTCTTTCTTCCTTGATTCCTTTGGTTTCTTTTCTCAGTCCTTTTCTCTCCTCTTCTTTTCCACCTTTGTTTCTTTACTTCCTGTTCATTTCCTCCTACCTTTTAAACGGATCTGCCTCCCACTGCCTTTCTTCCTGCATTTCCTTCCTTTTCTTTAGTTTATTCCCTACCAACAAAAATTTGGTTGGGGTATTGTCGTGGTAATTTCATCTATCTCGGTCTATTACTTCTGCATTACATTTAAAATTTGGTGTTCTTAATACCTAGCAATGTTGATTCTTGTAAAATAAGGAGATAAGGTCAGCAAGCCCACTATCATATTAAATCCTTCTTAAAAACACATTTTTTATAGGTGAATTATATGAGAGTTACTTCTATCTATCTACCTTTTCTGTGAAAAGATAGGTTACATCTGATAAGCGTATGTCTTATATGTAACAAAGTTACATTGTTGCATTAGAAAACTTTATCGCATTTATGTTGTAGATACATTGTACAGTACATTGTATTCATTTTCTTTAAAGTTACAATGTTGTTACATCATCAGCAATGCTGCAAGCTTATCAAATAATGACCAAAAACATCATGAAATGTGTTTGGAGGTCAGTTTCTTTTTAATTTATTCATGACGTTTTTTTTCTTCAGAGCTTTCCTTTTATTGAGTCCTTTTCTTTCTCTCCTTTACACTTTTGTAAAGTTTCTTTCTTTGCCCTTTCTCTCTACTCCTCTGTTGCCCTCCCCTTTTCTTCACTTAGTGTTTTTTCCTGTATTCTGGTTTCAGACAGCAGGTAAACTCTCTGCGTTATAGTCACTCGGCATAATAACACGTTGACTTTGAAACACAGGAAACAAAGCTTCTAAAAGAAAGGAAAAGTAAGAAATAAAAACTCCACACTGATGTATCACTGGACTTCAGCAAACAACTGATAAGTGCCTTCCTGTCCTTTCAGTGCACAGAACTATTTTTATTTTTGCTTTTGTAACACGACCTCCCGTAGAAAGCTGATTTTCTCAGTCAATGGTAGGAACTACAGTCTCCCAACTGTGTTTGTGTGTGTCTGTGTTTATCTGCAGTCAGATGACAATCATCTGGACTATTTATAGTCTGAGAATGCAGCTAATTTAAGTCACACACACTCACACACACACTGATATTATGAGCTCATTATTTAAAGGCTCACAAAATGAATTCCAATTACTGGATGTTTCAGCAGATCAAACTGAATTTAAACTCCTCTTTTCCCATGAGAGTCTATTTCCACTTCACGTGATGTGTTTCAACTTAGTCTCATTAGATTAAT
This sequence comes from Aulonocara sp. 'chitande type north' Nkhata Bay, assembly GCF_057382095.1. Lineage (NCBI taxonomy): Eukaryota > Metazoa > Chordata > Actinopteri > Cichliformes > Cichlidae > Aulonocara > Aulonocara sp. 'chitande type north' Nkhata Bay. Next base: position 23,204,666 of record NC_141365.1, read on the forward strand.
AAGATACACGAGTCTTCCTGCATGCATGTAGAGCTAATTATGGAAAGACTTTATTTACTGTAACTGCTGAATAAAAAGCAGGAAAAGCTCTTGGATAAAATATTATAATAATCACAATTTCAGAGTCTGCCTGTGGTGATTTCTAATCCAGCTGTTTTAAGCAGGAACATTGACATTAATACGATGATATTTTTCTGCTTCTGCAGATCAACTCTTTATCATTTGCTACAAAATTAATGATTTTGCAGACATTGATCTTCACACCACACCGTCCAGTCCATTACAGGGGTGACATACACACAGACAGAAAACCTACGGCCAGTTCAGGGCCTTTTTTTCTGCCTGTGTCCTTAAAATCAGTCTTGAAGGAAACCCTAAATGAAGCTATAGGATAGAGGAGGATTGGCAGAGGAGCTGTGACTGAGAACACATACAGTGGGGCAAAAAAGTATTTAGTCAGCCACCGATTGTGCAAGTTCCCCCACTTAAAATGATGACAGAGGTCAGTAATTTGCACCAGAGGTACACTTCAACTGTGAGAGACAGAATGTGAAAAAAAAATCCATGAATTCACATGGTAGGATTTGTAAAGAATTTATTCATAAATCAGGGTGGAAAATAAGTATTTGGTCACCTCAAACAAGGAAAATCTCTGGCTCTCACAGACCTGTAACGTCTTCTGTAAGAAGCTTTTCTGTCCCCCACTCATTACCTGTATAAATGGCACCTGTTTGAACTCATCATCTGTATAAAAGACACCTGTCCACAGCCTCAAACAGTCAGACTCCAAACTCCGCCATGGCCAAGACCAAAGAGCTTTCGAAGGACACCAGGAAAAGTATTGTAGACCTGCACCAGACTGGGAAGAGTGACTCTACAATAGGCAAGCAGCTTGGTGTGAAAAAATCAACTGTGGGAGCAATCATCAGAAAATGGAAGACATACAAGACCACTGATAATCTCCCTCGATCTGGGGCTCCACGCAAGATCTCATCCCGTGGGGTCAGGCTTAGGGCGTCGGGGGGTTCCCCGGAGGCATCTTCCTTGGGGGGCTCAACCCGGGGTAGCGGTCATGTCCGGTTAGGGGCTCTGTTGGCTCTCCGGTGACTGTTTCCTCGCGGTTGCGTGCAGCGGGGCTAGGGGAGGGTCTGTGCTGACGGACGTGGGTTACTGACCTGGTAGCCTGGCTGCCCCTGGGTGGGTCCGGGATGGGCGTGAGGTTCTGGGGGCGCTCCGTCTCTGGGCTGGGACCCGGACCGGGCCTCGGGGGCTTGGGTCCTGGTTGGTGTGTTGCCGGGGTTGTGGGCGGGTGGGTGCATGGGGGCCCAGCCCTGGAGCAGGGTGCCGCCGGTGCGTCGAGCCACCTGGGGGGCTCTTCAACTGGTGGGGGAGATTGTCACATCTTGCAGGAGCTTTCCTCTCCTCAGGAGCTCCCTCTGCAGGAGGGGGAGATACAGGAGAGGTGGAGGAAGATCTCAGCCTGGGTGTTTATTGTCTTATGTAGTCTGGAAGATGAGTGGATGGTGGGGTGGGTGCAGTTTTCTCTGTGGTGGGGTTGGGTGGACTGTCCCGGGCTCTGTGGGGCCGGGCGGCGCTGCTGCACTGGGCCCGGTCTGGATGGGCCTGGGCCCCCTTTCCCTGGCGGGTCGCGGAGTATGGGGGTGCCTACTGGGGTCAGCGGGGGAGCTGGCCCCAGGGAGGGGTCACTTGCCCCTCCCTTCCTTCCCTCCCCATCTCCAGCTGCCTCCCTCTTCCCGCTCCACCACAACCACCCACACATGCAGGGCCTTGGAGTAGGGATATGTCACCAGGGTGCAGAGGAGGCTAGTCTGCCTCCCCCCACCGCAGGGAAAAGGGAAACACCACCTGGGTCTGGGTGCAGTTCCCCCCTCCAGGGGCGAGGGCACCTAGACCCGGTTTGTAGAGTACGCTTGGGGAGTGTGATTGTGTGTACAACGTCTCTTTATGTCTGTCTCCACGTTGGTTGAGTGTGGAGTGAGTGCATATGAGAGCATGAGGGGGGGAATGGATGTTTGTATCTGTGTGTGCCTGTATGTCTGTGTCTATATGTCAGGTTGGGTGTCAGGCGCCACCTCTCTGGGGACATCTCAGGCCCTCCAAGGTTTGGAGGCCTATCTCCCCCTACCACCACTTCCCCTGCCAGTGGCGGACCCCCTCAGACATCGGTGCGTTGGTGGTTCTTTGTGTCCGGGGATGGGCGTCCAGGTACACACCGGCTCACTCCTTGGCGGCCGCTTATCGGGGCCTGGAGCCTGGGGCTCGCTCGGGCCACTTCGGAGGTGGGGTGCCCCCGGCCTCTCGGCCTGGGGCTCGGTCACTCAGGCGCAGCTGGCTGCCGGCGGAGCTCACGGGCGCGTCACTGCAACTCCCCCTGGCTTCTGCTCCGCGGCTGCTGAGTGAGCCCTCATCTGGGACTCTCCTCAGCTCTTTCTGGGACAGTGGCGCGGCTGCCCCTCTGTTGGTCTTCCTTGGTCTCTTGTGTTCTGGGGGCCTCTGGATGTCTGGAGTTTTGATCTCCTCCACACCTGCTTCATGCCCTGGAGGACGGGGCTGTGGCCCCCCCACACCCTCTAGCAGATCATTACATGAAGAAACCTTTTAAAAAAACAAGCGCGTCCATGCTCACAGGTGTACACACGGGTGATCACACCCACAAACTACACCCTTTTTGGCTCCTACCTCAAAGCACACTGTGTTCTGTTGATCTTATGTGCTGCACAATAATGTTTAACATTTAGTATTTACTGTCATATTCCCATATATCATTGTGATGTTGTTTATTCTATTACTCTTGTTCTCTTCTGCTTGCTTTCTTTTTTCTTTCTCAGCAGGTGATCCAGGTGATTGATATATGCATTTTTTTTCTCTGCCCGTTCTGTTGGTTTTTGTCTTTTGCCCTTCTCCCCCGTCCCTCTTCTCAGCTGTTTCTCTTTCCCTCTTTCTTTCTCCCCTTCTTTCCCCCAGTCAAGTCTGTCCCGTATTCAGTAAGTGAAAATAAAATAAACAATAAAAGGTGAATCAAATGGACCATTACGGCAAGGCTGGGATGGTCAGTTTGGTAAAGTAAATCCATTGGGCATCTTTCTTTGCCTTTAGACAACAATTCTGATGGCAAAAGAGCCAAACTGGACATGCCAAAAAAAAAAAAAAAAAAAAAAGAAGCTTTTCTGTCCCCCACTCGTTACCTGTATGAATGGCACCTGTTTGAACTCATCATCTGTATAAAAGACACCTGTCCACAGCCTCAAACAGTCAGACTCCAAACTCCGCCATGGCCAAGACCAAAGAGCTTTCGAAGGACACCAGGAAAAGTATTGTAGACCTGCACCAGACTGGGAAGAGTGAATCTACAATAGGCAAGCAGCTTGGTGTGAAAAAATCAACTGTGGGAGCAATCATCAGAAAATGGAAGACATACAAGACCACTGATAATCTCCCTCGATCTGGGGCTCCACGCAAGATCTCATCCCGTGGGGTCAAAATGATCATGAGAACGGTGAGCAAAGATCCCAGAACCACACGGGGGGACCTGGTGAATGACCTGCAGAGAGCTGGGACCAAAGTAACAAAGGTCACCATCAGTAACACACTACAACGGCAGGGAATCAAATCCCGCAGTGCCAGACGTGTTCCGCTGCTGAAGCCAGTGCATGTCCAGGCCCGTCTGACGTTTGCCAGAGAGCACATGGATGATACAGCAGAGGATTGGGAGAATGTCATGTGGTCAGATGAAACCAAAGTAGAACTTTTTGCTATAAACTCAACTCGTCGTGTTTGGAGGAAGAAGAATACTGAGTTGCATCCCAAGAACACCATACCTACTGTGAAGCATGGGGGTGGAAACATCATGCTATGGGGCTGTTTTTCTGCCAAGGGGACAGGACGGCTGATCCGTGTTAAGGACAGAATGAATGGGGCCATGTATCGTGAGATTTTGAGCCAAAACCTCCTTCCATCAGTGAGAACTTTGAAGATGAAACGAGGCTGGGTCTTCCAACATGACAATGATCCAAAACACACCGCCCGGGCAACAAAGGAGTGGCTCCGTAAGAAGCATTTGAAAGTCCTGGAGTGGCCTAGCCAGTCTCCAGACCTCAACCCCATAGAAAATCTGTGGCGGGAGTTGAAAGTCCGTGTTGCTCGGCGACAGCCCCAAAACATCACTGCTCTCGAGAAGATCTGCATGGAGGAATGGGCCAAAATACCAGCTACTGTGTGTGCAAACCTGGTAAAGACCTATAGTAAACGTTTGACCTCTGTTATTGCCAACAAAGGTTATGTTACAAAGTATTGAGTTGTATTTTTGTTATTGACCAAATACTTATTTTCCACCCTGGTTTACGAATAAATTCTTTACAAATCCTACCATGTGGATTCATGGATTTTTTTTTCACATTCTGACTCTCACAGTTGAAGTGTACCTCTGGTGCAAATTACTGACCTCTGTCATCATTTTAGGTGGGGGAACTTGCACAATCGGTGGCTGACTAAATACTTTTTTGCCCCACTGTAAGTGTTTTTAACCCTCTGTGTATTCAGTGGTGTGAGATACAGCTCTGCTGTAGTATGGCAGGAAGGGACAAAGCTGCTATATAAGATGATAAACTGTGAGGTTGAGCCCCCTCTTTACTGTCATGCTCTTATTCTGAAAATGTTGGTCCCTTTATAATTGAGTCAGTATAAAAGAGCCTTTCCTGGGTTGACTTTTCCTGTTTCTTCTTTTCTTGGTTTCACCATTTTTCCCTTTTTTTTAAAAAAAAAACAACAACTTTGCTTTGCTTTCTTTGTTTTCCCTCTTTTGTAAGGTTTTCACCCATGTCCAAGTGTTTCTATAGTCCCAACTCCCCACCTGTCCTCCTGACTGTTTACCCTTCTGTGGATACCTGGATTGCAATTTTATTTATTTATTCAGTAAAACCAAACCTTTCTATTAGCATGTTTTGTGTTTAACTCCTCTCTCCCATCAACGCCTCATAACACGAAAGAGAAAAGAAAAAAAAAGCTAACATTTCATAATAGCCTGAGGTGTTCGGCTGGGAATGATGATTATGGCGTCCCTTTGTAACCATGGTTACTCACTCTTGCATACCTGTGTGCACAGTTTAACAGAAGGAACAGAGACACTGCTGTTAACACTGACATTACTCTGAGCAGCAGGCATGATTTTATGGTGACAGTGTGACAGACATGGACATTTCTCACTGGCCTCTGAAGTTTCCTTTAATAACTTTGTTGTGAGTAATGAATTTATTTTTCAATTAGGCCTAAGTGAGAAATTGGACACTGGAGAAGTGTGTGAATGTCTGGCTCGGTGCGTCACAGATTGTACTGAGCCACAGTGAGATTACAGTGGGTCCAAATTCACCCTCCTAAGTTTGTATCTGAGGCAATGTCCATGTCTGCTGTAGCAGCGACAGGAGACAACACATCCTCTGCCTCCTCTTGCCTGGGCCTTGAATATTTCTTTTTTTCCTCTTTTTTTTTCTTTAAAAAAAGCTTCTGATATATAGTTGAAGTGCTTGATCTAGTTAGTCACCACAGCTGCTGAGACACAACGCTTACAGCTTACATAGCAATGCTATGTTGGATCTGCTGAAAGGATGCTGATTAAGAGGCTAAATAGAAGAAAGCCCATGCAATGTTCAAACTGCAAAAAACTATGGGTTACATCTCAGATGCTACAGACCTCATAATAAGAAAAACGACCAAGTATGACTTGTTTGAAAGGATTTCCCGGTATAAGCCTCTTCTCGCTAAAAAGAACATGGCAGCTTGAATACTTGAATACTTATAGAATAATATCCTTTGAACATATGAGCCCAACGTGGAGCTGTCACTGAGCTGACCATGAACTCCTCTGTATACCAACGTATTCTAGAGTCAAATGTGAGGACTTCTGTCTAACAGCTAAAGCTTGGACCAAACTGGATGCCAAGCACTGCAGAAAATGTACAACAGAATGGCTGAAAAAGAAAAAGATAGAGGCCCAGTCAAAGTCCAAATGTCAACCTGATTGAAATGCTGCCGAGGGACTTTAAGAGGGCCGTGCATAAATGAGTGCATACACACCTCTATGAAGCAAGAAGAGAGGGTCAAAATTCCCCCATAACCATGTGAGAGACTGATAAAGTGGAACATTGAATGATGAATTCAGTTTGTTGCAGTTAAAGGGGGTTCCACGAGCTACTGAATCATAGAGCGTTTGCCACAGGACTGCAAAGAAATCTTTCTTTTTCACATGACTGTGACAATATAAACAGGTCCAGGAATACTGTCATGTTGAGATCATTAAATGCCTGCTTTAAAAAACAAACAAACAAACAAACAAACAAAAAACAGTGGGTAAATGATGGAACTGTTCCAATCAGCATATTTAATAAAAACAACAACAACAAGGAAGGCTCCTTAAGTAGAACACCTACTTCACTCCTTAACTCCTGGTGTCTGATTGTATCTCTGGTGGAAGGGACTGTGACCTACCAAAGAACCATGTGCTCAGACTGAGGAATGAAAATGGAGCATCCAGGGAAAACTTGAGCAGTCAGTGGACTTTCACACATGACACATTTGACTCTCACAAAAACCACTGTTTTTCTCTTAATTTCACATTATTTATTTTCTACTTTTTTCATTTTTAGCTTCTTTTGGTGTTTGGTTCCTTTAGCCTGTTACAAAATAAAACTTACGATAAGCCCAGTTCCGCCTAAAGTAAGCCTAGCTCTTTATTCTAGGCATTTATAAATGATATATTGACAGTTCATTAATATTTAGTAACCATTTATCTATCTTCAATAAGTTGTTGATCATCACAAGGACAAGAAGATATAACTCGCATAGGAGGCAGGACAGAACCAAATCCAGTTATGCTGACAGGTAACTGCAATTTGGACACATTAGTGAGAAACATGAGAGGAAATAAACAAGAAGGATTATTCTTGGAGCAATCACGAATCACTCCGTTTTATCAACCATCTCAAACAGTTTTGATTTAAAGGTGTGTGCATTAAGAATGATGAAGCCCACACACTTTTAGAAGCTTTTAAACTCTTTATTTTATTGAAGAGTAATCGAAAGTGCTTTTGTCTAGACACAATAAAAGGTGAAACTGTAACTAACACTGAGTAGGTTTTGTACATGCTCCACACAGCACACATGTGCAGACACTGTAGGTGTTCACCCATCAGCCATTTATGCTCATATTAAAAGATTTCCAGGAGTGTAGGAGTGGCACGTTGGCTGCTTGAGAGTTCAACACGACAGAGGAATAGCAAACAAATAGTACTCTGTGAGAAAAGGCACGTACAGGCACAAGAAGAGGTAACAGCACGACGTCTAACTGCAACATCCACAAGAAAAAAACCCCACGGTGACGGCACACTTCTCAGTGTCAGAGCTAACAGGGCAGCGGTGTGTCGTGGTCCCTGTGCCTCCCCGGCCAGCCCAGTGTGGCCACAAGTGCTTGTTGTTTTACTGTCTCTCTGCTCCCCTTGCCTTGCTCTCTCTCTCTCTCCTACCTGTCTGCCTGGGCGGAGCTCGGATTGGGCTCACGCCCTTGGCCCACGCACCTGCAGCTGATCTCCGGTGATCTCCTGGCACTGCACTGTCAAGATATCATCATCATGTTGGAAAAAGACTTTTTAATGGAATTAACCAGCAAACACATGTAAAACTCTCTGGTAACCATGGCAACAGGATAGGAACTCATTGCTTTCCACTGCTAAAGTATGATTTTGTGGTCATTTCATGTATTTCTGTGTCCTGAAACAGCTAGTGGGACAACAATGGCAGCCATTTCGACAATAGCAAGGTAGAAATTATTAGTAAGCTACAGAACCCACCTCAACACAGTGGTTACAGCATTTCTCTGAGGCTTAAGGAATCAAAAATCACCTAGTGTATCCAGCTGGTAAAATGCTACTGGCTTTTCTTTGGTGGCATGTTTGGCACTCTGATGCTGGAAACGTTTTAAGACATTCTAAAACAGCCAAATGATTTCATGATATTGTTGGGCTTGAATGTCAGGATGCTGACTGGTCAAATCCTTCTCAGGGTGTCTAGGATATAAATTGTGGAAGAGTTAGGACATTCAGAATTAAGACTGATACATCAAGAGGCCTTATGTCTTAGACACACTACAGGTATTGTTCATCCCATTGGTCTGAAGAATAGGGCTAGAACAGCTTTCTAATTTTAGCTGTCATTACAATCTGGAAATAGAGTAAGATCACCTGGCACCAAAGATCAGCCAGCAGCAGATGGACAGATTGGATTTGCTCTTTAAAAATATCCTTCTTTTTCAACCAACTCTTTGTATTTAACCCCTGACGAGTCCTCAGACTCTTTGAATTCTTTGACCTAAATACAAAATGTAATACTGCAATTTAAATGCATGCACTGGTTCTCTTTGATTTCCAAAATATGTCACTTCGATCCAAGAAAATAAAGAACACACTACCTGAGGGTGGTCTTTCATCATTTCAAAAAATATATATAACACTTTTTGTAATAGTGTTATTTTTTAATCCTGACTAAAACCATCTGTTATGAAAATATATACTATTGTGTAATAGACCAGAGGGGGAGGGCTTTACCTTATTAAATATTCTCTGGAAACTAAAGAGATGTGGCCAGAGGTAGAAGTTTGTTAATCCTGTGAGGTCTCAGTGATTATACTGATGCTTAGCGATTACAAAGTCATTTTGTTATTATCCCAATTCCCAAACGTTACAGCAATCAGAATGCCTTTTGCTTCTCTCCAAAATATAGGGTCCTGACTGAGACCTCATAAAGTTAAACATACTGAGTACAATGAAAATAAATTCACAGTTTCTGTCTTTCTGAGGGAGTGGAGTTACTTTTCCTTGATTCCTTATATTTCTGGAATAAATCTCTAAATAAATCTTTTGGGACTCTGGACTGAAAATGTAACAGGTTCCTCCTCTGAAGAGAAACAGGTGTTCTCATCTGCCAAGTCCGGCTTCTTGGCAGCAGCCAGCTTCATGTCATACCAGGAGTGTGAGTTTAACTTCGGAGCCAAGCCTTTCCGTCACCCACACACACACACACACACACACACACACACACACACACACACACACATATATATATATATAATTTTTTTTTTTTTTTTTTTTTATTCCTCCCCAGTCTGGGACACCCACTGAAATGTGCCAGACTCACATTCTGAAAGTGATGCAAATATTCCCCTACAAGGCCGGCACATGTAAGTACTACACAATGGAATAAGTTGATATCCTGGACATGAAGATTGCCATATTTACAGCTTTGTAACATATATGTGTAATATGCACCAGATGTTGCTTTAATGACACTGAAAGAGAAAACAGTGGGATGAAAGTTAAACAATCCCCGTAAATCAAACACCCTTCAACATCAGATTGCACTTTTTCCTGAGAAGACATACAACCCTGAATGAGAAGCTTTGGGGAAAAGCAGCGAGTGGTAAAGTGACATTTATATTATTTTATTTACAGTTACGCTTCCTCAAGTTTGATGAACTCCATTACCCATAAATAGAGCTCAGTGTTAATCTCATCAGGAAATCCAGCTTTTGTGGATGACGTGCTTGCTTGTATTAATTTAGTCTTGATTTTTTTCCTCTTAACTATTGATTTCTTTGATTTTAGCTCTAGCATAGTGCATGTGAAGCTTAAAATTTAGCCAAGTGTCTTTGAAATGATCAGTTTCAATACTGTGAGGGCCCAAATGTTGGTCATCGAAACATAATGTTCTTTATTGCATCAGTATTGTTGGTCCATAGTCTTTTAAATGGTTTCCAATACTAGATCAGGATGTTAGCAAGCTAAAAAAAAGGCTCTTTGAGCTTGCAGATTTACTTCCTGTTGTTAAGTCAACCAGGTGCTCTTCTTCTTTGAAGCTTGAATGGTGTGGAACAGAACAGTATCACTTTCCAGTCAAACCAGCAGGTTACAGGAGATTTTACTTTGCATATTTTAAAAGTCTCTGCGTTAGACGCATTTTCTCAAAGTTTATAGATCTCCTTCCTGTGACTCAGCCACTGTTGTCAACAGCAACAGGCAGCAGAGGGACAGCCGCCTCACTCTTCTCAGAGTTGCCACCATCATTCTTCCTAGTTTGGTGGTTGGTTGTCTTCTTTTTCTCCTCCTTCTCTGCAGTATCTAAATTAGCCCTTGGGAGAGGTGGGAACTCCCTGCAGTATGGCGGCGGCAAGCATGGCACTAGATGTACCTCACCACTTTCATTTAAGAGCTGGACACAGGTGTAGAAGTCCTGCGGTGAGGGGCTGGTGCTGAAAGTGAGGTCTGGAGTGGGGATGGTGTTGGAAAGGCTGGGATGTTCCATCATGCTGTAGTCCGTCCGGGGCAGTGATACGATCTCTGGCATCGGCCACGGGGAAGGAATACTCAGAGGTGGGGTGAAGGCTTTATTGGGTAAAGAGCAGTAAGGTGGCACATTCTGCATGTACGAGTTTGGGTTTAGAGCTGTGAGCTGATGCCGGGTGGACACTTCTAAGGGCGCCGGGTTGCAGGGAACTATTAAGGTGTCCCTCTCTGATTCCGAAGGGTTGTGTGCGTCGCTGCTGTGCTTCGGTGTGGTGAGATAGATGTCATCAGTGCTGACGTGGTCCCAGACTTCCTCAGAGTAGCTTGGAGGCCTGTAGCTGTGGAAGTTACTGAAGTGGCGGTTGATTTCGTCCAAGTTCCCCTTCTGAGGATGGAGGTGGGGATGGGAGGAATAAATAAATAAAGAAAAAAATAATGAACCAATGAGAAATTAAGATGTAGAAGAAAATGGGAAAAGAAGAAGAATGATAAAGGAAATAATAGTAAGGCAAATTAAGAAATTAAGAGGAAGAGGATCAGGAAAGCAAAAGCATGAGAAATGAAAATTAAGATGAGGAAAAATAGAATCAAAATGTAAATGGGAAATGAGGAAAGTGATAGAAAAAAGAAAAAGAACATGAGGGCAATTTTCAGTGAAAACAGCAAAAGAAGGAGAAACATGAGGATACAATAAGAAAAAGAGGGGGAGGGGAGATAAAAGCAACAAATGGAAAGAAGGCAATAAAGGAGCAGAAGTACAAGGTCAGGACAAATGGCTAAAACACGACCCTGAAAGGAGGGATGCATGCACGCATTTTACCTTCAGGAGCAATGGGTCAATCCCGATGATCCGTGGCTTTGGAATGGGTGGCAGGAAGTACTCTTTTATTCTGAAGGTGAATGTAGACAGAGAGGAGGTTTGAACATGTCAGTACGCAAACAAAAACAACACATTCATCCTCCCACGCTGTAACAGTGTGACCCTGAGAAGAGACAAAACCTATCGCCGTTCGCTCATTTTGTCCACACTGAGGAGTGAAGCTAATCTTTATTTTTCACAGTGTGTTTCTGTGGAGCCTCTGAAAAGTTCCCATGGAAAATATTATTCTGAACCACTTTCTGCTTTAAATAGGAACTGTTGGTGTGTATTATGGGGCAATGCAGATATGATAAATTATAGGGAAGAGAAGCTCAAACACATGCCAAAATAGCCAAAATATCCTGATCACCTCCTGGTGGCTGTATGTGAAAAGGATTATTCAAAAAAGACTGATCAACAAGCTGGTTTGAAGGGGTTGCCAAGAGAAAACAACTTCTCTCTAAAAAGAACATTGCAACACAGCTTAAGTTTGCAGTGATGCATCTGAACAAACCAGAAGACATCCTTTGGGCAGAAGAGACCAAAGTAAAGATGTCTGATCATAATGCACAAACAAACACAGTGTATCAGCACAAACAATTCATACCAGCTTACAGCATGGTGGTGGAGGGATCATGAGTTAGGCTTGTTTTGCAGCCACAAGTCAATGAGTTGACCATGAGGTGCTCTGTATATCCAAGTATTCTAGAGTCAAATTTGAGACCATCTGTCCAACAACTAAAGCTCGGCCCAAACCGTGTCATTAAACAGGACAATGATCCCAAGCACAGTAGAGAATCTACAGCAGACTGACTGTGGCTCAGTCAAAGTCCAGACTTTAACCTGATTGAAATGCTCTGGTGGGACTAGATTATTTTTAATATGTAGTGATATGTAAAACCTTGAAAAAGGGTGTACTTGCCTTTAATTGACACACATAAAATAGGCAGCTTCACGGCAGCACTAAGCTAGCACACACACATTGAACGAAGTCAGTGTTCCAGCCATAAAATGTATTTAATCTTTTTAAAAAATGTAGCGTTATCTCTGAGCCTGCTCTTCCTGTGCGTCAGAATTGGATAGTTTAACAATTTAAGTTTAACAATTTCTCTGCAGCTGAACATTCTTTACAAATTTGAAGGTCTTCCTAAAAATGAATCAGTTCAGATGTAAAGAAAATTCTTATTTACAGCTACAAAAACAAGAAGCAGGGCACCAGTTAGCGTCTTACTTCTACACCTGCAATATTAAACCCAAAAATCTAAATCAAATGATGTATGTGTGTTTGTGTGTCCGGGCGCATGTGTATATGTGGCAAGACAAAGATAGAAACAGATGTGTATTTTTTCTCACCTCTTGCTTTGTAGAATAATACTGAAGGTGATAACAAGCAGAGCCACAACGCCAACTCCAGTCACCAGAATCAGCACCAGCAATTTACCTGCACAGGTAAAACACACCTTGAGTCACCGTCCCTCTCCTCCTCCCCTGCAGCTTTACTCCTTCAGTGACACATTTAATTGGGAAAAGGGATGTTTTTTTAACAGAGGAAATCTTTTGTGATGTTGTGGGTGGGCCTAAGGGGCTTGGACCCACCAATTTAACAAAGAGCCCATCAGGACTGCCTGTGAGAGAGATTTTCCTCGATTTCATGTTAAATGATTATAACAAATACAATTAAAAATAAAAAAATGAAAAAAGACTGTCGTTTTCCAATCTTTGAAGATAACATTCATTAATTTATCATTCACACCAATCAGAACAGGCCATTTCACACGAGCTGATGCATGTTAAGCAAGCAGGAGTCATTCAGCAAAGAAACTTTCTTTAATTTTTTTTCTTTTGCATTGCATACTGCTGTGGATGCATATCTTGTGACATGGCATGATGCTTATTGAAGCAGCATGGCTCTCTCCTGCTGTTTAAAAGATATTTACACTACCCTTAGGGGAAAAAACTAATTTTCCCTGAGATTGTTAATAAATGGGTCACATGTATTTTACACAGTAGCTTTTTTTCACAGTAGAACTACACAGAGCTGAACATTTCTGCATATCGTTCTCTTTGAAAGCAGAGGCAGTTTCTATTGAGAGAAGTTAATGAATTTAAATACAGTGAGCCTCTCGACTGATGAGAGTCAATGTAGCTTATCAAACAGTCTCTTTCTTCAGCTCTCTTTTACTGTGATCTAGCCTATATGATGGAAATAATTCAAATAAGACAGGATTTATTTAATTTCAGTTGGATTTCAGTGTCTAGCCATCCATCCATCCATCCATCATCTATGGAGTAGTAGCAGATCTAATCTGAATCCCTCCCAAATGACTGAAGTTCTCACCCGATCACTGAGGGAGAGCCTCTTTCAGTCACTGCCCACAGCTTGTGAACTGGCTTATATTAGTATTTCTAATGTACAGCAAAAATAACAGTGATTGATTGGGTACTGCTTCCTTGATTGATACAGGCACATGTACCTGCTTGTAATAAATAGAAGTGGTAGCATTAAAAACATTAACTTCTGTAATGTGAATCCTCAGCTCAAATAGATCTGATCCATTCTGTCCAAATTCAGAATCCTGGCACTGCACTGAAAGAAATGCTGTTTCTATGTCTGAAAAACTGTCTTTTTTTGTTTGTTTTTTTAAATTTGTTTTTTTTAAAACAACATTGCATGTAAAAGAAATATGCTTAATGTGCTTAAAAAGCTTAGCATGTGTCTGCAGGATTAATGTCTAGTGTCAAGCTGTAGATGTTTGAATCCTTCCTCCTGTGCCACAGCACTACTGAGTCTGTGTTGAGAGCTTTTAACTGGATGGTGTTTTTTTTAAGTTATTGATGTCTTGTCATTGCCTGTACTAAATGCAATGTGATTTTATGCCTGCATTATAAAGCTTTAGTTAGGATCTACAATAAAAATAGGTGCTTAACTTTTTTGTACTTGCCTTAAAATTTGTTCAAAATGAATCTCACGAGAAACCGACAAAATATAATTTAAAAATGCAGAAACATACTGTGTTCACTGCAATTAAACCAACAATAAATGTAAAAATAAGAAACACTTGAAAGTCAAAACCAGAAGCATGTAAATCAGCACCGTTACTCCGTCTGGCTGCTGATGTACCTGCAGACTGCCTCGGGGGGATGCTCATCACCAGCGTGGCGCTCCAGTCACTCCACAGCTTGGAGTGCTGCGCACGGCAACGAACTCGGACCACGTAGTCGTCCACCGGGAGTCCAAGCAGCTCCACCTGAGGCTCACGCAGAGGATACTTCACCTGCATACAGACAACATGTTCTGTGACATGCAGACCATAATGAACTACTTTATACGTAAAACTCTGTCTAAAGAAGAGTAATGAACTCAGTGTAACGTGTATAACATTTTCTGCCACATTGTTTTACACAGGATTTTGTTGGCAAATTTTTTTTAAGTTCTTGGTTCGTTTGTTTTGTATCTTGAGATTCTATGTGCTCAATTTAGGGTCTCTCCTCTTTTTTCCTGACATTTTGTTGAAGTTTGCCATCCTCATCACATTTTTGTTTGAGCTTGTTTTTTCTAATGTCTATTAATTAAATTCTGTACAAGATTCAAAATATTATCTTTTATGTAGATGATGCACCCAACATTTTCCTCACACCCACAAGCTAGTTTCTCATTCACCTGAAACCAAAACTCGATTAAAACAAATGACTGTAATCTCACATTTGAATCAGTTGTCTGCGCTTAAATTATTTTTAAAAGTAAAATAAAATAAAGGCAAATATCACCAATTTAATTCAGAAACACACCTCAGTGATGTAAAGATTTCTTTTCTTTCCTAAATAAATATCCAGAACTGTAAATGTAAAGATCTTCCCCCAAGAACTTTTTTTCTTTTCTTCCATTTGTATAAAAACTCATCTGTAGTTCATTATTACTTCTCTCTTTACCTTCCAGTTGTCTGGCTCGGTAATACGTCTGTACTGCAGCTCATAGACCAGCGTGATCCAACCGTACTGCACATGGGCAGGCACCGGGTAGGTCCAGGAGATCAGCGCATTGTGGCCCATTTCATCACCACCGACGTCTGTCAGGTTGTAGGTCAGGTTGACTGGTGTTTCCGTCTGAACTGTGAACAAAAAAAGGATCCAGAACATGGTAAATACTAGTGTATCAGAATTGTCAAAATTCTGGGTTCTCTTTTCTCTTAGACTTGGGTAGGAACTATTAGTACCCTACTTATCACTGGTGGTGGACTTCAGAAGGGGTCAGCACAGAGACTACAAGCCCATTATCATCAATGGAGCTCCAGCGGAGAGGGTGCAGTCCTTCAAGTATCTTGGTGTCCACATCTCCTCAGACCTGACAAGGGCTGCCCACATTCAGGTCCAGACCAAAAAGGCTAGGCAGCGCCTGTATCACCTACGACAACTACAACTAAGGAAGTTCAGGGTCTCTCCAAAGATCCTCAGGATTTTCTATACAGGCGCTGTGGAGAGCATCCTCACACAGAACATGACATCGTGGTTCGGGAACAGCTGTGTGAAGGACCAAAAAGCTCTCCAGAGAGTGATCCGTACAGCAGAACGCTGCTGCAGGATTGCTCTCCCCCCGCTTCAGGACACCTACACCAGGAGATGCCGGACTAGAGCAGCGCAGATACTGAAGGACCCGTCCCATCCTGGCAACAAACTGTTCCAACTTCTGCAATCTGGTAGAAGGTTCCGCATCTTCTGGGCAAGGACAGAGAGACTCAAGAGGAGCTTCTATCCCCAAGCCATCCGTGCCCTAAACACACACACCTCTCACATCATCTATAATTGACTGAGACAGGACTCTTCCAGACACTAAACCAAGGCACAATGTACATTTCAATTCCTTTAATTTTAAATTGTCTATCCTGTAAAATAGTCAGATGTCTATTCATATTAATGTACAGAATTCACCTGCTTGCTGCTACTACTGCACATTCACCCAATGTATATACTACATATATATATAATGTTCTTCCTCTACACCCCCCCCCCCCCCCCTCCCCTCCCAATTTCTTTGCACATGTCGAGGAGCGTGTCAGGCTACATTTCACTGTGTGTTATACTTGTATAACTATGCATGTGACAAATAAAGAACCTTGAACTTGAAGCATATTGGGAGGCTTTGAGAGTACTATACAGGGATATAATATAAACACTACACTCTCTATATTTTAACATTAAAAAATGTCAAACTCATTATGTAGTGAGTCTGAAAATGTATTGGAGTGTTCTCATTAAAACTCTAATTGAAATTCGACATCAAAGGGTATTTGTCAGAGGGAAATTCACCCTCTGACTGATTCATCTAAGGTGTGTTTGCTTCTTCTTAGGTGTGCAACATTTCAGTAATGAGTCATGAGAATAATTCATTTCTAACACTGAAACTGTAACCTTTAATTCAATTCCAGTGAAAACGCCTATCTGCAGCTGTTAGCTGAATCTCCTGCATGGCTGTGATAAGAGCGACGTCTCTGACCTCCCCTGACATCTGAGGCACACAAAAAAAAAGAGCACTACACTGCTGGTCACATGACGCATGCCAAGCAGACCTCCGATCTGCAACCCCTCAAAACCAGCTCAGGAAGTGGACTGCTCTGGTCCAAATGTGCAGCATCTGGATAATAACAGACACTCAGTCCCCAATAAATGAGATTAGCAGCTGGTCATTACACGCAGAATCTCAATATAAGCAGGGTCTGAGGCCTTTAAAAAACTTCCCTCAATTAAGGAATGACCTTGTGAATCTTATATTTAAGTAAGAATGAATGGCTGCTAATAGACTCAATATGAAGTGAAACAAGATTCTAATTACATCAGGAGCTCACTCACATGGTTAACCTTGAAATGCTCCACAGCTAAATTACTTCAGTTCAGACTGAGCATACTGAGAGATTCTGAGGCTGGTTTTAACAAATAATAACTATTTATTATTTATTTATTAACTTTATTGTTATCTTATATTATTATGGTAAACATGATAAGCAATAATAGATTTTGAAATGGTCAAATTAGCACTGTTCGTATATTTGTGTAGGTATAAAGAAGACTCTCTGAAATTAGGAAATGAAGCGATTCTGATGTGGCAGCTATGCTGTAGCTCAGGTGGCAGAGCAGGTCAGCCACTAATCAGAAGGTCGGTGGTTCGATCCCAGGCTGCCTCCTGGCTGCATGCCAAATATCCTTGGGCAAGATACTAACCCCGTGTTTGCCTACTGGTGGTGGTCAGAGGGCCCGGTGGCGCCAGTGTCCGGCAGCCTCGCCTCTGTCAGTGTGCCCCAGGGCAGCTGTGGCTACAATGTAGCTTGCCATCGCCAGTGTGTGAATGTGTGTGAATGACTGAATGTAGTGTGAAGCGCTTTGGACTAGAAAGGGACTAGAAAAGCGCTATACAAATGCAGGCCATTTACCATTATTTTGGTTATGTATTATCTTACAACGCTTCAGTAAGCGATAGGCAGGTTGCTTCTCTAAGACCATTGCTGATGTCTTTCCTTCTTGGCATTGAGTTACCGCACACCTGAATGTTCCTGACTAGCAAACTCCCAAAACTTTTATAGAGGTGCTCACACTTGCTGATGAAATGTAAAATATTTGAATTTAACCCTTTAAGACCTACCATAGAACCAAGTTCGCCAGAGCTTATATTATATTTTTACATGCTGTGGAGCCATTTTTGGGAGCATTTCAAGTTGCTATACATCAATACAACCATTATAGCCCAAACTTTAATAATATGTCTGCATTAGGTGCATAGTAATTACATAAATTGCAAAAAAGTGCAATAAACTACAAAAAAATTAAAAATCGTTTTTGTTTTTTTTAACATATATTTCTAGTTAGAGAAATTTAAGAGGCTTATCCCTCAAAACTGTAAATACAAAAAAGTTACACAAACTAGTTTCCCACCACAGGAAATTTATTTTGAGTGTCTTCATAGTTTTATTTTTGAAATACACCAATTTTTATACACTGCAGGAAAAACGAAAATAAATATTATAGTGCAAATTTGCAAAATAACAGCATATGCATCAAAATAAACTATTTCCAGCAGTGCAATATGAGTCTTAAGCATCCCAGAAACGACACAGAAAGTCATAAAGTCAAACATAACTTTTTAAAACACATAACAAGTAAAACACAAGCTCATAAGGCCCCGATCGTAAAAAACTACATTTCCGCAAAATGACGTCACTTCCGGTTTCGGGCAGGTCATGCGGTCATGTGATAGTTCGCGCTGATGGACGTAGGAAGTGTTACAAACAGCTGATGGATCGGCAAAGCGTGTTTCTGGAATATCATGTTTTTGTTGCTGCAAGTGATTTTTATGCAGTTTTTGCAAAGCTATATGTGGAAGGAAACTGTGACCTAGGACAAGCTGATGGCATAAGATGTAAGTACAACTCCTCCAGTTTCATATGCAAAAAAAATTATTGCGCTAGCTTACTTGGTTGCAGAGCTACCGGGATTTAAAAATAGTTAGGCAAAACAGAGCGTGCCCGCTCCGATCGGCTGTAAAGGGTTAAAAAGGGTGAAATTTTATTTTACCATGACTGTATATTTGATTAAGTACTATGATTTGTTTCTGTCATAAATACCTTTTAAAAACTAAAAAGGCCTTTCAGAAGTAAAGACATTTTATGTGAAATCAAATTTCATACTTTTTAAAACTTCTTAAGAATGCATGGGAACCCTGATTTATCTACCTCATGTGGAGACATATAATTACATTCCCCTTTTTTCACACAACTAGATTTCCATTTGCTTTGCAGACTTATGCTTAAGTGTTACTTTTTACTGCCATTAACAGAATAAATCCAATTTAGCCAAGAAGTCAGCAATCATGTCAGTCGGGACGGTGAGTCAGTGGAACAGGGCAACGGGATGTGAGTAGAGGTTATTAAGCCTTAAAACATATTCTGGCAGAAAGCAACAGGCTCTGAAAATAAGTCAAGAGAGCAGTGCTGGGAGAAAACCATTAATCTTGTGAATTCATAAGTGAAAACATTTATTTTGCCACTCAATCTGCTCTCAATGCTGCTGTTTCTTTCCAAACTGACAGCTGCTCATTAAAGATGTTAAATGTTAAACTAGATCCATTTAAATAGAGCTGAAGAAGCGCATTCAGGTATGGCACTGTGCCATAATGAAGGAGACGAGGAAATCACTTTAGCTTTGGACCAAAGCAAAGTAAAATTTGTTTTCCCAAATTGAATAGGCTCTGTAATAGACTGAACAGCTTTCTAATCTGCTTGATTTGTTGCCATTCCAGCTAAAAATGGAGTTAAGAGCCAAGCCAATTGGTAATGTATTTTCTGATTCAGGAATTTAAATGTATGTAAGTTGTGAGGAGACAGCAGACAGTGTGTTCTGCAAAAGTACAAATGGAAAGTGCCAAAAGAGCCAAATGTTGACAACACAGCATTCTGACCTGTCATCCAAACATGGTCCCTCTAGGTTACAAAAAAAGCATAGCCAAAACACTTACACACAAACCAATGTGTGACATCACTGTGGCTGTGTCCATCTGTTATATACAGTTTATGTGTAAAAGGTATTCCCTCAGCAGACGGTACTTGTTACACTTAAAGACAATTTTAAATCAAAACTCTAAACACGACCTGTCCAGATGAGGTTATGTGTTGAGGGTAAGTACCATGGTGATTCAGCCAGATAGCCACAACGCTTCCTTTAATCTCCCTTCATAGTGCACACCTCACATCCCCCTATTATCCTCTATTTAGGTTCAGGATTAATCCAATCCAGATGAAGTAGGTGGGTAATTATTCACGCCATCACAGTGACTATTACAGTTGTTATTAACTCCTAGTTCTCGGCAAACTGGCAGCTCTGTCAACTGTCAAGTTCTCTTTGTCTTTTTATGAACTTGAAGATGAGCCTAAAGATCCTCCTCTGTCCTTGAGTGTTAATTTTTTTTAATGAATGGTGTGATGTAATGATAAAGAGGTCAAATTTACAGCTGTACTTAGTTAGGGCTAATTTTGAGCAAGGACAAAACCTGTTATTTACATAGTGAATAAAGGTCATATTGAGCTGCTTGTACTAATGTGGTAAAACTATTCATGACATTGGTGAAACTATAATCTTGGAGCAGTTTCTCAGAATGTTATCTCCTGAGCTTCAGGTTTGGATCAGAGAACACAACCCTGGTTCAGCAATGGAAGCGGCTCGGTTAGCTGATGTTTTTGTTGCTGCCAGAAAGAAGGGGCAAGCATGGAGCCATAATGCATGGAAGGTATCGAGGGACACCCGGAAGATACCTCAGCAAAACCATCTGGATTCAGCAAATACAAGCACCAGTAAGAGCTCTCAGTCTACCATTAGACCACCAAAGGCCTCTGGTAAGAAGCTCATTTGTTATCTTTGTGGATTAGAGGGCCATACAAAACCTATGTGCCCAAGAAATTCTGCTAAAATGGTGCAAATGTGTTTTGCTCCTCGTTCTAATGCTGATCCTGAGCAGGAGAGTGACAAATCCATCAAAATGAGCCAGATTGAAGTGAATGGGGTTCTACTCAATGCCCTTCTTGACTCTGGCAGTTCTCGGTCTCTTATTCACTCAGATTTTGCCCCACCTAATATTGTTCGCACCAGTGATACAATTTCAATCTGTTGTGTCCATGGAGATGATAAAAGATATCCGACAGCTGACATCTACATTAAAGTTCAGGACCAGATGTATCTGCTGAATGTGGGTGTTGTGAACAGTTTGCCTTACTCTGCCGTGTTAGGGCGTGACCTTCCTGTGCTTTTTGATTTGTTGGAGTCTGAGCAGACTGAGGAGTGCAATGTAGCTGTTACCAGAGCTCAGGCTAAGCAAGTCAGTACCCACTCTGAGACCCTGAGTGCCCTGCCTTTTTTTAATGAGGAGTTTGAGACAACTGTGGTGAAGCCACGGAAGACCCGCAGACAAAGAAGGCAGGAGAAATTCAAATTTTCACCTGTGGATACACTAACAGACGCTGAGCCAACACCGTCACCCCTAGGGTTTAATATTCCAACTGAAATTGCTGAACTCCAAAAATCTGATCAATCTTTAATATCTCTTTTCCGGAAGGCCAAAGAAAAGGAACCTGGAGTAGAGCAGGTTCTTAACAGTGAGTACATCTTGCAAAATGACATTCTCTATCGTCAGCAGGGGTCGGTGCTGCAGCTGGTGGTTCCCCAGAAGGTTAGAAACGCCATTCTCACCTTAGGGCATTCTATTCCGTGGGCTGGCCACCTTGGTAAACACAAGACCACAGCTCGCATCAAACATCATTTCTACTGGCCTGGTCTTAGCAAAGATGTGGCTCAGTTTTGTAAAAGTTGCCCACAGTGTCAGATAACATCTGCTAAAATCCCCCATAGAGCTCCACTCCAACCTCTCCCTGTCATCGGCACTCCTTTTGAGCGTCTTGGAATGGATATTGTAGGGCCTGTTGAGAGGAGCAAAGCAGGAAATCGTTACATGCTTGTTGTAACAGATTATGCCACAAAATATCCTGAGGTGTTCCCTTTAAAATCTATAAAGGCCAAGCCCATTGCATTTTGTTTAGTGCAGTTCTTTGCAAGAGTTGGGTTTCCACGAGAAATACTAACTGATCAAGGCTGAGAACTTCACCATACCACCCTCAAACTGATGGGCTGACAGAACTGTTTAACCAGACATTGAAACAGATGCTCAGGAAGTTTGTCAACGACAGTGGTAACGATTGGGATCAATGGCTGCCATATCTACTCTTTGCTTATAGAGAAGTCCCCCAAGCCTCCACAGGTTTTTCACCTTTTGAGCTGTTGTATGGTTATGAGGTTCGTGGCCCTCTAACTCTGTTAAAGGAGATTTGGGAGGGAGACAAGGTGGAGGGGGGATCCAAGAACATTTTGTCTTATGTCATTCAGATGAGAGAACGGTTGGAGAAAATGGGTGAACTTGCTCAATCACATATGGTGGAGGCCCAGCAGCAGCAGAAGTCTTGGTATGATAAATCTGCTCGTCAGCGTGCGTTTGAGCCAGGACAAAAGGTGCTCGTGCTCCTCCCCAGTGACAACAACAAATTGTTGGCAAAGTGGCAGGGGCCATTTGAAGTCATGAGGAAGCTGGGACCCACCACATATGAGGTGTCCACCCCAGGGCAGTTGCGCTCCAGCAAGGTCTTGCATATAAACCTTCTGAAGGAGTGGGTGGAGCGTATTGAACACAAGGCGGATGCAATGCTCATACGGCGAGTGCCTGAAGAAGATGAAGCAGATGAGCAATATCTACCACCTGCTGGCTCTCTAGATTATGATCTCAGCCATCTCCCAGAGGACAAGCAGCAGCAGGTGAGAGAAATGTGTAAATCAGCAGTCTTTCAAGAGAATCCAGGGAGAACTGACATTGTCGAACATGATATTGTGGTACGAGAAGGTGCCTCTGTGAGACGATTAAGTTACAGGATCCCAGAACGTCTGCTGCCTTCATTGAAGAAGGAAATCGATTTGATGCTATCTCTAGGGATCATTGAAAGATCTAAGAGTGAATGGTGCAACCCTGTGGTCTTGGTACCCAAAAAGGATGAGAGTATGAGGTTCTGCATTGATTTCAGGTACCTGAACTCCATATCCATGTTTGACTCCTACCCGACACCAAGAATTGATGATCTACTTGAACGTCTGGGAAAAGCAAGGTACCTGACCACAATAGATCTGTGTAAGGGTTACTGGCAGGTCCCACTCACTCAACGGTCCAGAGAGTTCACAGCATTCAGAACACCATGGGGGCTTTTCCAATTTACAGTCTTGCCATTTGGACTACATGGAGCTCCAGCAACTTTCCAACGGCTGATGGATCAGGTATTACATGACTGCTCTGACTTTGCTGCTGCTTACTTGGATGATATTGTTATCCACAGCAACACCTGGGAGGAGCATGTGGAACACCTGCGAACTGTTCTGGACCACCTGCACTCAGCTGGGTTGACGGTGAATCCGTCAAAGTGTGTTTTCGCCGCTGCTGAGACAGAATACCTGGGCCATGTCATCGGCAAGGGGGTTATCAGGCCACAAGTCAGCAAAATCGAGGCCATGGAATCATCCCCCCTGCCCCAAACAAGGAAGCAGCTGAGATCCTTTTTGGGCATGGCAGGTTTCTACCGTCGTTTCATCCCTCAGTTCTCCAACAGGGCAGCTCTGCTCACAGACCTGACGGGATCACGTTCCCCCAATTACATCCAGTGGACAGAGGAGGCAGTGGCAGCGTTTCATGACATACAACAGTCACTAAGTAAGCAACCAGTTTTGTACAGTCCCAACTTTGATGAACCATTCATATTACAGACTGATGCTTCAGATCGGGGCCTGGGAGCTGTCCTCCTTCAGGAAACCATGGAAGGCCGCCATCCAGTGGCTTACATCAGCCGGAAACTGTTTCCACGGGAAGTTCGGTATTCCACAGTAGAGAAGGAGACCTTAGCGATCAAGTGGGCCCTGGACTCCTTCCGCTACTATCTACTGGGAAGAGACTTAACCTTGGAAACTGATCACAAAGCACTACAGTGGCTTGAGCAGATGAAGGACACAAATGGGCGAATTACCCACTGGTACCTGGCCTTACAGCCATTCCGATTCACTGTCCACCACGTACCAGGCAAGGAGAACCTTACTGCTGACTATCTCTCTCGCTGTTCCAGCGAGAGCTCTGAAGAGGGGAGGTGTGTGATGGCATGCCACACATGGTAAGCTCCACACCTCATCACCCGTTGATTCACTTTAGTTTAATTTACAGTCACTACTTTAAAATATTCTATTTATTGTTCAATATCGTTTCTTTATTAAATGTATTCATTTTTCCATCACACCTTCCAATGTTTATATGGCGTGCACACATATTAACCTTGCAAGGTCAAAGTTCTGTTTTGTTATATTAATACATCTTTCTTTGTTTGAGTTACCTGGGGGTTGGTGTCTCCTCCTGTCTGGCAAAAGGTGTGGCAAAGGGCTGGGAGACCTGAAGTACTGCTGACAGCCTAATTGGATTGCACCACATGCTTCATTGCCTGGGGGGTGTTTCATGTTTGTTTAAATGTTTTGTATTAGTTGGTTATATGGCAGCCATCTTGTTTTCCCCCGTGTGTGTCATTTGGTTTAGCTAAACCAGTATTTAAGTCCCCCTGTGTGTCATTTCAGCAGGTCAGTTTACCATATGTTTGTTTGAGGTTTTGGTAATTATTATCTTGAGTTTAGTCTGTTGAGTTGACCTCTTTTATTGGTCTGCCTGTTTAAGTTTTGGCTTTGTTAAATATATTTTCATATTTTTGGGTCAATAAAACCCGTTTTTTGAATTAAAACCACCGGTGTCCTTTATGCTTTACTGCTTGGTTCCTGACAACTAATAACACATTTGGTGGCTTTTTACCAGATACACATAAAATTACAGCTCAATTATGATGACAGTGAGGAAAAGTTAAAAACCTACTGATTTCCAGTCCAAAGTCCTTTGGCTCTTCGTGTACAAATGTTTTTCTGTTTCTGATTTATATCGAGTTTGAGATTAGAACAAGTTCTCCTTCCCGTGAACTTGCTGTGAATTATCTTATTTATGCAATCTTTTAAGTTTTCCAGGAGGTAAAATGAATTAAAGCCTGCAGACAATAAAGTCATCTCACTTTTGCCCTTTATTTCGCTGCTGCTTTGACCACAGGTGGCGCAGCTGGCTGTCTGAGCATGAAGATTTCTTTTTTAAAAAATGGGTTTATCAATACTCAGACATGAATTTTGAAGCCTTGAAACTCGCTCTGTTTTCGTCTGTTTTCTTGTATCACTTTGTTCTCAATGTTAGTCAGTAAATAAGAGGTCGCAAGGAGAAATCTGCACCAAAATCCATTTCCAATGGAATCAAATTCCATTTAACAGAACAGTTTTGTTGTTGGCTGAATAACAAACAAACCAAATCAAAACAAAAAGAAGCAAAAAAACTGAACTTCTGTGTAATGGAGTCATATAATTAGTTTGAATCAGCATTTTTAACCGAGATCCGACCCCTTACCTATTTCCGCCACGTCCAGGCAGTGCTGCTCGGAGGTGTAGTTTCTGTGGGTGGTTATGGCGGTCACGGTCAAACAGTACACCATCCATATAGATGTGTGGCTGCTGTCAAAGTGGCAGCTGTTGGGGCCGCCAGTCACATAGTCTGGACATTCCAGTTTGGCTTCCTTCCTTCACAAAATCAAAGAAAAAACACATTTAGATAAACACTAACAAACAAAAGGGAAATCAGTAAATTAACACTGGACATCTTTTTAAACAATACTTGGGCTTTCTTTTCTTTTTGGCTTTTTTAACAGTCTAATTTTGTCTAATTTCCAAGCAGGTTTGCAATAATTTATCACACTTATTGTAGACATCATGAAGCCAAACATCCAACCAGAGGGCTGAAGAACTGTTTTCAGCCAAAAGAAAAACAAGGTATCCCACAACAGATGGTCTCACTCCTGAGGACCTGAGGTTAACACATGGAGATTACAGAGAGAGACACACAAATTCTGGGGAAAGTTCTCGATCAAGCCCCAAACCAAAACTGAATCCAGTCCTGACCTAGTAGTCCCAACATCTGTAACCAGCTTAAAATCAGGTTAAAACCATTATAAAGAAATGGCCAAATCAAAGCCCCAAATCAGGTTCAACGTTAGGCTAATGCCTCAAATTGATCTTAACTGTAATATTTTAAGGAACTTGTCTTTAAGTTTTGAAACTTTTCTATATGGAGGATAATCACAAGCTTATGTTTAACCTTATTAGCATGTTTGTATTCAGTCCTAGTGAGGGTATTTCATGTAAATAAAAAGTGTGTAATGGCAGTTTAATATATTAAAACACAAACAGCACTGAGGTGTGCCTGCAGAGTGTAATCTCCCTCTCTGAGCTGTGACTTTATTCCTAGCTGCTTTGGTGTTTAGTAAGATTTTGTCTTTTTTTTTTTTTTATCAGATAATCCCTGATCTACATTTGTTTTCCCAAACAAACATACAAAGTGCAGCAGGAGATGAAACAACAATCAGTAGGAGCTCTGAAGCCACGTGGTGGTCAAAAGCACAATCCAATTTGTCCTGATTAGTGGCAGCGTTTTCTTTGCTGTGGCTGCCATCTGGGCCAGCTGGCATCTGTTTGAGGCCACGTGAGTCTGCGTTCAGGATTTCAGAGCAGCTTGGAAATATTGACCTTCTTAAAAGCTTCCCGGTGACGCGAAGCACGAGAAATCAAACTGCACAAACTCACCTGACCCAGTAACTGACCCAGTGTGCTGCTGATCTGGGGCTTCTTTTATAGTTTCACAAGGCTAAAACAAGGCTCTTATTGTTTGTTAGGGTGGATGTTTTGTAAGGTTTTATAACATAATATGTTTACACTAACCCCACTAATGTGGGTTAGTGTAAAGCATTGATGAAATTTGAAACAATTTGATTACAATTTTTAAAGCCTTTTAGTCCCTCAGTCTCAAACATATGCACTAAGGCCACCAGTCAACACCTATCTACTGTTTATTTTAGTCCTAGTTAACTGTGAGATGTGGAGTTCATACTCTTTGGAGTAGGTGAGGATGTGGGTGACTTCCTCTCCGTCTGTCAGGTTGCTGAGTGGATGCCACCAGCAGGTGAAGTCCTCCATGTTTGGCGAGCGGCAGAAGTAGATGTGAGGCCTTGTCGTGGTGCCACCAGTCGCCTCTGTGGAGTCACATATGGGTGGAGTTAGAGGAAGTATGATGAAATTATAGTCTGCTCACCACATCTTTCTTCCTCAAGCCCCTCAGTTTAATTCATTCTGTCTGTTACAAGCCATTTCAGCTACTTCCTCTTTAAGGTCATCCTCCCTTTGACCTAACATTCATTTGACTGGCTGTCTGTCAGTTTGAAATATTTGGCCACATTTGTGCCTGTGATATCATACAAGGCCAAGAGTAGAAAAAAACTGAACCTGAGTGTCTGAAACCTGAAATTTTGCTCACAATGAACACCTGTATATACAGTGACCTTCATTGTTTTAAACTTGTATGTATGACACACAATAAGAAATGGCAGCTGTGGTGCAAAAATCATTGATGATTACAGTGGGGCAAAAAAGTATTTAGTCAGCCACCGATTGTGCAAGTTCCCCCACCTAAAATGATGACAGAGGTCAGTAATTTGCACCAGAGGTACACTTCAACTGTGAGAGTCAGAATGTGAAAAAAAAAATCCATGAATCCACATGGTAGGATTTGTAAAGAATTTATTCATAAATCAGGGTGGAAAATAAGTATTTGGTCAATAACAAAAATACAACTCAATACTTTGTAACATAACCTTTGTTGGCAATACCAGAGGTCAAACGTTTACTATAGGTCTTTACCAGGTTTGCACACACAGTAGCTGGTATTTTGGCCCATTCCTCCATGCAGATCTTCTCGAGAGCAGTGATGTTTTGGGGCTGTCGCCGAGCAACACGGACTTTCAACTCCCGCCACAGATTTTCTATGGGGTTGAGGTCTGGAGACTGGCTAGGCCACTCCAGGACTTTCAAATGCTTCTTTCGGAGCCACTCCTTTGTTGCCCGGGCGGTGTGTTTTGGATCATTGTCATGTTGGAAGACCCAGCCTCGTTTCATCTTCAAAGTTCTCACTGATGGAAGGAGGTTTTGGCTCAAAATCTCACGATACATGGCCCCATTCATTCTGTCCTTAACACGGATCAGTCGTCCTGTCCCCTTGGCAGAAAAACAGCCCCATAGCATGATGTTTCCACCCCCATGCTTCACAGTAGGTATGGTGTTCTTGGGATGCAACTCAGTATTCTTCTTCCTCCAAACACGACGAGTTGAGTTTATACCAAAAAGTTCTACTTTGATTTCATCTGACCACATGACATTCTCCCAATCCTCTGCTGTATCATCCATGTGCTCTCTGGCAAACTTCAGACGGGCCTGGACATGCACTGGCTTCAGCAGCGGAACACGTCTGGCACTGCGGGATTTGATTCCCTGCCGTTGAAGTGTGTTACTGATGGTGACCTTTGTTACTTTGGTCCCAGCTCTCTGCAGGTCATTCACCAGGTCCCCCCGTGTGGTTCTGGGATCTTTGCTCACCGTTCTCATGATCATTTTGACCCCACGGGATGAGATCTTGCGTGGAGCCCCAGATCGAGGGAGATTATCAGTGGTCTTGTATGTCTTCCATTTTCTGATGATTGCTCCCACAGTTGATTTTTTCACACCAAGCTGCTTGCCTATTGTAGATTCACTCTTCCCAGTCTGGTGCAGGTCTACAATACTTTTCCTGGTGTCCTTCGAAAGCTCTTTGGTCTTGGCCGTGGCGGAGTTTGGAGTCTGACTGTTTGAGGCTGTGGACAGGTGTCTTTTATACAGATGATGAGTTCAAACAGGTGCCATTCATACAGGTAACGAGTGGGGGACAGAAAAGCTTCTTACAGAAGACGTTACAGGTCTGTGAGAGCCAGAGATTTTCCTTGTTTGAGGTGACCAAATACTTATTTTCCACCGTGATTTACGAATAAATTCTTTACAAATCCTATAATTAAGAAGTAGGACAACTGAAGCAAACATGGCCCACATGACTGCAGCAAACTGAAAACTATTACAATCATTTCTAAAAACACGTCCTCTCTTTTTTTATGATTTATTGAGAGCAGACTGATGATAATTCAATTTCTTTCAAATTAAATATAAAAGACAGACAAAGTGGGCATACAGCTGTGCTACACAGTAACTCTTTGATCAATCTGCTCTTCTTCAGGCACAGCAGGGATTTTGGAGACTCACACTGTGAATACAAACACAGTGCTCTCTAAAGCATGACACTCTTTCACAAGCAGAAAAACAACTGGCCAAAAACAGGGGCAGACAAATCAATCAAGCACTCATCAGCCACACGTGAACAGTTGGCGAGTGTCAAAAAATGCCCTGCGCCAAAAAGGAGGCAGGAAAAAAATGTATTGATAAATAAATAAATGTTCAGAAATAATTAAAATAAATAAATGAACATATCAGTTGAATGATATATAAATATTTATGGATTCAAAAACCCCGTTGTAGTTTCAATTCACAATTTTGAATTTATTTTGGAATTCTCTAATGTACAGAGTTATACATACAGACTCAAATATATACTCACTTAAATCTTTCAGCGATGCTGAGGGTTCTGCAGAGTCTTTTAACTTTTTAAGGCGTATTAACTTCTTATTAGTGATCATTACTGACTACAAGTGGTTGCTTCATTGTTCAGCACAACAGCACTAATTAACAGCAATCACTGGACTGACTAACACTCAGGACAATGGGAAAATTCAAGGAACTTAGATTAAGATTTGCAGATTTACACAGGTTAGGAATGTCTCTTGGAGCCATTTTGTAAACAACTGGAAATTCCAAGATGATCAGTTCAACATTTCAAGAATTTGTATCTGTAACTTTTTTGCAACACCTTAAAGTTTGACTGAAATTTGCAGCTGCCCACATGGACAAGCCAAATGCCTTCTGGAGAAAAGTTTTGTGGTCAGACAAAAGAAAGTTTGAGCCGCCTGGCCACAACGACAAGAGGTATATTGGTAGACAGAGGTATGTAAACACTGTACCATCTGGCAAGTATGGTGGTGGTAGCATCATGCTATGGCGCTATTTTGCTGACAGTTGTACTAGCATATTACATAAACTGGATGGAAAAATCAAGAAGGAGGACTATACCTCCAAATTCTTCAGCTTCACCTCAAATCAACAGCTAGATCGTCAAAACGTCTCAAGCAGAACAATGATTTAGAAAAAACAAAACAAAAACAAATATGTGGCCAGGTGCTTAAAACATGTGCTGAGCAACTCTGCAGTGTTTTTTCTTATATCTTTCTTTTATCACTTCAGCAACAAAAGGTTTCCCGAGGTATGGAAAAAACATCTTTAGTGATGAAGTCTTTTGAATAAATTATCAGGAAGGAGATCCTGCAGCAGGTAGAAAAGCTTATCGGCCCACTACAATTTGCATACAGGCCGTGTAGGGGTGTTGATGATGCAGTGGTCACTCTGTTAAATTTCCTATATTGCCATCTTGATGGTGCCAAAGCGTCATGCTCAACTCTCATTTATTGTTTTTTCTTCAGCTTTTAATACTATCCAGCCACATCATCATCATCATCAACTTTATTTATAAAGCACTTTAAAATAACCACAGCTGACACAAAGTGCTGTGGAACTGTAAAATAAAATTACATGAGATATAAGTAAAAACCAAATAAAAGAAGAGTGGAATCATTAATTAAATAACTACTTCAATTAAAAGAGAAACTAAGTCTCACTGAGGTTAAAAGCCAAGGAATAAAAGTGGGTTTTAAGACGTGATTTAAAAGTGGACAGTGAAGGGGCCTCTCTAACGTGCATGGGCAAATTATTCCATAATTTTGGAGCCATGATAGAGAAGGCCCTGTCCCCTCTGAGCTTCCTCCTGGATCTCGGTACCTCCAGGAGCAGCTGGTCAGCTGACCTGAGAGAGCGACAGGGTGTGTGGGGATGAAGAAGCTCAGAGAGGTAAGGCGGGGCAAGACTGTGAAGGCATTTAAAAACAAACACAAGAATTTTAAAATTAACTCTAAAAGACACAGGCAGCCAGTGCAGAGAGGCTAGCACGGGGGTTATATGCTCTCTTTTTCTAGTTCCTGTTAGGAGTCGTGCAGCCGCATTTTGAACCTGCAATGAGAGCAATGACTGACTGACCCCCACATAAAGTGAGTTACAGTAGTCCAGGCAGGAAGAAATAAAAGCATGGCTCACTGTTTCAAGGTGCTGCCTCGAAAGAAAAGATTTTACTCTTGCCAGTCGCCTTAAATGATAAAAACTGGACTTAGTTAGGACTTAGACACATAGCTTAGCTGATGAACTTCTTAACCAGTCTAAACTTGATTTTAATCTTGTTGGCTGGATTTTAGACTTTTTAGCTGACAGGTCTCAGTGTGTGAGAGTAAACGGCTGTTTTTCCAAACAGCTGAACTCTTCTACTGCTTCACCACAGGGTTGCTGCCTCTCCACTTTACTATATATTTTGTACAGTAATGAATGTCGCAGTACACAGGCTAACAGGCATGTCATTACAGATGCCGATGACACAGTCATGGTAAGCCTCCTTCATGGTGAAGAGGATTCCCATGGGCCTGTTGTGGATGAGTTTGCTTCTTGGTGTGATCAGTCATTTTAATGATCAACACCTTGAAAACCAAGGACATGGTTATTGACTTCAGGAAGTCATCCCCCCATCCTGCACTAACAGTGGTAAATGGTGCAGCCATTGAACTAGTGGACAGTTATAAGTATTTGGGGGTTGTTGATAAGACTCTGTCCCTTTTAGCCACATCTTGCTGCTACAGTGAAAAAGGTTCAACAAAGACTACTTTTTAAGGAGATTGGGTTTTAATGTTTCTTCTGAAATAATGACCCTTTTTTTTTTTATAAAAGTTTTATTGAATCTGTTTTATTTGTTCTGCATCATTGCTTGGTATGGTAATATGTCTTTTAACAATAAGGCCAGACTTAGCAATCTGGTTAAAGTGGCTGGTCAGATTTCAGGGAGGTCTCAGGTCCAACTTGTGGACTTTTATAACAGGCAGGTGCTGAGGAAGGCAACCTCTGTCATGTTATGCTCAGACCATCCTCTCTTTAATGATTTTCAGCTGCTTCCCTGTGGTCGTGGGTATAAAGTGCCTCAGTTGAAGTCTAAGAGACATAGCGTGTCTTTTGTACCTGCTGCTATAATCACGGTTAATAATACGTAAGGGTTGTTGCCATTGCACATTTGCATTTTTTTATGAAAAATTTGGTCTGTTTTCTCTGGGCTTTGTGTTGTGTTTCTTTGTTTTCATCTCTCTGTATGAACAGACTGCAAATCAATTTCCCACTGGGGACAATAAAGTTACCATTGACCACTGACCAAACACAAGACAAAAGAAAAACAGATAAAATCTGTTTTTTGAGTGGATGAAGCAGGCTAAGATTAACCTTCTGGAATGAACTTCCCAAATCCTCAACACCATCTATATTGACATTTTGTGTACCGTGCTTTAAACCCAGGTCTGTGCCAGAAAACCAACCAATTTAAGCTAATGCTACCAATTCTGCCAAGAAGAGGGGTCAAATATCCAGCCAGAAGGCTTTTGACCCTGTGTGGATTAGAAAAAAAATCTAAAATAAGTTCAGACTGGAGCACCCAGTGCTTGTTTTTTAAATTCATTAAAGATGTGTGCGTGCAATCATTCCACCCACAGAAATCATTAAAGCTCAAAAATTACTATGACATTCCATGAAACTTCTGTCCATCAATGTGTATATAAAGACATTTTTTCCTTTTCTATTAAAAAATAATAATAATAACAAAATAAAAGAATCTTATAAATGAAAAATGTATTGTTTGCTTGCTTTAATTTAATCTAAGTGTGGGACAAGTGAACCTTTTAAAGCTAATTTGATCAGATCACTTGTGTAAACCTGTCTCTGTTGGGTCACATCTATTCATTTCCTTTCTATTCTTGTGTTTATTTATACTGTCTCAGCCCAGCTTAAGAACAGCAACAAGGAGAGGGAGACTAGTGAGGTGGTGACTTAGGACAAAAACCTAATGTATTGTAAACATATTATACATGACAACACAGCATGGCAGTTATTAATAAAACACTGTGGGAGCACAGCAGTGTGTCAACTTTGCCTTTATTACACACAAACTATTAAATCATGTTAAATCATTAAACAATACCTGCAGGGTCTCTGTATCTCTGCCACATGCTGGGGGCAAACATCCCAGCTATTATTTCTGCACCTTAAGACATTTTGCATCTAATAAAAGACGGAAATTAAACCCTACGTTTCTTATCATAATCTACACAGGAAGGAAAACTTGCTAAAAAGTTGTTCACCGCTTTGTTTTCGGTATCTCCTGAGCCGTTTTTGGCAAAGTCGCATTGCTGAAACGAACCGGCCGAAGCAGCTTCGGTGCCAACACGTGCGAACTGCTGGAGAGAAAATCAAATCTTTCGTCCCAGTAAACACATGAAAGCATCTAATGAAAAAGCTGTGACTGACTGGATAATGGAAAGGTAACGAAATGGCTATCCAGTCAGACTGCTAGATCTCACACTCACACACACCCCACATACATAAAGTGGGAAACAACAGGGAGGAAAATCAATTATCCAGCTGTCATCTCTCATCTGCTTCACCTCGACAAAATCCATTCTCTAATTTCATCAGTTTCTACCACACACACACACACACACACACACACACACACACACACACACACACACACACACACACACACACACACACACACACAATTATCCAGCCCATCTCTATCTGATAGACTGTTAGTCCCATGACTGTGATTTAAAGCAGTGCTGGAAAATTGATTGGCGTCTGAAAGCAGAGGGAAAGCGGTCCTGTCTGCACAGATAGCATGCTGTTTGTTATAAATTTTGAAAAAAAGGAAAGATCAACGGCATCATCCAGGCGATGAGGTGGCACTGAGCTCTGAGCACTCTAGGAATTAACCGAGTTTATAGCTTTTTTATGTTAGGCGCCTACTTTTTGTTTAATGAAGCAGTGAGGCAGAAATCCCCTGCCTCCAAACAACCCGAGTACATCACAGTTTTATAATTGCAAAAATTCAAAGTGTACTGCACAGATTCTTTAATACAGGATTAGAGGTCGTGTATGGAAGGTTTCTGCAGTCCCAGTGCTGTTAAATAATAATCAAAGCTCTGCTAGTAACGGATGCACGCAAACAGCAGAATGAAGTTTGTAACTAGAAGAAAAGTAACTTCTCTGATGGATGAGAGAGATGAAGTACTCAATTATCAGCTAATGTATAAAATGTATGAGTGCAACACACAGACTGAGATACCTGCTAATGAGTAACTGCTGTGTCCTGTTAAAGATTTATTACATGAAACGTGGAGCTGCACAAGACTTTAAATATAATTTTGTGTTGGGCAAATGTTTTGCAAAGTGGAAAAAACATATTTAGACTTTTTACTTGTGTAAAAGTTACAATCCCAGTTAAATAGCTTAAAAGTAAACAAGCTGTAGAATCAAAGTAATTTGTCTTGTGAGATTAAAATAAATGTCAATGTATCGAGCTAGCTATACAGAGCATTCTACTTATGTAAAATGACCATTTTCAGAATATTATATACATAATATATAGACATTTTATTAAGCTATAATTATTATTATTCATTTATTGATGTGTACACGTCTCTTTAATGGTCCACCTTGATCTATGACAGTAAAATGAATCTTCAGAATAATAAGATGCTGATGCTTAATCATTTTTAAGAAAATATTTGTATCAAACAAAAAAATTAGAAAGCTCTGCACACCTGAATTAATGATAGGTGCTAGAAATTTGTGAAAGTATAATGGAGTAAAAGCAAAGGACTGTTAAGCAGCATAACGAAAAAATCCGTAAATTAAATACAAGTACATCAAACTAGTACTCGAGTAAATGTACTCAGTTACACTCCAACTGCTCTGGTGTTGGGCAATATAAGATTAATAGTACTCTGTTCCAATGACATTGGTGGGGGGGCACTACAGGGGCTCCCTCTAGGCATGCCCCTGCCAACAGCACAAACACTTCAGTTACTGAATTTGATTCTTGCAGACAGAGCAGCTACAGCCACCTGTGCCTCCATCCACCTCTGAAACACAGCGACTACACCCCTAACTTTTAAGCTTCACCTGTATCCAGACAGATGCTGCATAAACAAGTCAGCAATTGTTACTGTGTACCCAACGTGTGAATCTGGAACAGTTATCCATGACCAACTGCTTCAGAGCAGCAAAATCAGGCACACCTCATGTCTGTGTTATCATGTTAAAGCAGGGCCTCAGTGTGGTGATTAATGTAATGAAATACTGCTTGCCCGTTGAGATGACGCTGTGGGAAGCGAGCAGTAATCCATCTGAGAATTCGTGGCGCTTCAGTCTGCGAGCAGCAGGGAAACAAAGGCCTTGTGTTTGCTGTAAGAAGCTCAGGGAGCCACGCTGCAGGGACTTTCTCATGAAAAACCAACACTTCTCAGAAATAAATCAGCTAAGGAACGCACGCTGGGCACCAATAATGCTGGACAAATTTCTACCTGCAGATGAACAGCAGTGCTTGCAATTTAATTTTTCACAAAGAATGATATCCGGCTTTAATTGCACCAACAGAAGGAGAGAAAAGAAAGAAGGCAATTCTTAGAGTGACCTAGTTTAATATATGAAGATATGAAGAGATTTCAAAGGACCAGCCTTGTATTTACATGAAACAACCAGAATATAACATGATTATTGAAGTGTACCAGAACTGGCTCTGCACCAGTGTCGTTAAAAACAAGTGCTAAATTTATTTTTGATGTAAACCTTCAAGCCCTCTCAATCTGCACAGAGCAGAGAAGGAGGTCAGGAAGTCAGACAAAGTATTACCAGAGAGCATCAAGTCAATTTTCAAAATAACAGAACAGACTATATTCTCTCCTGAAATGATTCAAAGCAAAGTGCATCAGAGACGTGATGACCTGAGGTCTGCGCTACGAAGCAGGATTTGGGTTTATCCAGGTAACTTCAAGGTTAATCCCGGGTTTTTTCAGCGTTACAAAGGCAGTTCACACCTTACTGGGTGCATCTCCATGGTAACTTATGCTGCAGACCTGATCTGCTCTGGAGGAGGTTATGCTCCAGATTAGAGATCAACAGGTAGAAAATCACCTCCTGTTGACCGATCACTTCCCTGCAAAAATAGCATGGCCATTTCTAGAAGATCCCTCAGACATCTGTGCATGGAGTGTAGGAGGGTTGAAAGAAATATAAATTCTTCGATGAATTTTCTTTTCCTGATGGTTCATACTATGATCTCAAATGCTCCATTTCCCATTTCTCCTAAGGCATTTTGTTTTCGATAAATACACCAGGGCATACATACTTGAATTGCAGTGTTGAATTATTCACTCAGTGTAGCCTTGGAAGGATATCTCTTCTTCCTCAATGAAAAGTAAGTTATTCAACACATTATAAAAGCTGAAGCACAATTTTGTAACTCAAATTGCGGCCATGAGATAATCTCTTATTGTGCTGTGCGTATCTTCAAACACAATCATGAATTCTCACCTAAACATCACTCAAAAATCAGATCAGAAAGACACAGACAAAGCGTGTTTGTGTAGGCCTAGAGATAAACCCGTGTGATGCTCCGAAACATGAGCAGCCATCAGGTTTGTGAGTCATCCTGCCTCTCCAGCTGAGGTATCGATGAGCTGCCGACATGTCCATCTGAGTGGAAGGAAATTGTCAAACTCAGCTGGCAGCCGTCTGAAGCTGATCCCGGCAGACAAAGCTGCTGCTGTTCTGAGTTTATTTTTAAATGTTCACACTGATGTGAAGGTTACCGCAAAAAATTAACTGGAAACTTATCAAGCTGATTGAAAGTGCCCATTACGGGACTCTCTGTGTGATTTAAATTGTTTAAAGACATGAACTCAGTAATCTTGAACAAAGCTGATGGACTGCCCTGTTAACAGTTATTCCCTCCCCAAAGGGAGGGAGTATGTTATCGGTTCTGTCTGGTTGTCTGCTTGCTACCCGTCTAGGCTTCACAGTTTTCAAGATATCATTTTCAAATTGTGTGATGATAGGTACCAATAACAGCTTGAACTGATCTCATTTAGGTGAAAACTGGATCAAGGTCACACCAAATATGAAAATCCGTAAAAAGTTTATATTACCCACAATTTTTTACCGATCATCTTTAAACTTCAAACAACAGCATAATAGACCTTTGCCGACACGAGAAGCTAGGTTGGTTAAGTATTTCACCGTGTCCTTCATCGTTAGCGCTCAAGATAAAAGTTGACCTTGAAAAAAAATTTCAAGAAACCATATTAAGTAATATATCATATGAAAGGACATAAACACAACTGTACAACACACTTTGTATTTTTTCAATATGATTCCCTGCAATGTCACGATGATGCAATAAGAGGCTGGCATCATCATACTGTAAAAAAAACATAATAAAGATCAAAGCTTTAGTACAGCCATTGCCCTTTAGGGATAGCTGTGCTCTCTGACTGCAAACAGACAAGACAGTAGAACAAAATTCCTCCCAAAATAATGACAGTGCTTTTCAAAAGTAAATATAAGGAAGGATAATGTAATTAAAAGATTCAGAAAGTCTGTAAAATCTCTGTAAAGAAAACACGAGCCTGCAGACCATCATTAAATGTTGGTGGAGTCCAGGCCCCTCCGGCAGCGCTGCCTTAAAAACAGAGCTGATTCTGTGGTGGAGATTGCTGCATGAACTCAGGAACACCTCTAAAGGCAAAACTGTCAGCAAACACAGCTCATTAAGTTAAAACTCTACCGAGTAAGGAAAAAGATGGATCCAAAAACATCTTCTTCAATGAGTCTGAGCTCGTTTAAGATGGCCTGAGGCCAAGTGGTGCGGGTCTGAGACACTTTTTGAAGTTCATGTATCCTGTGGCCTCCAGGCTAAAGAGGAGAGGGACCATCTGGTGTGACATCAGCACAGATGAGCAAACAGTTTTGAAAAAAAAAGAAAACCTGGGCAATAAATAAATACTTTGTAAATCATTTGTAAATCATTTGCTCTCAGACTCACCATGGTTGTGTCTTTCGGTGTGAGCGTTGTTCTGGGCGACGATCCTGCCGTAACTCACGGGAGGAAGCAGACAGAGCAGCAGCCACAACATCTCAGAGCCTTCTGTTAACCTATCAACACAAATAAACATTCAAATATGAGCTGGGGAAAAGACCCACTAAACACCTAATGCTCCTAATGCACTTACTGTGTTTCCATCTGATAACAGTGAAGTCTATCTAAGTGTCCACTTGTCTAAGAGTCACATGTTCAATTTTAAGGGGCATCAGTGGGTTCACCCTGCAGCTCCTCAAGTCCAAACACAACAGCTTTGCCTCCTCCAGTCATGAGACACATCACAAGGGATGAAACCCCCCTCACTTCCTCCTTTCTCCCATCAAATCAGTCCTGAACAACACCGCCGCCTCACCAGATTCCCATTAAAAACTTCATGCATTCCTAAAATTACAACTTCTTCCAATGAATTAATAAACGTATAGGAGAAAAAACTAATTTAGATTTATCTGTTTACCTCCCAGTGTTGACAATCTTCCACGTGTTTGCAGAAGGAGCAGAAAACAAAATCTGCCTTGGTGCATGTTACACAACAATAAAACAACAGAGAAAAACACTGTCCATTGGTATGGAAGTCCATGAATGCCCAAACTGGAATGTGATAATAATTAAATTAATTTAACTGAAATGGACTTGTAATAAAAATTTAAAACTAAATAGCAAACAGACAGGTTTTGCTCATTAAATTATCCAAAAAGGATGCCCTCATCTATTTTTTTGACCATTTAACTGAATGAAATGTAACACAGCACACAAAATACTCAGTAATCATAGAATTAACTTTTTAATCCACATATTTTTAAATGGAATTTATAAGAAAAATTGTCCCTTTTTAATCATTATAAATGCAAGTAATTGCCTTTACTCTTTCCTTTTTAGCATTCTATGCAGTGACTAACTGTAAAAGCAGATGCTTTAGCCATTTGCTAATGTGTAGCATTTAGCTGTTTGGTAACACAATGCCACAAGATTCCCAGGAGAAGACATGCCAGCAAATTAAGCTGTCATGGTCCGGAGTCTGTGACTCTGTGTTTTTGTTTAGTTTATTATTATTCTGTGGTTTTGGTTACCTTGGGTGTTTGTACTTCTCTGTTTCATGGTTCATGTTCCTATGTTCTGTGTCGCCCAGTCTGTGTTAAGTTGGTGTGTTATGTCATTACGTGTATGTGTTTCCTGTTTTACTTTGAAGGTCCGTGTCTGTTCTCAGTGTGTTCAGTTTACTTTTCCCCAGTCTCGTCAGGTCGGATTACTCCCAGCTGTGCCCTCCTTTTGTGTCTCATCCCCTCATTATCCTTCTGTGTATTTTAACCTCGTGTCTGCCTCTGTTAGTTGCTGGTTCGTCTGCGTTATTCCCCCTCCGTCATTCTGTGTTTATTCCTCCGGCTTCCTGGTCATTCTCCCTGCAAGGTACCCTCGTTCGTGTTCTGGCTTTTGTTTAGTTTTAGTTTTCCCAGTTTAGAGTTTTTACTGTTCTGTTTCTCGCCACCCTTTTTTGTTGTACTTCACCTGTTGTCAATAAAGCTCACCCTCCACTTAAGCAGTCTGCATCTTGGGTCCGTTATTAATCCATACGGCCTGCCTCGGCACCCCGTAACATAAGCCCAATATCCGAATGTGAAATGCACAGAGAAAAGCCAAAAACCCAACTCAGACTCTACAGGCCTCAGCTGGGATGGGAAATGTTTAAGTCGATGACAGAACAATTAAAAAAAGACTAAACAAGCATCACTTGTTTGGAAGAGTTTTCAGGATAAAACCTCTTCTATCTAAAAAGAACAGGGTAGCATGGTTTAGGTTCACAAAGTTGCATCTGAACAAATCACAACACTTCTTTAGCAATATATTTTGGAGAGACAAGACCAAAATGGAGATGTTTGTTCACACAGCACCGCTTTTGGAGAAAAGCAAACACAGGACACCTTGCAGTCACTGAACTGACCATAAACTCATCTATATACCAAACTGTTTTAGAGTCAGATGTAAGGACATCTGTAAGGACCACCAGCTAAAGCTTGAAAACTTGGTCATGGAACAGGACAATAAACCCAAGAACAGCAGCAAATCTCCAACAGAATGGCTGAAAAAAAATGACTCGAGGTGTTGTAACGGCTCAGCCAAAGTCCATACTTCAGCCGGACCTGATTCTTCTGGTGCAACTTTAAGCAAGCTGTGCATAAAAAATTACATACAGACAACAATAAAGTGAGATACTGTTAAAGTCATACAGAAAACAATTCACTCTGATTTGGTCATGTGCAGTACAGGTGATGCTGTCTGCATTCCTGTTCACTTTGTATACTACCCACAGAAATAGTCTGACTATTCTGCATTAGTTGGACGTATTAGTGATGGGCAGGAGAAAGAGAGCACCATGAAGTGGTCGAGGAGGAATCATCTGCTTATAAATGTGATCAGGATGTTAATGCGGTGGAGGAGTGCAAGTACTGTGGCATGCATGTTAACATAAGGCTGAACAGTTGGACCAAAATGTATACAAAATGAGGCTGTAAAGCTCCGTATCCTCTGGAGATCCTTCAATGTGTGCAGCAAAATGCTGGAGATTTTCTATCACTCAGTTGTGGTGAGCTCAGTGTACTTTGTTGTGATCTGCTGGAGAAGCAGCATTGGAGCTGGTGACACATACGGACTGAATAAACTGATTAGGAAGGCTGGCTCTGTGATTGATTGAAGACTGAAAACTTTTGAAGTTGAGGTGGGGAGGTCACTGACCAAACTGTTATCCACCGTGGATAATCCTGACCACCCTCTGCACCACTTACTGCAGATAGTGGTTAGGAGTGAAGGTCAAGGTCAAGGTAACTTTATTTATACCCATAGGCAAGGTAAATTTGCTTTACAGAAAAAATGACAGCATTTGGAGTGAAGCACCTTCTCTAACAGACCATATGTTATCACCAACTATAATTGAATTATGCCTGTGTGACCTGGCAGAGAGGCATCTGCCAGCTATTATTATAGTACTTGTACTACTATGTTACTATAATTTTATTTTGACTTCTGTATCATTACTTCAAGCTTTTTGCTGTTAAAGGTGGCTCTGTATGCTACTTAAGCATGGCACGTTTTTTTTTTTCCATGTCTGCATTGTGACATTTTGAAGGACCCACCGAAGGATCTGAGGCTGTGAACTAACTTGTATGGAATCAACATTTCTGACAGACCCAGACCCAGTGCTAACATGTACATGGAGCCAGAGGGCAGAAAACAAGAGGAATTGGTAATTCAAATTGGTTGAATTCATTTTCATTTCTATAGTGCCAATTCACAACAATTCATCTCAAAGTACTTTATATTGTCAGGTAAATACCCTAGAAATAAATCCCCAAATCACACAACCTCCTACAACCAACCACTTGGCTACGATGAGAGAAGAACTGCCTTTTAAAATGAAGAAAGCCCCAGCAGAAGCAGGCTCAGAGAAGGGCAGCCATATGGTGAGAGGAAAGGAAAGTGAGCAAAGAGAGATTGGAGAAAAAGCAAACTAGAGGAGAGAGGCCCAACCTTTACTAATAACTAATAATTGCAGAGTGGTGTACACAACGTAGAGAATGAAAAGAGTTTAGCGAAGAAGAAATGGTCAGTGCATCATGGAAAGCAAGAGTATATCCTTCAGTGTGCATATTTGTTTAATATGAAAGGTGAAGGACATATGGATGTTTGTATCTGTGTGTGCCTGTATGTCTGTGTCTATATGTCAGGTTGGGTGTCAGGCGCCACCTCTCTGGGGACATCTCAGGCCCTCCAAGGTTTGGAGGCCTATCTCCCCCTACCACCACTTCCCCTGCCAGTGGCGGACCCCCTCAGACATCGGTGCGTTGGTGGTTCTTTGTGTCTGGGGATGGGCGTCCAGGTACACACCGGCTCACTCCTTGGCGGCCGCTTATCGGGGCCTGGAGCCTGGGGCTCGCTCGGGCCACTTCGGGGGTGGGGTGCCCCCGGCCTTTCGGCCTGGGGCTCGGTCACTCAGGCGCAGCTGGCTGCCGGCGGAGCTCACGGGCGCGTCACTGCAACTCCCCCTGGCTTCTGCTCCGCGGCTGCTGAGTGAGCCCTCATCTGGGACTCTCCTCAGCTCTTACTGGGACAGTGGTTTTTGTCTTTTGCCCTTCTCCCCCGTCCCTCTTCTCAGCTGTTTCTCTTTCCCTCTTTCTTTCTCCCCTTCTTTCCCCCAGTCAAGTCTGTCCCGTATTCAGTAAGTGAAAATAAAATAAACAATAAAAGGTGAATCAAATGGACCATTACGGCAAGGCTGGGATGGTCAGTTTGGTAAAGTAAATCCGTTGGGCATCTTTCTTTGCCTTTAGACAACAATTCTGATGGCAAAAGAGCCAAACGGGACAGGCCAAAAAAAAAAAAAAAAAAAGAAAGGTGAAGGACATATTCTGGTCAAAAATGACTCTAAGATTCTTCACAGTGTTACTGGGAGCCAGAGTAGGCATCTGGTTGGATACCATATTTCTAAGATTTTAGGGCTGAGTATAAAAACTTCTGTGCCTGAATTTAGAAACAGGAAATTAGAAGTCTTCCAAGTCTTGTCTTTAAGACATTCCTGTAGTTTAATAACTAATTTTTGTGTGTTAAGATGGGTATCGTCTGCATAGCAATGAAAATGTATGCAGATTGATATTATGCTGTCTGTGAAAACCAGCAAGAAACTGCAGATCTCTGAACTAGTTAGTGGTGACTTAGTAACTTTGTTTGTAGCTGTACTTATTTTTTAGAGAAATAAAGTCAAAGTCTGGGCACTAGACCTTGGTCTGT
Source organism: Aulonocara sp. 'chitande type north' Nkhata Bay (assembly GCF_057382095.1). Taxonomy (NCBI): domain Eukaryota; kingdom Metazoa; phylum Chordata; class Actinopteri; order Cichliformes; family Cichlidae; genus Aulonocara; species Aulonocara sp. 'chitande type north' Nkhata Bay. The sequence goes on from NC_141365.1 coordinate 23,247,375, forward strand.
AAAATCCCAAATTGTTTGTTTCAAATTAGCATTTGAAGCTGGACTACCCACTAAACTGACAAAACAACCTTGGCAGAACAGATATTGGACATGTTTTTGGATATTAAGTCTAAAATATTGGCACTGTTTTGAAATTTGAGGGATTTTTGCCCATGTGTAAGGTAAGATACTGACAATTTCTTCTTTTACGGCTCAGTCTGATGGGTTCATTTTCCCACAGCCAATATTACATGACTTAAAGTCAGCGGACTTCTTAACTTAGGCTTAAATATAACTCCAAATAGTTAAAGTTGCATTACAAACACATCTTCTGAACATTAAAAAAAGAAAAACTTGGTGTAAATTCACTTTCAAATTGTGGATGATTTCCAAGTTGGTGTCTTTTGTTCTCCTCTGTAACTCTAACAACTGCTGATGCTCATTCGCTCCAGCTTACATCAGATCTTATTTATCTTTCGAAAAGTGAATTACCCTGCAATGTTTGCACGACCCACAAAGTGGTTTAATAGTACTTACTGTCTCCAGAATCCCCAGAGACTAGTCAAACCATCTGGATGAAAAGATTAAAACACTGTTGGAGGGACTTTGATGTTTCTAGAAATAAAGTGCTGCAGTATTTAGACCTGTCCCCTCACAAAACATGATTTTTTAAATCAGAACATATCGTTGCCGTGACACTGACCTTTAGGTTGCTGTGTTCGATAACATCAACGATATCAGATATTAGAGGGTCTGCTCAAAGCTCATTACTTTAATCAGCTTACTCCACTGAACTGTTTCCTCAGAGCCTACTGAGCATGTGCAAGAAGTCATAGATGCACATTTACACACACTGCTGAAGGATCAGGAGAGTGGACTTATTGATATGTTTTGGTGGTTTTCTCTGCAGAGGTAAAAACACAAGTCATTCTCAAGACGTGCTGTGATCGAGAGGCAAAAAGAAGATAAACGTTTTCTGTCATTTCTGTCTTTCTATTGAGAATGAGGGTCTTCAGTAGGAAAACCAAATGCTTGTAGTCTAAAGTCACTAATAAGCTGAATGAATGCTGGATTTTCTTGGCACTCAGGAACTATTGAGGACTACTCAGCTGCAGCTTCCTAGAATCAGCTAAAGTGACCATAAACAGATTTTTCCAGGAGCTCGGGAACTTTGCAGGGTCTAAATGTGGTTCCTGGCCTGGCCACTGACAATATTTCAGAAGTGACAGTTACCTGTCAAACAACTACAAGCCTCTTAATTTCTGATTACCTGCACTGACTGTGAAGTTTATTTCTCTTTGCAAATTGTAGAAAAAACCACGAAGTTCCCCTCAGCAGGTGGATGCAGTGGCATTAGGCCTACATGAGGCTTTCACCCAGGAGTCTGAGGTCATCACCTCTACTACTTCTGCCACTACTTGTTTGTCTTTCATCCATTTTAACTTTTCTTTCTTTAGTTTTTTTCTTTGTCATGTTTTTCTTCTTCATTTTCCAAACACGTTCCAGATTTACACTCCATGTCTCCTTTTGCTCCTTTCATATCGTGTTTTTCTCATTTCATTAATGCCTACTTTATATTTTCCCTTCATACCATATATCCATATTTTAATCTTAGTTTGTTCTTTGCTTTTTCCTAGTGTCCCTAATTTTATTCTGATCTTTTGGATCCATTTCTTTTCTCTGTGTTTTTTTCTTACCTTCCTTCTTACACCTATATTGTTTACACTGTTTACTTCTCCTGTTCATCTGCCCTTATGTACTTTTACTTCATTTGCTTTCACCCCATCTCCTTATTTCTTTTTATTACTTTGTTTAAATCCTTTTACCTGTCACGTTCAAGCTTGCCTTCCTTCTTTCCATGTTATCCACCTCCCTCTGCCTTTCTTTTACTGCTCATAGCTGACCCTTACATGTAGCTGATTATTGCTTTAAGCTTGGACTGAATTTCTGGGCTGTCCTGTTGCTGACAACTGTATGGGCATGAACCTACATTAGCAACAGGAGACATGAAACAACAGGAGAAAACAGTATAAATAAATCTGTCAGCCTCCCTCATCATGACTGCGTGAAGCCTGTGTGACATTAATGAAGCCACACGGGGGCTTAGGGCCTTTAAAGTCTGGTCTTATGAAGGCAAAGATGACAGAACTGACATGCAAGCAGCAACAATAGCAGCAGCTCAGCTCCATCCTCCAGCTCTAAGACAACAATCACAGCGAATAATCCCCGCCTTGATCTCACAGGATTACTGCGAGGCCTTGTTGGGTTTTATCTGGTAGCCTCGGCTCACCCTGACACGCCACAAGGCGCAACCACCTCAAAAAGCACAAAAAAGTCTCGGCTTCTAATCCTTCGGCGTCCCTCACCAAACATCTGACCTAAAAAAAAAGCCAAACACTTGTTTTAAAAGCTTCAGACTGCACTTCAGATTTTATGTTTATGTTTATCATACCCCATGCTCTGTATTTAGGGATTTAAAGGGCTAACACTTGTGATAAAATAAGCTCTTTGTGTTTTTATTTTGAGGCAGTTCAGTTGGTTTGCTGGCTAGGGTTTAAAAGCACCACCTCCTTAGAACTTCAGTTAACATTTTTCTTTATGAGTTTTTGTGATTGTTTTGCATTTTTGTGCAGATATTTGTGTCGCTTGTGTGTCTTTTTAAAAAATCTAGAATATTTTTTGCATTGCTGTGTCAGTTTATATCACTTTAAGTCTCTCTGCGGTTATTTTGTGTCTCTTTTGCAACTTTGTGTGGCTGGTTTGCTTTAATTTTTACTCTTTGTGGTCTTTTGCCATTTAATTGTGGTTGTTTTATATATCACTGAATTTTCTTTTGTATCTCTGTGTCTTTGGCATTTTTATAGTCATTTTGTATTTCAGTGCTGTCATTTTATGTCTATTCAGTGTCTTTTTGAAAATGTTTCTTTAATCTTATTTTCATGTTGTGGTCAGTTGATATCACTGGGAGTCTCTCTGTAGCTCCTTTGCGCCTTTTGCCTGATATGTATCCCTCTAGAGTAATTTGGTGTCTCTGTGGTCTCCTTCCACTTACTTGTGGTTATTTCACATTTTTCTGAAGTCATTTTGTGCCTCTTTGTGTGTTTTTCAATTCATCTGTGGTCATTTTTGTAGTTGCTACAAAGTGTCCTCTAACAACTATTTGTGGTTATTTTATGTTTCTGTGAAATTGTTTTATCTTGTTGTGGTGAGTTTATATCACTGTGACCATCTTGTATCTTTTTGTTCTGTGCTTGGTTTTCTTTTGAGCGTTGATTTATAGCTGCTAGATGAGCTCTGAGACTTTCCAAAAAAAATATTACATCTTTTGACTCAGCGTCTCTGCCCTGTCTGCCACTACACACTAGTGAACTATAATTACCACTGAAAAACAAGCATCATTTCAGTTTCAATGAAAAAACATGACGGAAAAGAGAATCCTCACATCCACTGTGAGCTAATCAGTCACATGGATCTTTTTTTTTATGATTAGAGCAGATTTCTTTCGATCTTCATCTTATTACTGCTGAGCAATTAGCTAACTTACAGCTTCCTGTCACGCAGAAAACATCTAAAAGCCTGAGGGAAATGTGCCAAATGAGCTCAATGCATGTGACTCTCTGAACTGGTCTTTTTCTGGCTCACTGTTTGGGGTTTAGCCTTAGAGGTCCTGCACAAACTGAGGAATGCCCACTGCTCTTCATTCATGCTCCTGAACTACAGAAAAGCTCTTTGATGCTGCTGCTTTGTGCTTCAAAGTAGACACCGGTTTCAGCCTTATGTAGGAAACATTAATTAAGTTGTTGATGGGAGACTGCAGTTGCAACACGTAATCACTTACAGCTAAAGTTCATCTATAAAAGGTGCTATCTCTGTTATAAGCATCAGGTTACTTTGGGCAGAAGTAACCTGATGGGGTCCTTGACCGGGGGATTGGCCAAATTTAAATACGCTAATGTTTGATGCTACATAAAGTTTTTTATGAACTTTATGTAGCATGTAGTAGAGTACAGCATTGCTGAAAATGAAAAATTATTGCTTTGTTTGTATTTCATGTATGCCTTATTTAATGGAAATCAATGCCACAGGTGGTTAAATGTGTTGGGGTTTTTTTGTTGGGTTTTTTTAAAATCACAATTGTAAAATGCATGGCTAAGGCTCCCATCTCTAGGCCATGGCTAATCAGGAGCTTTGTGGTTTGATCTGCAGCTCCTCCGGCAATATTAATTGTTGGGTAATTGCATTAAAATGCTCCAAAAGGCACCAATGGCGCAAACACGATTGAGAAGATAAGTTAAGTAATGCCAATTAGCGGAGACGAGGCAGAGTTAGTCGCCCTGCGTGATAGATACAGGCCTTAAAAGTTAGAGAGTAAGACGCCGTGAATGTGGATTGTAGTAAAACAAACAAACATGTGTCTCTGAGAGAAGGAAATCACTCTACATCTAATAGTTAATTTACTATTCGTAAGTTGAGAGAAAGACTCTGCAACACGAGACAAACTCATGGACTGTGGAGTCGAGTGCATAATATGACCACTGTTATCATATTTAAGGAAAAAATAATTGTGTATTTTCCCCAGAACATGCTGTTGACCTTAAAAGATGAAATCTAATTATGTTTCTGAGGAATTCAGCGCAAGAGCATGTGGAGGCTCTGCGCATGATTGGTTTAATGACCACTCATGTGGTAGTTATGATCCAGTTATACATTTAAAAAGTTTTCTGGACAGGGGGAATTGAAATCAGATTATCTTGGTTCTGTTGTAAAAAGTAGACACCAAAACACTATTTATCAATTTAGGAAGTTAAGTCGTTAGCTCACCCTCTGACATTAACATACATCTCAACAGATGTGATGAGATCACAACTGGGCAGCTGCGAGTGAGAGATGTCTGGTGGTGCGAAACACGATTATAGTGGTTCGACAAGTTAGTGCCAAACAGGAGGTGTAGTTGCTGGAATGCTTGTTTCATAACATGGGTCACACTATTTGAATTCTGAACCTTTGTACTTTTAGACTGTTCCAAATGCACCAGCAGCTAGAAATTTGTGCTAGAGAATAAAGGAGTGAAATTCTAGGTCAGTAAGTGAAATATTTTTGTAGTAATTCAAAGGAAGCATCATAACAAATTGTGGTCAACAATGTGTGGTGAGTAAAGTCAATCCCAAGTCCTTTCTAATGCGTGCAACAGCTAAAATGGAGCAAAAGCTTCTTCTGCGATTGTCTGTTAGTATAATTAACCTCAATCAAGCACAGAGCATGTCATATTAATTGTTAACATGGTCCAAAAGGAACCAACAGCACAGACATGGTTGAGAAGATAAGTTAAGTAATGCCAATTAGCAGAGACAAAACCCAGTGGATGGCTATTGAACTGAACCTGCACTGAACCTGCTATTTGAAGTGTCCCAAATTACAGAAAACGATTGATTTTTATAAAAGTGCAAAACCTGTAAATTTGTTGAAAAGAATTTCACATTGTAAAAACAAGAAAAACAAAAAACAGACTGTAAACATGTTCAATTTACCTTAAAAGTGGAACATTTTAATATGGAAGTCTGTGAAACTCTAGGTTCTGTAGACTCCCATGGTGATGTCAATATATATAGTACGATACTGTGCAAAAAGTCTTGAGCAAGAAAAATGGATCCTGTGATTTACCGAAACACACATGCATACATGGAAATAATGTATATAAAATCAAAACAGAGTTTGACTTTTTCTACCCAGGTATGATTTTACTGCATTGGCAGTGTTTGGGATCCATGTCATGCTAAAAAATGAAGCCATTCCTAATCAGGTGGTTTTGCATGGTGAATCAAGATGTGATGGTACATCTCTGTGTTCTTAATTCAACCATTTGTTTAACTACAAACCATGACAGAGCCTCCACCGTGTTTTACTGATGGCTGTAGACACTCACTGTACTTCTTTCCTGAACTTCTCCCTACATACTGACAATGATTTACGCCAAAAAACTTCAAATCTGAATTCATCACTTCATCAGACCTGTTGCCACTGATTTACAGTGCAGTTCTTGTTCAATTTTAATACCTCAGCCTTTTCTCCCTGTCTCCCTTCATTAAGAATGGCTTCTTGACAGCCACTCTTCCACTGAGACCACTTCAGATAAGGCTTCAATGAATACTAGATGATCAACTGAAAACCCAGATGCATCTCTCAGGTCCTGCGTCAGGTCTTTGCTGGATTTTTTCCTGTTTTTTGAGGACATGACTTTCAGATACTGCCCATCTGCTGTATATAATTCTTTTGTTCTCCACTCACCTACATTTTTAAGGACACTTTATGCCAAATTTCATGAAGCTCGGCCAACAAGAACAGGAAAAGATGACCTTAAATGAGACATATTCATGTTAACCTCTATGCACTTCTACATATTCTCTCCTCTGGACCAGGGCTACAGACACAGAAAGAGAGCAGATAAGTGTGACTTATATAAAAATCTGAAGGTTAACTATTATAACCCTAAACCTGCATTCATTTTCCCCCTAAACTACCCCAAAATACCTGCAGAGTAAAGCCTCATTTCAAGGTAAAGAACAAAGCTTGAGAGTCTGTCATTTAAGACCATCAGGTGTAAATGCAGGTGGAGCAGGCACCGATATGCAAACAGGTGATCAGCAGCATGGCAGCAAAATAGGAAGAGGAAATCAGAGAGGAGCATGTGCCACGTCTTCCTCTCTGTCTTTGCCTTCTTATCATATCGAACTTGATATTTCCATTTCCAAGCACTGCAATCTTCATACTGCACAAACAACTGCAGTGAAACACATGCACGAAACAGGACACCAGCTCAGAGCAGAGCTGTGAGTCAGCCCTCTAAAGTAACTTTGCTTGTTTGCACTCACACATATTGAGCGGTGTGATCCCAGGCAGTGAAAGCAGTCATTCCCTCGGGCTGCAGGTGCTAAAAACTAAAGGAGCTGCTGGTCCACTCATCATTGAATTCTTCCTAATACCCAATTTGTCTCAGGCAAAGATGTTAGAGCCCAGCTGTAGATCATTTAATAAGCTTTTATCTATTATTTTATTAATTAAACACTGAATCAGAATTTCTCTAAATACTACAAAAAAACTGAAATGTAACGTGTCCAAAGCACTACTAAAAACAAAAAGGGAATTCAAAAGTGACAAACAGCACAGAACCATGGGACTGTGACAAAAGCAGCTTGAATAGTATTCCCTGTGTGAGATTTACCAATGGGATGTGTTGACGAGAAATCAGCTGATGTGGGCAGGCACTGAGATCAGCTGATCTGAAGAGGATTAAGGTTGAGCGTCACTCTGTTGACATTCTGAACTTTATGCTCAATTTGTAGGATGAAACTGCTTCATTTGTTGCTCTGGTTATACGTGTTACAGGGATGTGTAGAAAGATATACGCTCCGCATGTGTGTGTATGTATACACACTGAAGTCAGGTATCATTTCCTTTCTTTAGTTATTTTTTGTCATACCTTAATAAAGATGGAACCAAATAGAGAGAGAACAGTGAATAGTAAAAAGTGAGCACCTATTAGCAGATTCTGAGGACGAGGGGCTTCTCTGAAAGTTTTCCCAAAAGGGAAAACAAGGCTAAATATCATGAACCGGCATTTCACAGTGAACTATGGAGAAAAAAATTCCTTTTGACATAATTCACTCAACTAATATTCACTGTACTTGACTAAATCCCAGTCAGAGGCAATAAAGAGAAAGAGAATAATAACACAAGAGGTCTGCTGGCTTATCGTAAAGATCATAATTATAATTATCTGAACATTTTTATCTTCAGTTTAACATCATTTTATTTGGCATAATAATTATTTAATTTAATAAGGTTGATGCATTTAAAAACACATCCTTTCTGGGAATTTGCATGAAATTCAGGTATAATTTGAATGATGAATTAAAGAAAAACGAAGGTGGATGGGGATAAAAAGGTCAGGCTAACAGGTGTTTTTGACTCTGAAGGGGCCTTTACTGTAGGGCACAACTAGAGACTCAGGTAGCAGCAGGAGAAACAAAGGGAGCACCGTGAAAAGTTGACAACCATCACCTATGGCAATGCTCCACTCCTGGAGAACCGTATGTAACAGGTTTGCATACAGAAACTTTCTTCTAGATCAGGGATGTCAAACTCATTTTACATTGGGATCCATATGCAGCACACTTTGATCCTAACTGGTGAAACTCCCCTTTCTGTCAGTGTAAAGTAGTTAAACTGCAATCCCTGAGATATCTTGGCAGTCGAAAAACAAGTGCAATTTCAACAGTATGCCTCAGTTTTACGATCTGATAATGAAAAGCTGCTGTAGGAAATTAAATAAATGTGTCAGCGCGGCTCTTTGGGCTTAAATTGTAAGATGTGAAAAATTATTGAAAGACTTGTTGTAGCTCACTGCCTAGACATCCCTGTTACAATAAATCAGAACTTTCCTGTCGCTTGCTTGTTTGTCTCTTACTTTATTACTGTAGTATGAATGACTGTGGGTGAGCAGGACAAGCTGTAATTTGTATCAAAATACAGTTAAAAGTCTAAAATTTATGTCTTTTTTCACATTTTCCAAAGCTGTCCAGTGGGAAAGATTGGAGTCTTTGGCAGGCTAATTTTGATAGTTTTGAGAGCTTTGTGGTTAAAAAAGAATATATATTTTTTTAATCCTGATTATCTCGCTTTCAGTTTCATTAGAAATTGTTAGTGAAATTAAAGACCCGATTACTCACCCAGTCTTAAGGGGATCAAATGCAGAGTGAAACATGCTGGTGGGAAGATTAAAGTCAAATAGACTCTGTTATTCCTCTGGTTTGCATCTCTGTGAAGGATTCAAAATGCACTGGGATAATGAGCCCAAACACGCCTCAAAGCTTTGAAGACCAAACAAGATCAAAGGAGTGCTGACTCCACGGTCACCTGACCCCGACCTGGCATTGTCATGAAGACTGAAAAAGATAACTCTCCTTGCATGGCAAGTTGCTATGTGTTTCTCATCCTCTCATTCTGATGACATGCAGGTATGCAGCCAGTGAGACACAAAAAAACACAAAAAAACAATTAAATGTTTCCATGCTGCTGTGTCTGTGCAAACCTGTGATTGTGAGCTTATAAAAGTGGTCACGGGCTGCAGCAGACATTCAAAAAGCCATTAAATTAAACCTTATCTCCTACTTTAAAAGAACAGGGCTACTGCATCTGCTGCTGCTTCGTCACGGCGCTGCGCTCCCCACAGGCGAGGCGCTGACCTTTAAAAATTAAGTTTCTAATTACATCCAAACACAAGCAGTAAAATATGGGCTAAACAAACGTGTAGTGACTTTAAAGAAGGGAGCACAAGTTTATGTATCACTGTGCCATCCAGTTTATCAAACCTGACAAAGGCTCAAAAGCTTGATGACTTTTAAAGAGCAACAAAAGCCCAACAAAGGAGGTGGGTGGTAGTGTGGTAGTGTGGGTGGTAGGGAGGGGGGGGCTGTATTAGGCGGGCATCTACCGACCACACACTGGTGAAATTCTGCCCCCTGTTGGTGATGGTTTTAGTTAAAACCTCAGAGAAAGTAAAGCCTTCGTCCTACCCGCTGCTGTTGCCCTCGTGGTCGGTGGTTCATGCCACAAGTGACATCACATCTCCTGGCACAAACCACATTTTGGTGTGTTTTCATCCAATCGTGCATCTCTTGATTTTTATAACAAGTGCATAATAAGTTCAAAGTCAGGTTGCTCTTCACTGTTTCAGTGATATATCCACACAGAAGCTCTGATATATCCCTCTAATTAAAGAGAGGAAAATCCTGCAACAGCTTAAAAAGCTGAGACTTTTAGGGAAAAGTCTTCCATATTGGGTGCTATACAACCAATGGTGACGAAGGAAAAATGTGTCTTTCCCAATCAGTCGGTGGGTGTTTGCTGAAGGCTGCTGCCTGTCGTTAGGTAAAATCGTCTTGCAAAGAGGTGCTGAGTTTGCCACTAATTTACAAGGAAGATGCCGACTTGTGTGCAAACACTTACTTACTGCTTACTAATCATCAAGCAGTAGTAAAACTCAAAAAGTAGCAGTAGGAAACTGGAAACAGAGAACGCCCATAATGAATGTTTTATCAAACACGTTTCAAAAGACTCACCTTTTACTTTGAAGTACTATTTCCAGTTTGTGTTTCAGCTGATCAGCAATCTCAAGGAGTTTCTTGCTAACCGGCCCAGGAATGACATTTTACCTAGCAACCATGATTATGAGTTGATCCTGGACCAGTCTGTAGGCCTGTGTTACCAGGGCCTTCTTCACTTGATCCTACATTGTCACCAAAGTTGTGTACAAGTTAACAACACTGCTAGCATAATGGACAGGTTTTTTGACACGGCTCCCACACAAATGCAGAGGTTGAAGCATCGCAACATCATGAAGATTTTCTTGTAAAACAAAGGGGGGGCTAGCAAAAAAAGATCGGGAACCACTGTTATAGAGGCTTCAAAATAATTGCCAAGAGGTGTTACCAAGATGGTTGCCAAGCATTGAGAGTTTGTTCCAGAAAGACTTTTGTTGCGCTCCATATTTTTCACCCTTTTGAGAGCTGCTGCCTTATATATTTATTTTTCAGTTCTGGATTCATGTACATTTCCTTTACAGCTTAATCAGAGCAGCATGACTTGTTTCTTTCCAGCCTGACATGTGTATGTGTGTGTTGTGAGTGGGTTTGTGTGTGTAAGCGATACAAGCTTTACTTAAGAGTCCAAAGGTCAGCCTGCGAGTGCTTTGTCTTATTTATTTTTTTCTAAACAGCTTTTTTTCCACAGTGTATGGGATTAGCTGGCTGCCTTATGTTGAATTCAGACCGAGACAGAAAATCCTCAAATCACTGACCTGCTCCGACAATCCAGTGTAAATTCTTCAAAAGAAAAGCGCACAGGCCACAATGAAAACGTCTGGCTTTAATGCTGTCACTTTTCTGCTCGCTGATCTGCAGACCATGCTGGAGTGAACAGACACCAGGGGCTGAACAGCCTGCAAATGACAGCTGCTCAAGCACTAATGCAAACCCTTTAACAGCCAAAGAAGAGACCTGAAAGTCCTCCCAGGAATTAACTTGTGTTCACATCCCTGTAAAGTACAAGAACATGTTTCTGTCACTCTGTGACCACGGTTCTAACTGTCATGTGCAGTGATAAGTCTTATCTGGAGGATGTATGCTGCTCTGTGGTTTCCATTTTCCACCAAACCATCACAGTGCCTTGGGCAACGCACAAAGGAAATATAGATCTGAATGGACAGGGGCGTTCGATCCACAGGAACTCACATGTTATGTTTGGTTTTCAGCGTTATATAATCCTGCATGTCCATGTTGACCCAATCCCACAGCAATCTTTGATGAACACAGCCAGAAAATTGGAGTCTGCTTGAAACAGCTTGAATCTGAGCTGAGAGCCTTAAACACAGTGTGTGCTCTCGTGATTTTGTTGTTTAAGGGGTCTTAAACTTATTTAGGTAAAGTTAATAACTGAAAAAGGTAATAACACAACTTTAATCAACAAATCTGAATACTTCATGACTCTACTATAGATTTCAGGGCACTGAAAGTCGGGCACAGTCCAGTTTTCTGGAAGCAGAACAGTCCTCTAAAATACTTTTAAAGTGAACCTGCGTTGCTTTTAAATAACGAGGTCAGTGACTGTACAACTAATCCCTGTGAGCCAAATGCTCAGGCTTTAGGATGCTGTTTCTTTCTTCTTCTTTTTTTCTAATGTCACAGAGAGTGGGTATCCCTGATATGGCCATCTTTTGCCATATCAGAACTGCCTGCTGGTCAAACTTTCACTTTAATAGTGTCAGCCAATCAGAAGAAGTGCCTCAAAGAGGAAAGAGCTAAAACAGGTTGTTTCAGACAGAGAATGAGCGGAAGACAGCATCTGAGTTTGCACGTCAGATCTGGCATACTTTCAGGTTCTTTAGATGCTCAAAATTAAATCTCTCTCCCTTCTTCTTGAGGCTGGTTGGGATCTATTGTGGAAAAGACTGCAAATAACACATAGCTACTTCAGTAGGGTCCATCAATAATACATTTAGAGGTGGAAAGGAACAGAATAGGTGCCCTTTGTCAGGCTATGGTTGCCAGTTGGGAGAATAACCTTGCAGTTCAGGTAAGTCTGTGGTTCAGCTTCATATGTCCATCTTAATGTATGGATGATTAAACAGTGTAAAAGTTGATTAGATCAGTGATCAAAGAAAAAAGCTAACTGGTGGAGTCACTGTTAGGACAGATCAAGGCTCTTAAACTCTTAAAATCCACATTGCCTTTTAGCCACTTGCTAAAAAAATAATTTTAAATAAAATGCATCAATTTACTTTCTAAAAAATATACCCTTTGTGCTGTGAGAAAAATCGACAGTGCGCCTTATAATCCTGAGCGCCGTATGTATGAATTCTGGTTGTGCTTACTGACCTCTTGTCATGTTTCGGCTGTGTACAGGCAGGAGAAGGACCCAAACGCAAAACTCACGACAACGAAATTAAACTCAAAAAGCTGCTTTATTGCAGAAATGGCATGGAAAACTAAACTGGGCCATGGATAACTAACACACAGGGAAACACAGCCATGAGGGAGACTATGACACTGACAAAGAGAAACACAGGGCTTAAATACACAGAGGGATAACGACGGAATGAGACACAGAAGGAGAGCACAGCTGGGAGTAATCAGGCTGGACGAGACAAGGGAAGCAAAACTAGAAAAACTCACATGAGACATGGACCTTCAAAGTAAAACAGGAAACACACTGACTGAATTCTAAACATGCAAACTTAACAGCAACTGGGGAGACAGAACATAGGAACCTGAAACATGGTACAAAAACGTCACAGTGGACATAACATGGAACACAGGGAAGCCATATGACAAAGCCAAAGAACTAAACCTATGATAACCATAACAGACCTAGGGAAACAAGAAACGGTACAACAAAGGACTCAAAACATAAACCATAATATAAAAACACAAGATCTCTTCAAAATAAAATAGGAAACATAATGAGACGCAGACATGACAACCAGAACTTGACAACGTAAGACACAGACATGAAACACATGAAGAGCAGGGGAGACTTAACATGGGTTGGAAACACAAGGGGGAACTAATAAGCAAATAAACCTAGGAGACCTAATGAGCTTAAACATACTATAAACATCAAAATGAACTAAAACTCAAAACACTTGGTCATAAGACCCAGGATCGTAACACCTCTAACCGATTATATGTGGTACACAGCGCTCAAAATCTGTCAAAAAATGTTTTTTGACAGATTCAGGTCCCAAAGTCAAACGAACTCACTGAAATTTTTTCATCTTTAAAAATGATAAGTGTTGCTGCTTTACCAGGTGTAACAATGAAGTTTAATATTCAAGCATCCATGAAAACATAACCGACTTAGAAGTTAGCAGGAAGTTAGCTAGCTAGTTTCCACCTAAACATGATATAGCATGTTCTGACTGAGAGATTTCTGAAAAAAACTAAAACTTACAGCTCTGCTATCACTTCCAGCATAAATGAAGACAGAAAACCAAACAGCAGTGAATTTTGTAGGGTTACTGAAGTTGGGCTAGCTGGTATATAATGATGTGCTATGTGATCGCTAGCGACACAGCTATGTTAGCATAACATAAACACAGTGAAGCTGGAGGATGAACGCTAACCTTTTTCCACTTGATAAAAATTAACATGAGGGTTCCTGATGGTTAGAGACAAATGCAATCACATGGCAGGATACTGTAAATGGACCAAACTTCAGTCAGGAGACAACTGAGATAATCCATCCACAATACGAGGTTAGTCATTAATATACTGCAACAACATGAGAATAGAGCCGCTGCAGGAGAATTCAACATTAATGAATCAATGGTATGGAAGTGGAGGAAGCAAGAAGAATAAGCTGACTAAAGCTTGACGTATCTGACTGTTTTGTTTCACTTAATGCACCTTATAATCCAGTGCGCCTTATGGTCCAAAAAATATGGTAATATACCACACAGTATCATAAGCCTGGTAACCATTATTATAATTAGGGCTTTGCCAAATAATACCATCCTCTTATATACCAGTATAAATGCTTACATGGTACAAACGTGTCACATTTTAAGATCAGTAATATGGCAACACCAAGTCTGTAGCTTCCCTAGCATACATAACAACAAGCTCAGTCATGGATAAGAGTGAGAGCCACGTGTGAGCCTCCATTGACGGTTTAGTAGGAAAAAAAGGGAACTATTAAAACAATCTCGAATAAAACTCAATACTTGAGCAGAAAACTGCTCCCACTAAAGGTGGAAACAACAAACCTGTTTCACCACTTCACAAGCAAATAGCCATCAACGAGCAGAACCAGGCCACAAAAAACGAGACGCTAGCAGCTGGTGATCTGCTACCCAAATGTAAATGAATTACTAAGGAGAGTGGTGCCAGAGCACTCGCTAGCTGTACTCTATATGACCATGAGAGTAAATACTGGATGGAAATTACTGACATGGTCACATTGTGGAAAAACAGAGCTTTAATTAGTGCTTGCATGCAAGGTAACACGGTCAAGTTACTTTATTTTGGAAAAAAAAAGCCCCTCATTTTGTTTCCGCTAATTAATGCTTGTGACATCATTTTGAAGCTACATTACCCAGCACATGTGTCATCATTATATGTGATTATCAACATTGTTTACTTACACCACGCACTTTATTTCAAGTAGACCTGGTTTTGGAACAGCTCTTAATATTTTCAGAACCTTTCTTTCGCTAGTTTTATTTTGTCATTTTTTTCTTTTACATTCAATTTATTTTCAGATAAACGGAAACTCTTTTTTTATAAACAGCAACATTACCACCGTCCAGGACCCCAATTCAGTGTCCTTGCAATTCTAGACAATCATTTCCTTATGGTGTAGTAAAGTGCATTATATTATATGTAGCTGTTTTGATGTCAGTAACAACAATTATAGTGACTACAGTGGTATTTATGAATTTCAGTCAAAGCTTGTGTGGTGGCAGGTCTCATGAATAGTCATTAATAGGCAGTGTTGGGACTAACGCGTTATTAAATAACGCGTTACAGTAACTACGTTATTATTGTGGTAACGAGCACGGTAACTAGTTATTATGCCAAAATCAGGAACGCGTTAGTCGTTACTGGGATTTAGATAGGGTCGTTACTTGTTACTTCGTGTGGTGGCTGTCGCAGAGCTTCCACAGATTCAGTAACATTAGCAAGTGGTGGAGGCCAGCAGGTAGATGAAGGAAAGGGGATGCAGAAGGAAAAGAGACCCGAGGCGGCCGCCGGTCCAAGTGTGAACTGAACTTCAGGTAAGAAGTTATGACCTGCAGTCTCTCTGGGTCAGATATAAACCAAGTTTAGTTTATTTTCGTTATTCTGACTTTTTCCGTACTGCGTGCTAGCTAGCATGACGGAGTTTCTATACAGCTGGGTGGGTGCTATGAAGCTAATGATGTTGAGCTTTATTTTGTTCATAAGTTATTAGAGTTGCCAACCGTCCCGTCTGGTATTCAGAGAAAATATTACGCGTTTCTTATTGAGGTGAAAAGGAACAGTTTGTCCCGTAATTCAGCTACAATGAAAAAGACACAAAGCTGGAGTTATTCTGTGTTTACGCTGCACAGCTGCCTCTTCTCCTTTCATCCTCTCCCCTCCCTCTCCCGTTTTTACTTCAATCATGAAAACTGATCAATGATCAGCTGATCGGCTCTCTTGTTTATTTATCGCTCACTTTGCGCAGAAAGAGTAAACCAGCGGATGTCGCGCTAAACAACAGCAGCACGTTTAAGCTTGATCAGCTGTTGTTAGAATTTATTTAATATTAATTTCTAGTATCAGTTGATGTTTGCTGGAGCCACAGCTGCAAAAAAGCTGCTGGTCATGATATGGTTTGGTTATCTGGTGAGAGGGAAACATGAAGATGAAACCAGGAGATGTCCTTACTGAATCATCAGAGCTGAACAGGTGATGGAGAAACAGGTTTACCTTTTAGGTGACATGGATGAGTTGAAGTTATGAACTGTTTCTGAGAGACAAATAACACCAGGATCCTTTTCTAAGTAGCTGGCAGCTGGTAACTGTGCAGGGGCGGGTCTAGCAAAGTGTGGCCAGGGGGGCATGTAGGGCACTAACAGGGAAAGGGGGGCACAAAGAAATACTTTTCTTTCTTATTCTCATTTAAAATGTCTCGCTTTTAAAAAATAATTATCTGAATCTTACAACAAACGATTGATAGATTGATACATATATACCATCAAAACAGTGAACATCACTGTCACAGCAGTGTTTGTTTTCATTCAAAGGCTTTATGATTTTTGCTATAATGGCGGCCAGTCTCTAGTCAAAATGCCCGGGACGATTTTTTTGTCCCAGTCCAGCTCTGTAAGCAGCTCATCTGCAGTCTGGTGTTGCCTACATCTTCCTATTCAGAAGGCAGAATTTCCGAGTTCTGAGTACAATCAAAAGCATCACGACTGCAGTTTTTGTGTTGGATGTAAAAGGCGCACATGACGCTGTGACGTAGGCTAGAATCATGGCGGCGGTCAACGGTCCAGGCGTGGGATTTCTCTCGTGGAAATATGCACATTATCTTTTCCTTTCTATTGGTAGGTGGCACAGTGCACTTGTGGCAAGTAAGCAAGCTAGAAGACTGGCAAAGTTATGGAAGAAACACATTAACAAGAGAATTCTGAGTAAAACCAAAGTTACTTTCCCTAGTAACTAGTTACTTTGAAAGTAACGAGTAACTTGAAGTAACTGAGTTACTTTTGAGAGAAGTAACTAGTAATGTAACTAAGTTACTATTTTAAAGTAACTTACCCAACACTGTTAATAGGCATGGGTCACTTGCTGTGCCTGACCTCCTAACATTTTCCTGTTAAACACAAAACTAAAATGCCTTCATGATCATAATTTAAACAAATTAATATTAAGGTAGGTGGATGCCATTCTTGTATCCTAAGTGAATTTTAGCCGATTTGCCAAATAGTTTAAGGTGCTAACTCTAACTCTACCCCTAACAGGTTTCAGGTCACCTAGTGCATAAAAACCAGAGGAAGTGGAAAGAAATGGATGGACGGATGGATGGATAAAATATCAGCAGCACGGGCCAAACTCCAGTTAGTGGATCATGTATTTTCACCTATCACAGCAGAGGAAAGTCATTGAGTTTGATTATGCAGATAGCAGCCTAGCAGATCATTCCACCTGGGATCAACAAGTTGACTTGGTATAAACGTCAGACACTATGGGATGTTTCCGTTATTTTGTCAGAGTTCTGCTCTGCTTAAATCGATACTGATTTTTATCTGGTGTCCATTTTAATACATTCATGTATTGGTGTCGCCGTGACCTTTTCATTCTCTTGAAAGCATTCAATCTGCAAATCAAATGGAGGATTTCACTGTGGAGAAAAGCAATTTCTGAATAAAAACAGGTACATGACAACACTGACCCAAATGTAGATGGCGCAAAAACTACGGGAAAAAAAGCTGCACACTTGATTAGATCTCCCAAAACTTTGAAAACCTGAAAATCTTTTCCATCATTGCCTTTGTTGTCTGCAGCAGATTGGGATTCATCAACAGTGTTGGTCAAGTTACTTGAAAAAAGTAATCAGTAACTAATTACTGATTACTTCCCCCAAAAAGTAATCCCGTTACTTTACTGATTACTTATTTTCAAAAGTAATTAATTACTTAATTACTTAGTTACTTTTTAAAAACATGATTTACAACCTGAATAGGTGATAAAGCGATAGATCTTTCAGCCCAGTTCTACTTTTTCTACATAATCCATCATATAAAATGTAATCAAATGGAAAAGTCCCTTTTTAAAACTTGTTTTATTAGTTTTAATCTTTTAACTTTATGCATCAAGCAAAAATTTAATTATATGCAACATTCTCTGACTGGAAGAAATTTATTTAACATTTAAACCTATTTTCTGCACATTCCAGCACATAAAATAATTTTTTTTTGTGTTTACACTCACTCTTTCAAATAGATGCAAGTAAAACCAGCAGAAAATAAATAAAATCAAAGACTCAGCGGTCCTGTTGCTCTATTTTCACCTGTAAAGCAGGAGTAGGGTAGGCGGAGGTTTACCCTGGTGCAGGTGTGCTGCAGCGGTCAGTGGAAGAATCCGTGAGTTTCTCTGTGAGTTTCCCATTACGTCATAGTGCACTCGGTGCTTGTTTGGAAGTTTAGGGGGTTTTTTGCTGTTAAAAGAAGTTTTCTTCCCACGCACAACGGACGCTAATGTTTTTGTCACTTTTTATGGAATCAGACTCAAAATAAGGTCAGTACTGCCACGCTTTAAACGCTGCACGCTCATACTCTCTCCCGCACTCGATATATGATCCACTGTTGATCTGCACACAGCTGTTGTCACGAATGTCGCACTCGCTTACGTCACTGTCATGAGACATTCTCACAAAAAAATCACGGTTTTAGTAACGCAGTAACGCAGCGTTCCTACGGGAAAGTAACGGTAATCTTATTACCGTTTTTGCAATAGTAATCCCTTACTTTACTCGTTACTTGAAAAAAGTAATCAGATTACAGTAACGCGTTACTGTAATCTGATTACGCATTGTTATCTTACTGTGTCAGACTGAGACAACTGCTGTTGTGGCTAAAAATACAGTAAATGAAAGAAAATGAAAAGTTACAAGTAACGCGTTACTGCCCATCTCTGTTCATCAACAACTTGGAGTCACTTCTGACCAAGACGTGTCTTTAACTCACAAACTAACCAAATCTGTAGACCTTGCTCTTTCCATTTGTGCAGTATTGTTAAACATCCTGTCTCAGAGTGATGTTGAAAAACTAGGTCATCTATTTTGCTTCTTTGAGACCAAGTGGTCTATTATCCCAACAGAGCACTCGGCTCCCAGACTTCCAGTTTGGATTTGGGAGAGTGACACTATTTCTGCATTGAAGATTGGACTTACAACTTTCCTTCTTGATAAAGTTTACAGTTAGGGCTGGATCAGGTGACCGTGAGCCATCCTTTAGTTAAGCTGCTATACGCTTAAGCTGCTGGGGGACTACTAAAACACAGTCCTGCTCAAATGTGATGAGCTGATTGTTATAGTTCTCTCTCCAGCATTGTAGCACCTTATCTTACTGTGTCAGACTGAGACAACTGCTGTTGTGACTAAAAATACAGTAAATGAAAGAAAATGAAAAGAAAAGCATCTACAGTCTTTAATTTACAGTTAGGTATGCAGCAATGTCAACCTCAAATGCAACATGAAATGCTCAACTTGTGTTTTTTTTATTTAGTGGTTTTATATGCTCAGTGTTTCTGAAGTGATGAGCAAACAGAAGATAGAGAAACAGAGGAAATAATCATTAAATAGGGTTAATGATCATCACCCTCTCTCTGACTTCAGCTGGGCTCACTGAAAAAAACTTGGATGCTCTGGTCTGAATCATATTAATCTAACAGATTCCAAATT
This sequence comes from Aulonocara sp. 'chitande type north' Nkhata Bay, assembly GCF_057382095.1. Classification (NCBI taxonomy): domain Eukaryota; kingdom Metazoa; phylum Chordata; class Actinopteri; order Cichliformes; family Cichlidae; genus Aulonocara; species Aulonocara sp. 'chitande type north' Nkhata Bay. The sequence goes on from NC_141365.1 coordinate 23,266,839, forward strand.
GTTCTTATAAAGTCTTCCTCAAACACTAATATTAGCTATGGAGCTTTCTGTAGTTTTCTGTAGTAGGTTCGATATCTTTCATGTTATGCTTCTTGTTCACAATATCATTAGAAAGCATTTCCAGGTATGTGCAGATGGTACCCAGTGACTACAAATCAGTTAGTTAGAGTGCAGACACGTCTGAAAGGCAACAACATAAGGATTAAACAAAAATAGAAATGCTCAATCTGTGTGTTTTACTGACTTTATAAATGCTGTAAATGCCCTCTGTTCCCATACTTGAGCTGCATTTAGAAGTTTCAGTTAGAGAAGATGACAAGATCTACTTTCCCCTGACTTTAAAAGCCCAGTTCATGCAGACAAAAGTTTTCAGAGAAGAAGAAGGTGGCGATGTGATTAAACATTTGCAACAACGACAAAGAAGAAAAGAACAGATGTGTTCACAAAACTGCACCCAGAATTTCGTCCTTGCGAATCCCTGTGCACAGTCGTCTCTTAATGTAGGAACTGAACTGATCTTGAACAAGCCTCAGAAAACATCTTGTTTATGGCTCATTGTTGCGGAAGTGGCTGAATGTATGCTTGCTGCCATTCTTATCTGTTATAACACATGGGGTCATGAGGGCGAAGGGGTTTACTGGGCAGAGATAAGCTCACACAGAGCTGGGTGTCTGCAGAAAAATCTTAAAAAGCATCGATTTCACGTTCTGAAATGTCACTCTTGTTTTCTATTCTGCTCCATTATCTGACTTTAGTTATTACATCTTTCCAAGGTCCAAGTCACAGTTAATGGTTATCTAAGAATTAATACAGCATTAATACACTAAGAAAGCCAAATGTTCAGCTCATTAGACTAAAAAAAACAAACAAACAGTAAAGCAACAAAGTGCCACATTTTAGAATCTGGAATGATGATCAGATGATTTTAGGTTACATTAATTGACTCTTTCAGCTAAAATTCAGGGATTTTCCTGAGCCTTGAATAGCTGCTTGTTGGTGACACCAGCACAGCTGACCGGCATCCACTGAAGGCAAAGAGTTTGTCTTATTTTATTTAACAGAAATATTATTGGGGGTTTTCCTATTATTCCTGAAGTATTTGTGTACAAAATGTCTACAAATGTTGAGTAGATGAACCCCAACTTGAATTAAATGCTTACAGATTTAATTTTATTACAGCGCTGCTTATTTTCCTTTACGTCTGCCTGAAACCTTACTCTTCAATAGCACATAAACATGGGCACTTCCTAGATCACATAGGGCCCAATTTGATCACCAGAAGGTTAGATTTCTCATTAAATTATTCATAAAACGGTGGAACATCCTGACATCTTTAAAAAAATAAGTGCACTTTTCAATGATGCGTCAACGTCTTTCCACATTCAGTGACACAGCTGTCATTACATGCACCACACGATTACGGATCAAAGAGGAAAGTTACACAGCCGTTGCTTTGTTGAAACTAAACAGAAGTATTTCACATCTTTTATTTGAAGCAACTTACATCATCCTAGAAATAATTTTAACTTTCCAGATGTTTTCACTGTGATGACGCACTGCTGCCATCACCACAGCAGGTGTTGTGTCGTATCGATAATGTCTGTAATTAATGACTCCACCGCAATTTTCACACTTTGTGAGGTCACCCAGTGACCCAGATTGGACACAGGTTTGACACTCCTGCTGTACACTGACAATGGTTTTCATTGATATCTCTCATATTTTTGGATGGTTTTTTGATCAAGAAGCAGACATGATATTTGAACCGTGTGGTATCACAAAAGGTCAATCTTCAAACCACACTGAGAGATATTTAAAATGAGCAGAAAAGAACAATTTTAAGTCAGAGCACTCAATTAAAGTAACCTGTATTAAAAGTGAATTCAAATAATAACTAAAGTAAATTGAATGCCATCCTCAATATCCTGAACTTGATAAGTGCTTAAGAAACTTCACGGATCTTTTTCTTTTCTTTTCTTTTCTTTTCTTTTCTTGTCCTACATCTGCTTCTGCATCGATTATTTTTTGGGGAAAAACTTAAATTTGACCATTTGTCTTCTCAAAAAGGGACTTACAAAACACACAGGAGCAGGTGTACAGACATACTGAAAAGGTGTACATGTGCTCCTCAGGCAGCAGTTTCACTGTCAGGTGTAAAGAAATTTTAAAAAGAAACGTATTTATATCAAATGTCAGTAGATAAACATGTTCACTCCAACACACAGAATAGCATCAGTTTTAAAGGTAATTTACAATAGTCACTATATTTTCGATGGATTCAACGTGTGTGTGTGTGTGGGGGGGGGGGGGGGGGGGGCGTCAGTAAGCAAACTGTGGTAAAAACTCTCCTATTGGGGTTTTGCATAAAATAAATAAGCAGTAATAAACAGTTGTGTGATTCTTCAGACAGTTCACGCATTTTCTTTCCGCTTTACATGAAGTTTGTAAACTGGGATCTTCTTGTTAACCTTACAAACTGGCGCACTTGACCTGCAGATTAAAAAGCAGGAATCCGTCTTACCTGGAGTAAGCCTCTTTAACGCCTCCTGTGGCGCGATTCCTCAAACACAAACCCACGCGGGGAGCAGGAACCGGCCGGTGGCCCGTCGATTGAGCAGATAGTGGGGATGAAGTCCGTACGAAGAGTCGGGAGCTGTTCTAACAGCTGCTGCTGCTGTTGCTCGGTGCTGATGTGCTGTCCGCGGAGCGAATGCGCCTTTCACCACCCTGTCACAGTATTTCTGTCCCCCTCCCCTCCATAAGGAGCTTTTCCTCCACCTGATCCCGCGTCATTAGCCAAACACCAGCTGGAGCTCTGGACTCCCCCACCCATCTTTACTGAACCACCTCCTCGTCTCCATTGCGCTCTGCTCCGAGGAGCAATGTGTGGAAGACAGTTAGTGCCAAAATAGAAATACAACGTGTGCGCTAAATGAAGCAATTTAAACAGAAACAAAAAAAGGTAACATTTTTAAATAAATTCTAAATTAGAGCCAGTTTGTTCATATGAAGAAGTCCCAGTTTTAAGAGAAAGGAAATTTATAAATGACTAAATAGTGTTGGGTTTTTTTGTTTTGTTTTTTTGCACTAACTCCACTTTGCAGTTATTTATTTGTAAAAAATGTTTGGAACCACTTTGTGTTGGTCTTTCATGTGGAATTCAAATAAAATTGATTCATGTTTGTGGCTGTAATGTGACAAAATGGTAGTCACTTCAGTGGCTCTCCTGGAAGCAGGGACACGTTTCTCTTGGTTCCCACCCACTTCCCATTGCTGTTGCTTATTTCGCAGTATCAGAATGTCTTACACTTTCTGTGGTCTCTCTTTGGACTTTTGGATCTCCGTATTAATCAGTATATTCTGGTTATACCTCATATTACTGTCTATGTTACCACAATGTGTACATATCTTTCTGGGAAGCTGCATGTCAGGCTACCTCATAGGTTTAACAAAGTACTCAAGTGTAACATCCTGTTTGGAAATGGGCACCAATAAGTGAGGATGTCCTGTCGTAAATTCTTATACGGTAAACCTGGATTAATTAGCAGGAGAAAATGAACGAAAAACTGAAGGATGTAAACTATGTTAAATTTTTGATACTGTATTGATAAAAAAGCAAAACAAAATGTGTTGGGTTTTTTTGTTTGTTTGTGTTATTTTATCAGGATTTATGAACATAATGTTCACGGGACAAGCAGATTGTTGTGATTTAAGTGATTATGGTCAGAAACAACTGAGTTGTGAAACTGAAGAAAAAGGTAAAGGTCTTCCCACTATTTGGTTCCAGATGACTTCTGGTGCATTAAAAAGAAATCCATGAATTACAATGAAACAAATAAATGAAAATAAATAAAATCTCTATTATTAATAATTAATAAAAAGTCAAATGACAATACAAATTTAATTCAATTCCAGTTTATTTGTATAACACCAAATCCCAGCTACACGCTGCAGAATTAAGGAGAAGACACCTAAAATCAGACAGCCCCTCTGTGAGCAAGCATTAGGTGACAGTGGGAAGGAAGAACTCCCTTTTAACAGGAAGAAACTTCCAGCAGAACCAGGCTCATCTGACACAAACAAAGCAATGATGTCTTGGGGTGTTTGTTACAAGCCTCACCCAAATGATGAAAGAATAAAAATACTAATCCCACAACATTACAAAATAAAAGGAAATAACATCTAAATAAAAGTCCAGTATTCACTGTCACTATTTCTTTTGTTTCAGATTTTAGTGGGGCCACATTATACATCTGAGCGATATATATATTCACAAATATGTGAATTTTATAGACTTTTCTTCATCTTGATTTTAAAAAAGAGGTTTAGATAGCTACCTAAAAAGGTTAAGGAATGAGTCTACAAGCCAAATGGTTGGAAACCACTTGTTTAATCATACTAGTGCACAATTTCTAAAGACGTCATCTGTTTTTTAGTATATAAAATATTAATTGGAAACATAACTGCGTCTGTCAGATATACATTTTGCAGTAAAAAGTACAATTATTCACTTTAAAATGTGGCGAGGGAGAAGCATAAAATAGCACTGACAGCTTTTGGGGAAAAAAATCTTGATCCTGCAGCAGCGCTGACAGTACCACACGACGTGTGAAAGAGCAGTCATCCTGGATCAGTATTAGCTCTGCCCCACGGAGACAAAAATAATCAGATTATTCTCAGGAGCAGCTTGTTTGATTCAGGGCCCTTGTGCTGCAAGGCCTCCACTGTATGTTGCTCTGTTTGTTCACTGTGTCGCTGCCGATGTTTAACCAATGAGAAGAGCATGACTGCTCCCCAAAGTCAGGAGGCATGACTCAAATTAGTTAGAGTGCATCGTCCTTTGAATGATTCATCAAAGAGATCCCAGATCCAGAGACGCAGTGACTGAGGCGACTGCCTGGATAAATGAAAGCTGATGTGAGGTGGGGTTGTGGTAGTGGAATATTTTTCTACCAGATGGGACACAGATATGTCACATATGATAGAGCTGAATACATTAGCCAACATAAACTTTGTTTTATAAATCTGTTATTTAATTTAGGTTGAGGTTTAAATAGTGCTTTCAGTTTTCAATTCCAAGGATTACTGTTTTTACAGGGGCAGATTCTCAACTGCAGCACAAACTTGTAGATTTTTACTGACTGGAATTCTCCCAAGCAGCTTTTAGTGTCTATAATTAGCCCTGCCGTGGAGTTGATGCCCTTCTACAATTTTGTCCAGCTCCTCTTTTGCATATCCATTCCCTTGGGTCACCTCTACATTCTGTGCTGGGAGACCTAGCAAAGATTCCTGTTGCAGCAAACATGACCGTCCATTCTTGGAATTGGTCTACCTATTAACCTGAATGAGTTGCAGGCACCATCTGATCCTGCCAGTAGTGACAAGGACACTAGCAATAAGGAAAGAGAAATTACCTTTGGCCACCTTTTTTGAAGCTGGACAACTGAGTCATTGTGTTTCACTGTGAACCTAAACTGTACCCGCTGTCAACTGTACCTGAACTGAAACACTGCTTGAAGTGCTTGCAGCACCAAAGGAACCTGCTGTGTTCAGACTCGTTTTAAGTTTTGAGTACCTTTGGTTTAATTGCGGGATGTATTTAATTTGTGTTCTTTTTCTGTGCCTCCTTAAACCCATTTAGTGCAAGACATTTTCAGTTGTATAATAAACTATTAGACATGTTTCTATTAGTTCAAGTTCATCTCAAGAACAACTCAACTAACAACTTTTAGAGTCTCCTTCAGCTGGAAAGTTAAGGCCTTGTTTTGAGCAGCCTCCCGACTCACTCTGCAGGTGGCATTTTCCTGCATTTCCTTCACCTGATGTTGTAGCCAAAACAACTCCTCAGCGTACAATTTTGAAGTAGATGCTTTAAATCTCGGACGATGTTTTGGTGGGCTATGAGGTTTTCACGAGTGCTTGCTTTTTTGCTTTTTTCCTCATTTTGAGGGAAATTATTTCATTCCCCTTTTCTTGACTCGTCATTACAGCTTGACTCCATTCCGGGTATGAATTTTCTGTTTCAGATGCTAACACGGCTGAAGCAGCTTAACCTTGCACTCCTGAAGTTCCTTTGAAACTGAGATCTCTCAATTTTGGCTGTAGGACTTCACATGAATATCCATAGTTTGGATGTTTGCAGCCGTCATACCGCTTTTTTAAAGTGTGATGAGTGAAAACTTTTAGTTAGCTTGTTTTCAACATCCTAAGGACCTACCTACAGCTTAAAAAGGCCTTTAAGAAACAAATTCCACCACTCAGCAGCCTGACTGAGCTGACGTATGTATTGTTAGTTTTTATTACCAGCTACATCCATAAACTGTAATAGCTGCAGGTAGTATTTTTGTTTTCCAGACTCTTTAGAAGTGAATAGTCACCATGGCAACAACAACAACAAAAAAAAGCTGAAGCCATTATACATAACCCAAACTATATTTCTTAGCTTAGTCAAGCAGTTTATATTTCCTTAACTTCACTATGTTGTTTCCAATGAAAAGTGTCTCTGCTGTGTAAGACGTTGAGTCAGTGTGAGTGCTGAACCCCTCCAACCTCCCGATGGGGATTTGTAAATGCATAAACTATTAATTAGGCATCTCATATTATATATGAGATCAAACACAATAAAACTGAAATATTTGAAAATGGTTGTGAGATATGCAATAATGTCATGTTAATATATCAAGGATGCACTGTCACAATACTTAATACTGCAGTGCATTGTCTGATAGACTGTGATTTAATCTGTTTTTTTTTTTACCATATTCTTTTTTACTATACACAGCTATTTTTAATTCTGTTTTATGTTGGCATCTTAAATTTGAGAAAGTTAACCTTCTTATGTAAGCATTTGAATGTATGCTTATTTTACTTTAGTGGGATTATTTTCGATTTCACATTAGATTTCACTTTGTTATTGAGCTGTATAATAATCAACTGAACTGCTTTGTTTTTGGTTGTGTTTAAATTCATTTTTTTAACTGCTATAAAAACAGTGAGCCATGATATTTACCTGGTGATTCTATGGAAAATGTTTACAAAGGCAGCAACCCTGTTAGTCAGCTCCCTCTGTCAGCATCCATCTGTCAAAGTATTTTAAGCCTTCCTAGCTGAGTTATTGGAAAACAGGCTGTAAACCTTTTTAATTCTGCTACAATACTGGACATTTTAATATGGGAATCTATAAGAATCGGCTTAGTTTGGGGGCCAGCCTCAAGTGGACATTAGAGGAACTGCAGTTTTCCATGCTGGCTTCATTTCTCTTGCAGAGGGAAAAGAACACAGGGTGAAAATTTTCAGGTCACTAGTTGTCCATGACAGGGTGTTGTGTGTGTGCGGTCTACCTCTGCTTGTATCACTTCATGTTGAGACTGTGAGTACAATAGTTGATTTTTATGTCATGTGGTCCACAGTGCATTTCATGAAGGTCAGGGCACTGAAAACAGAGGACTGAGTCTCAGTGGGCAGCCCTAATGGAAACAAACTCCATTAGGAACCCCCTCCCCTCGCCCTCTTTTCTAAGGCCTTGAGAGAAGCCTTTATGCGTTTTTAGTGGTGAATGTGAATCCTGGTCTACAAACGTTCGAGCCCTGGTTCTGGTTTGGCAGCTCAAAGGTCTCAGCTGCAGTGCCTGCAGCTCTTTGTGATTGTGAAACGGGCCAGCGGTGATGTCACAGTCGCCATGCAACAGATTTAATCTAATCCCCTTTCCCCAGATTAGAAAGAAAAATCACTAGAAGGTCTTTTGTCTAAATTACACACCATGTGAGTATTTGTTTAACCTCCATCTTCTACAGCAGGTTTACCATATGCTGTGACGCTCCACCCTGGACTAAGTTTTGACCTCTTTTGTAGGTTATACTGCTCACGGCTGACATAGAAATACAGTGCGAAGCTGCGGAATGACAAGTGAATAAATTATTCATTTCGCAGGATTTCAGCCTTAAACATTCTCCCTTCAGACCAAGCACATTTCAGATGGAGAATCATAATTATTCATTATGCTTAACTGAGGCATTGCGAGAAGTGAGGAACTGCACCAATGTGGACAAGTCATTTTAACCAGGCTGAGCTTCTTAATTGGCAGATATCCAAAGACTGTTTAGGGTGTAAACCAACACCAAACCCTGACTAAAACCAACAGGCTAACTGATAGTTACCTAATAGCAGTGTAATAGAGACAACAATTACATAGGTTTGACTGGATGACTTTGTGCACTTGGAGAACTTGCATAATTCATTTGGACTGTTTGGCACAGGAGGCAAAGTGACAAACACAAGCTGGATTTTATCCCAAGGACAAAACAAATAAATAAAATAAAGCACATACAATGTGGAGAGCTGAGGGTTTACATCAAATATGTGGTAAATGAAAATAATCACAAAGGTTGTGTACATGGCACAGCAGCAGAGGTGGTGAACACAGTGGAATAAGATTCATTTAACGGTATGCATTACTGGATGTCTTACTGTTCAATTTGACTAAATATTACCTTTAGCTTCTGCTGTTATCAAATAAAGTTTAACATCTGTTGTAAAAATAGCCTCATTATATTTGCTCAGAGGTTTTCTTAACGTGCTAGCAACCTCTCCAGAGTGTGTGTTTTACGAAGATGGTGGAAGAATGATACTTTCAGATAGGAATAATGTTTTCCTGGTATATGACATCAAGCCTCTTATTAGCCTCTATTTTTGCCAGTTTGCTGTAATAAAGTCAAGGTCCATTGACAAAAACTCCTGTTGATGGACTCTCCAAAACTAATGCTTTCATCTGTATTCTTGGATTGGCCAAGAGAGGTGCTAACGCAGCTGGGAAAATCTCCTTCATAATCATATAAGTCTAAAGGAGGCATGGCATTTCTTGTCATTTAGCTATTAATTTTTTACTAGATTTCCCTTGCAAGAGTTTACAGAATGGTCTGAAAAAGAGAGTTCTCTGGGCGAAATGCCTTGTTGATGTCAGAGGTTAGAGAATGGTCAGATGGCTTCAAGCTGAAATAGACAACAGCAAATCAACCACTAACTAATAACCAACTTGTTACAACCAAAGTATGCAGAAGTGCATCTCTGAATACAGCAGAAGATCACATTTAGTGCCACGTTTACATGGGCCCACTAAAATTGGATAACAGGAGAAAGCTTGTGTGGTCTGATGAGTCTTGATTTCTTCTTCGACACTGAGATGATAGGGTCAGAATTTGGAGTAAACAACATGAAAGCATGGCTCAGTCCGGCCTTTTATCAGTACTTCAGGCTGTTGGTGGTGTAATGGTGTAAAGGATATTTTTTGACACCCTCTGGTCACGTTAGTATTATACTGGGCCTCATTTAAATACTAAAACCTATTTGAGACCATGTCCATCCCTTTATCTCCACATTGTTCTTGTCTTCTGATGGCTGCTTCCAGCAGGATAACACACTGTGTCACAAAGCTCAAATCATCTCAAAAGTTCGCTGTTCTCAAATGGCCTCCACAGTCACCAGATCTTAAGCCAATAGAGCACCCTTGGCATGTGATGTAATGAGATATTCATTTTGGATGTGCAGCTGTTTTGGTGGTAAAAGGGGGTCCAGTGTATGCCTACAGTATTTAACCAGTAGTATATGAATTCATTAAATTAGCTTCATTGTGAGCCAGTAAAACTATATAATCTCACATGGCCCTGTCACACCACTTTAACATTAGTGTTGAGATGGACACCTGTACTGGAGTACCAGGGGACCAGCATCAATATTTAGTCTCTACCTTGTAATCTGAAGTTTTGGGCTCAGCACATAGTTTAATCTATTACAAATATTTTCATCAGTACTGGACAGAAGTGTTTAAATGTAGCAAAATCGAGCCACATGATCCTCAGCTGGTCTTGATCGACTCATGAAAGTTTGGCTGTGACAGACAGCTCGATGTGATCTTCACAACTGTGTCAAACAACTCCAACATGTTTCAGCAATAAAAAGAAGATACACCTGCACTCTGTGTTTGTGTCTGTGCATGTGTGTGGTATTGGACTCATTCTGTCACATCTAATGTGTGTCACTCTGCCATTAAACTTCAGTCTCATTCAATCTGAATAATACATTTCCCCCATTCTCTTCAACAACCGTCTGCTTGTTCGATACTCAAAACTGACATACAAAACCTAACAAAACACGCACACACACATTATTCCAGTGCACAAATGCAAACCAGCATGCAACATGGACACACAGATGTGTTTAAATTATCTCAGTGGTCTGATCTATTTCAGTCTCTAAATAATGGCACATTACAGCTGAAGATAGAAATGACCAGTGCTGGCAAGTTACTTTGACAAGGTAATTCATTATAGTTACTAGTTACTTATTCAAAAAAGTAACTGAGTTAGTAACTGAGTTACAAGATTCTAAACGTAATTAATTACTTGAAAAGTAACTATTGCGTTATTTTTAAAAAAAAAGTTTAACATTTTTTCCAGGGTATAATTGGCCATTTTTAACTACTTTTGATGTTTCCTCTACATTTCACCTTTAAAAACTATTTACTTTGCCTTGTTTGGTATCATTCTTATCAGCACAACCTCACGTGTCTGATTTTGCAGTTATATTTTCATTTTGACATACTGTATTTACACAATTGATCTAAAATCAGACCAAAAAAAACGTAAAATCAGAGTAGAAAATGGATATATTTTTACTGTAACAACCACAAACATGTTTAATGAATCATGTTCATAACTTTAAATGCACATATAAATTGTCAATTTTAAAATCATATGCACAAGTTTTGCAAACAAAGTTATTTGCATCCATTTACCTTTGACCTTTTATTTAAATAACCGTTTCAAACTATTTGCATAACAATCAGCTGTTCTGCATTTAATAAGATGCCACCCAAATTATTTGGGCCACTCTAAATATTTCTGTCCACTATAAAGGAGAACATCACAGCCTGATACCTGCAGCTCTGACAGCAGCAGGTGCATCACTCCTGTTTTTTACCTGGGGACAGCAGTCACCTCATTTTTCTGACACACACCACAAAACTATCCACAACACACTAACTACACAAGACAACACATTAACTACACACTCCAAACACGCTAAACGTCACAAATCTCTCGCATCTCAAAACTCGCTCTCTCTCTTTTTTTGCTGTCTTTCGCTCTCTCTCTCTCTCTCTCTCTCTCTCTCTCTCTCTCTCTAAAACTCCCCCCTTTTCCTAAACATCCAAATGTCATGTTGTCATATCATTTTTGATTCGTTAACATGGTGCATTTTTCCACCAACACGAAAGAGGTGTTTTTTTGTTTTGGGGTATTTTTTTGGTCATAAGCAGAGAGTGCTTGCTAGTGCTGTCCTTAGACAGTAAACGTGACAAAACTATTCAGGAAAAAACACCACGTATATATTGTTTATCATGGCTCTGGTTTTACACGGCCAATCAACACAATTTAAAAACTGGTAAATATCACCTTGTTGCTTTGTCATCTTGAAGGAGTCATGTGATTGGCTTACCACGACTACTTTATTCTTCCTCAGTCAAACAGCAGCACTTATGCGATTGTTTTGCCCCCCTAGCTGCAAAAAAGTGCCAAAAAGTGATTGTCGGGCAGAAAGTGATTGCTGTCCGCGGGAGCGTGCGCAGCTGCTTAAAGCTGTAGCGCCCAGATTACTTACGTAGACAGCTACTTCTGTACAACTGATGCGGTAAGGTGCGGTAAGCTGAAGACAGTTTCAACCGTCTGGTTGTTGAAAAATAGTAACGCAACCGCATGGCATTTTCTTGTTAGTAACGGTAACGTGTTGTAACGATAGAAGTAGTAATTAGTTAGATTACTCGTTACTGAAAAAGTTAACGCCGTTTGTAACGCCGTTACTTGTTATTCCCATCACTGGAAATGACAGCTCTTACAGAAGACTGACTGGTCTACATGGAATAAAAATATCATTTAAAAAATGTATGCAGTAATACCCGACTACACTCTAGCAATTCAACAGCTTCATTTACTGCAAAATTTAGACAATTTCTAGTAATAAATAAGCCATCCAAGGCTGAACACATCTGTTGCCTCTGACACGTTTTTGTAGGTGACTGCATACTCACAATATTGTTCTAGGAACCAGGTTTTTTGTGAATACACTTCAGTTTTGAGGGCTTTAACACTTTGTTTTTGTTCCTGTATGTTCCTGCCAATGATAAAGAAGTGAAGAGAAATGGAATTCCCATTAGTATTAGTGAATTTCTAGTAAAGATTATAACACAGTTTTTATGGTCATACAAAACAATTGAATAGCAAATCATGCTCCAAAATGTTGATATCATTTTAAAGAAGCATATTTAACTACGATATCTGACGGTCTGTTAACATACAGATAGCTAGCTAATCTTAAAATGACTCTTCAGTACAGAAATGAAGCCCAACAATCATGTTTTACAGTCCCGTGGTCTCAGCCTCAGATACTCAACAAATCAAACAAAGCTCATGTGAAAACAAGCAAACAAATGAACAAAATATGTTCTCCTTCATTTCTGTCAAACAAAGCTGTATGAAACGTTTCCAGCTGTTAGTATCATGGTTGCTAGGCAACCTGGGCAGCGTGATGGAGGCTAGACCGTCCCATTTCAGAAGCCTCGTACTTCCGGCCTTAGCGGTCTTTGAATACGCGGCCCTTGTGGACCGTTAAGGCTGCGTACTTTAAGCAGGCTGCAGACCCTGAATTGGGATACAGCCATTATGAATGGTGATGCTGTGGCAAACAATGCCTCTTCAGAACCCCTAAGAAGGGCCTGGGTTTTAAATCATCTGGTCAGCTGAGGACTCATTAGAGATGTTGGAGAGGAAGTCCTTTCACTTTTTAGCTAAATTTAAACATCTTTTGTCTAGATTACGCGTCAGTGACCTGAGAAGAATGCAGCAAGTTGGGTTTTTTTGCAGCAAGTTTATAATAGCAGGAATGCACTGACAGTTTTCTTGCTTAAAGAAGTTTCTGGAATTTATAGTACGATGATAGTATGATTTTTAGTCTATTTTATGATAAAAGAATAAAAGAATTAAACTGCTACATAAAGTTTAAGATTTTAATTACTATGAATTGTCAATATTATACATGTGGTATTTTTTCTACTTTCTACATTCATGTATTCACTGTCTGTTGTCAATCATGTTTTACACTGTGTAGTATTTCCTGGTAGGTGGCAGTAATGCGCCAACATTGTTTCTGCATTTGCATGTTGGTGATTTATTGCATGCACACAAACCTGTGCACTGTTTAAATCATGTTTCATGGAACTACATATTCGTAAGCCCTGGCATTTACTGAGCACCAGTCAGATATTTAACAAGGAAAAGATGACACTCAAGGGGAACTTTATACTCATTTCCAGCATACACGAGGGACGCCATTTTAAGGCTTAACTACTATTGGTGTGATGTAATCAGCAATGTTAAATCCCTCAACACAATCAGCAGTGATCTGATTGACAATAATCCCAAGTGAAAGTTGGATTTCCATCCATGCAATTGTGCTAAAAGCACCAGCGTTAAAGTGATGGAGGTCTTAAATCCAGATAAAACTTAAAAACTATGACCTTGATATCATTTTTAAATGCTTTTGATTTGATTTTATCGTTCCCACAGGTTTTTATCCAGAACATGTTATTGTTCTTGGAAAGTTTATTTTTCAAGCAAAGAGAGCTGGTTTTAGTTTCACTAAAAAGGGGAAAAAAACAAACAAAAAAATGTCTTCTAATGCAGGGATTATCAAGATGTTCCTATCAAATATATCCAAGTGAACAGTTCCATCAAATAACCCTTAGCTCTAGGTACCATCCACATAATGGAGACTAGTAAAAGAATCACATTATAGGCAATTTCTAGGAGGTCAGATATTCCAGGAACCCCCAGGAACACTTTCAATACTATTTGAGTTTGGAATCCTATCAACTCCTGGGTCCCAAGGTGCCACAGATACTTCCAAGAGTCCTTAAAATGTTCCCAAGCAACAAGAGGCCATTTAGCGCCACCACACAACTCAGTGGAAAAATGTCAAGTGATGAGTCCCATGAGCCCCCAAATTGAACATCAAGATCTCTCAATCTAATTATTTTTATGCCTTTAACCCTATCAAGACCCCTCTAGCCCACTGTAATCGACTTAAGGATGTTATGACCATTGAAATCCCCTTAAACATACCAAACCTTACCAAGAACCCCAGATAAGACAGAACTTTGACATAAAAAAGCCCATGAAACTCACTAATGAACACTGAATGCATCAGAAATCCGTCGATGAACTCTAACTCATACACCCCTGGAACCACCCGCTGGACCTTTGGGACTCCATGACTTGTCTCAAAGCCTCTGTAACCTCTCTAAGTTCTCTGCAACCACTTTTTAGCAAGGAAAAAGCTTTAGAGTGACTCATGAGGAAACTCTCAAAAAAGAACCAAACAAGTATACACATTCTGTGATGTGTCCCCAGAGTTAATCCTTAACTCTACCTCATAAAAAAACCCTATCTGAGCCTCCATCTTGACTTATCTAAGAAACTCTGCAACCCTCTTGTAGTTTGTTACAATCCTTAAGGACCCCTAGATCTTTTCATTGTCATCAGTGGAAAAGATAATAACTCACTGCTTTTTTTCTTTCACTCAGAATGACACACTGCAGCTAAGCTTCTTTCTAATTGTAAAAAACACAAAAAGCTCCAGTTATTAGTGTCAAATAAAGCATCTTTCCTTTGCTCTGTGTTTGATTCAAAAGTGCTAACATTTTTGGCTTTTTCTCTTCTGTTGTACTCTTCGAGTGTAAATCAAAGTTAATGTTCGGTTCATGTGTTTCCCTTGCTGCAGTCTAGTTTGAAATAGGAAGCGTGTGGAAATTTACCTTCTGTTTTACTTCATGTTTAGAAAACTGCCACTTCCTCTGACAAAAATTTACAATGTCGCCATCAAGTACCTAGTTCCTCCTAAACAGTCACCTTGGACTCAACTGCTGCTATCAGAATACCCATCCTCACAGCTCATGTTGGTAAGAGTGTCATTTCTTATCTGAATGTCAGGCTTCACCCCCCTCCACATTAAGACCAATGCTATGACCATAAACCAGACTTTAAAAATGATCATGTTCTATAACTGCTTTCTTCTGGAATCTGCCAAGAAAAATGTGATTTTTCCAGGACTAGTTAAGCGAATTTTCTCAATGCTTTTTTTTAGAGTTAACTTTCAATAGCATTTGATCCCAACAGGGGTTTATAAGGTTTCCAGTTGTCCCTTGTGCGCCTTAACTTGATTTCAGGGGACCACTAGGTTGTGTCTCAAAATGGTTAGAGCAAAGGGATCCTAAAATTGGGCAAGTGTTTCTGGAAATTCTTTGTTATTTATTAAACATAAATAATCAAATAAGCTGATTAGCTCCGAGCCCTTTATGTCAACTTCATTCTGATTTGACCTGCAGGTGGGTGGCAGTTCTGTGTGCTTAAAATGAACATTTAAGGATATCCACTTGCATTGACATGTAACAGACTCAAGAGTAGAAAATAAGTAGGTGCAACTGAGTATTTAAAGCAGTTTAAAGTCTGAGATTTTGCATCTTTGGTCATGTTTGGTCCTTAAACAAGGCCGAATAGGACTTCTTTACAGGATAAGATAAGATAAGATAAGATAACCTTTATTAGTCCCACACGTGGGAAATTTGTTTTGTCACAGCAGGAAGTGGACAGTGCAAAAGTTATGAGGCAAAAATTAGAATACAATAAGAATAAATACAGTACACAACTGTACAGAATAGAATAAAATAAAATACTATATACAGTAGAATAAAATAAAACAAATATACAATAAGATAAAAATAGAATACAAATACAAATACTATATACAACTGAGTAAAAATACAACGATGACAGAAAGGATTATTGCACTTAGTATTATTGCATATGTATGGATGTGTGTGTTTGATCAGTTAAAGTCTTTATTATGGAGTCTGACAGCAGTGGGGAGGAAAGACCTGCGAAATCTCTCCGTCCCACACCGTGGGTGCCGCAGTCTCCCACTGAAGGAGCTGCTCAGTGCTGTCACAGTCTGCTGCATGGGGTGGGAGATGTTGTCCATCAGGGATGACAGCTTAGCCGTCGTTCTCCTGTCACTCACCACCTCCACTGGGTCCAGAGGGCATCCTAGAACAGAGCTGGCCCTTCGGATCACCGGATATAAACATATTTAGTCCAACTGCAATCAACCTGAAAGAAGTTATTTGGTGTTCTCGGTCAGAGCAATGTTTTAGCTGGAAGTGCAGAGTAATTGGGATAAAACCGATCTTATCATTGTATGGACCTTAGCTGTGGTCAACTGTTAGCTGGTACCTTGGACTGAAAGTGAAAGAAAACAATTGATAACAAAGTCCTTCACACCTTCTTAGGAAAATGAAATGATTTCTTTTTAACTGTGTTGGCTTAAGGGTTCATTATCACCTTTTTTTGTTCTCCATCTAATAATTGTTTTCTCAAACTTTGATTAAGAGTAACTGGAGGAATGATGGGAAGGAAACTGCCTCTGCAGAAAGGCCACTTCCTTATTAGTAGCCTGAGAAAGATTATAAAAGGAGTAATCAGTCACAGCAGTCTTCACTCTCCTCCGCCACCATTTCCTGTCTCCCTTTACATTGTCACACTAACACTCTCTTTCACACACTCCTTTCAGAAACAATTTTCATAATGGGGAACTTTATCGCCAACGAGGGACTTTCAGTCTTTGTTATTGTGAGTATATTTAATGATTTTCTCCTTTTGGCTTCTGGTATGACGTCTGTTCGTTTTTGTTGTTTTGTTTGGGTTTTTTTCATTCAAGCTGCATTGTCACCAGTGTCTCATTAATGTGTCATAAAATAGTTAAGGTATATAAATCAGTGACTAAACATGGAAAAACAAGCTTTTTCTTCAGAAAAATATGATTTTTCTTCTTATTGATTGAACCAAATAGGCTTTGGTTGAAACAGTTAAACATTTTTCCAAATATTTAGTTTTAATTGGTTAAGCTAAAAAAAAAATGGCTGCTGCAGATCGTGGTAATAGATCTGAATTCTTTTCTGTGTCAAGGATAGAGTCATGAAACTGAATGAAGTATTCTTTGGCATCCATTCTAAATTTGAGCTGATGCCACAGTTTTGAGCCACGTTTTTAGTTGCACTTCGATTACAGTCTGACTTGTTTTCTGAACAAAGAGAAGTCATTTTCAGCAGGTAAAGAAAAATGTTCTCCAAGTTAAGCACTGAAAGTGTGCCATTGTTGTAGTGGGACTTAAACAAGTGCACTTAACTGATATTTGCACTCCTGGTGTGTTAATAAAGATGCTTTTATCTACCCTGAACTGTTGCTGTATTTGCAGCTGATTTAAACCTGAGTGTATTTGGGTGCATTTTACAGCTGGTATGGCTGGGGATCAACGCCTTCCTGTTTGTCCATTTCTACATGGCCTTCCTGGTAGAGAGGTGGTATTACACCAGAGTCCTGCTCGGGGTGAGTCCGACCTGCAACTTCACTTCTGTTGCACAGACTTTCACTCCAAACTGAGTCGGTATTTGTAGATTTCTAGTTTTTATTTCTTCAGAGAATTTCCAAGCTGTTAAACACACAATTGCACCTATTTCAAAAGTTGTAGGCAAATATGAAAAAAAAAGAAAAAAAACAGGACTCTGCCTTTTTCATTTCCTCAAATTATAGCTACAGTAAAAGTTTAAAAGTTTCTAACATTACAACAAGAAAATTAAAGCAGACCCTGCAACCCCACCCACTACTCTTTTTAGTACACTGTAACTATGCAACAGAATAGAGAAGTGATACAGTGCAGAGCCACGGCAATAAGTTAAACAATCTTGCATTAAAAAGAAATACATTTTTGCAGTTCTATGTTCTAAATTATGAATATTTTATTTTGTTTTATGTGATATTTGGGTTTTTTTTATATGTTAAGATAAACTCGATTCATGATACCTATCTATACATGCAAATGAATTAATAACGGTCTATTTTAACTCCAAGAATTGACCTTTGGAGTTGAGATCGCACAAATGTAAAAAAGGTAATAGTGCTACCATGTTCTTTTTAGAGAGAAGAGACTTTCTCTTGGCAACGCTTCCAAACAAATCTAAACAATGAAAGCAGTAAGGGTGTACTTAGGTTTTGCACTGGACTGCATACAATCCTGTGAAAATGTTCCCTTTCTCATGACTGAATCTATCTGTAATGTATGGCCATTTTCTAGGCAGTAACAAGTATAATTATTATGTTATAACTTTAACCCAAATTAGCTGAACTGGTTAATACCCTGAAACGAGGAAGGGAATTTCCCTTCCTGGGGTTGGTTAAAGTTTCTGTTGTGGAAATGCCAAAATTTCCTGTACGCAAGAACAAAACCCATCAGTTTGTTAACACTTCCACAAATAATTGGTCCACATGGAAGATATCAGAGCCTCATATCTCCCATTCAAAATAACCACTGTGAGAGCTAACGATTATTCCCTCTCACCTGATCACGTTTATGGATGGGACTGGCTTACGGCGATGATTAACTCCTCATTTCATTCATTTTTAAATTACAAAGTTGCTATCAGAAATTGCACATGAACTATTAATGCTGCAACTTAATTAGTTTGTTGTCTGGCAGCCAACAAGAAAAAAAATTAACAGATTTGTAAAAGTGTGAGTGACGCACTAAATGTTTCTAATGTTTGAATGCTGGGAAGTTATTAATTGCCATTTGAAAAAGTTTTTACTGTGATAAGAAAAAAAATAATAATTATATTTTAAACGAAGTCCACAAAGAGTAAAGGTTAAATGCGGTTACTATAAAAAATGGCGTGATCAGATATAAAAATAGGGAAAACAGATTTAAGTAACTTAAACTATGTCATCTTTATACTTGTTTGTAGTCATTAATGTGCCTGTGAGGTATTATTGGATCTTTGTTGGACTTTGTAATAACGTTTTGTGTTTGAACAGTGCTATCAGCCTGCATCAAAGGCCATTTCTGTCGGGCTTTGCAAATATTTCTGATTATATCTTGTTCAAATAAAACTTGCAATTTAGGATTCTTACACCTGATACACACATATACACCCATGTTAAACACTCCTTATCTACATAGGCATTATTCGACAAGCAAACGTGCACACAGAGAAGGGAAGTAAGTTACAGCTGGCTTCATGACACACTGACTTTGGACCAGCAGCTGCACATCTGGCTTCAGGCCAGCAGAAGTGAAACATTGCATCTCGTACTTTCTGTTTTTCAAATTTTAATATGGAGAGATGAGGAACAGTATTCAGCGTGGCTGCATCCTGCTTCTTTAGAGAGACTGTTTTCCCAAAAGTGTTGAGAAACCTGTAAGCTCCAAAAAGAACCTCAGGAAAGCTTAAAAAAATGAATCATTTACACTGAAGGAAGGGCTCAGATGATGATTTGGGGATGAGGGACTGGGTTTGAGGTTAACAATACCATGTTGAGATGAAGTTAATTATTGATGTAAAACAGAGTGGTGAGAGCACACGTGTATTCTCACCAGCATTTACTGGCTCTGTAACTGCAATACAATAACACTCTGATGGAAAAGATGAATAAATAAAGAAAGTGAGCCATCAGGGATTAGCTTCAGCTCATCAGGGCTCTTCTGGGGATTAGAGGATCTAGATAATATATGCATGCATGCATTGTGGTACCAATGACACGGTGTTAAATTAAAATGTGTGTCAATCTCTATGAAGTCTATGACTGCCAGTATTAAATGATAGAAATGACTCTAATGGAATTTTTCAAGCCATTTCCAACTGCTGTAGGGTGTAAAGTCCCGGATCGGTTCACAGCCCATCAGCCGTCCATAACCGTGCTCTAATTTGATTTATCTTGTTGTTTTGCCTGTTTTTAAATAAGAAAATAAAAAATTATATCCATTAGCCTTGTTTGCAATGATCTATTTAAGGTTTCAAGTGACACATTAAAAGGCATTCAGACTTCCACAAACCTCACTAAATAACTGCTGCTTGACATTTCCATTTACTGTCCAGTTCTAGTTCTTCTTTTTGCTTAACACCTGTCAACAGTTAAGTTTCAGGTTTATATAAAACTCTTTTCACCTCCTACTGGTGAACTGTTATACGTGACTGGTGAGGGAAGTGAATTTGAAAACTTTTTATTGTAACACACCGTTTTTTTATACTCTCCACAGCAAGCTTTGCCCTGGGCCAGAGCTCCTGCTGCCTGCCTGAATTTCAACTGCATGCTCATCCTGCTGCCAGTCTGCAGAAACCTCCTCTCCTTCCTCCGCGGCACCATACAGGTATTCATTAAGGATAAATAACAGATAAATGAAAATCTGGCTTACCACAAAACGACAGTATATAGCATGTAATGTGTCCCATTATGTGGAAAAGACTTGATAGAAGTAATGAGGGTATAGGACCAGATTCTTCTGCAAACATTTGCTTACCGGCCACTTTATTACTTTATTAGGTTGAAATGTTTTCAGCTTGTGCAAAAGCACCATATCCTACTAGAAGGAACCAATTCAATTCAATTTTATTTATATAGCGCCAAACAACAACAGTCGCCTCAAAGCGCTTTATATTATAAGGTAGACCCTACAATAATACATACAGAGAAAAAACCCAACGATCAAATGACCCCCTATGAGCAAGCACCATTAGAAGTTAGATACACTGTGATCAGCAAAAATACCATAGAGTACTGTAGAAGAGATGCTCTGCTACAAACTTTGGTAGTACCAAGTGGTTATTTGAGTCATTGTTTCCTTCATATCACCTCAGAGCATTACTGTCCTCTGACCTCTGGTGAACTGGTGAACTTAAATCACCTTGAGTCCACATTCTGATACTCAGTTTGAACTGAGGTCATCTTGACCAGCGGTCCACAACCTTTTTTGCGCCACGGACCAGTTTATGCCCGACAATATTTTCACGGACCGGCCTTTAAGGTGTCGCGGATAAATACAACAAAATAAAACTAGTACCGGTACCGAAAAAAAAGAAGATTTATTCATAACACACGTGAAAAGACCCAGGAAAACCGAGTAAACGATAAAAATGATAACAAAATAACGCTGAAAACCGATAAAAAACCCTGAAGA
Source organism: Aulonocara sp. 'chitande type north' Nkhata Bay (assembly GCF_057382095.1). NCBI lineage: Eukaryota > Metazoa > Chordata > Actinopteri > Cichliformes > Cichlidae > Aulonocara > Aulonocara sp. 'chitande type north' Nkhata Bay. The sequence goes on from NC_141365.1 coordinate 23,287,947, forward strand.
CTATACATTTCACACCTGAGCCTCAACTCTCGCAGCCCGGTACCAAACGACTCACGGACTGGTACCGGTCAGAGGCCCGGGGGTTGGGGACCACTGATCTTGACCATTGATGCATGTTTAAATGTACTGGGTTTCTGCCATGTGATTGGCTGATTAGTAGATGTTGTTAACCACCAGTTGAACAGGTGTACCATATTTATTAATGCTGTAGTGGTGTATTTGCTTGTGCTTTAATATTCATCGCTTATTAATTTATTTTTGTGTGTTTCTCGTTTAAATTCAGTGCTGCAGCCGCACAGCAGCTCGCCAACTAGATCGAAACATAACTTTTCACAAACTGGTGGCTTACATGATTGTCTTCCATACAGGTAATTTTTCTTTTTTCTTAACATGTTAAAGGGGTTGGAGCAATCATTACCCTATAACTAATGATAGCAATGATTTAAAGCATATTAAAGTTTTAAGATAGATTTTTTGACATAGCTTGAGGTTGATAAACTGACTAAACTGGTCAGTGGAATATACAGATGAGTTTGTGAGTTTGTATATCCCACTGAGTAATGATTAATAATAAACCTGCATCTAACTTTAACTTATGACCATTTAATGAGTAGTTATGCAGTAATGTCTGCCCAAACAGAACTGTATACATTTTGGAGAAAAGCACTGAATATTTATAGTGATATTTTTCCTTTTTCTCTGTTTCTTGTAGCTGTGCACATTATTGCACATCTGTTTAACTTTGAGTTTTTTATGGACGCCCAGCTCAATCGCAACACCAGCCTTCTGACCTTTGTTCTGTCAGAAATTGGTAATGGGGACAACGCCGCCTTCCTCAACCCCATCAGAACAAATGAGACGGTGAGTTGTTGCCATTGCCAGGCTGCCCTCATTTTTTCCTTTTTAGTACAAAAATAATGGTGAGATTAGTCATATGAGCTGAGTTTTCTTGTATTGCAATGATGTCTTGAAATCTCTGCAACTTCTTACTAAATTTTGTATTGAGTAGTATTACTTCATCTGGCAAACTTCCCTTTTTCTTAAAAAAACCTCAAGATCAGTTGTGAAATTTCATCTTTAATGATACTGTTTCTCAAATACAATTGTTCATAAGCCAAAACAGAAACTTTTGACAATTGATATAAGCAAAAAACCAAAAAGAACATAAACCTCATTCTTTCAGACAAAGAAAGATTGAGGTTCCGAAAAAGACAAAACATGCACATGAAAATATTTTAAAATGTGGTACCGCCCACAACGAAGGGTGTAATTCCCCCATGAAGGACCGTTCTTCCTTACCAACATACAAGAAAAAGTAAATACCATCAAAACTTGCAGGTCTTTCTTTTCTTTAACAATCACTGTTCAAACATAACTTTCAAAAGGAGTGTACAAGAAAGAAGTGTTTACTTTCCTGTAAATTACCTGGAAGGTAGGCAAGGTTAAGCAACTCCATAACAGCCCAAGCCCAAAAAGTACAGTGTACTTACAGTACAAAATGGGGAAATGTTTTTTTTGTTTTGTTTTTCTGCAAAATTACCAATACATTTTAATTACTGCTTAAAAACGTCTTCTTACTGTAAAATAGCACAATTGTCCAAACTCCCACAGAAAGACAATCTAGAAGTAAAACAAAAGTGATCATATTTGGTGCACATGATGAAGAGTGGTCAGAGGTCAGAGACATGGTGCCTTCACAGTGATCCAAGAATTGCAAAAGGGTAGCACGGTGGTTTGGCAAGCACTTTTGCCTCACAGCAACCACGTTCCTGGTTCAAATCCTGACTTGGGCCTTTCTGTGTGGAGTAAACATGTTTGACTTCCTCAGATGTACATAAGATTTGGTGATTTTAACTTGACCATCGATGCTAATTGGGGTTAGCTAAGTGCTAACCTATTTTAATTGACCAACATTCCAGCTGACTCTTTAGTGACTTTTAGGCTTTCCATTTCATTTTATAAATTCCGCTTTCCAACATTTCTAACATTTGTTTCCTTCTTGTTACCTTGTGTTAGACAATCAACCTCTGTGATATAGGGAAGTATGACAAAACAGCCATTTAGTAAATGAGGGAAGTTAGTCAACAAACATGAGGTGTGTCATTACAACTGAAGCAACTGAAAAACTGAGGCGATGACCTGGGACTTCATCCCACTCTAGATTAATCATCTGTTTGGCCTTTTTAAAGAGAAAATCTTCTCAAAATGTCATCTGTAAACTGCATTTACAGAATCCTACCATTGTCATGTTCACCACCGTCGCTGGGCTGACAGGTGTGGCCATCACATTAGCACTCATCCTCATCATCACTTCATCTATGGAGGTCATCCGCAGGTCATACTTTGAGGTGTTCTGGTACACGCATCATCTCTTCATCATCTTCTTCATTGGACTGGTGTTTCACGGCTATGCGTAAGATAGCACAAAATTTCAACCATAAAAGGACTGCCAGCTCTGTTTTTTCTTTCTTTTTTTTACATTAGTTGTCTTTTTCTGACCTGAAACACTTAGCCACACGTAATTCCTCTTAGAGTATTTTGCCCTCAATGAGCTTATTACAAATGATTTACTTGGTTTCTGTCTTGACCAGACTGGATCTAGCCACAACTTTATGTTTCTATCCTTAATGTTAGTGCACTTGTTGGAGCCAGAAGTGATATATACCAACGGTATATACTGCTATACCATTGGGCAATGTAACATAGGAGTCTATGTGAACTGGCTCCCTTCTGACTCCCAGCCTCAAGTGAACTGCAGTTTTGTCACATAATTTTTCAGGACTAGCGGTTTGATTTGGACATTTGGGCTTGATCTTGGTCTTTAACTCATACGCATGTTATACTGATCACAGTTTTAACTAATAGTCAATACTATTTGATTCTTGAACTGTCATTACTCTGACTTGGTCTTGAATCAGTCTCTAAACTGGTAAAATTTGTACTTACCTGTGATTGAGCTTTATAAATCATACACTTAGTTTTAAGGATTTACAAATTTACTGTGTGAACAAAAATATTGGGCCATGCCGCTTAGTCTGTGAATTCAGCTCTTTCATACAGTCCCATGACCACGGATTCAACCAACCACAAACTCAACCATCAAGCCATGCAGTCTGTCTTTTCAAACGCTATTTCAGAAATGTTTGATTTTACAAATCTCGCTGAAATCACTGGGAGCCCCATGGCATTGCTTTCCATAGTCATGCAGCTCCTGTAGGTGTAATGTGCAGCTGGCCCAGTAATTTTGTCTACATAGTTTATAATAATATAATTTCCATTAAATTAATTTAGTTAAACTAAATTCCCAGGTCTCTCTTCAAATAATCATTGATACACATGTTTAAGTGCTCATCTTTTCTCTGTGTGTGTCTGATTGTAGGCGTATTGTGCGAGGACAGACGGTGGCCAGCCTGGACACAAATAAACCTCAAAACTGCTCCGACAAGTTTGAAGACTGGGGTAAAAATGGCTCCAACTGTGCTGTCCCAGAATTTGCTGGAAACCCACCTGGGGTTAGCTTCGAATTTCTAAACTTCTTACCAGCCCAAACACTCAGCAAGTTGCATCTCTTCTCAGGCTTTTAAGAAAAGTACTTCATCCAATATTTTCCCCTTCTTCAGACATGGAAGTGGGTGTTGGGTCCCATGATCCTGTATGTGTGTGAGAGGATCGTCCGCATCTACCGATCCCATCAAAAAGTGGTCATTACTAAGGTCGGTCCTGCCTCAGTTACACTGGTATACATTTTTTAGGAGCTCCACCAAGCTTGTTTCAACTAAATATCTGAAGAAAAATGATTAAAAAATGCATGTCTTTCAAAAAAGGTTGACTTTTAGCTGCATTATTACACTAATACTACAACTGCAGATTACACTTAACACAGCAGGTAACAACACAAAGGATTTTAGAGTTGTGCCATGGAAATTATTACTACTTGAAACTGTATTTACTTTCAATAGCTACTATGTGGTCAAAAAGGCTGAATAAATAACTGTAATTATAATTCTATTGTCCCTGTACCTGGTCTTCAGGTGGTTATGCACCCTTCCAAGACACTGGAACTACAGATGAAGAGGAAAGGCTTCAGTATGGAGGTGGGACAGTACGTCTTCATTCAGTGTCCATCTGTCTCCAGGCTAGAGTGGCACCCCTTCACTTTGACCTCAGCCCCTGAGGAGGACTACTTCAGTGCTCACATCCGTATTGTCGGGGACTGGACTCAGGCGCTGTACGAGGCCTGTGGAGGGGACAAAAATGAGCCTCAGGAGGCCTGGAAACTGCCGAAGTAGGAAAGATTGACAACAGAGGAAAATTGTGCTTTAAATTGCTTGTGATTACAGTTGATTGCTGACTGTCCAGCGCGCCTTTGAAAAGTTGGCAGGAGGGGTTTCATTTACAGCCCTGAGAGGTTTATTGTGTATGTCTGTTTCTCTTCCCTCACATAAGAAATGAGTAGAGAGGCACAAACAGTAAAAATCATACAATATTAAGAATACCATCTTTTCACAGTGGTCCTGCTGTGCAAATTTGAGCACTAATTCCTTTCTATAGACCAGACAATGAAAGAAGGAGGCCTTTATTTTGAGCTGCTGCCTCGAATCACCTTAAGGCCAGTGTACTGTTTGCTTGGATAGACCTTGAATGGACTTGCTAGACAACAGCACAGTGACCAAGTCTTCAATTATCCCTTAATAATCCTGAAATTATGTCATTATTTAAGTTGCTTGAAGGCAAAACAAACAAATAGCTGTTCTAGATGACAACAAAAAGAAGCTAATATTTAAAAAAAATATACACATTATATAACTGGCCTTAGATTTTTTTCTAGAATTTGCCAAAGCAGATGCAAAAAAATGGCAGTTAGCTTGAGACTGAAGTCATGTATGCAGCCTTCATTCAAAATGGCAATGCACCATGCCTCTTTGCATGTCTGCTGGAGGTTGTGCAGACTTCAGCCACTTTTGGAGGCATAGCATGGCAACATCGCAAATATTTCTCCGTCCAAAGGAAGACAATATGTTATATGTCTTTTTTCAGCAGTTTAACGTCCACAGTTTTCAAGATATCTTTTTCAAGCATTTGACCTTATCTTTATTGTTAGCACCAAAGGTCAAAGCTGACCTTGAAAAAAATCTTTCAAAAAAACATATTGATTAATATGTCATATGAAAGGGCAGAGCTGCACAATACATTTTGAATTTTTTGGATACAACTTCCTAAAAAGACACCATAACAATCTGACATTATCACGTTGTAATAAAAAGGTGATAAAACAAGTTTTAGTACAGCCCTTTAACATCAAGAGGAGGCTCTCATGCTCATGCTCTGTATAGTTCCTTGTGTAAATCTCAGTATAATGTTGGTTACTCAAGCCATTTCCAGTTCCACAAATTTGTAACTTAAGCTTAATTAATTTGCCATAACACAGACAAATGAGAGAATAAACAAAGAAAAACTCACTATGCACTACAGTCACTTAAGTAAAATCATTATTGTAATTAAAATGTTCAATTTTTAGATCTTGTGATGTACATCATGAATTATTGGGCCATCACAATTATCTTGTTAAAAACAACTAAATAAATAAATAATGGAATCTCTTATAATCTTAACAGGGTCAAAACATTTAGCAAAAAAACATCAGAGAAGAAGATCATGTGTTCATATATTCAACATAATAAAGATTTTCTGGAAATTAGCATTAACCTAATAAATCTAATGAAGTACTAGGAACTTGTACGTCCAATACGTGAGTGCTTAATTTTACACACAAACATAAATGTGAACAATGACAGTGACTAAACATACAGTAGCATTACCAAGCAAGTAGCATTGTCTCTCTGAGGGACAAAAAATATCTTAATTGCTCACATTTTAGCAACAGTTGCACATTGGAAATGTCAGATTTAGTTAGTGGTGGGTTAAGCCACAGAGCCCATGGGTCTTTAGTTAGGGTGTGGGGCTAAAAGTCCCAATACATCCACATGTTAAGCAAGTTAGCAAGTTAATCTTTGAGATAAATACACATAATCAAAGTTTTATTGGGTAAATAAAGCTTGACTTGAAAGCACAGAGCAGAGTAAAAACAGGATATAAGATTATTTTGTGTATATTTTGTTGTCAGGGTGGCCATAGATGGCCCGTTTGGTACCGCCAGTGAAGACGTGTTTGGTTATGAGGTGGTCATGCTGGTGGGTGCAGGAATTGGAGTGACTCCCTTTGCCTCCATCCTCAAATCTGTGTGGTACAAACGCATCCAGAACAACCAAGATGTCTTTACCAAAAAGGTGAGCGAGAACTTTAAATTAAAAAAAATGTGTTTAAATAAAACTAACCATATCACATAAGCCCCACATGAAGCGTTCATAATGAAACAAAAATAAAAATTATTATCTACAACATCTGTCTGGAAGAAATGCTAGATGCTACATATCCATTTTGCTGTGAAACTATTTACTGAAGGCTTTGAGTTAAAAAGTGTGAAATAAGAGTGTTTGAAATGAACCAAAAAATAAATGATAAATGTAAGTAAGTCTGAATGTCAGGTTAATAAACTGTTTGCCAGATCTACTTCTACTGGCTCTGTCCGGAGACCCAAGCCTTCGAGTGGTTTGCAGACCTGTTGCAGTCCCTGGAGGGCCAGATGACGGAGAAGAACATGATGGGCTTCCTCAGCTACAACATCTACCTCACCCGCTGGAAGGAGCAGGAGGTATGAAGGCACTGATATAAATTTTTATTTCTGTGGGCTGAACTGACAACAAATACCATTTTTTGTGATTGAAGAAATCTTCTTATGTTATGGTTTAATGCATGTGGTTCTTAAATTAAGCAAAAAGTCATAAAAAGAAAAAAAGTGACATCCATCTGTCATTTCCTTTAACAGGCGGCTCATTTCCGTGTTCACCATGAGGCAGAAAATGATCCGATCACCGGACTGAAGCAGAAGACCTTTTACGGGAAGCCTAACTGGGACAATGAGTTTACCAATATTACTTCGCAGCACCCTCGGTGAGCCTCTTTAACGTTATTATCTCTCCATAAGCAAACACAGTCCATGATCTCATCTACTCAAGAACTGCTGTTACCTCTTCACTACATAATGACTGAAAATGTAGTTATCTTATCTTATCTTATCTTATTAAACTCATCTCTGGTAAACTGGGAGAAGTGGTCAGCACATCATACCAATCTCAGTTATAAAAGAATGAAATGGGTCAGCATATTTTCTTCCACTTTGCCTAATTTTAGGCAGCTTTAAAACTGAGTAGATTTACTCAAGTATTTTATTTAGTAGAGATTTTTGTAATTTTATTTGAGAATATTAATATCATGCTGTGTCGTACATTAGGTCCATTACAGCTCAGAGTGAAATATCACATATAGTTACGTAAAAAGTCAAGGTTTTCTGATGCAGTAAATAACAAATATATAACTGCTTGCATATTGCTAAATACTCAAAGACATAAACAGGAGAGTCTTCATTTTGTAGAGCACCCTTTAATACTGATAAGACATTAATTGGTTAGTCAACGAACTTTACAATTCCTGCATACCTGTATGATACAGTTCGGTACATCAAAGGAAAAAGTTTCTCAAAACAATAAAATATCAGTCCGGCACACTGTATACGTTACCAATAATGTATTAAGGTAAAACGATTTAGTCAGACTGACCTTCAGCATGTACAAGTTATATTTTGTGATAATATAAACTTTATAAATTGTGTTTCTCCTTGTAATTGTGTAAACTATTTTATTAGCAGTATCTCCCAAGTTGGTGCCACTTTTCGTTACTTTAAAGGTCATTTCATACTGTTTTTAAAGTTTTACCAATAACAAATTAGGTAAATAAGAAAACACTCAGTGTATTAATCCAGTATGGATTTTTATCTTTCTTTATCCATCTGTATTTTATCTTTAGTTGCAGGCCTGTACAAACTTACTGCCACATTCTGCGCCTAACATTTATTTATTTTTTTCATCCATTTCCTGTTTCTTGAAATTTTAATGCTGGTATGTGTAGTACATCTATTTAAATGGGGTCCCTGGGATCTTTTTATAACACTGGATTTAACTGCCTGTAGGAAATAGTAAGTATTTAAAGCACAGACTTACAAATACACAAATTCAGTTATTCTGTGAGAACTTTTGAATTGTTTGCAAAACAGCAAAATGCAGGTGAAGTTTTGCTGCTAATTCATTGCCTTTTGATTCTTTCTGAAGCTATTAAAGTGTGACCACTGAGTGGAATACAGCCATGACTGTTGCTCTGATGAATGCTATAAATACCAATATCTATAATCAAAGTGTTGGGGTGTTTTGTGCCTGCAGATCTAAAGTTGGTGTGTTCCTGTGCGGTCCGCCTCAGCTGGCGACATCTCTGGAGAAACAGTGTATGTCTCATTCAGCTGCTGATGTCAAGTTCATCTTCAATAAAGAAAATTTCTAGGAAAACAAAGAAAATCAGAAACAGCAGCTAGATCATGATAAAAAAAAGGGGAACTTTCCAAGTAGCTGCTTGATTATAAGTTATCAAGTTTCCTCTGAAAAAAGAACAAATTTACATTTGGAACAAGTGGCAGCTCATCGGTGACGGGAACAAGCTTCTCATCACGTCTTCACCGCAGACTTCTGCAAAGATACAGTTGTTACTCAAAATAAACCCTGTGGCGTTGTCTAGGTTACTGTCTTCTCCTTTTTTGTTCCATCAACAAGTGAAACCGCCACTTTCAGAATGTTTTCTCTCGTCTTTTTTTTTTTTTTTTTTTTTTTTGTTTCCACCTCATTGATTTTCCTTTGTGCCAGAAGTGGATTCATCTTCTTAAAAGGCGGTTTCAATTCCCTAACAGTATGAGGGAAGAGGTGGAGGCCTTTAAAGCTTTGGCTGCTGCAAACGTTCTCCATGGACCGAACAAGCTCCAGGATGCTTTATGCTTTTGTGCTGCCGTGTTTTTTCTATGAGAGCAGAAATGTGGCAAAGACTTTTATGGCTAGAAATGTTTTGTTTAGCTTGTTTTGATAAAAAAAAAAAAAATGGACCAACCAGAAGCAATCTTCTACTGTGTGATTATTTCCTGATTTCTCTAAAAAAGTTGAATAGCTGTTTGATCCAATCCAAGAACAGGAAGGAGCAGAAGGCTACCTGCTGGAGTGCTTTCTGGAGAAGGGTCTGTCTGTTTCAGAGGTCTGGGTGGTGTTGCTATAAGAAAAGGAGAGCTGTGGCATAAATCTGGGTTATATGCATGGTTGGATTTACTAATAGAGGCTCTGTCACCTAAAGTTCATTTTACCATGTGAGACTGCTTGTTGTCAAATAATCAACCACAAAGGTAAACACATTTAAAATTGCTCTCAATCCTTTAATGAAAAAACTCAAACTCAATCTCTTGACGATAGTCAAAAAGATCCTCAAAGGAGACGAGAAAGTAGTTCCACCTTTTTATTTTCATATTTAGCTGATTACAGTGTTCAAAACTCTTAAAAGGTATATTTCATGATAATTATTATACATTTTGGTTATTGCTGTTCTTTTTGTCATTCTTTTCAGACATCAGATGTCTATATTGTTGTCATACTGTAAGTCAGGGGCATCAAACGTAAGCCTGGACAGCTTTAGTGGATAGATGTTGAACTTTAACAGCATTTTCATAAGTTCTGTAGTTTTTCCTACTGATAATGACTCCCACCACTCATTGCCATCCATACTATCCCAAAGTACAAAGACATTTTCTTTGAATGAATTTTCTACACGTTTATCACGTTTTTACTGGTTCAGCCCACTTCACATCAAAGTGGGATGTGTGTGGCCCATGCAGTAAAATTACTATAACATCCCTGCTGTAATTATTTTGGATTCACTGCTTTTTTCTTTTTAAATAGTAAATGAAAAAACTTTTGGAATCTGCTGAAAATATTTCTTAACTCATAATGTCTAATAAAAACTAAACTAAATTTAAACTTCCTGACTTTTCACTGCATTCCTGACAAATGACCGCTTCAATTTGTTCAAACTTCGCTGAAGGACACTTGTGAATATGCTCTTTTGTTGCTTTTTTAATAGAGAATGAATTGTTCTTCTTTTCATGTTGCAGGAAAAAAAACACACCTTTGATTCTGTTTCTGCAGGAGAATGCAGTGCTTTGACTGCGAGGTCTTCCTTTCCAAATGGTTTCATCATTGTGTGAAAGATTTTAATCAACAACGTGTTGGTATTTAAATAATGAATACATTTTCTCCAGAGCCTCTAAAGCTAAACGTACAGCATGAACTGTTTAATGAAGTAAAGACATTTTAAAATGTTACATGGACGAAAAACTCAATTTAAAGAAAACTTCTGAGGTCTTGGTTACTAGTTGTCAAGCTTCAAGACTTTAAAGGTTTCTCATTTTTACAGTTTCAGTTTATTAAACCAACTGATAAAGTCAAATTAAGTTGCACTAATTTGTACAATTTAATAATGGAAAACGTAAACATCCGTATTGCTGCTAACTTTTTGCAGTATGATCTCAGTTTAATTATTGGGTTAACAGTAGTTTAGTGCTTCTGCAACAGTAACCAGCACGTCTGAGGAGGACAGGGAGGAAGGAGCCATGCAAAAAAAGGTCATTCACCAGCTTGTGCAGCTAGTTTTCAAAGCGCAGCCCTACTCGAAAATCGTGAAACTAATGGCAATGCGTTGAAGACACAGTTCTCTCACAGTCAGCTGTCCTACTGTGTGGTGAGTTACTCGATCCACGTCTGCACCGAGGGAAAAAGTCTCTGTGTTTGTTTCCCACTTTGCTTCTGCAATCTAAGAAAGATATTTTCCACTTTTATAACTGCGGTTATACTTCTCTGTGAGTGTACTATGCATCCAGTTTTGATTCTGCATAGCGTGCATGAGTGCAAGTGCTCTAAAAAAGAACAAGAAAACACATATTATTAATGTAATAACAAAAAAAATGCCCTCCGGTCAATGTTGGCAACCCATCTAGTTAATATGGCCACACTGTCCACAATGCCCAGCACCCTCATAGAGTCTCATTCTGACAGTCTGGTTAGAAACATGCACATGAGGCACAAACACTGCTGGGTTCATGCTCTTCTACAGCCCTGTTCAGCTCTCGTTGCATAACAGCTCATTTCCTGGTATCTCCTCCACACATGAGGGTTTGCTGGAACATGGGCATCCTTCCTGTGATGTTGAGCATGGTTGTGCCATCCTGTTGGAGCTGGACTATCTGTGCAACCCATTCAGGTCACACAGGTACTATCTCAAGCTACAAGCAGAAAAAAGCAAACTAAAGAAAAATAGTTAGGAGGAATATAGAGAGAGCCACCAACTTCAAAGCCGTTCCTCTTTTTTTTTTGATTGTCTGATTGTTGTCAACGCTGTCCCTTTGATTTGCACCAAAGTTGTTGAAATAGACTCAAAATCCATGAAGTTTAACTGACTTTCAGTTAAACTGTGATAATTTGCACAAAATTTAAATCCAAAATATGTCACAACTGAACAAAGTAGCACAAGAAAGTACAAACACATTAAAACCGTGCTTCAGTAAACAGACTTGGTTATTTTAAGATCAGCAGGACTCTAGTCTAATGTCACCAGGCTGGCAGGATGAGTTTATGTGCGAAAACAACAACACATGTAGAATTTATAATTAGTGTAAAAGTCTACAGGTACTCTTGTGTGTCTGTGTGCACATACTTAGTAACTCTCACCACACTCTAAATGGATTATAAAAGACTAAAGTCTGCTACCTGTTCACAAGTAAAAATGTGCCTTTTCAGCCTATAAGATTATTTTAAAGACTGGGTCAGTGTTTGCAAGACTACAACTGAATTCCTTTTGAGATGATATCCCATAAAGCTCCTGGTGGAAATTTACCAGCAGTAAACAGGAGCTTTAAGCCACAGCTTTAGACCCCTCTCTGATTTATGTAGAACAAAGTGCTGATGGATGTTTAAAGTAGGTCTTTATTGGTATTTTAACTACTTTGCTCCACAGGTAGATCGATCGGTGGAAATGGTGTCACAGCAGAACGCTGATCCCTGCTTTAGCAAAGCTGTCCTAGTTTAATGGCGACATCTGACGTTTGTCTGCGACACTGGTGCAAGGCAGACATGAATAATCTTTTGTTCCAGTGAAAAACGGGTCAAACCCGGTTCTCCAGTCGGTGCTGAGAGCTGCTGCGTTTCGGCACAAATTCGAGGCGCTTGTAAACTCCCTGTCATTGCACTACAGAGGAAAATATTTTACTTTTCTAAGTTTGTTAAACTTAAAAAAACAAAAACAAAACAGTCCTGCAATCAACTCATAAAAGAAACAACTATAAAATGTTATTCCTTTAGGTTTTAAATTAAATATTAAATAGGCTAAATACTTCTTTATTTTACTTCAGAGAAAAAAATGTATAAGACATATTTGTATAATCAGTTAGGTTTACTTTATTTAAATGAAAGAAGATTCTTAAAACACTGTTGCTAAAGCATCTCATAACTGTTCTGTTTAACTAAAAGAAGCCTAAAATGATAAATGCTACAAATAAACACATTATATAAACAAATCTTTATTCAAGGAAAAGAAAAAAAACAAAAAGTAGCTAAAATCATATAAAAATGTAAAATAAAGCAGGATAAAATCAATGGGATCATAAATAAGCAGAAAAAATAAAACAGAATTACGCTTTTATTAGTGTAAAGAAAGACGAGGGGAAGCTGCTGCTCGTTCTTAAATGTCTTCGTGTTTATTATCCTGCAGCTCGAGTACAAAAAGTGTCTTTTCTCTCTCTCATCTACATGATGCACAAACAGACAAAACACTGAAGGACCTGACTGAACGTGTCGTTTTACAGCAAGCTGTCAGGCGTCTGGGATAAATGCAGCTGAACATCAAGCTATGAAAGCACGGCGGTGGCGCGAGGGGAGTAAATACATTACGATGAAGGCGTTTCATGCACCTGAAGGCTGGAAACTGAAGCCATACAGCTGTTTGAGCCACTGCAGCTGCTGCTCAGAGCTCACTGGTCTAAGGGAGCTGACAGAAGGCACAGACAGCTGTACGGGTGAAGGCTCTGTGGCACTTGGTGTCCTCCTGCTGGTCACAAGAGCACACTGCACTCCTCGTGGATTCATTAATGTGTGTGCGTTTTTCTATGCGGTGGCCACGGCGAACACGCTGACCACACAGTACATGGTGCGGTTTTCCCACCTCACCGTGCAGCTCCCTACAGACACGAAAAACCAATGAGAAAACGTCTATAGTCGCACATCGAGGAGGGGAACAACACCCCAAAATCAACACATACCGTCCATGGCAGTGTCCCAGTAGCAGGAGTTGGCTGTGTGGAGGCCGGCACCTGTTTTCTGCATCACAGCACACGTCACTGTGCACAAACAAAGTCACAAGAATTAGTTTTAAAGCGTCTCTTTATGTTATCTGGTTTCATTATTTTACCCCACGAGGACAAACACATAAAAGATTTTTTAAAAACATCTCTGGATCAGCTGATTTTTTTCCTCTACAGTAACTGTTTTATGTTAAAAACAAAACAAAACAAACAAAACTGTTTCCATGTGGTACAGGGCCCCCTGGTGGGCTGGTATTGCAGAAATTTGTGAAATTGATTTATATAAACGTATTAGTTTATATATATATATATATATATATATATATATAGCAATGAAGTTTGTATCTGAGTGGCAGCTGGATCACACATTGGCCTCAACACTTTAACAGTTTAAAGCCAACAGTCTGAGATTTTTATGTTTTTTGAGTTAAATCTTCAAGTGAATCCATTACCCTCCTCTATTTTTAGAAGAGATTAGAGATTGACATGAGAGTGAAGATTTAAGATTGGCTGGGCCCCCTGGGACTTTCTTGTTTTTGAGTGACAATTCATAGGAGGGCAAACATAAGAGCATGAAAAGGTTAACTCTAACAGTAACAAATACACACCGATGTACTTGTACGGCTTGCCCTGTTTGACGAGCTGCGTGAGGCAGCGCTCCACGATGTTCGCCGTCCACTTGTTCACCTGACTCTGGCTGTAGTCTCCGCCGCCCACGACGTTCTCAATGCACTGACACAAACACAGAGAAACGGCATCACAGCGCTCAGAGTCATGTGTTAGTCAGCCGGTGTTGCTGGCGCCCGAGGAGACTGAGACAAAGAGGCAGTGAGTGCAGCTTGTTTCTGAAGGTTTTTCTGAGGTTTTAAAGATACTTTTTTATTATCTTGAATTTTCCCAGGAGCACAGAAAAACTACGCAAGCTTAGCAATGAAACACAAATCAAAAAGCTTTAAATTATGTGCAAAAATGAATGACGCGTAAAAGTTACATTTAAAAATAGGAGTGTATTTGAGCTGTTTACATGGCTAGATTTAATTATTAATCTTTAGTCAATCAAACTAAACCGTTTACTACACAATCGAAGCATCTCTCCATAACAACCTGCTGTTGAAACTTCTATTTTTATGACTTAATACTTGGGAAAATGTTAAATGTGCTTTTGTTTTACTCCCCAAAGAACAAAATCAGTGTTTGTTTAATAAAGACCTGAAAAACATGACGACACTGTGGCGCAAAATGGGTTAAGACATTAAAGGGATTTATAACGCTGCATATAAAAGTAAACCTTACTTCTTTGACTATGGTGTCAGCTTCTTCTGCATTGAATGAGCCCTAAAATAGAGAAAGCAGATCATCAGGTCATAATAAAGATAACATGACAGGACTTTAGTTAAATAAACATACGTTTATGGAAAAATGCTAAAGTGACCCATAGGATCACTTTAGCAACACTTTTTAGCAACAGATTTAACCTTATTGGAGCACGTAAACGTTTATTTTTAACAACACATTAAGCAGTAAAAGCAACAGCAGATTACTTTGAATATTATAAATTATATTTATTGATTTTAGGACGTTTGCATTAAAAAAAATCGCCGCTATCACTGGGAGTGGCTAGCTAGCTCATTTCTGCTGTCACTGGTGAAAACGGTGAATTCGGATCAGGACTAACCTCGCTTCCGTTATGAAATTCCTCCATTCCTCCTGTCATCTGACACCGGCTAGGGCTACTTTTTTTCTTACTGACAGAAGAAAAAACAAAGCCAGAAAAACCTTTTGTTCACAGATAAAGCGACAGGAGCTCTTAGGGACTTCCGGAGGAGCTGTCAGTGGAGTCAACGACGCACGAAAAGAGCGATCCGAACCCGGAGGGAGTACCGGTGCTTAGCTGACCGCTGACCCCTAATGGAGGCTCAGTGAAATACAGCCTTGAGACAGAAATACAGATTGCCTAAATTAAAAATGTACATGCTTGACAAGGTACAGCAGATTGAATTTGGAAGAATGTGAATGCATTGAAGGAACATTTCTGTCAGAAATGTTTTTTTGTTTTTTTGTTTTTTTTTATGAGATCACTTTTATTTGTTGAGTATCTGAGGCTGAGACCACGGGACTGTAAAAACATGATTGTTGGGCTTCATTTCTTTACTGAAGAGTCATTTTAAGATTAATTAGTAAATAACAATTAGCTAATACTGTTCATGAGACTAGTCATCTTACTTTGGTAATGTAAATATAATATGGCCAATATTATATGTATTATTAGGGGCAGGGATAGCTCAGTAGGTAAAGTGGTCGCCCCATGATCGGAAGGTCGGCGGTTCGAATCCACTTAACGGCTACCCTGAGGTACCCCTGAGCAAGGTACCGTCCCTACACACTGCTCCCCGGGCGCCTGCTTAGTGGGCTGCCCACTGCTTCACTGAGTGAATGGGTCAAATGCAGAGAAAAACAAGTAATTTCCCCATGGGGATCAATAAAGTATCCATTATTATTATTATTATGATTTATTACAGCAGTAAGCTTGAACTCTGTGTCAAATACTGAGCTTCAGTAACTGCTTTAAGTCATACAGAATAGATATCAGAGCCTTAAACAGGCTGACTTCTGCTAAATGGTTCAAACTGGGCAGAAAGTCTACAAACACATAACATCCTTATAGAATATGATGTAACACTATAGATCAACTTACCTCAGAATATATAAAGCATATAAACAATTACAACAATATGATGCAACAAACACAGCAGTACTACTAATTCAAAATACTCAAAGCTTCAGAACTGAAACAAACATTTATTTTTAGGTCCATTCTGCTGCTGATACATACTTTAGGTTTCTGAATATTACACTTGTTGCTGCCTTTCATAGTGTGTAACTTGAAGGTCCTGAGTACTTTCTCCCACACTGAAAACACTGCAATGATACAATTATTTGAACATTACCTAATAAGACTGATTCAGGACAGACAATTAGTTATATTAAACTTTTCTAGCAGTCCTTCACAAACAGGGAACAGTCTGTCTATTCTCTCCATCTGTCAGCTGCGGCTGGCTCTTCCTCCTCCTCTTCCTCACACACTGCTGAGTTTGTCCTGGTGGATCATCAGGGGTGCAAAGCCTCACAGATGATGTGCAGCAGTGGGTCCCTCAGTCTGTCCTCACTCTGGACACTTGCAGTTGTCACACATGGAAATCAAATGTGTGATAAGCTGCAGGATTCAAACACAAGTGTAACTTATAAATGAATGTTCATACTTTTGTTACACAATCAGAGAGAAAGAAACAGAGAGAGAGTGCAGGTGACAGTCTCGGGTGTATACACTGCTACAAAACAGCACAAAAGAAGGAGGATTGTGTTATTACGAAACAAGAAGAGTTCCCAGATGACACAGTGGACACAAGTGTGACTCCTGTGATTAAAGCATCTTTCTTTCAGCTTAACGAGTGAACCGTCAGCTCGTTCAAACACACGTCAAAGTCCGTTTGGCTCGACACCACCGAACAGAGGCAGCAATAAAACATAGCTAACATTAACAGTGCAGTGGATCCTGCTTGTGCCGTGATATTCAGGACTGCAAACCGAGCAGCATCACTGACTTTCAGCTTGTTGTGTTTGTGGATATATGACTGACTTTAATTATCCATAAAATCATCACATTCTCTGTAAGATTAAAGTCAACTATTGAACGGCGTATATTTTGAAGTAAAGGCTTTAAAACCAAGTTAGTACAAACATCGATAATGTCACATAACTTTCCCGACATGTGGCCAACAGTAATGTTTTAATGTTCTTCATTATAAAAACATTTGCGCATAAATAAGTGACATAATATTCAGTACTTACTTATGAAAGTTTACTCTTCCGCCGTTTTTTTCGGCGAAATTATCCACACCACCGCCGCGCTATGAAATCTGGGATATGTTGGGCCATAAAGTCTACACCGACCCACCCTTAAAATTCAGGGAAATTAAGGGCGCATTTGAGGGCCGCATTTCGAGCTGCCTTTGAATTGGGACAGCCTTCGTTGTGTCGCTGCACTCTCAGAAATAGAGGTACGAGAGAAGAACATTTTTGTACCTATAGGTACATTTTTTTTAAATGTTCCCTTAAAAGTATAATACTGATCTTTAAAAGTCCAGAAATGCCCCTTTAAAGGTTCAATTTGAAATAAAGTACAAATCTGTACCATTTTGACCTGTACTGCAGTGACAGTGGCAGAATGTGGTAATGGGTCAGCATGGGAAAATCTGGATGGGCCTGGTTAATTGTAAAATTCATATGAGATGTGAGTGTGCTCATAAAAGCTACATGTTATAATCAAATCTGTTGGTCCTCTCCTCTGTATGTAAATTATCCTATGATGCAAAGAATATCTGTAACCTACCGTTGTGTAAGTTATGTTAAATTATATTAAAAAAAAAAACACACACACACACAATGACATGCAGGCACAACCAAATGATGTTAAAAAAAATTGGTCCATTTCCATTTTATTAAGTTCCAGTTATAATTTTTAATGTTTTAAATCTTTCAAAAACGTGAAATCATTTTACTGTTATGTTTGGCCATTTACTTTTTTACTTTCACTACATCCTAGAATTGTTCATTAATTGTGAGGTTTTTATGGAATTTGCAACATCAAGTTAAACCGAGGTTCTTTGGAAGTTAAAATGTCAAGCAGATTTTTATGTTACGGTGACTACATTTTGTAAGTTACAAATATAGTTCGCCAAGACAGCATAACGGTTTCTAAACAACTGCGCATTAATACCACAATGTTGTATTTTCATGTGTCAAGTGTGTGACGTAATCGGCCTTAAAATGCGGCCTTTAAGGCTGCAGACCATGAATTGGGATACAGCCCAAATCC
This sequence comes from Aulonocara sp. 'chitande type north' Nkhata Bay, assembly GCF_057382095.1. Taxonomy (NCBI): domain Eukaryota; kingdom Metazoa; phylum Chordata; class Actinopteri; order Cichliformes; family Cichlidae; genus Aulonocara; species Aulonocara sp. 'chitande type north' Nkhata Bay. The sequence continues at coordinate 23,306,156 of NC_141365.1, forward strand.
GGTCATTGGTACTTCCTGGCTTGTGTAGTTACTAGGTAACAAAAGCTCAACACTGCCCCTAGCGTCCTGGAGCACGTTGTGTTTTGGGGTTTGCAAGTGTATGGGAGTTTGCAAGTGTTTGGGAGTTTGCAAGTGTTTGGGAGTTTGCAAGTGTTTGGGAGTTTGCAAGTGTTTGGGAGTTTGCAAGTGTTTGGGAGTTTGTACGCGCTTCGTCTCTAGGGGCCACCGTATACTTCGAATAGAGACACCCTTTGTCGCGTCACTGTGACGTAATCGGTCTACAAATGTGTACTACGAAGCGTGCGGTCGCTGAATTGGGACACAGCTAACATGTCTTGAAGTTCTCCAGAAGCTTGGTAATGAACTAATCATTTGATTCAGGTGTGTTGACCAAGGGTGAGAACCTGCAGGACACCAGCCCTTGAGGCCTGGAGTTCGACACCCCTGCATAGAGTAAGCAGTGCTAAAATATAAAATCTCGATCCATCCTTTTCAATGTTGCGAGCCTATCCCAGCTGTCTTAGGGTGAGAGGCAGGGTACACCGTGGACAGGTTACCTATCCGTCACAGGGTTAGGATATAGACACAGACAACCATTTGCACTCACATTCACACCAATGGGCAATTTTAGAGTTTCCAATTAACCTATCATGACTAAATGCATGTCTTTGGAATGTGGGAGGACCTATACCAGTTATAGCCAGTTATTCTTGTACATAGGAAGAGAAGATAACATGTAATTCTTGTTTCATATGTAAGCATTGACCACACATTTTCAGCCAGTTCTCCAATGTAGAGAACTAGCATCTCCAACGACTACAAGTGAAATGGCGGCTGCCATTACAAATAGCGGTATAGTTAGCTTTCTCTCAATCGGTGAAAACCAGTGTTGGGTAAGTTACTTTAAATTAGTAACTTAGTTACATTACTAGTTACTTCTATCAAAAGTAACTCAGTTACTTCAAGTTACTCGTTACTTTCAGAGTAACTAGTTACTAGGGAAAGTGTTACGTCTCCCCGAGGGCAGGAGGGGATAACACAACAACTCCGGAAACTCAGTACAGGTGTTATGAAAAAAGGTTTAATGGCGGCGCTCTCACAAAATAAACAACCCAGACTCAAACAACAAATGTGGGGGGAAAAGGGACAGTTAGGTTGTGCCAAAAAAAAAAAAAACACCAAAAAGACAAAACCAAAACTTAGCTGAGCTGAGCTACTATCCTAGAAAAGCAACAAACAGGAGAGAAAGACCCTAAACCTCAACTTAAAACAAGCTCAAAATTACATGGGTGGCACCAACCTACTTACCTAGTGTTTCTAACACAAAGACTCTACGTGAGTAAGTGTATGGGGTCCCCAAACTTACCTAGTCCACTTTACTCCCACCACAATCATCAAACAAAAGAAAGACAGCAGGGAAACGTCACACATGTGTCAAACAATTCAAGGAGGGAAGAGAGCCGCGCCCAGCCACAGGTGAGTCTCCTTATCAAGGGCTTCACTCCTGGTTTGTCCAATTAGGGCCTCCCTCCTCTAATTAATTGGACGTCCCCAGATTGACATCAGCCTGCAGTCTGCGACCTAAGGGAATGGCAAACAAAAGGGGAGGGAAAGAAAACATGCAGCCTGCAGACACGTAACAGAAAGTAACTTTGGTTTTACTCAGAATTCTCTTGTTAATGTGTTGCTTCCGTAACTGGATACCCAGCAAGATTGCCACACCTGATTTTATCCTAGCCTGCTTTTTACATCCAACACAAAAACTGCAGTCGTGGTGCTTTCGATTGTACTCAGAACTCGGAAATTCTGCCTTCTGAATAGGAAGATGTAGGTAACACCAGACTGAAGATGAGCTTCATACAGGGCTGGACTGGGACAAAAAAATCGTCCCGGGCCCACCATTATAGCAAAAATCATAAAGCCTTTGAATGAAAATAAACACTGTTGTGACAGTGATGTTCACTGTTCTGATGGTATATATGTATCAATCTATCAATTGTTTGTTGCAAGACTCAGATAATTATTTTTTTAAAAGTGAGACATTTTAAATGAGAATAAGAAAGTATTTCCTTGTGCCCCCCTTTCCCTTTTAATGCCCTACATGGACCCCTGGCAACACTTTGCTAGACCTGCCCCTGCACAGTTACCAGCTGTCAGCTACTTAGAAAAGGATCCTGGGGTTATTTGTCTCTCAGAAACAGTTCATAACTTCCCTTCAACTCATTCATGTTAACTAAAAGGTAAACCTGTTTCTCTATCACAGCTCTGATGATTCAGTAAGGACATTTCCTGGTTTCATCTTCATGTTTCCCTCTCATCACATAACCAAACCGATATCATGACCAGCAGGTTTACAGCTGTGGCTCCAGCAAACATCAGCTGATACTAGAAATTAATATTAAATAAATTCTAACAACAGCTGATCAAGCTTAAACGTGCTGCTGTTGTTTACCGCGACATCCGCTGGTTTCCTCTTTCTGGCGCAAAGTGAGCGATAAACAAACAAGAGAGAAAAGCCGATCAGCTGATCATTGATCAGTTTCATGATTGAAGTAGAAACAGGAGAGGGAGGGTGAGAGGATGAGAGAAGAAGAGGCAGCTGTGCAGCGTAAACACAGAATAACTCCAGCTTTGTGTCTTTTTCATTGTAGTTGAAGTCCGGGACAAACTGTGTTCCTTTTCACCTCAATACGAAACCTGTAATATTTTCTCTGAGTACCAGACGATTCTGTTTTTTACGGGACGGTTGGCAACTCTAATAATTAACCTTATGAACAAAATAAAGTTCAACATCAGTAACATAGCACCCACTCAGTTGTATAGAAACTCAGTCATGCTAGCTAGCACGCAGTACGAAAAAGTCAGCATAACGAAAATAAACTCCACCTAAACTTGGTTCATATCTAACCCAGATGGACTGCAGGTTATAACTTCTTACCTGAAGTTCAGTTCACCTGAGGGTCTCTCCTCTTGCCTTCCTTTTCCTTCATCCACCTGCTGGCCTCCACCACTTGCTAATGTTATTGAATCTGTGGAAGCTCCACGATAGCCACCACACGAAGTAACGAATAACGAGCCTATCTAAATCCCAGTAATGAGTAACACGTTCCCGGTTTTGGCATAATAACTAGTTACCATGCACGTTACCACAATAATAACGTAGTTACTATAACGCGTTACTTAATAACGCGTTAGTCCCAACCAATGACTGTATAAAAGATGGACAACGCGACACCGCCTCCTACCATTGTGCAAAAATGAAGCCAAAATATCCCGCTTGTGGAGGCTGCCATCTTGCAAATTTGGAGCCAGAGTCTGCGCAGTAGTGACTTGAGGTGGAGCGACTGTGTAACACTCCCGCCCACACACCCACTGGACATGACCGCAAACACGCCCCCCTACACTTTTTACGTAGCACCTGTGGTTCGAGTTTTTTGCTGGTTTACCGCGACTGACGACTCGTTTAATTAAGGTAAATACAACCATGTCACTGTTATAAAAAAAGACACACAGCTTATCATCTTATAAATCGCTCTGTTGTTAATTCGTTTGCTACATTAGCCGCTAGCATACGCACTGTGTTGGAGGCTTCTTGCTAGCTAGTTAGCGATGCTACATACCTGTTACTCTAATACTCTGTGTTATTGAAGGATTCAGCACTTCTTCTTTTTTTTTATCCATTTTTAGACAGCGATGAGATCATCTGCACATCCCACAGAGGCCCAGAGTTACTGTTAATACCAAAAATGTAACGCTGTCCTTTGAGATTTTGACATTTAAGACTGTGAGTGTAATGGATCTAAAACTGTTTAAATCTCTAGTCTACAGCCTGGTAACATGGAAACTTTAAAAACAGCAGCAGAACGTTTCATTAGTGTAGTCTAATGTGTTGTTTTCATTTAATAATAGAGTCCATATTATGTATAACAGCTACATTCACCCTGGAGAGAAACTAGTGAGGGAGACCATCAGGACTAAGCTGGGTTTCTGAGTCCAGAGGTTTGGAGAAACTTCCCTTTTTTTCATTACAGCTGTCCTGTGCCAGAAGTTCTGTTGACCCACTGAAAGAGACTTCATTTAAGAAACACCAGGAACACTGAAGCTCATCGCACTGATCAAGCAGGACTCATGATCTTCACCAGCAGCTCCCTCACAGGGAAATCTTCAGAGCTCCTCCGTAGGCCCGCCCCAGAAGATGGATAAACCCAGCATTTCATGAACACTGTGATGGAGACCTTTGCTTTGTGTAATGTTATAAATACTCGGATACTCCCCAGAGGCTCCGGACTTTTACATAAAGATATTATATTTAGTCCTGTAGAAAGTTATATATTTAAAAATATATGATCCTTTCTGGTTACTCTGGTATGAATAACTCTGCATCACTTTATGATAAATAACCCACTATGTGCAAAAAACTGTGAAAGAATTCCAGATGACAAGTTTGTAGTTCAACATACAAGTAACGACCTTTGACTTTCATCAGGTTTTATTTAATTGTGTCAGAGAAACTCAAACGTGCTCTTCATGCAGCTGAGTACATCAAGTGTTTAAAACGGAAGCTGTGCAGGTCTAAGATCAGCAGGTTTGTGAAACACCAAACTAAGGTCCTGTTAATGCTGATATACAGTGACACAGTTACAGGTGTGATTAATCCTTTTTTTTTGTGTGTGTGTTTAACTTTATCAATAAAACAGCTGCAGCTTTCACTGCAGCACATGTGGTACTTTAACCTTTGTACTGTTTTCATCAGTTCATTTTGCAGTTAACATGTGAACATGTTGGATGATCTGTCTGCTGTCACTGGGTGGTGCTGAGGTCTGAATCTGAGGGCAGCTCTTGTAATCACAAAGAGAACAGAACCATCAAACTCAAATATAAATTTTATCCCTCAAAATTGAAATAAAGCTGATTCTTTTGTCCTCACACACTCAGGATCTGAAGTTCTTCTCTTACATTTTTTTCAGTATTACAGTACACTACAGTACTTTAATCCATAGTTCCTGATTAATGCGGAGCTACAAGGTACAAGCTTTTTTTTTTTTTTTTTAAAGTTACTGTCCTTATAGATGTGACAAGAGACTGAAAACATGCTGTTGTTTGCACATATTTAATAATCAGCTCTGCACAGGAGCTGAAGCAGAGTGCATCCTGTTGCTTTTACAGTATAATACTTGTAATAAAAGTACAGTAACAGTAATTAGTGACTGAGTCGCCTGGAGCGTTTCTCTTGATTTCTTTAGTAAATTCATTCACCTGCACCTTTTAGCTAAACGAACCCTGACAGCCGAGTCCTCATCTTAGCTAGCTAGGTCTCAGGACCGAGCTAAGGACGGTAGGTAGGAAGCGGCGGCGGCCTAGAGGTAAGCGAGCCGGCGTCAGGAACAGGCTGAGAGCTTGTGCACACCGCACACCTCTGCCTAGCATCCTGCTCGCCAACGTCCAGTCACTGGAGAACAAGCTTGATGACCTCAGGGCCAGGATAAAGTTCCAGAGAGACATTCGGGACTGCAATCTCCTCTGCTTCACCAAGACATGGCTGAACCCAGCGGTGCCGGACCACGCCATCCAGCCGGCCGAGTTCTTCTCGGTTCACCGCATGGACAGGACACGGGACTTGGGGAAGTCAAGGGGAGGCGGTGTGTGTTTAATGGTGAACAACAATTGGTGCAACAGTGCGAACGTTGTTCCTCTCACACGCTCCTGCACACCAAATCTGGAACTACTGTCCATCATGTGTCGTCCTTTTTATCTACCTCGGGAATTTACATCGGTCATTGTAAGTGCCGTTTATATTCCACCACAAGCGGACACGGTCACCGCCTTATGCGAGCTGCATGAGGCACTCACACAGCACCAGACATAACACCGGGACGCTGCGCTTATTGTGACGGGGGACTTTAATAGCGCCAACCTCAAACGCGCAGCGCCGAACTTTTATCAACACATCACCTGCCCCACCAGAGGTGAAAGGACACTGGACCACTGCTACACTACGGTCAAGGACGGCTACAAGGCACAATCTCACCCTCAGTTTGGCAAATCCGATCACGCCGCCATCTTCCTCATGCCATAATACAAACAAAGGCTGAAACAGGAAGTTCCGGTTCAGAGGAAGGTCGCGCGCTGGACGGATCAATCGGTGGCCGCGTTACAGGACACACTCGATGACGCAGACTGGGGCATGTTCAGAAACAGCTCCGATGATGATGTCAACGTGTTTACGGAAGCGGTTGTGGGATTCATCGGGAAACTAGCGGATGATACCGTGGAGACAAAGACTATCACAACGTTTCCCAACCAGAAGCCGTGGGTGGATAAAACCATCCGCAACGCTCTGAGATCCCGCACCGCTGCCTACAACACGGGACTCACGACAGGGGACATGGACCCGTACAAAGCCGCATCATATAACGTGCGGAGGGCGGTGAAAGAGGCGAAGCAGCGCTATGGGAGGAAACTAGAGTCACAACTCCAACAGAGTGACTCTAGGAGCCTATGGCGGGGACTAACGACAATAACGGACTATAAAGCACCAACAACCGGTATGACAAACGCGGCCGTGACTCTGGCAGACGAGCTGAACACTTTCTATGCTCGCTTCGAGGCTGCAGCTAAGGACTCCAACGATGCTAGTGCTAGCGGCGCTAACGGCTGCAGACAGGAAGATACTGCCAGCACCGGAAACGTGCTCGTCATCTCCGAGCATGAAGTAAGGAGAGCCTTCAAGAGAGTGAACACCAGGAAAGCAGCAGGACCAGACGGCATCCCAGGTCGCATCCTAAGAGACTGCGCATACCAGCTAGCTCCTGTGTTCACTGAGATATTCAACATCTCTTTATCTCAGTTGGTGATCCCCACATGCTTCAAAGAGTCCATCATTGTTCCTGTCCCGAAGAAACCCCACCCTGCTTCTCTTATCTATCGCCCTGTAGCCCTCACCTCAGTAGTGATGAAGTGTTTTGAACGCCTGGTCAGAGACTTCATCATTTCTTCACTACCAGACACACTGGACCCACTACAGTTCGCTTACCGTCCAAATCGCTCCACAGACGATGCCATCTCTCATCTCCTCCACACATCACTCACTCACTTGGACACTAGAAGGGGGAATTATGTTAAAATGCTCTTCATAGACTACAGCTCTGCATTTAATACCATAATTCCCTCCACACTCACCACCAAGCTGGAGCATCTGGGACTCAGCTCATCTATGTGTCAGTGGATCTCCAACTTCCTAACTGGCAGACCACAGGCAGTAAGGATGGGCGGACATGTCTCAGCCTCCACCACTCTCAGCACTGGAGCCCCCCAGGGGTGTGTTCTGAGCCCCCTGCTGTACTCTCTGTACACATATGACTGTGTGGCCACTACCAGCTCCACCACCATCATCAAGTTTGCTGACGACACCGTCGTGGTGGGCCTGATCTCTGATAACAACGAGACGGCCTACCTGAAGGAGATTAGGAATCTGGAGAACTGGTGCCAGAGGAACAACCTCCTTCTAAACGTCAGTAAGACAAAGGAGCTGATAGTGGACTTCAGCACTAAGCAGGAGAGGAACTACCAGACCCCTGTCATCAACGAGTGCCCAGTGGAGAGAGTGGACAGCTTCAAATACCTCGGAGTTCACATCACGCAGGACCTGTCATGGTCCTGTCACATCAACACCGTGGTGAAAAAGGCCCGTCAGCGTCTCTACCACCTCAGACGCTTGAGAGGCTTCCAACTGCCCTCCAAGGTGCTCAGGAACTTTTACTCGTGCACCATAGAGAGCATCCTGACGGGAAACATCTTAACCTGGTTCGGGAACCGCACCATGCAGGACAGACAAGCTCTACAGAGGGTTGTGCGGTCAGCTGAGCGCACCATCCGCTCCGAGCTCCCTGACCTGCACTCAATCTACAGCAGGCGGTGCTGGACCAAGGCCAGGAAGATGGTGAAGGACCTCAGCCATCCCAACAACAGACTGTTCTCTCTGTTGAGGTCAGGAAAGCGATTCCGCTCCCTGAAGACCAACACAGAGAGACTGAGGAGGAGCTTCTTCCCGCAGGCGATACGGTCTCTCAATCACACCACCACACAGTACTGACCCACACATATAGTTCTTACACACACACTGGACTTTCTGGACATTGTTTTCACTTCATCACTTAAATCACTTTAAGCATATTTGCACTGCACAAGACATAATGTGGATTGCACAACACTGGTCACTATATTCTTCATTTCCAGTTAATACTTGTACAGCTGCTGGTATTGTGTATATATATATTTATTTATTTATATTTCTTCATACATTCTTATATATTTCTACACTGTGTATTGTGTATTTTGTTGTACAGTTATTTTATTTTCAACTTTAACTTATATATTTTATCTTATTCTTTCCCAGTTAAATTTACCCTTCATTCTAATTTGTGTTGTACAGTTATTTCATTTTTAACCTTAATTTTTTTTTATATTTTATTCCTTCCTAGTTAAATTTACCCTTTTTAATTTTTCATATTTATTTCCTATCTTATTCATAGCCTTTTCCTTTTTTTTTCTTTAGGTCACGAGCAGTTGTCTAAGCATTTCACTGCATATCGTACTGTGTATGACTGTGCACGTGACAAATAAAATTTGAATTTGAATTTGAATTTTAGTTACGGATTAGCTTACAAACACGTTTAACTTACCGAAAAAGTGCAGCGGGGCCTTGGGTCCTTCTGTCGGGTAGTCCAGTTTACTGAAGAACACCTCAGGCTGTCAGGTTAAAACACTCGGTCGTGTTTTCGTAGTGTAAACGCTGGCCCTCCTCTCAGAGCCTACACTCTATCTGCTATTCCTGAACAGAGATACGCAAGTTTCTCCGTGACTGCAGCTGCCAGTCAAAGCTGTTATGATGACATTTAACCAGTGTTGGGGAGTGACGGAATACATGTACCGCTGTTACGTATTTAAAATACAAAATATGAGTAACTGTATTCCGTTACAGTTACGGTTTAAAAAGGTGGTATTCAGAATACAGTTAGTTTGTTGAAATAAATGGATTACACTGCGATACTTTCCTGTTTCATTTTGTCGCGGGTCAGGACTGTTTGGGTTTTGTTTGACAGCTACGTTCTGTTGTTCCAGGCGGAAGTGTTACGGTTGCCATAGTTACAGGGCGACGCTCTCTCTCTCTCGGTGACTGTGAGTTTCCTGGGTGAGAGAGCGCCTTTTCGTTGTTGTTGTTGTGCTAAGCTAACAGGCAGAATGCTACAAGCATAGCTCTAAAGAATGTAGCATCATGGGCAGTGTAGTCCGTGTTGCAGGGAGAATGGACTGCCATACACGTTATGTGTCTGTGAGCGAGGAGGGAGAAAAAGGGGAGTGGAAAGGTACGAGTTGTCATCGAGGAAAAACGGGAGCTGGAAGCATGTAAATATAATAATAACCACTTCAGCCAAGAAGAGTACCTGACGAGCCCAGTTGTAAGTAAGCTATTAAGACTCGACTGTACACTGTGTTCGTGTTTTCCTCCGAAAACAATAAGTTCCGTTGGAGCAGTCTTTCAACGCCTCTCTCTGTCTCTCGCAAGCAAAGTTGACCCACACAACAAAGTAAAGCTATTTTTCGGCCACGAGCCGACAGGGACCCCGCCGTATTAGTCAGAGAAGCGTTACAACGGCCTATCGCACTCACCACTATCTCTCCCTTGTGGTAATGCCACGCAATTACATTGTCCATAACTCTAAATGAAAAGTGCAATACCAACATAAAATCAGGTCTTTTACATCAAAACAATTCACAAAAAATTAAAATTGTGACCATACACTTGTGGGCGTCACACAAACATTACAGAGAAGGTTCCAGCTGGTAGAATCAAACTGAAATCCTTCCTGTGAGGCAACAGTGCTTACGATGCACCGCTGTGCTGCCCCCATGTCAAAGTTAGTGTATCAATTTAAAATAAATAAGGAAACAGCGACTTACCCTGGCAATTCATTTCTCTTTAGTGTAATCCCAATTATGTACAAGAGCAAGCCATTTTTGTTTTCCCAAATTTACCAGACTATCTTCAGATTTACGAGTCAGCATAGCAACAGCCAGCAGCTGTACCAAAACAAAAGGGTTATGTTGTTGTTTTTGTTAATGAAGCGTTACTTAACACAATCTCACCTATATATTGGTTTAATGCTGATTTGTTAATTATCCCACCATGGAGACATCATGGGAGAGATGAGAGATTAGAAAGGAGCATGTTTTCCCATTTAGACAGAATTTTAATCCATGCAGTTCATGTCCTCTTTTTTTTTGCGCTTATATAATGAGCCAGGTGTTTTCTGTAGGTGATGCTGGACTGTTGGCAGTTCATATTGGCATTTGTGGGGATTGGTACCACCCTTAGCTCTTTCATGAAATAGCAGGCGCATAAGTTATAATACAGATCCTTTAGCTCAGGGTGTTAAAACTAAGAAGTGCAATACACCCAATACCCTCATCATGAAATTAATTAATTAATATCCAACTGTCAACTCCATAAATGAGTTCTTGTCATTCTAATTCTGTTTTCATTCAAATTCTGTTGTTTTCATTCTAATTTTGTTGTTTTCTTTCAACTTCCGGTGTTTTCATTCAAATTCCATTCTTGTCATTCTAATTCTGTTCTTGTCATTCTAATTCTGTTGTTTTCTTTCAAATTCTGTTGTTTTCATTCTAATTTTGTTGTTTTCTTTCAACTTCCGGTGTTTTCATTCAAATTCCATTCTTGTCATTCTAATTCTGTTGTTTTCAGTCAAATTTTGTTGTTTTCTTTCAACTTCCGGTGTTTTCATTCAAATTCCATTCTTGTCATTCTAATTCTGTTGTTTTCGTTCGAAATCCATTGTTTTCCTTCTATTCCAGTTCTTTTCATTCAAATTCTGTTGTTCTCTTTCAACTTCCGTTGTTTTCCTTCAAATTTGGTTGTTTTCTTTCAACTTCCGGTGTTTTCATTCAAATTCCATTCTTGTCATTCTAATTCTGTTGTTTTCATTCAAATGTTGTTCTTTTCATTCTAATTCTATTCTTTTCATTCTAATTCAGTTCTTTACATTCTAATTCTGTTGTTTTCTCTCAAATTCTGTTGTTTTCATTCTAATTCTGTTGTTTTCTCTCAAATTCTGTTGTTTTCATTCTAAGTTATCATCATGAGTACTGTAGGAGCACCTTGTTGATGGATTAATTTAGAATTTCACATATTCTTGTGCCATTGTGCACCTGTTTACAGGTTGAGTGACTCTACATTGTCTTGGGTTAACATAGGTCATCCTGCACACAGATGTCAGAAGGAGCAGACAGGTGTGTCTCTCAGACGGTGCAGAGGCATTCAACTATCAACTGAACTATGTATAATACAAACAATATAAAACAGTCACATTCTATAACCTGCTCTGACTTGTTTCTACACAGAAGTTGTGTAGAGTCATTCTCGTGGTATTTATATTGTCTGAGATTTCTATGTAGTTTTGATTCCCCTGTTGTAGCTGCTTAGATGTGTTGTTCTCTCTCAGGTTAACATTTTTGATGTATGGATATATGATTATTTTGTTTTCATTAGTAAAAACAATAGTTGCTTGACTCATAGGCTGCATGGTATATCCCCACTTAGCCACTGCAAGGCATTCATTTTTTTTACCTGCTTCTCTGCACACAATGTGAGACAGTAGGCCGGTGTAATGGACGCTCAAAAAGAGATTTGAAAAGAAATGCACCTAAATGCTGAAGTGCCAGTCAAAGGGCAGGTTAGTTAAAAGTACTAACCATGCAAACATACTGTATTTGTATTTTTATAGATAATGTTTGGGGGGGGGTGGGGGGTTGTTTTCAATAAGTTTATTTGTTGCTTGAGTCCAAAGACACTATCCACCGCTCTTCTTCAGTTATTTTTCATTCCTGTCCTATAATAAGCTGGCTCAAGACGTTTTCAAGCATGCACAAACTTAATAAATTAATGGCAGTAAGGAGCTGAAATTTGAAGTTCATCTTCCCCCAGAAGTTCTTTAGGGAGATGGTGCGGTAAGATGAACTGATACTGCATGAACTATAATGTTATTGACTCTGATGGTCACATCATCTTTTAGGGCCAGTTTAAGACCAGTTGCAAACACACTGCTGGCCCAGAACAGTTTCAGCTCTGGCCCCAGATGTCATCCTAATGTGTACCTCAGTTGAGCCATGTAATAACAACATGTGCATAATAGTGCAAAAGTAACATGACAAAACTATGTTCAGACAGTGAATGGACTGATTTTTATTTAGGGCTTTTCACTATCCCAGATTACTGAAAGTGCTCTATACAACATGCCACAGTCACCCAATCACACACTTTTTCTAAACTGAGTGCTTCCTAACTACATTCATACACATTCTCGACATGCAGACTAGAGGAGCCAGGGATCGAACCACTAACCTTCCAGTAAACCCTCACTAGGCTTTGGATAAAGTGTACACTCACAAACCTGTCAAACCTGCATTTGAAACGTTGGCTCCCATAGCTGTATAGTATTGCAACATGGCATTTGGGTCTTCTAACTAAAATAGGAATATAAATAGTGCCATCATTGCCAGACCTGGCCCACATCTGATTGACATACACTCTGCCATGACACTGGTCAGTCAGAAGTGCCAGCTTGATGCCGGATCTAGGGAAGACCTGTTTTCTATGGGTCTGGGCCATAAACCCAACCACAATCGAGCCAGATATGGCATGCATCGCATAAACAGTGGCATGTATGCCAGGTCTGGCCTATATATGTCTTGTCATGCTAGAAGTCAGCCAGCAGTTTGATTGGTTCAAAAAAATATTTTTAAAATTTCAAAGATCAAATAAGAGGGTGAAAACTCAGCATCAGTCAATATCAACTCTAAGAGCCATGGACTCACCACAAACGGCAGCAGCACAAACACTGGTGGAGAAACCCAAATCATGTCTGCAGAAAAGTCTTGATCAAATGAACTCACAGTACTGTGGCTTTCTGCGTGGATGACTGAGCTGCTTGAAATACAGTGTTAAATAGGGAGGTCAAACACACACACACACACACACACACACACACACACACACACACACACACACACACACACTAGAAGCAGTAACACATTGTGAGATCAGAATGTCTGGCATTGTAGTGCACACACATGGCAGTGTCTTTTCAGAGCATGTAACACACCCCAAGATGTCAAAATCCACTAACCATAATTTCCTCAAGCAATGTGGAGTATATTACAACAATATCAACAACTGCAGAACTGAACATCATGTGAGTTTCAGCATGCTCCCAGCTCCTAGAAGACAGATTCTTGTCATGATGACACTTCTACAGTACAAACCTACATTTCTGAGAAGAGCATTTAATTAGATCTTACAGTTTTTTCTGATAGCTTAAGCACATTTTTTGTAACTATTGGCTAATTTTGCAAAAGTCTACACACAAATAAGAAAACCTGTCACCCAATAATCAAAATATTGTAGTTCTCTTGCAAAAGCAAACACAGCTAGATTAACTCTTCACACCTTCGTAAAAATGGTGTTTCCGTATCAAACAGTACACACAGGGCATCATCTACTAAGCACACAATGCGCCAACTGCACACTGATGGTATGAATACAAAACACATCTGGCTTTTGCTTTCTCTGTGCACAAGGTAGGCTATGTCAGTTTGAGCTCATACTTTTGTCATAGATCAATAAGCATAGAGGGATCCAAACTTCAAGTACTGGTGTTTATTCAAACACATCAAAACAAACACAAGTGTTTATTTCCAAGTATAGGATTATTTGCAATCGCCATAATGGCTATATGGGTTACTTGGTCTGCAGTGAACATGCTTCCTCTGCCCCCAGCATCTGGTCATCTAGCAATTCTGTAAAGTAACAATTTCAGTATTTTTACATCAATGGTGTTGGTGTGTTTCTCATTGGCATATGGCAGTGCTACAAATCTTTATACAAAGTGACTGTACTAACCGATTCTCATTTCAAGATGTCCTTATGATTCCTGCTACAGTGTAGCGGCTCGAGTTAGGCTGGACCCGTTGGCCAGCTACCCTCAGGGTCATTCCACGGTTGATTACATGGTCCACTATTGTAGCTCTGATGTCATCAGTAATTCTATTTCTTACTCTTCTTACCCTTCCTAACCCCCCTCCTCATCCTCCTCTCCCCCCTCCTCGTCCTCCTCTTGGTCCTCCTTGTCCTTGTCGTCCTCTTCATCCTATACTTCTTCACCTCCACGTCCTCTTCCTCAGCCTCCTCTACTTCTCACTCTTTCTGCTCCCTCCATTGTACTCCACACACAGAGCTTACCTGTATTATAGTGCTTAGGCTGATTGCAAAGTGAACTAATTATCTAAAACAGTTTTCACATTTGACAGTGTGCCAGACAGTTGGCAAAATAGTATAAATAATGGCCGTAAATGTGTATAGTTTTGCTAGGAGTGCATTGATCATTTGGAAATTGAGTGTAAAGCAGTGAGTTGTGTTTACAGTTCTGCAAAAAGAGTGCTGTGCAGTCGATTGTAGCTACAGGTTTGCAAAGTGTGTGTTACAAAATGGCAAACTGAGTGCAAAGCAGTGTTTGTGCTTTTAGTTTTACAAACTCAGTGAGTGGTTTTGCTATAAGTATCAATAGTTTTTGAAAGTGTGCTATAAGAATCACAGTTAGGGTTTTAAGCATTCAGAAAAAACTGTAATTTCTCCTTAAAAACAAAATAACTGTTTCTTTACTTTTGGGTTTGTCTGTAAAATTTATCTACAGAAGTGCCTCCATAATCACCAAATTTATGATAGTTGGCCAACATGCTGGTACCCTGAGTGATTTTCAGATGAAATGTTCAATAAAACCTTCTGGTGAAATACTGGCCCATACTATGACTTTTAAAGACACTCAACATAATGACAGCTAAGATAAAACTCTATATTTCTAACACTAATCACTCAGCTGGACAGAGCAAACTAAAAACTCCTTTGCCTCCACCATCTAACTACAGGAAGCTGCCAGCGGCGGGGTTCAGCTTAGGAAGGAGCTACTGTTTCTCAAAGTACATCTCATCAGTATCACCTTATCATGCAGGAAACATACATAGATATCTCCTGTTCATGTTCAAGTGATGACAGTATGTTTGATTCTCCATGTAAGACAAACAGGCTGAATGAAGAATGATAACAGACAGCTCTGGGCAGTGATTTGTAACTTTAAGGAGGGGGACCGAAGGTTATGTTTCAATTACAGACTCCTAGGAAAGAGGAGAGAAGAGTTTTTTTGTACTTAGGACTCATTAAGAAAATCAAAATACAGTCTTCATCTTGATTGGCTGCAGACTCCCATCTCTGCAGGACCTGTACACCTCCAGGACACTGGGGCGTGCAGTTCGGATCTCAGCTGACCCTTCTCAACTTGGACACAATCTGTTTGACCTGCTCCCCTCAGGCAGCAGGCTCCGGTCCATTCGCACCAGAACCTCTCCCCATAAGAACAGTTTCTTCCCCTCTGCTGTTGGACACATGAACAATAACCGTATGACTGTTCCCACCACTAACACATGACCCTACGCTGTGTTCACTGCTTCATTCCATGTTTGGCACTGATCACCATCTGCACTCATGTATATATCTATCTACTTAGCACTTTTAATTCTTATTCTTATTTTTATTTTTTTATGTTTTTATTTTTTCATGTCTATTTAAGCGTAATTTATGACAGTATGTTTGCACTGAAGCACCGCAGCAATTTCCTAATGTTGTAAACCTGCTCAACATTTGGCAATAAAACCCTTTCTGATTCTGATTTTGATTCTGATTCTGTGGAATAATGGACAAGCTCTTTCTCCTTTTAAGGATGTTTGAGGTTGGGGGGCAGTTTGGCCAAGAGGTCTACAGTACATGTGTTTCAACCTAGCCAGTGGTGGGGTGCCGCCATTCTCTGCTACATGCTATTTGATCCTTCTCCAACTGTAGTGCACCTGGGTTGTCTTTGAATTAAGCCCTCTGTAGGATGAGAAATTTTATTCCCATCAAACATTTTCAACATGCTGTGATTCCACAGACATTACCCAGTCCACATTAGTATAGATTTTAAGCATTTTACAGTTTTTTCTGAATGCTTAAACCCTAACTGTGATTCCTGTAGCACAATCTCTAAAACTATTCAGACTTATAGCAAAACCACTCACTGAGTTTGCAAAACTAAAAGCACAAAAACTGCTTTGCACTCAGTTTGCAATTTTGTAACACACACTTTGCAAAACTGTAGGCACAATTCACTGCACAACACTCAATTACCAAATTTCCAACACACTCCTAGCAAAAGTATACACATGTATGGCTATCATTAACACTAACTTGCCAACTGTCTGGCACACTTTCACATGTGAAAACTTTTTTAGATAATTAGTTCACTTTGCAATCAGCCTAAGCACTATAATACAGGTAAGCTGTGTGTGCGGAGTACAATGGAGGGAGCAGAAAGAGTGAGAAGTAGAGGAGGCCGAGGAAGAGGACGTGGAGGTGAAGAAGTAGGATGAAGAGGACGACAAGGACAAGGAGGAGCAAGAGGAAGACGAGGAGGAGGGAGAGGAAGATGAGGAGGGGGGAGAGGAAGGGTAGGAAGAGTAAGAAATAGAATTGCTGATGACATCAGAGCTACAATAGTGGACCATGTAATCAACCGTGGAATGACCCTGAGGGTCCAGCCTAACTCGAGCCGCTACACTGTAGCAAGTACCATAAGGACATCTTGAAATGAGAATCGGTTAGTACAGTCACTTCGCACAAAGATTTGTAGCACTGCCATATGCCAATGAGAAACACACCGATACCATTGATGTAAAAATACTGAAATTGTTACTTTACAGAATTGCTAGATGACCAGATGCTGGGGGCAGAGGAAGCATGTTCACTGCAGACCAAGTAACCCATATAGTCATTATGGCGATTGCAAATAATCCTATACTTGGAAATAAACACTTGTGTTTGTTTTGATGTACTTGAAGTTTGGATCCCTCTATCCTTATGGATCTATGACAGAAGTATGAGCTCAAACTGACATAGCCTACCTTGTGCACAGAGAAAGCAAAAGCCAGATGTGTTTTGTATTCATACCATCAGTGTGCAGTTGGCGCATTGTGTGCTTAGTAGATGATGGCCTGTGTGTACTGTTTGATACGGAAACACCATTTTTACGAAGGTGTGAAGAGTTAATCTAGCTGTGTTTGCTTTTGCAAGAGAACTACAATGTTTTGATTATTGGGTGACAGGTTTTCTTATTTGTGTGAAGAGTTTTGCAAAATTAGCCAATAGTTACAAAAAATGTGCTTAAGAAATCAGAAAAAACTGTAACATCTGATCTGTTTTCTAGGTTTTAATTCTTTTTTTTTTTTGAGCAGTGAAAAAAATCAACTGTAATGAAACTTGCTGTCTAATCCATGATTGTACATTAAAACATTATTAAGAAATACAGAGTAATTAAAATGGTAGGTATGCTTAATTACATTTTTAGAGAAGTGTCAAGAACCGGTTGTGTGCAGGCAGGAGAGGAACCAAGACCATCCATCCGTCCATTCGCTTCCGCTTATCCTTTTCAGGGTCGCGGGGGGCGCTGGAGCCTATCCCAGCTGTCATAGGGTGAGAGGCAGGGTACACCCTGGACAGGTCGCCAGTCTGTCGCAGGGCCAACACGCAGGGACAGAGAACCATTCGCACTCACATTCACTCGCACATTCATACCTAGTGGCAATTTGGATTATCTAATTAACCTATCCCCACAAGCTGCATGTCTTTGGACGGTGGGAAGAAGCCGGAGTACCCGGAGAGAACCCACGCAAACACGGGGATAACATGCAAACTCCACACAGAAAGACCCCGGGCAGAAACACAAGACCTTCACAATAAAACAGTAACTGGAATATTACACAGGAGTGGGGGAAAGGCAGCCAAGAAGGAGCAAGGGAACACAAGGGAGAGGGCAGACATGACAAATGGGGAAACATTATGGAATAAAACACAAGCGCAAAGACACAGGGAAAACTAACAACCAAAAGTTAAACATAAAAACCTAGGGACTAGGACTAAATTTTGAACTAGCAAGGTGGCCTCAAACCATAATACAAAATGACAAAACATTAAAAAATGAAACCGCTGGGTCATAAGACCCAGGGTCGTGACAAGAAGTAAAGTTAGCCTAATGGAGAAGTAGAAACAGTGTTGAAGAAACATCTTCATTTATTTTCAGGATCCATGTGGAGGCTAAAATCACCCACAATTGTTTTATCTGTACTGAACAAAGAAAATGCACAAACTTAATAACACTGCCCTACTGGGATGATTTAGAAACCCAATGACATTAAAAAAAATAACAAACACACACACACACACACACACACACACACACACACACACACACACACACACACACACACACACACACACACGTAAGCACTAAAATCCAGTGAACTCATGGATTTTAATTTCTTTTATTGGTACAAAACACACATAGTACAAAACTTTCATTAAATACATTGATCTAAACCATCAATCATACCCACTTTACTGAACATAATGCAGTGCATATATGAGGAAAGAGTAGACCCAGTAAAACTTAACCCTAACTGTGATTCTTATAGCACAATTTCAAAAACTGTTAATACTTAAAGCAAAACCACTCACTGAGTTTGCAAAACTAAAAGCACAAACACTGCTTTGCACTCAGTTTGCCATTTTGTAACACACACTTTGCAAACCTGTAGCTACAATCCACTGCACAGCACTCTTTTTGCAGAAGTGTGAACACAACTCACTGCTTTACACTCAATTTCCAAATGATCAACGCACTCCTAACAAACTATACACATTTATTGCTATTATTTACACTATTTTGCCAACTGTCTGGCACACTGTCAAATGTGAAAACTGTTTTAGATAATTAGTTCACTTTGCAATCAGCCTAAGCACTATAATACAGGTAAGCTCTGTGTGTGGAGTACAATGGAGGGAGCAGAAAGAGTGAGAAGTAGAGGAGGCTGAGGAAGAGGACGTGGAGGTGAAGCAGTAGGACAAAGAGGGCGACAAGGACAAGGAGGTGAAGTTAGAGGAAGAGAACAAGGAGGAGCAAGAGGAGGACGAGGAGGGGGGAGAGGAGGATGAGGAGGGGGGATAGGAAGGGTAAGAAGAGTAAGAAATAGAATTACTGATGACATCAGAGCTACAATAGTGGACCATGTAATCAACCGTGGAATGACCCTGAGGGTAGCTGGCAAACGGGTCCAGCCTAACTTGAGCCGCTATACTGTAGCAGGAATCATAAGGACATTTCGAAATGAGAATCGGTTAGTACAGTCACTTTGCACTAAGATTTGTAGCACTGCCATATGCTGATGACAAACACAACAATACCATAGATGTAAAAATACTGAAATTGTTACTTTACAGAATTGCTAGGCGACCAAATGCTGGGGGCAGAGGAAGAATGTTCACTGCAGACCAAGAAACCCATATAGTCAATATGGTGATTGCAAATAATTCCATTAGACTACGTGAAATTCAGCAGAACATAATTGAGGATGACACCACCTTCCAAAACATACAAAATGTGAGCATTTCTGTATTAGGTCGTGTACTTGCCCGCAACAGAATCTGAATGAAACAAATCTACAGAGTACCTTTTGAAAGAAACAGTGAACGTGTAAAACAGCTGCGATATCACAATGTGCAGGTAAGCTATAGTATCATTGGTACTGAATTTGGAAGTGCATACTGTAGTGCTGTGCATGTGCCTGCTGTGCTGAATTTGTTTTGTCTTGTCTAGAGAGTGATGGAGCTAGAGGCAGATGCCATGGGTCATGAGCAGATTTTTGTGGATGAGGCTGGTTTCCACCTCACAAAGACAAGGAGACGTGGCAGGAACATTATTGGACACCGTGCCATAATGAATGTCCCAGGACAATGTGGTGGTAACATAACTATGTGTGTTGTTCACCATCATGCAACCCTGGGCCCATATAACACTGCACACATTATTACATTCCTGGACACCTTACATGACATGCTCACCAATGTTCAGAGACCAGAGCAGACCAGATACGTCATCATATGGGACAATGTTAGTTTCCATAGGGCTGCTTCGGTCCGCAACTGGTTTACAGATCACCCACTCTTCACTGTACTCAACCTCCCCCATACTCTCCATTCTTGAACCCAATTGAAGAGTTCTTCTCTGCCTGGCGCTGGAAGGTCTATGACCGTCATCCCCATCAATGCATAGCCCTTTTACAGGCAATGGAGGAGGCATGTGGGGATATTGACCAGGCATCATGTCAGGCCTGGATACGCCATTCCAGGAGATATTTTCCCTGGTGCCTTGGACTCGAGGACATTGCATGTGATGTTGACAAAATTTTGTGGCCGGACCCAGAGAGACGACACAATGTCGACTGATTTCTTTTTTTTCCTCAGTGAAATTACTGTTTTGTTTGGACTTGGAAATAAACACTTGTGTTTGTTTTGATGTGTGTAAATAAACACCAGTACTTGAAGTTTGGATCCCTCCATGTTTACAGACCTATGACAAAAGTATGAGCTCAAACTGACATAGCCTATCTTGTGCACAGAGAAAGCAAAAGCCAGATGTGTTTTTTATTCATACCATCAGTGTTTAGTTGGTGCATTGTGTGCTTATTAATATGATGGCTTGTGTTAACTGTTGGATACGAAAATACCATTTTTACAAAGGTGTGGAGAGTTAAGCAAGGGTTATTCGCTTTTGCAAGAAAACTACAATGTTTTGCTGATTGGGTGACAGGTTTTCTTATTTGTGTGTAGAGTTTTGCAAAAATAGCCAATAGTTACAAAAAATGTGCTTAAGCCATCAGAAAAAATTGTAAATGAAAAATCACACCAACCTCTGTGGTGTGGGTTCTGTTACCGTGGAGGGACTAGTTTCATTGGTTTTGTTCCACTGGTTTCGCTCCTTAGAGTGAAGGATGCAAATCAGTAAGTTGATCTGAATGACTGCTTTAATCCTGTAATGAATGATTTCTATCCTGAAGAAAGTGGCCATCCATACGAAATTGGGAGCGACTAAATAGTTTCTGAGTACTCAAACAAAAGGTTCTCAGCTCACTTGAACACTTGAGACCTCTTGTTTTCAAGCTGTTGTGGCAGCATGTGTCCAAACCCCTACAGACTTACTATATTTAATGTCAAATTTATTAGTCATTATAATTTTAGACCTGTAGAGCGTAATCAGGCCTCGATCCCAAAAGCCTTATGGATTGTACCTCTCTGAACAAGGCATACTGACTATCCTTTAGTATTTTCAGTGAAACTGCAGGGATACCGATGGCTGGTGCTTTAACCAACTGTTGAGTGTTCTATACCTCCAGCTGGACAAAGCAGTGCATTTGCTGCATGGCAGTGCTGTAGATGACAGGCTTCTACTCCTTTACCAGGAGCATGTGGCCTAATTTGCCTATCTTGAATTCACAGTGGTCATCCCTTCCCTCATGGTTATGGGGAAGGGATGACCTTAGCTGCTTTACTGCAGCTAAGGTCTGATCATTGATAGAGGCATTACTATACTGTTTTGTGCACAGGAAAATGGAAGGCAGAGGATTAAATGGAAAAGCAAGCTTTAACTGTGTGGTCGCGAATTTTGAAGCCATCCTGATAACCTTCTCCTACCAACGATGTGGAGATCCAACCTCTTTAGATCCAATTAAAATCAAGACACTGAAAAAGATGCTCTGGACAAGAGTAGAATTCTTGGAACAGAGTTTAATACACTGAATCATATGAACAGCAGGAAAAATACATACAGACATTTAGCAAGAGAATTACATAGCAGAAAGCAAGCAAAGCAAAACCCTGGGGTATACAGCCTTAAGCACAGACAACAGAGCAACACAGAGACGGACAGAGAGTAACAGCAGAGGGGAAAAAAGTGCTGGGGGTGTCCTCTGGTCCTCTAATATACAGGGACCAGTATCCCCGCCCCCTGCTGCTGAGTAACTTTTCCACCCGTCCAAACACAGCTGCAGGGGTCAGATAGCTGCCAAGGTCTTGGCCAAAGGCCAGTCAGGACTCTAACTACCCCTTGCTCTGGCTTATCACAATAAGTCATGACACGGTCAAACATCGCACATTAATCCTAATTATTAAATCTTACACAGCAAGTGGCACAATCTTATAATATATAATCTTATAACTACATAGGTTACATGCTTAAGACACTTCAGTGTAGTTCAAAGTGTGTGTGTGTGTGTGTGTGTGTGTGTGTGTGTGTGTGTGTGTGTGTGTGTGTGTGTGTGTGTGTGTGTGTGATTATATCGTATGATATTTTATCATGTGTTCAGGATCTCTGTTACAATGTTACTGTTTTGGTTGTGATGCATGAACGACGTTGAGGGTGTATTAGGGAAGGTTAGTTACGGGAGAGTAAATTAATCAGGAGAACTCTCCCCTTACATTAACTGCCCTGTAACTGTACCACCTTAATAAACCTTGGTGAAGTACAATGTCTTGTGTTTAAGACTGTACATGAAAGTTAAAATATATATGTTCAGTGCACATAGATATATAGTGTATATAGTTACATAGTTATACATATCATACAAAAATCCACCACAACTGTCAATAATAAGTTCCAAAAAGTAAATAAGGTAACAGAAGTGCAAAATTATGAAAGGTTTACAGTACTGAAAAGGGAAACACAAGGAGCCAGACAGGTGGAAAGAATCAGGACAATCAGGGTGACACTAAATTAAAAGTTATAATTGGAACTCACCAAGTAAAATAATAAGCAACTGAATATTACCAAAACTAAGACTCATAATCTATAAGAATAATGAAACCATAAAATCAAGGATCCCAAAACACAATGGATAAAAACCAAAACTTTAACAGCATTAAACTTTAAAAATAACTTTTTAAACTGTAAAACAGCAAACCAGAAAAGTTTGTGAACAGGAATCTAGGCTAAAAATATTAAGGAAGAATTCATAACAGGAATCAAACACCAAAACAAGGGGTCATGACAGAATGTACCATTAATTTGCTATTAGAAGGGTTATTTATTTATTTATTTAATGTATTTGTAATTTTATTTATTTATTTATTTGCTTCTGTACAACCCTGCAAGAACCTTGAACTTTGGTCTGAGGTCTTTGAGAAACTAAAGGTAACGGTCTGACTCCAAAAGGCAAAGAGTCAGCAGAGTAACCTGAGTCCTCAATACAATAACTAACAAATTGTCCTTCGCGTATTTCTTTCCATTGGACATCAGTTGAGCCTTTGCCACTCACCTGAGTGTAATACTGTCCCAGAATTCAGACTTTCCGTAGCCACAGCAAGGGTGGTGTATTCTGGGGCTGTTGCTGAAGGATCTTTAAACCTGACCATATTTGCAGGGGACAAATCTCTCAGTGCCTTTTTATAGTGGCAGAAGATCAGAAACAGAAAAAAACCTGGAAAACAAATAAGTTTTAGACAGAGTTTAAGTTTCAAAATGTGGTTTATTGGAGATGCATTATTTCACAGTTTTTAAGACATGCAATGGCACCTCTATGGCGGGGAAGGAGCCTGAGTTAGTGAGTTTGAGAGGTACCAGCGAGATATAGTCGGGCCCACCTCAACGCACGGCGTGGGCTCTGGAACCAGTCTCCTGGAGAGGGGCTGGACTCTGTCTCAGTCTAGAGTTGTCCCTGGTAAGAGGTGGCAGGCTGGGGTGGGTATTCTAACATCTACTCAGCTTGCTGCCTGCCTGTTAGGGTTTCTCCCAGTGGATAAAAGGGTTTGTTCCCTGAGCCTTTGGGTCGAGGAACAGGTCCTGTGCTTATGCGCCGAGTGGCAGTTCAGAGTACTCAGCCTTCTTGGATTCCCTGGGTGGGGTGCTGGAGGGTGCTCCGCCTGGGGACTATGTTGTCATATTGGGAGACTTCAATGCTCATGTGGGCAACGGCAGTGAGACCTGGAGGGGCGTGACTGGGAGGAACAGCCTCCCGGATCTGAACCCAAGCAGTGTTTTGTTCTTGAATTTCTGTACAAACCACTGTTTGGCTATAACGAACACCATGTTCGAAAATAAGAGTGTCCATAAGTGCAAATGGCACCAGGATGCTCTAGGCTGCAGGCCGATTTTGTAATCACATCACCAGACCTGCAGGGCTGAGCCGTCAAATGATCACCACCCGGCGGTGAGTTGGATCAGATGGCGGGGGAGAACACTGGACAGATGTGGCGCA
The DNA here is from genome assembly GCF_057382095.1 of Aulonocara sp. 'chitande type north' Nkhata Bay. Lineage (NCBI taxonomy): Eukaryota > Metazoa > Chordata > Actinopteri > Cichliformes > Cichlidae > Aulonocara > Aulonocara sp. 'chitande type north' Nkhata Bay. Next base: position 23,330,396 of record NC_141365.1, read on the forward strand.
CCTAAAAGTATAGTGAGGGTGTGCTGGGAACACCTAGCAGAGGCCCCAGTCTGCGAGACCTTCAACGCACACCTCTGGCAGAGCTTCAACAGCATTCTGAGGGAGACTTGGGACATTGAATGCAAATGAACCATGTTCAGCACCTCCATTGCCGAAGCCGCTGCGCTGAGCTACGGCCACAGTGTGGTTGGTGCCTGTCATGGTAGTAACCCCCGAAAGTGATGGTGGACACCAGAGGTGAAGGGATCTACCAAGCTGAAGAAGGAGTCCTGTTGGGCTTGGTTAGCCTGTGGGACTTCTGAGATAGCCGATAAGTACCGACAGGCCAAGCAGAACGCGGCTCGAGCAGTGGCTGAAAAACTTGGGTTTGGAAAGAGTTTGGAGAGGCCAAAGAATTTCAGACTGCCTGGAAATTCTGGCAAACCATCAGGCGACTCAGGAAGGGAAAGCGGTGCTCTACCTGCACTGTGTATAAGGCGGGTGGAGCGCTGCTGACTTCGACTGAAAAAATTGTGGGGCAGGAAGGAATACTTTGAGGACGTCTGGCACTTCTTCCGTGAAGGAAGCAGAGTCTGGGGACAAAGGGGATGACCCGCCTATCTCTGGGGGCGAGGTCACAGAGGCAGTTAAACAACTCCTTGGTGGCAGAGCCCCTGGGGTAGATGAGGTCTGCACTGAGTTGATGAAGGCTCTGGATGTTGTAGGGGTGTCCTGTTTGACATGCCTCTACAATGTTGCATGGAAATCAGGGGTGGTATCTCGGGATTGGCAGACCGGGGTGGTGGTTCTCACCTTTAAGAAAGGGAACCGGAGGGTGTGTTCCAATTATAGGGAGATCACACTCCTCAGCCTCCCTGGGAAAGTCTATGCCAGGGTGCTGGAAAGGAGAGTCCATCCGTTAATCGAACCTCGGATACAGGAGGAACAATGCAGTTTTCGTCCTGGTCGTGGAACACTGGACCAGCTCTTTACCCTCTCAAGGATACTTGAGGGTGCATGGGAGTTTGCCTTGAAGGTGCATGGGGTCTACATGTGTTTTGTGGACTTGGAGAAGTCATTCGACCGTGTCCCTCGGAGTGGGGGGTGCTCCAGGAGTATGGGGTGTGTGGCCCATTGCTACGGGCCATTTAATCCTTATACAACCGTTGCAAGAGCTTGGTCCGCATAGCAGACAATAAGTCGGACTAGTTCCTGGTGGGTGACGGGCTCTGCCAGGGCTGCTGTTTGTCACCAATTATGTTCATAATTTTTATGGATAGAATTTATAGGCACAGCCAAGTGACGGAAGGCTTTGACTTCGGTGGTTTCAGAATCTCATCTCTGCGTTTTCGCGAATGATGTGGTTCTTTTGGCTTCACCTGGTGATGGCCTCCAGCTCGCACTGGAACGGTTCGCAGCCGAGTGTGAAGCAGTGGGAATGAGAGTTAGCACCTTTAAATCTGAGGCCCTGGTCCTCAGCAGGAAAAGTGCCCACTCTGAGTCGGGGACAAGTTCCTGCCCCAAGTGGAGGAGTTCAAGTATCTTGGGCTACGTTCACACTTAGGGATGGGTACCGTTTATGTCAGAACCGGTGCCATGATGGCACCGGTTCTGACATAAACGGTAGTAACCAGACCGAAAAGCAGCGCACATTTCGGTGCTTTATTTCGGTGCTTTTTTTTCCTGAGCTGTGATACACTTCTAGCCAATCATTTTACGTTTCCCAGGATAGTAGGCGGGGCCAGGTACGTACGTTCAGTTAGAGCAGAGCTACAGATTAAAAATGTCCAAGGCGAAGCGGTCAAAAGTCTGGCTGTACTTCACAGCAAAATATGCAAACTCAGCAGCCTGCAACAAGTGCTTTAAGCTGATACTGTGATACTGTCAAAGGAAGTAACACCTCAAATCCGATGAAACACCTGGCGACGCATAGCGTTTTTTTAAAAGCCGAGAAATGCGCCGTATTTGATAGCTTGCTGCGAGACCTCACACTGTGCACGTTGGGTGGGTTGCCAGTTATCGGACCCGGAGCAACATCCCCCAAAAACCCGAAGAATAGAGTCCTGGCCCCTAGCCCTGCCAGTGTAGCAGAAATGATGATGATGATGATGATGATGGCAGCAGCAGCCGTTCTTTTCTGCGTGAGTAGCTAAATGTTGTTCGAGTGTAATTTACGTTGAGTAGGCTAACCACGTTATTACATTAATGCATGTAAGGTGAACTAGCAAACATGATCATAGCTACATGCGGCTGTCCTCTTGTTTGATGGCAGATACTCCCTTCACCCTGGCCAAAAAGGCTAAAATGACCAAAGAAAAAGTGGGAAACAGCTGAACATGAGAGGTTTTTGGACAAAGTTTGTGTTTTTTTTCCATTGTTTAAGCACTGCTTCCAGCCAAGAGTGATACCATATATGCCCCATAGCTGCAGAAAAGGCTAACATTGTTATCTTTTTACAAAAAAAAAACAAAACAGCTGAACATGAGAGGTTTTTGGACAAAGTTTGTGTTCTCCATTCTTTAAGCACCGGTTCGAGCACCGTTTAAGCACCGGCACCGTTTCAAAAGTACCGATTTGGCACCGGTATCGGATAAAACCTAAACGATACCCATCCCTATTCACACTGCAGGCGTAAGTGCAGCAAATCCAACTTTTTTGACCCTGTGCGACCCATATCCGATCATGGTATGACAGTGTGAACGGCACAAATCCGATATTTTCAAATCATCCGATCTGGGTCACTTTCGTATGTGGTACTGAATCCGATACATACCTGATGTTTTAGAAAGCGACTGCTGTTTGAATGGTCATGTCGCATTAAATCTGTCTTTTATGTCACTGACATAAAACAGACGCCAATTATCAGTGCCGGAGAAGCGCCCGAGAAGACATCGCAAATGCTTCCTGGCCATCCCGTGTAGATGTTAGTGAAACAGTTGGGAAGACAGCGTTGGAGAAACGTGAAAATTTTATTTGTACTGTATAATCTGCAGATTCTGACAGAAATCAGCAACTATCATTTGAAGCACCGCTCCTCTCTAAAACAGCAATAAGAATAATTATTGGGCCATATGTAAATAACAAAATAACTTTATAACTTAAAGCAAAACTGGGAAACGTAAAGTCCGAAACCAGTCTTTATATTAAGGGCCAACAGTCAAACAATATTTTTTGGTCTGGATCTAAACAGAGCGCGTTGTGTGTGACATCTTCTTTTGCGCATGCGGGCCGCTTTGAGGGTTCACACTAGAGCGCGTTTGCGGTCACATTTTATTTGTAGTGTGAACAAGCAGACAAAAAAATCGGATTTGATCAAAAAAATCGGAATTGAGCATTAAGACCTGCAGTGTGAACGTAGCCTTGGAGTCTTATTCATGAGTGACGGGAGAAGGGACGAATTGGTGCTCCAACTCCAGTGATGTGGACCTGTTTGTTGTTTGTTGTGGTTCTTGTTGAGAACCGGTTCCCACTGTTTCAATTCCTTGGAATTGTTTGCCATTTTTGCAAACGATTCCCTTATCAATTCCAGTCGCCCCGAATGACATCACCACGTTGCGGAGCATCATTTACCTGGCAGGAAACATGGCGCCTTTAAGCGGCTCAAACGCTAAAAAGTTTGGTTATACTTTATGAGAATGGATGACAACAGGGCAACTTGCAATACTTGCAAAGTAGATATTTCATTTAAAGGAGGAAACACTACAAATATGCAAAAGCATTTGCTCACAAAACACACGATAACCTTAAATGAATGTCGTGTTTTTAATTCCGCTCCAGACTCGTGAATCTCAACCCAGCAGCAGCGGTAACGTTTGCACGTCCTCTCCTGTTAATGCGGCAGGTAAATAATCAACTAACAGTGCATATTATGTCTGCCTTATTACAAAACCTGCCATTACTGTGCGCTGCATTTAGGTGACCATGATGAGAAAGACAGAGTCTGGCTGGCGCTCGCTGGCAGTTCTCACTGCAGTCTACCGGTAGCATCTCCTTTCAGGCCAGGATAGACTAATGTCACAGAGCAGTGGCAAACATCTATTTGCCACAGCAGATGCCCTGATTTTCGGTAAGTGAATGTGTTTAATTGTAGGCAGGGACATTACTGCATATTCTTGTGTAATTGCTACAGAATAATTTATGTTATACTTTGTTATTGCTACAGAAGAATATTTATTTTATTATTTTACATTTACAATTTTTTTCCCCGTGGACCCTGTGACACCACATTGCAGAGCCATAGGCTGCATCTCTTAAGATCTCACTGTTGGGTTTGTAAGGCCATGCTACTCCTAAATTTCTATCTTGTTCAAAGAGAAGATATAAAACAAAATTCTAAGCTAATCGACCTTAGTGTTCTCCTTTTTAAAAAAAAGAATCGATAAGAGAATCAATAAAGAACCGAATTGTTAAACAGAATCGAAAATGGAATTGGAATCGTGAAAATCTTATCAATACCCATCCCTACTCAGAATACAGCCGCTTCTCCTCCACATCGAAAGGAGCCAGTTGAGGTGATTCAGGCATCTGACAGAAGGAATCGATGGATGGATCAATGGGCTTCTTACAACAAGGAAAGGGTGGAACCTAAAAATTTCTTTACCAGTAATTAAGATGTTGTAGAATAAGGAGGGGATGTTTTTCTCATTATATTTTAATATTTTAATATGGCATTATTAGTTCATTAGAAGTATATAACCAGCTTTGCATTAAGCATAAATTGAAGTTTTTGACCTTACATTATTCTTTGCATTACAGTGATGGTGATAACTTTAGTTTGATCTTTTCTTACAGGTACCAGAATAATAACATGATTTTCCATTGCAGATGTAACCATGATCATTCCATACACATTGCAGTTTGTTGCTTATTCTAGAGTTGTGCTTAAGGTAATTAAAGGTTAAAAGCTACAGCCAGCGCGAGTCTGGCTGATCTATGGAGGGCAAAGGCTTTGAGCTTGGAAGGCCGCACGCGCTTACACAGCACTTATAAGATGTTATTCTTGGTGATTTTGTGCTTAGTCATGTTTTAATATGTTTTAAGTAGAAGTAGCTGATCCAGCAATATTCATTTAATATTATATACTTGATTTAGAGCAATACACACTGATGGTCTTAACAAATGAAAGAGTCCTTGTAGCTGCCATGTTGTGTCTTAGCAGGGTACAGACGGTTCCAGGAGACGGGGGCAGTCAGCGTCTGCCCTCGGGAAGGAGACAATGTTATTCTTTGTGTTAAATAAAATTGTCAACATTGATTGTATTACACCTGTCACTACGCATGAGGGGGCGTTCTAATACCCTGATTTCATAAAACTATGGTGATGTGTTTTTTGAGATGAGATCTGAGACTGTCTGCATACAGTGTCCATCTCCCACGTGTGTGATCATTAAATCATCGTTTGACTCAACCCGACCGGACCAGTGTTGTTATTGTGGGTTTTTCCTCTGGTGTCCATCCCCAATATTTTGAACCTTAACAATGTGCTAACACATTTGGTATTTACTATCAAAAGTGTAGCATCACATTGGTCAGTGGATCTGAGGTTTAACAAAAACTCAATTGTTTCTTTTGTGAAATAGAATAATCATGTAACACTTACACAGCAGTGGCAGCACCACCATTATCCCAATACTTGCAGGTCCTAATTGCACTCTTTTGACTGGCTGATTATTGCCATCCCATTTTCCACACACAACTCCATCCTCACACGTGCATACTCGAACCCAGACGCTCTGTGGTTCTGGGCAGGCCTTTCCCTGCTGATCTTTAATCACCAGTTCCACCTCATAGATACCCGGCCACATGAAGTTTTGAGCCCGCAAGATAGCCGCAGTATCTGTCAGAAACCACACAGAGATGTTACACATGTACAGAATGAATACATATTATTCCTGAAATGACAATCTAACAGATTAAATTAAATAGAATTAAATTCATTTGAAATCAGTTTTATTTACATAACACAGCGTGTTTGAAATTCTACAGCAAAGAGCCTACAGTATTAGAGAGAACGCCAGCAATCGGATGATGGCCTATGAGCAGCACATGGTGATGGTGGGGTGGAAGAAAACACAAAAGTTATCATCCCGCTCGTTGGGGGCACATGGGAAGTGAAAAGAGAGTGTAAGGAAGAAATGCTCATCATGGGAAGACCCCCACCCTTTAACAGCACAACATTAGCAATGGTTCAGGGGGACATGATGTAGTCCTAACTATAAACTTTATCAAAAAGAAAAGTTTGAAGGCTAAAAAGTCTAGAAGATCTCTGCTTCCCCAAGCCAAACAGTTAGGTGGTTAGACAACAGAAAGCTGAAAGTTGTCTCACCATTCTACTTTAAGAAATTCTAGTAACAACAAGTAAACTTGCAGTCTGAGAGTAAAGTCATCTGTTAGGTTAATATGATGCTGTTAGGTGATAGGGTCTAAATAGACCCTATCACCTAATAGCGAAATATTCAAGACCTATGTGAGAAAGATTTGAAAAAAAAATCTGGATTTAACAGGGAGCTGATGAAAAGAAGCTAATACAGGAGAAACATTATCTCTCTTTCCAATATTGCTAGTGTTCTTACTGCAGTTTTTCACTGACTGAAGGCTTTTCAGCAAGCTTTTAGACCAACCTGATAATAAGGAATTATTATCTGAGCAAGCAAGGTAAACAGTGCTTACCAAGTGAAATCTAAAAACAGACACCAACTAACACCAGCCAAAGTAAAGATAATCTCTCCTTATATATCAATAGGCATTCTTTGTGATAAAGCTTCTATCATCATTCTATCATCAGCAGGAGGATAGCTAATCAGGGCTAAGTTACTCTGGCCCACATCAGCTACATGGATTTCTTCTTTTTTTTGCAACTATTTTCAACAGGACTCTAAGGTAGAGAATGCTACGCATACAATTTGCAGGTCATTGAGCAAAATGGGGATTTGAGAAGGCACATGTACTGTAGTTCATGATAGGAAATATGTCACTCTGTAAAATAGTGTACGCTTAACAAGACCAACTAGTGGGACACCATTGTGCATTAAATCAGAACAGGACAAAACACAAAGAGGAAGTGCAGAATACCACAACTTTTTGGTAGTCCACTGGAGATCGACAAGTTTACTGGTAGTATAACCTCTTATTTGTAAAATAAAAAAAACTGAAGTAAATTTGCTTTACAAAATGTGGAAAACAGAAATATAAGTTGATAAACTAAATTCCAACATATCATGCATTTATACTGAACAAAAATATAAACGCAACACCTTTGTTACTGCTCCCATTCCCCATGGGATGGACGTAGAGACCTAAAATTCATTCCAGATACACAATATAACCATCCCTCCCAAACAGTGGTCACAAATCAGTCCAAATGTGTGGTAGTGGGCACATCTGCTATATTGAGATAATCCATCCCACCTCACAGGTGTGCCACATCAGGATGCTGATCTGACATCATGAGTAGTGCACAGGTGTACCTCAGACTGCCCACAACAAAAGGCCACCCTGGAATGTGCAGTTTTTTGCACTATTGGGGGTCTGGGGACCCAGAACCGGTCAGTATCTGGTGTGACCACCATTTGCCTCATGCAGTGCAACACATCGTCGCATGGAGTCTATCAGATTGTCAATTGTGGCCTGTGGAATGTTGGTCCACTCCACTTCAATGGCTGTGCGAGGTTGTTGGATATTCGTGCGAACTGGTACACGCTGTCGTATACGCCGGTCAAGCACATCCCGAACATGCTCAATGGGTGACATGTCCGGTGAGTATGCTGGCCATGCAAGAACTGGGACATTCTCAGCTGCCATCTGCCCTGAACAATGTGAACCATGATTCATCCGTGAAGCGCACACCTCTCCAACGTGCCAGACGCCATCGAATGTGAGCATTTGCCCACACAAGTCTGTTACGGCGACGAGCTGGAGTCAGGTCAAGACCCCGATGAGGACGACGGGCATGCAGTTGAGCGTCCCTGAGACGGTTTCTGACAGTTTGAGCAGAAATTGTTTGGTTGTGCAAACCAATTGTTCCAGCAGCTGTCTGGGTGGCTGGTCTCAGACGATCTTGGAGGTGAACCTGCTGGATGTGGAGGTCCTGGGCTGGTGTGGTTACACGAGGTCTGCGGTTGTGAGGCTGGTTGGATGTGCTGCCATATTCTCTGAAACGCCTGTGGAGACGGCTTATGGTTGAGAAATGAACATTCAATGCACGGGCGACAGATCTGGTTGACATTCCTGCTGTCAGCATGCCAGTTGCACGCTCCCTCATTGCTTGTGGCATCTGTGGCATTTTGCTGTGAGACAAAACTGCACATTCCAGGGTGGCCTTTTGTTGTGGGCAGTCTGAGGTACACCTGTGCACTACTCATGATGTCAGATCAGCATCCTGATGTGGCACACCTGTGAGGTGGGATGGATTATCTCAATATAGCAGATGTGCCCACTACCACACATTTGGACTGATTTGTGACCACTGTTTGGGAGGGATGGTTATATTGTGTATCTGGAATGAATTTTAGGTCTCTACGTCCATCCCATGGGGAATGGGAGCAAAAACAAAAGTGTTGCGTTTATATTTTTGTTCAGTGTATGTATATATTTATTATATTTTTCTATTGTATTTATTCTATTGTATATTTAACTAGATACATTTGAAATGATTGGAAGTAATTTCCTCACCATTTAGATTCTCCATGTGCCATTTCCCTTTAGTATTTTCTGGGATAATCTCAAACTTAAAAGGAGGTCCATTAGGATATGCATCCTCATTGTTAGCATTCACAATAACAGAATTCTCAGTGGTGCACATAGTCTTGATGTCACTGGTCACGATAGGGCAGTGGTCATTAAAATTTTCCAACTGGATGGCTATGGTACCAGTAGCTGTTTTAGCAGGTGTTTCTGTGATGTAAAAACAGAAATAATAATATATAATTCATCACTTTTTTTTTCTTTTTTTTGGTTTTTCCTTTCTTCAGAGGGAGGCTAATGGCATTCATTCTGTACCTTTTGTAATGCAGAGTACTTTGGCAAAATATGTCCCATTGACCAGGTATGAAGACTCCCTGTCAGGTATCCTGTTGAGTTTGATCTCAGCTGTCTCTGGGTCAATAGTCAACCAGTTATCTGGGTCTGAGCCTTTGGCATACCTACATCAGAGATAGGCCACAAACCAGTTATTATTGTACTTAGGAAGAGAAGATAACATGTAATTCTTGTTTCATGTGTATGCACTGACCTGACATTCTCAGCCAGTTCTCCAGTATCTTGATCTATTGCAGGATTGCTAGCAACAACATCTGTAATGTTGAAGGAGGTGTCTTTCTTGGAGATGGCTATAGCTTTGACTTTGGGATCAAAATGTGGCCCCTCAGGCTGGTTCTTTACATTGATTTTGATGGGATAGATTTTATATTCTCCCCCCCATTGCCAAAATGATCCTCCAGAAAAAGGTGGGGCCTTGTTCCTTACAGTTAACCCCAATACAAAGTTCTTCACATTCTCATAATCCACAGGCTGTGAAATGGCAGACATAAAGAATAAAACTGAAATAGTGGATCGTGTAAATAAAAGTATGTCATGTATTATGAGTGTATATGTCCTCATGTAAGGGGCATCCTGCCAGCATTTAATAAATGCATCTCACAATAGACTGCATAACATAAATTTCTTTGAAATTTTGTCTGCTGTACCTTATCAAGCATTAAGATGCCCTTGTTGGTGTTGGGGTCTGTTTTAATGCTGAAATACCCGCCTTCATTGCCTCTGACAATATTAAAGACAGCTTTCCAGTTGTCTGTGGCCTTCAGATCTAGGTCCTCTGCTTGGATCCTCATCACCTCCACACCTTGTATGTTCCCCTCAATGCTTCCTTCATACTGCAGTGGAACACTTAAAAGTTATTTCAACATTTTTTATGACACTTAATGTGTTATTTCCTGAAATCATCTAAAAAGGCCTTTGGAAGCATATTCTAACACATTGAACACAAAGTATTCAATTCAATTCAATTTTATTTATATAGCGCCAAATCACAACATAAGTCGCCTCAAGGCGCTTCATAGATACAGAGAAAAACCCAACAATCATATGACCCCCTATGAGCAAGTGGGAAGGAAAAACTCCCTTTTAACAGGAAGAAACCTCCGGCAGAACCAGGCTCAGGGAGGGGCGGCCATCTGCTGCGACCGGTTGGGGTGAGAGAAGGAAGACAGGATAAAAGACATGCTGTGGAAGAGAGACAGAGGTTAATAACAGATATGATTCAATGCAGAGAGGTCTGTTAATACATAGTGAGTGAGAAAGGTGACTAGAAAGGAAAAACTCAGTGCATCATGGGAATCCCCCGGCAGCCTATGTCTATTGCAGCATAACTAAGGGAGGATTCAGGGTCACCTGGTCCAGCCCTAACTATATGCTTTAGCAAAAAGGAAAGTTTCAAGCCTAATCTTAAAAGTAGAGATAGTGTCTGTCTCCCGAATCCAAACTGGAAGCTGGTTCCACAGAAGAGGGGCCTGAAAACTGAAGGCTCTCCCTCCCATTCTACTTTTAAATACTCTAGGAACAACAAGTAGGCCTGCAGAGCGAGAGCGAAGTGCTCTAATAGGGTGATATGGTACTACAAGGTCATTAAGATCAGATGGGGCCTGATTATTTAAGACCTTGTATGTGAGGAGCAGGATTTTGAATTCAATTCTGGATTTAACAGGAAGCCAATGAAGGGAAGCCAAAACAGGAGAAAGATGCTCTCTCTTTCTAGTCCCTGTCAGGACTCTTGCTGCAGCATCTTGGATTAGCTGAAGGCTTTTCAGGGAGTTTTTCGGACATCCTGATAATAATGAATTACAGTAGTCCAGCCTGGAAATAATAAATGCATGAACTAGTTTTTCAGCGTCACTCTGAGACAGGATATTTTTAACTTTAGAGATGTTGTGCCAATGGAAGAAAGCAGTCTTACATATTTGTTTAATATGTGCGTTGAAGGACATGTCCTGGTCAAAAATGACTCCAAGGTTCCTCACAGCATTACTGGAGGCCAAGGTAATGCCATCCAGAGTAAGAATCTGGTTAGATACCATATTTCTAAGCTTTTCAGGGCAGAGTACAATAACCTCAGTTTTATCTGAATTAAGAAGCAGAAAGTTAGCGGCCATCCAGGTCTTTATGTCTTTAAGACATTCCTGCAGTTTAACTCATTGGTGTATATCATGTTAATATAGAGGACTGTGAGGAAGAGAAGTACCTGCTCTTTTTCAAGAGTGGGAAGGTTGTTGTTCACATCACGGATGTTTATAGTAACATTGCCTGTTCCAGTGTTTCCTTCTGGTAAACCTTTTAGGTCTTGGCCTCTTACAGTCAGAATGTACTGACCACATTTCTGAAATCAGAAGATTGTATGCTGTATATTACAAGACCATAAGAGCAACTGAAGAAATGTGTGGGCTGTCCAAAGTTAGACTCTCAGACAAATTTGTAAAAGGGACACATTGGGGTGAATTCATTGTTATGGTTGTGGTTTGCTGATCAAAAGGTTAAGCATTAACGTTACAGTCCCATATACTGCTGCAGTTAAGCTCATTGTCTATCATCAACAGAGTTGCATATTATTGCTGACCCTGCACATTAACTTGAGTGGCTTGTGATACTTAATTTAGTTTTAGTTAGCTAGTTACTTTTGCTCTAACACCTTGTTGAATGAAAGAGATGCATTACATTTTTTTAATCTAATCATACCTCTCTCTCCAGAAGAGGCTTTTTAACAAAGATGGAACCATCATCTCTGTTAATGTAAAACATATCGTCAGGTGGATTCTGATTAATGATGGTGTAGGAAATCACAGAACGTAAAGACCATGGTTCATCAGCATCAGTTGCTGTTACTTTCATCACAAAACTACCTGAAAAACAGCATGAAATGAAACAGTCATAAAACCTAAAACAAGCAAAAAGAATGGCATTAAATGGCATTGTTTGTTTTCTTGTGATGTAAAACAATGACTTACTTTCCACTAGAGCTTTAACTTGTAAAAGTTTAAGTCATCTGTAACACTATTTACTCAATATACTGGCAAAACTTTTAGAGGCTTTTATAGATTCTTACAAATATAAACTTAACTATATAAGAATTCAGACACATTTGTTAACTACAGACTGCATTTAACCTTACATGATAACTCAATGTTTTTTATGCTATCACCTTTAGCAGGTCATTGTAAAAATTTGATCACCCTGCAAATACAAAGCCACAATGCTTTGTAACGTTGGGTTGTGTTGTGTGGTTGAGAAGAGGCGGCAAAACACCTAGCAGGCTAGGCGGAAGGATACACACCCACACTGGTATCAGTAATCCACGGTGGTTCTTTAATACGCATTCTTCAGCAACCGTATAAAAGCCCGGCTGAACGGCTGCGGCTCAACAACAAAATGCCCAGCGTTCATACAACCCAAGCGTTGCAAACAAAACAAAAAAAAGGGTCTCAAAAAGAAAACATAAGTCCGTCCCTCGTTAAGCACGAGCGTGAAGGCACGTGTCCTCATAATCACAGAGAGAGAAAACGAGAGAGCAGTGGCACATACTGATGACACCATCAACCCTCGACTTGGGTGTCTTAAAGGGACACCACACCATAACGGCTGTTACATATTCCCCCCCGGTTAAACAAAGGCTGTCCCCAGCCGAACACAGCAAAGGTACAGTTCAAACTTAACCAGCCTCCATACATGGTCAGCAGGATAAGACGTCAAAACCAAAATAGGGGAATGTACAGTCCAAAATTGACAAACTGGCATACATGACAGTGTCCCACATGGTGAATGCCCATTCAAATAAATGTCAAAGAAAGAAAATAAGCTTAGGACAGCCAGGACAATGACAGAATGAAATTCCCTCTTATTGTTACATTGCGTTTCCACCGTTTTCCCAAAAATTACAACAGTAAGCATGAACATATCACCACAACATGAAAACAGTGCCAACATGAATCGTAGAAAACTCAAACAACGGTCCTGTGACAACAGCAGACCACATGAAACACATCAGAAAGCAAACAAGGTCACTTTATGTTAAATCTGTCAGTATGAAAAGGGTTGGTCCACCTATTGACCGACCAGTCAGCGGTGACCCTAGGAACTCGTCTTGGTCTGAGGTCATAAGAACCTCTAACAGCACACCCATCGGCAGCAGGAGGTGAACTGTTAACCTCTGTCTCCAGAGCAACGTCAGCAGTCTCTTGGAAAGAGTTCTGGTCCACGACAAGCGGGGCAGCGTCAGCACAGTCAAAGCCAGTCTCAGCAGGGGCGTTGCTAAAGACCGTGGGAGTTGCGTCAACCGCGTCACAGTCAATGCGGCCCGGGACTGAAAGAGCAGGAGGCAAACTGCTGTCCGGGACACTGAGATCCAAAGCTGCTGTAGCATTTAGCTTCGCACGCTGGCTAGACAAAGCCGAGTCCCAGGTATGGAATGGTTGCATGTTCGCAACATGAAAAACTCCCACTCTCTCCCCAGTGTCCACTGTGGTGAGAGAGTAATTCACATCCGACATCCTCTTGGAGATGCGGTAGGGACCCGTGTAAAGCGGGGCCAACTTAGCAGAAAAGTTGGATGAAGCGTCTGATTTTGGGTGTGACTTTACCCTGACGAGGTCCCCAACTTCATAAGAAACCGTGCGACGTCTCAGATCATAGTAGCGCTTTTGCCTTTCATGACTCTCTCCGAGCACCACGCGAGCATGTTCATGAGCATCCCGAAGCGAAGCTCTCAGGTTATCTGAGTGGGGCGTTTCCGGGTCGCTCAGTCCCTCCCAGGAGGGTTGAGTGACAAGGTCCAAGGGCGTGTCCAACTCTCGCCCATACAGCATCATGGACGGGCTCAAGCCTGTGCTCTCATGAGGCGCAGTGCGGAGTGCAAAACAGATCTGGGGAAGATACTTGTCCCAAGAGGTGTGTTTATCCCCAACATAGGCTCGAATGGCCGTTTTCAAAGTGCGATTTACACGCTCAGTTGCATTCGTTTGAGGATGGTATGCAGTTGTTAGTCTGTGTTCAGTCCCAAGAGTCAACAAAACATGCTCAAAGAGGTCACTGACGAAAGGCGTTCCCCTATCAGAAATAAGGTGGGAGGGAGAACCATGTCGGGCAAAAATGTCAGTAATGAACTTGTTCGCAGCAACTTGAGCAGTGGCTTCTCTCACAGCACTCACCTCGACCCATTTTGAGAAATAGTCCACAAAAACAAGGATATAAGCATTCCCCCTTTGTGTGCGGGGCAGTGGGCCAACATAGTCCACCCCTGCGTACTCCAATGGTCTTTGTGGCTGGATAGGGACCATAAGGCCTCCTGTTTTTCTTTGACTCGGCTTAGTGGTTTGACACGAACAACATGAGACCACATACTTTTTCACGTCAGAGTTCATGTGTGGCCAGAAGAATCTGAGACGCAAGCGTGCCAGCGTTTTTGCAATGCCCAGGTGTCCAGCTGTGGGATGATCGTGGTAATATTTGAGCAGATAACCACGGAGGGCAGTAGGAGCAAACAGTTTAAGCTGCTTGAGTGGGTGGAGACCACACTTTGTCTTTGGGTCGAGGAAATAGAGGAGACTGTCATGGACAACGTACTGTTCCAGATCTTGATTATTCTCCCCCGTTTGTTGGTCAGTTTCCAGTTGATTGAGCAACGGGCCTGTGACTGGGTCCTCAAGCTGCAGCTGACGAACATGCGGGCGGTCCGAAACAATCACAGAAGGTAGAGCACGAAGGTCCATGCTCCCAATCACGGCATAGGGAGGGAGAAGATCAATGGGGGCATCCACATCTGGTAGAGGATTACGGGAAAGGGCATCGGGCACCTTATTACGTTCTCCAGGTTTGTGGATGATGCTGAAGTCAAAGTCTTGAAGGCGCAGAGACCACCGAGCAAGCCTGCCAGAGGGATTCGGTCGAGACATCAACCACTTGAGGCTGCTGTGGTCGGTGTAAATGGTTACGTGCAAGCCTTCGACATAGGGTCGGAAATGTTCCAAGGCCCAGATCACGGCCAGACACTCCTTCTCTGGAGTTGAGTAGGGCTTTTCCGATTTGTGCATAGCCCGGCTAGCAAATGCTACAGCAACGTCTTTGTCATCCTCATCTTTTTGCATTAATGCTGCCCCAAGACCAGCATCGCATGCATCAGTGTGAATGAAGAATGGACGCGAAAAATCTGGGAACCTGAGGACCGGCGCTGAGGTTATTGAATGTTTCAGAAAGTCCACAGCTGCCTGGCACTTGTCATCCCAGTGAAACTGCACGTCCTTTTTAGTGAGGGCGAAGAGTGGCTCTGCATGGTGGGCATAGTCCTGCACAAAGCGGCGATAGTAGCCAGTCAGGCCAAGGAACTGTCGCACCTGCTTTGTTGTGGTCGGCACTCTGAAGTCAGTCACAGCTCTCACCTTGTCAGGGTCAGGATGAATGCCAGCCGGCGTAACCCGATAACCAAGGAAGGTGAGTTCTGAAAGGCAGAATTGGCATTTGCTCAGCTTTAAAGAGAGGCCAGCAGACTGAAGCCTACCAAGGACCTCTTTTAAGTCAAGCAGGTGTTGCTCAAAGGTCGGTGATGCGACAACAATGTCATCTAGATACACCGCGCAGGACTTATAAATCAGGCCAGCTAGAACATTGTTCATAAGCCGCTGAAAAGTCGCAGGGGCGTTACACAGGCCGAAAGGAAGGACTCTGAACTGAAACAGGCCACAGTGCATGATAAAAGCAGTCTTTGGTTTAGCTTCTTCAGCAATGGGGACCTGCCAGTAACCTCGAGCAAGGTCTAGTGTTGTGAGAAATTTCCCTCTCGACAGAAAGTCAAGTGATTCATCCACCCGCGGGAGTGGGTAAGAATCCTTCACGGTCAGCTGATTCAGACCACGGAAGTCAACACAGAACCGTGGTTCGCGGGGGGGTTTGTTCACAATGACCACGGGGGCTGCCCATGGTCCTGATGCAGGTTCGATGATGTTATCCTGTAGCATTTTTTTCACTTGCTCTTCTATGATTTGCTTTTTAGCTGGTGAGGTGCGGTATGGTGGCAAGTTAACAGGCTTTGCATCCCCAGTTACGATGACATGTTCTGCCAGAGAAGTGCGACCAAGGTGGCCATCAAACAGGTCACCAAAACTATTTAACAACTCCAACAGTTCTTCCCGTTCCTCAGAATCCAAGTTAGCTTCTCCAGCCTTATCATGGAGCTGCGGGGTGTTCTGCAGGGTCATAGTTCCACACTCAAGATCAGCTTCCACAAAGCCATTTTCACAGAGTTCATCAAGACATGGGGGATTATCATCCATAATTACAGTTCTTGTTGGGACATGTATTGTCAGTGAAGTGCGAGTCATGAAGTCCATCCCAAGAACAAAGGGGGATGACAGGTCCTGCACTATCAGAAACCGCTGATAGACTCGCTTGCCCATAAATCCAATGGTCAGCCAGGTTATTCCTAATGGACTGCAGTTGGTGCCATTGGCCAGTCTTATTGGAGGAGAATCCCCCGAATTCTCTAATGACTGGTTTCGGTGTCTCTCAGATAATAGGTCTGCATTTACTGCTGAAAGAGATGCCCCTGTATCTAGTGTGGCATCCAGAGCCGCCCCATTAAAGTTCACTTTAACTCTGAGAGGGGTGTTCCACGATGCTTGCGAAGTTCCATCTTCAACGTGATTGAGCACTGGTGGCACACTTTGATTTGACAAAGACGATGAGGGCTGAGTTATTGGTTGGGGGGAGGGTTGCCCCTGTGAAACACTCTCCCCCCCCTGAAGTTTCCCGGCCTCCTGCCCGTTGCTCTCGTCTCCCTGACCCCGCCAGTTTCATCTGGATCCGCAGGCTGAGTTACTGGATGTTGGTCAGGAGACAGCGTTTGGGGAAGCTCCGGAGCCATCCTGGGAGAGTGTCGAGCTCCCTGAAAATCAGTGGAACAGTTAGGGCACGTACGAGAGGTAACACCAGGCATGGCACATTTGAAACAGCGGGGTCCTCCCTCAGTTCTGTTTTTCGGCTGAGCTCGGGAGGGCCGTGAAAGGTTAGTGCCAAGAACAGAATGCAGCTCGTGGGCACGCAGCACTAGATCAATTACTGACTTTACAGGCGTTCCGTACAGTGCTACTCTGTACTTCTCCACTGCGTGGTTACAGATGAGCTCAATTTGCTCCAGTTCAGATGGTGGGTTCCTCAGTCTCCTAAATTCACTGAGCATGTGGGCAACAAACGTTGGCAGAGGTTCTTCGGGGTGCTGGAAACAGTCCAGGATGCCTCTCAAAATCTGCTCCTGGTTGTCAGCAGGCAAGAAGACGGTTCTGAAAAGTTCACAAAACTTAGCCCATGTAGATACGTGAGGAATGAGCACATTAGACCACTTTCTTGGTTCCTTAGCTAGGAAGTGTGGCAGCTCTCTGAGGATTTGGGCGTCTGTTAGGTCTAAGGAGGTTTTATAAGCAGCAACAGACTGCAGCCATTCTTCTGGGTGAAGGCTGCCATCATTAGCGAACACCTTGGGCTCCAATTTGGCTTGGTGCAATGCCGCAGCAAGGACTCTGGTTGTATTAATTAGCTCCAGTGAATCTGAGTGGGATTGGGACAAGGCTCTGGCGGGCTGCGTGGGGCCAGGTGTTGAGATAGATTGTTGCGTTTCCCTGGTTGGCAGGCCTGGCACATATGGGGTAGAGGAGGCCTGAGGAAAAGGGTGAGTAATCTGGGCAGCTGGCACTTTTGGGACTGGTCGTTTTTGTTGAGTCCACTGCTCCAGAATATTCCTCTGGAGGTCCAAAGAGTCATGAAGACACTGCTGAAGCATATCAACCTCTGCTTGCAGACTTTGCACTTTATGCCCAAGGTCAGCAGTACTATGTCTGGCAGTAAGTCGGTTGGGGTGTAACATAAAGTCTATATCATCACACATGTCATTCAAGTCAGGATGAGTAGCCATAATACACACTTATCAAAGACCCAAATCTATACAAGGTAGCAGTTAAGCAGAAATCAACTTCAGTTCTGGTCACACAAAAGTATATGAAACATGTGAATTCTGAAGTTTAGCTACACATGTCTTATCTGACTTTGAAACGTGGAGGTGGAAGGAGCAAACACCCTGGATCAAAAGCATTTAGGTGTAAAATAGATCCAAACTTACGAGTAACTGAGTATGAGCAACACCTTTTCAAGTCAGATGCACTTTAAACAGCATTTCAATAAGGACAGTTAAGCCAGTGAGAATCAATAGCAAATCAGTTTGAAATATAGACAGCGTTCTTTTTTTTTTTAAAATACACTCACTACATCAGTTCGGCGATTTTCCAGAGGACACCAGACTTGTCCAGTCCTGACGCGGTATAGAGGTTTGTCCCGTGGAAAAGTTCCCACTTGCAGAGACCGTACGAACGAAGCAAAGTCTGCAGCGTGAGCTCAGCTGGCGAGGAAGAAAAAAAAAATCCGGTGCGCTTTACTCCGCTTACATGTACGTCAGAAACTATGAAGAAACGGCATCCATCTCGCGTCCAAGTAGCGTGAATCCACGTTAATCCAAAAATGTCGCAGTAAAGGCGTTCGGCAGATGACGATAATACATCCCGAAAACAGCGCTGCGGCGGCTTCACTCGTTGCCGTAGAAACACACTTCCGTGATCCGGCGAATCGGACGTCCGCGTCGAGGCCAGCCTGGTCTGTTCTCTCGAAGTATGGCAGGCTACTACTAGCTCTACTTTGCCGCTATGTACCTTTCAGTGTATCAATCATCCGCTGCTCGAAGATACTGCATACTGAGGTCCAAGAGAAGATGTTCGGGCGCCATTTTGTAACGTTGGGTTGTGTTGTGTGGTTGAGAAGAGGCGGCAAAACACCTAGCAGGCTAGGCGGAAGGATACACACCCACACTGGTATCAGTAATCCACGGTGGTTCTTTAATACGCATTCTTCAGCAACCGTATAAAAGCCCGGCTGAACGGCTGCGGCTCAACAACAAAATGCCCAGCGTTCATACAACCCAAGCGCTGCAAACAAAACAAAAAAAAGGGTCTCGAAAAGAAAACATAAGTCCGTCCCTCGTTAAGCACGAGCGTGAAGGCACGTGTCCTCATAATCACAGATGTCGTGTCCAAATTCATGGGCTACATTCTCCCGAGGACCCGGCCTTCGCGGTCTACGTGGGCCGGGTCCTCAGAAGATCGGGTAGGCCGGAAGTAAACGGCCGTGAAATTGGACGGTCTAGCCTTCTGATTAGCGTCACCGCTGTCTCGGTGGAGTTTAATAAACTCAGCCGTCTGCTCCTTGCTGTCTAAAATATAACAGGACACTGGAGTAAACTCTCGGCCATCTCACACTTCTGTTTAATCAGTTTTCTGTTTGACGTTTAGTCAGCTGTGTAAAAACCAAGGAGGAACCCACCCGGGGGATTAATAAAGTTTTATTTTATCGAATCTAATAACTTTAATCTCAGCCAAACCGATTTACTCACGAACAAACAAAACACTGAAAAAAAGCCCAACAATAACATTTTTAGGTTGTCTAAGTGACTTATATATTACGTTTGTCACGGCCGGGCGGGTTACACACAGTAATTCGGCGTGCCCGTGTGGCGTGTTGGCTAGACCCAAGCGCGGCGAAGGCTAGCGGTGGGTTTGGAGCAGGCACGCAGTTATTCTAGTAACGATCAGTGCACGAAGCGTGGCTTCGGAACGGTCGTTACCGACAGAGAGCGAGCGGAGCCGGGAAGAGAAAAAGGATTGAAGGGATAATCACTCACGGTTGCTGAATCAGGCGGAGACTGACGTCGGCAGAGTTTCGGAGCTCCTGACACGAAGAGAATGATGTCTGGCGTCTCTCTTTTAACCCCGGCCCCGTGATCAGCTGATCACAGCTGATCACCGGCTGACAACGTTTAACCCGAGCAGCGAAAGTCCGCGGTGATCTGAAAATGATGTGCCGGGAGTTGTGCCATTCTCGGCCGCATCAGTAACCCTCGAGCTCCCGGCTAGCTATCGAGCTGGTGGGTAGCAGACGTCTCCGAAAACGTCGAAGCACTTTAGCAAAGATGCGATATCTTGATAAACCGAGCAGATATTTGATGTTTACACAGCTACTTTCTCGCCTGAAAATATGTTAAAAGTTTATTTTGTGACCCAGAAAGATTAATAAGAGTAATTTTAAAACTTAGTAGCGGCCGCCATTAGCCGGAAACTGGAGCTTGGCTGGGCCGCGCTATGAATTCTGGGATATGGTGGGCCACGAAGGACACACCCGACCCATCCTTCAAATTCGGAAAAAGGAGCACGCATTTGTCGGCTGCATTCGGAGGGGTCTACGAATTTGGACAGCCTTCGGCGCGTCGCTGTGACGTAATCGGTCTACAAATGCGGCCTCAGGAGAATGCAGCCCATGAATTTGGACACGACAAGAGAGAGAAAACGAGAGAGCAGTGGCACACACTGATGACACCATCAACCCTCGACTTAAAGAAAGCTGTAACAGCCGTTATGGTGTGGTGTCCCTTTAAGACACCACACCATAACGGCTGTTACAGCTTTCTTTAATTCATTAAGAAATCATGTAGTATTACATCTCCATACATTTATTTGGGATTTATATCACTGACCTTCGGGACTGAGCTCATCAACTTCACCAGGCTTTATTTTCCCAAACACTGGAGCATTGTCATTCTCATCTGCAATCCGGTAACGGTACCAATCCCTTTCTTCTGCAATTGTGCCATTAGCGAACTTAATTACAAGCGTTAGCTGAAACGTGGAAGAAAACAACTTAAACTATCTTGTCTTTCTCATCTATCCTATCATAACCTAAAACAAAAAAGTGTCTGTAGTAGGGGTTTCTACCACCAGCGAAACTGCAGTTTATATCCAGTGTTGGGTGTAATGCGCTACTAAGTAACGCGTTACTGTAATTAAATTACTTTTCCACTGAAAAAGTAGAGTAACTAATTACTGTTCATTTTAAGGTATTTTAATTACAGTTACTTACAATGTACTTGCGTTACATTGTAAAATAATTAAACTCGCTGAATATCATTATTTAATTTCAATAATTTATCTTCTAAACGTAGAAGTAAACTCTGCCGCTTTAACATTGCTGTAGTGCAGCTGCACGTCATTTCGCGCCAGTTTGCTGCATAGTCGTATTCTAAAGCGGAAGATGTCGGACTCGGCTGAAGCGTGTGGCTGTTTTATGAAATGGACATATTCCCGTCTCTTCACTTTTCTGAAACAAGCAGACAAGAACATTACAGTAATATGTAAGCTATGTCCTGGGGAGAAAAAACTATCGGCCGCTGTTAATAGCATGAGTAATCTACTGAAGCGCCTGACATGAGAGCATAGACGAACACTTCTGCGTGATCCTTGTTCATCATCCATGGATAACACCGCGGCAACTCCTGCTAAGCAGGCAAAACTTGATTTTACTTCAGCAGCACAGAAAGCGTCTGAAGGTGAGCTTAAAAAAATGATTGCAGGCTACATTGTGGAAGAGATGCTACCGCTGCGTACTGTAGAGTCACCGTCTTTAAAAAAATTATTTATTATTTAAAGAGTTTAGTTTCTATTGTTTGTCCACTCAAGGTTTATAGGGATTTTAAGAAGCATTTAGTTAAATTACTTATTTAATAATTAAGTTACTTCTCTGACACAGTAATTAGATAAGTATTTTAAATACAATATTGACTAAGTAATTAGTAATTAATTACTTTTTTAAAGTAACTTACCCAACACTGTTTATATCCATGTCTTTTCAGACTCATAGAACAAATGTAGTGTATGTAGACTTTGAAGGAGCTGCTTTGGTGAGCATCAAATATTAGTGAAACCAACTATGAGACTAAATGTGAGATATGGTCATATATGAGACACATGAGACAAGTTATGGAGTGGATCAATGGTCAGTTAAAAAATTGCAGAATATTGTGATGGCATAGTGAACTTTACCTTTTAACATTTCAATATAACTTGACCCTATCCTGTTTTTTTTTTTTTTATCGTGTCATCAGAATAAAAACAATGTATTGAATGTAATACATATTTAGGATTTCACACATTTAACACATGAAGGAAAAAGTGTTAAATCTTATGAATGCAATAACAAGGTACAATAGAAGAGAATCACTAACATAATAATAGGGGATGAATTCCCTGTCGAGAACTTGGGTCAAACGGATGTCTCCAGTATGAGGGTCGCTCACAAACACATTGAAGGGGTACTTGTCTGCCCCAACACCTGTCAGGGAGTATGTAACATTTTCATATTCTGAGTAAACCTGAAACACACAGAATAGCACATAGATAAATGCTTCAGGGTTGGTAGACCACCATCTATTTGTCCATCTAATGGCTATTAAACATTATTTGTTTTTGAAAATCAAAAAGTTAGTACAGTCAATCAGTTCATGGCAGCTAACTAGAAAAAAAAAGAAAAGAAAAAATGGCACACCACATTTTCCAATTATTATTGCAGTTTCACAAATCTCACCTATGGCCAGCTGAGCTCTGAAACCTGACACAAAGAAGGCACTTGTTGATACAAGGAACTGAAATGACCGTCCCCTATAGGGTATCTAGACTCTCTCTTAGATATAGAGCGAGGAGCTCGGTCATTTAGGAAGGGCGCAGAGAAGAAGAAGAACTTCAAAATGACTTTTTTCATATATAGTACAATATGGTAATTACTTACTACAATGAGCTGCTTAGTTAGTCAAAAAATTAAAGTTGGGAAACAGTAACTTACTTTGTCAATGTAGTCTAAATTAGTGTAATCTCTATTTTCCATCAGGATCTGAGGGAAAATGCACATTCTTCGCTTTTTAAGTGACCTGTCTTCAGAGTTGGCCATCAGCACAGCGACAGCCTGCAGCTGTAACAAAACAGATGTTTGTATGAAGAATTTCTTAACGGAATCTCAGCTACATACAGTTAACTGGTTTATTAATTATCTCTCATCATGGGAGAAATCTTTTTTTTTCTTTTCAGTTTTCTTATTCATTATTAGATGAATTCCTTTTAAATATGATGCCAGCAGCATTTTTCAAAAACGTCGTGACAGGAACATAATCACAATTCACTACCTTTAACGATCAGCAAGTGTTTTAATCAAAGACATTTGGTCAGGACAAGCAAGGCAAGCAGTGACTGCTTTATTTAAGTGTCACCTAAAATTTAATAACAGGTTAACAGTCATGTATGCTGACTGTAAGCAGAGCATGAAAAACTGGTTTTATTGATGATAGCTCAAAAGTCGGTTGCAGGTCTGCACATCAAAGATCAACATGAATGTTTGCATACAGCCTGTCCCCACTTCCTCTTTTGTAAGGAATTCATTCCTCACCTGCTTTTCTCCACATAATTTGAGACAGTCGGCCAATGTAATGGACATTCAAAGAAATAGAGCTGAATGTTGACGTCATGATGACTTCAAAGGGCAAGTTAGTGAAAAGCACTAAACACACAAAGTTAGTGTATTTTTAGTTAAATAATTTAGCTTCATGCTTGAATTTAAAACACTGCTTGAAAATTTGACTACAGCAGACCTTGAACAAACAGGTTCAGACATGCTGACCGCATTGTTCATTTATTCATTACCTGTAGTAGACATCCAGAAATATTAATATCTTCTATTCTATCCTAATCTATTAATTCTTTTTGTAATTAATACTATTTCAATTAAAACCTGACATAGTCCCACAATGTTAAAATACTGGCCTGAATTATTGTTTCAACCAGCTCGTGAACAATTTTATTTTTTCTCTAAAAGTTGCAGCGAGTGGGCTGTTGCAGCTTCAGTTACTGCAGTCTTTAAAGTACTAGTACACATTCTCACAGGTGTTAGTTAGTCTTAACTACACTGTTAACTACACCACTCAGTTCAGTGGCCTGTGAAAACCAACATACAGCTGTTATATGTGGATTAGAAAAAAGTAGTTTAAATAATATTATTGTTATGGAGTGCAGATCGAGCAGGGTTTGACCCCTGAGAGTCAGGAGCAGAGCAGGCCATCGAAACATAGCAAGTGAAAACTCGACCTAACTCGGTTTACTCAATGACGGAATTTTACAACGGCTCCACAAAATTAAAGTGTTAACAAAGAGTCATTTGTTAACTAAATATTAATAAGTTAAAAGGAGGTTACAGCAACTATGTTAAAGAAGCTATGTATACAGCTATGAGTGCTAAAAAAAAAAAAAAAGAACCTCCACAAACGTGTTAAAACTCCACGCCAGTGTGCAGCAGCTCAGAAGAACATAAGAGGACTCACTACAAACAGCAGCAGCACAAACATCGGTGCAGAAACCCGAATCATGGCTGGAGGAAACAATCCGGATCAAAGAAACTGTAGCGTGACTTCTTGCATGGATGACTGAGCTGCTTGAAATGAGGATTAGTGCTAAACGAGGAGGAGACACACACACACACACACCCTTACAGGAGGGCACACTTAGTGAGATCCAGTAGCGTTTTTTTAAAGGGGCGACATGGGCGGTTGCCCAGGGCGGCATCGTGGTGGGGGGCTGCATCATGGGCATCGGCAACAAAAAGTTGCTCGTACTCATGTGAGACATTTAAAATGACATTTAAAATGTCTCGCTTTTAATAAATAATTATATGAATCTTACAACCAGTTTTTATCTGATGTAAAATGTATAGACATCATACATATACCAACAAGACTGTACATCACTGTCACAACAGCGTTTGTTTTCATTCAAAGACTTTATGTTTTTTCCTGGGGGGCCGGTCTCTAGTCAAAATGGCCGGGCTGATTTTTTGTTTCTTTAAGCAAGTTCTGCATGACTGAGCCAAGTGTCCTCTTTTTTTGGAAATCAAAATATGGTCACCCTACTACAGGGAGTGCAGAATTATTAGGCAAGTTGTATTTTTGAGGAATAATTTTATTATTGAACAACAACCATGTTCTCAATGAACCCAAAAAACTCATTAATATCAAAGCTGAATGTTTTTGGAAGTAGTTTTTAGTTTGTTTTTAGTTTTAGCTATTTTAGGGGGATATCTGTGTGTGCAGGTGACTATTACTGTGCATAATTATTAGGCAACTGAACAAAAAAACAAATATATACCCATTTCAATTATTTATTTTTACCAGTGACACCAATATAACATCTCCACATTCACAAATATACATTTCTGACATTCAAAAGCAAAACAAAAACAAATCAGCGCCCAATATAGCCACCTTTCTTTGCAAGGACACTCAAAAGCCTGCCATCCATGGATTCTGTCAGTGTTTTGATCTGTTCCATCAACATTGCGTGCAGCAGCAACCACAGCCTCCCAGACACTGTTCAGAGAGGTGTACTGTTTTCCCTCCTTGTAAATCTCACATTTGATGATGGACCACAGGTTCTCAATGGGGTTCAGATCAGGTGAACAAGGAGGCCATGTCATTAGTTTTTCTTCTTTTATACCCTTTCTTGCCAGCCACGCTGTGGAGTACTTGGACGCGTGTGATGGAGCATTGTCCTGCATGAAAATCATGTTTTTCTTGAAGGATGCAGACTTCTTCCTGTACCACTGCTTGAAGAAGGTGTCTTCCAGAAACTGGCAGTAGGACTGGGAGTTGAGCTTGACTCCATCCTCAACCCGAAAAGGCCCCACAAGCTCATCTTTGATGATACCAGCCCAAACCAGTACTCCACCTCCACCTTGCTGGCGTCTGAGTCGGACTGGAGCTCTCTGCCCTTTACCAATCCAGCCACGGGCCCATCCACCTGGCCCATCAAGACTCACTCTCATTTCATCAGTCCATAAAACATTAGAAAAACCAGTCTTGAGATATTTCTTGGCCCAGTCTTGACGTTTCAACTTGTGTGTCTTGTTCAGTGGTGGTCGTCTTTCAGCCTTTCTTACCTTGGCCATGTCTCTGAGTATTGCACACCTTGTGCTTTTGGGCACTCCAGTGATGTTGCAGCTCTGAAATATGGCCAAACTGGTGGCAAGTGGCATCTTGGCAGCTGCACGCTTGACTTTTCTCAGTTCATGGGCAGTTATTTTGCGCCTTGGTTTTTCCACACGCTTCTTGCGACCCTGTTGACTATTTTGAATGAAACGCTTGATTGTTCGATGATCACGCTTCAGAAGCTTTGCAATTTTGAGACTGCTGCATCCCTCTGCAAGATATCTCACTATTTTTGACTTTTCTGAGCCTGTCAAGTCCTTCTTTTGACCCATTTTGCCAAAGGAAAGGAAGTTGCCTAATAATTATGCACACCTGATATAGGGTGTTGATGTCATTAGACCACACCCCTTCTCATTACAGAGATGCCCATCACCTAATATGCTTAATTGGTAGTAGGCTTTCGAGCCTATACAGCTTGGAGTAAGACAACATGCATGAAGAGGATGATGTGGACAAAATACTCATTTGCCTAATAATTCTGCACTCCCTGTATACGCGAAAAGTGAGCGCGAGAGCCCTCGGTGCGCCTGCTCACTGCTGAAGTCAAAGTAAACCTTATTGTCATCTCCGCTACATACAGTCCAGTATATAGACAGATGAAACGACGAGGCTCCAATTACAACAGTGCAAGTAAACAAACAATAAAAATAAGAAGAGTAAGAAAATAAATATATACTTTATGACTAGGGGTAAAGGGATCAATAACAATTTAAAATTTATAATTTAAAATTGGCTGCTTCCAAATAGAGCACATTTCATTCATTCATTTCATTCATTAATATTGTAAATCCAAGCCCATTATTAATTCATGATTTGAATCCTGGGTTATGTGAAATCCCAGAAATACACCTTAGACAAAGTGAATCTGTGAACTTTAGGTTATGTTGTGGTGATCCTCCGGTTGGGGGATGAGTGTTCATACTGTAGTGCAAAAAAACAAATGGAAGATGGACAAGAAAAGTTCAAAGCCATCAGGTGCTCAGTTTAGAAAAAAGAGAAAAGAAGAGGAGGAGAAAAGAGCAAAAGATACAGGTAAGCAGATGTCTCATAATGGAGGGTCATCCTGAAACAATCAGAATCAGAATACTTTATTAATCCCTAAGGAAATTATGTGGGTCACAGTTGCTCCAAGAAGAAATTGTAAAAATAACAGTAACAGACTAAACTCCAAACAATACAGTATGTTACAGATTTGACACATTTAAGAAATAGCACTAATGTATACAGATCACTCAGTTATGAATATCAAGGATTAACGGAGGTGATTATAAAGAAATATTGAGAAAATGGACAAGAATATTACAGAGTAGAAAAGAGCGTGTATAAAAAGGGTGTAACTATTACAGTGTGTTAGATGGAGTTGTACAGGGAGATGGCCACAGGCAGGAATGATTTCCTGTGTCGTTCAGTGGTGCTTTTTGGCAATCTCACTCTCGCCATCCCCACACCATTACTGGCCTTGTGGATCAGTTTATTTAGTCTGTTGGCATCTATGACCCTCAACCTGCTGCCCCAGCATGCAACAGCATAGAAGATAGCAGTGGACACAACAGATACAACAAGATAACATTCATTAATAGGGATAGTGAAAACTTCAGTTTATGTTTGTTAGAACGTTTGTTAAACAGTAGACACTGATGTAGCTTATTGAATCTTTTGGACTGTGTTCAGCACAATATTAATTAATCATTGTCAGCTGTTGATTTGTGCAGTTCTCATTGTGATGGCTGTTTGTTAGCCGTTTGCATACTATGAATACTCTCTCTCTTCATATATATATATGTGTGTGTGTGTGTGTGTGTGTGTGTGTATGTTTTATGTGTGGGTGGGGGTGGGCTAGGACCGCTACAGGCTTGAAAATCTGTACATTTTGATCACATCGTCATCTGGCATTCCAAATAAACTGACAGGAGCGGAGAAATACCACGAATATCTCACTCTGATATCTTAAATATCTGCATTCTGCAATGCAGCAATAATGGCTACCATATGAAGCAAAAAAATAAAAAATAAAATAAGACCTGCCCCCCACCCCCCCTACCAACATTGAATAGCGCAATTGAGAGCAAATTGTGTGTCGCAAGTATTGGAGAAGCAGTTTGCGGCGCGAAGCATTAGCAAAGCAAACCTGACCCAAAGAGGCGAGACTGAGATGGTTTGTGCATGTGCAGATTTTAGAGGCTGGAAATGTGTGTTTAAGAGAAAAACATGGATTATAATCATAGTTAAAAACTCAAAAGGATAGAAAGACAACTTGTAGGTTGTGGGGACTTTTATGTTAAATAAGTTTAAAGAAATATTGAACATCTCAGTATTTTTTATATTACGTCTTTAATTACATTTTTTCAATTCAATTTCCATTAATTTTATTTATATAGAGCCAAATCACAACAGCAGTTGCCTCAAGGCGCTTTATATTGTAAGAGAAAGACCATATAATAATACAAAGAAGAACCCCAACAATCATATTCCCACTTTGTGGGAAGTGGGAAGGAAAAGCTCCCTTTTAGCAGAAAGAAACCTCCAGCAGATAATGGCACTTATCTGCCAACCGGTTTTTCATCACTGATACAGTGGTTATTTATATGTACTATTCCATGCCACTAACTGGCTCATAGTGCTCAGGAGCAATGCAAACCGCTGTAGAGGCAAGTGCTGCAGAATAAATCCTACTAATAAACAGCTCATGATGTTGCCAGTGGGTAAAGTGAGTTTCAATTATAATAGCTATGCTCATGAAGCCTAAACCATGTTTGTGACAGTATGTTAATCAGGTTTATGGACACTTTCAGTCTGTCTTTGGTTCAGTAATGGGCTTTGTTGTGTTGGTTCTTGAATGAAGACTCCTGCTCAAGCGAGCAACATATTTTTAACAACGCTCTTCGTGTTTTCCATGCCAAACCATTTTCTATTTTGTGGGCAAGTACTGCCACCTAGTGACGCATGCATATACAATCAATATAGATTACGCCACAGGCTTTATATGAATGGTTAATTTACAGTACATTGTATTTTATGATTCAAGTGATATGTTTGTAGAACTGGAAGAAATGCTGATTCACCACAGCCAAAGTGAATAAATGTTCTGATATTGTTGTAATAGTGGTTGTGTAGTTAAAGTATAACTGAAGAAGAGCTTACTGATCTGGGTGAGTCTGAGTAATTTTCCACAGCATCGGCTCTCCTCCCCTGGGTGGAGTCCTCCTCACTCCTCCCTGCTCCTCACCTGTGGCAAATACTCCAGCAGTATTTATGACCAGCGCTCAAAATGAACCTTCACCAGATTGTCTGCTTACAATAGTCAGTTCCCTGCCTCACATTTTTGTCTTGTGTTCCTCAGTGTGTTTTGCTTAACCCTCTCTTCCTTTTCTCTAGTCGGCACCTGGATAGATCTTCCAATTCTCGTTGTAGTCACACCTCAGGATTCTGGTCTGCTGCTGCTGCTGGTAAAACTCTGCCTGCCTCGTTGCGCACCCACACTCTGTACTCACCCAGATCTAGTTCACTTCCTTCTCCAGTTAATCTCCACCTGCGCCATGTAAAACCTCTTAGCTTTGAAATCTTGGATTCATTCACTACACCGCAGACCACTCTGATTATTATCTCCTTTGTTTCAGTGTTGCTGTCCGCTATAGCTTTCATCGCCCCATTCCTGACCCTGCTATTCCTGTGACCTGACTCAGCTTGTGTTCTGGCCTTTCTCATGTTACCTTGTCATTGCTCGCTGTTGCATTTACTTTTAGCTTAGCTTTCTTTGTCAAAGACTCTAATAAAATAAATTTCTGTTAAAAGGCACTCAGCCTCTGCTTTTTGTTCTGCGCGCAAGTCCGATCCTTTTTCACGGGCCATTGAGCCCTGACATAATTGGATAATAAGACTTTACAAAAAAAAGCATATTCATGATGATATTCATTGGTTTGATCACATTTTATTTATTTATTTATTTTTGCGCAGTAAATAGGAGTTTTATTTCATGGATTTGTTTTTCACCTTTTTCTTTAGTTACATCAGCTTTACCTACATGCACAGCTTTACTTAATGATTATCAACAAATACCAACAATCAGTCTTGATTTTTGCCTTGACATTAAAGCAGAGTGTGTTTGTTTGATAATCTGGATGAAACTCAGGCTGCACTAACAATAGTTTAGGAGTTAAAAGACTTGCTTTTATGAGATATTGACTATTGAGTAGTAGGCCAATTGCTGTCGTAGTCTAAGAATAAATCCATGAATAGTCATGGAAGTTAATATAAGAAAACAAAACCAGTGATGACCAGTATTGCAGGGGAATGCAATAGATGAAAGTAGAAGAAATTAACTGTGCTGAACATCATGTTGTGTATATATGAGAACTGTGAATACCAAGTTAATAAACTGAATAATGAGTCACATTGTGTGGCCGTTGTACTGAGGGCATCTGCTGGTTCTGATATACTGTTGTATAGCCTTGTTTTGTGTCTTCTTAAGTGTAGTTTATATTCCATTTGACCGTTTGTGTGAAGGGGACAACATGTTGGAAACTCACTAAACTTGATGCTGAGGGTGTCAGGGTGATACATGAAAGAAAACAGATCCCTTCAAAGTAAAATGGAAATAACCAAAGAAGACAGTTACAGAAAACTTAACATGATATGCAAGACAAGGAAACACAAAAGGACCAAGATCCAAACACACAAACAAGACACATGGAAGCACAAACAGAAACATGGTGAAGACAGTCACTACTACTACTCTTTTCAAACATAAACTTTAAACTAGAAACAATGAACCATGAACAACAGGAAACTAAATATTATCAGAATAATAAGAGAAATCAAAACAGGAATAAAAAATACAGAAATAAAGCACAATAAACATTAAAACATTGGAAGAGGAAAAACCTCAACAGAAACACAAACTTGAATATAATAGGTAAAAATTAAAAACAGGAATCAAGGGCTAAAACTGAAAAAGAGGAGTCAGCTCATTGTTGTTCTAAAGGATTTTCTTGCCTCCACTAACATCGTCAGCAGAAAATCCCCAGACTCATAGTCATATCGAAACAAGTCTTCTAAAGTCTTCTAAAAAAATCACAAACAGAGTCATGTTTTTAAAGATACCTTTAAAAACTGAAAAACTCAAACTGGATTTCAATTTTATATTAAACTGTAAAAAATTCAGCATCACAAGGTTAGCTTCAGATTACTGACCTGAGTTTAACAGTGTATAAGAAAATTGTCAGGCAGACTTATTCCAGCGTCAATTCCTCTTGTTGAGCCTCAGCTCGATTTTTAACCTTGACAGTATTCGTTGTGGGCAAATCTCTTGCAGCACGTCTACAGTGACAGGATATCAGCAGCAGAGGACCAACTGCAAAGAAAAAGGTTTTAGTCAAACTTAAGCCTTCAAAAATTTGGAGACGACTGCAGTGATGCTTCAAACAAGACTTTGATTAACACTGACTCCATTAAGATTTTTAGAGTTAGAGTGAAATGACACCAGTGTTTATATTTTAGCTATTACTGAAAAATAATTATTTTATTATTATTTTTTATATTCTGGTCTCAGAATGGTTCTTTATAAATTTGAAAGGAATGCCAGGATTGCTTTTAATTACTTAAAAGCAAGCATGGACTCTCACGTTTACATTTAAATGTATAATCCAATCAGTGGATCTGAAATTTCAAAAACTCACTTAAAATTTTTGCTTCATCAAAATTATCCACTAAAGTTATCTTACTTACATAGCAGCACCAGCAATGGGCCCTGTACTAGTGTCCCAATCCCTCCAGATCCTAATCGTGCTCCTTTGATTGGCTGATTGTTTCCACATATGACTCCATCCTCACAGCTGCAAATTTGAACTGTCATTTTTTGTGGTTCTGGACAGAAATGTCCCTGCTGATCTTTTACCACTAATTCCACCATGTAGATACCAGGCCCCACGGACTCCTGAGCCCGCAAAATAGCTGCAGTGTCTGTCAGAAATCAAACAGAAATGTGGAACATGTACAGAATTATTAATGTGCACCACTCTTAAAGTACAGCTCAAAACATACAAGTAAAATGCTGATAAAAAACAAAAAACAAAAATGCAAATGGATTTTATCCTCGTGTATGTATAGTGCACAATACAAGTTCTCCCCCTCAGTGTTTGTCCCAGTACCTGTTAACCTTTCCTGCATGTTTCTAGCAAGTTTGTGATTTTGTTTAATTACTCAAGTGACTTTGGACTTTTCATCAGCCAGAATGAAGATCTGTTTTCAGTTTACTTTGCCTATTTTCATGTGTCTGCAACTGAGTGCAAATTTGAAATTTCTCTGATTTATGACAGATTCTGAACTTTCTCAAGTTTGACTAGCTTGCTGCTAGTTTAAAAACATGACCTATTACTCGGTAATAAAATGAATTCTGAAAGATGAAAACAAAGTTGACACAACTAGCTCAAGGTTCATTTTCTATGCTTTTTTTTTCGTATTTATTTATTAAATTGTATTTTTTAACTAGATATATTTTAAATGATTGGAAGTCATCTCCTCACCATTGAGATGCTCCACTTTCCATTGTCCTTTGGTGCCTTCTGGGATGATCTCAAATTTAAAAGGAGGTCCATTAGGATATGCATCCTCATCATTGGCATTCAGAATAACAGTATTCTCTCTGGTGCATATAATATAGGTATTACTGGTCAGGATGGGGCAGTGGTCATTCAAATCTTCAACCTGGATGGCTATGGTACCAGTGCTGTTTTACTAGGCATGTCTGTGATGTGAAAACAGAGATGTTAATATATTAGTCACCAGTTTAACTTCATTTCCACTGATCTTTCCTTTCTTCAGAGACAAGTTCCAGGACTTTCTATCATGACTATGTGCAGGCAGGCAAGAAGAAGGGACCCAAAATGCAGAACTCACGGAGGCAAACTTAACTCAAAATACTCAGCTTTATTGCTGGAAAGATACGGAACAAAAAACTAACTAAACTGGGAATACGGAACAAACTTAACAGGCAGGCAGGCTGGCAAGCAGAACACACAGTGAAAGTGAGGGTACGACGCAATAACGAGCAGGGGAAGACGCAGACACTAAATACCAGAGATGAACAGAGCTAAGAGGAAACAGCTGGGCGACACAGCTGACGCAGATTACACTGACGTGACAGGGAGAGGACAAAGCTGAACGCACTGACATAAGGTACAGACCTACAAAGTAAAACAGGAAGTACATGACAGACACAGAGATCCAGACGAGACACAGAACTTAACAGACGCAGACTCATGAGCAGACATAATAACATAATGGACAGACAGAGGGAACACAGAAAAGTGGGACCAGGGCAGACAGAACAGAAACCTAGCAGATGGCAAATCTTAATGGAAAACACAATTAGAATAAACAAGATCATAATAAAGAAACACAAAACACTGAGTCACCAGACTCAGGACCACGACACTTTCATTCTGTACCTTCTGTAATGCAGAGTACTTTGGCAAAATATGTCCCATTGATCAGGTATGGAGACTCCCTATCAGGTCTCTTGTTGAGTTTGATCTCAGCTGTCTTTGAGTCAATAGTCAGCCAGTTTTCAGGGTCTGAGACTTTGGCATACCTACATCAGAAAGAGCCCACAAGCCAGTTATCATTTTACATAGGAAGAGAAGATGACAATATAGTTCATGTTTCTTATCTAAGCACTGACCTGACATTCTCAGCTACTTTTCCAGTGTCTTCATCTATTGCAGGATAGCTACTAATAACCTCGGCATTGTTGTAGAAGGTTCCTCCCTCTGAGATGGGAATAGCTTTGACCTTGGGATCAAAACGTGGCCCCTCAAGCTGATTCTTTACACTGATTTTGATGGGATAGATTTTAATTTTTACTCTAGAACCAGGTCCTGCATCTCTTGACCCCCTGGCACCACTTGCTCCACTTCTAAAACTTCCATCAAACGGTGGGTTCTAGTTTTTTACAGCTAACTCTAGTTCACCGTTTTGCAGATTCTCACAATTCACAGCCTGTGACATGGCA
The DNA here is from genome assembly GCF_057382095.1 of Aulonocara sp. 'chitande type north' Nkhata Bay. NCBI lineage: Eukaryota > Metazoa > Chordata > Actinopteri > Cichliformes > Cichlidae > Aulonocara > Aulonocara sp. 'chitande type north' Nkhata Bay. The sequence goes on from NC_141365.1 coordinate 23,364,306, forward strand.
GACAAGAAGAACATAAGTGAAATGCATATGAGGGACTAGAGGTTACGATCCCTGATAATGCATTATCAGGAAAATCTTATTATGTTTGATATCTGTCCATAGTTAAATTATTAAAGTGGTTTATTAATTATTAAGTGGTTTGTAAACCGTGTGGAGCCACTCGCATCGGTAATACAAACAAACTTTTACGCTTTATGTTTTAGTCACTGAATCAGCTTCAGATTTAGTCTACTATATTCATGTGATATGTAGTTGACCAAAACTAAAATTATTTAGATGCCTAAATAGTAAAAAAAAAAAAAAAAAAATGTTTTAGTCAAGACTAAAACTAAATCAAAATTTGCTGTCAAATTTAACATCTTCAGGATTCATGTTGTGTTACATGTGTAAGGAAAAAACGTGGATGTAAACTTGTCCACCTTTACTACCACCACTCTTTGTATCTTCACTCTTGCAACCTTCCCCTCTCATTCACACTCGCATTGTTATGTTTCTAAAAAACATGCTCATGAACATGTCGCATCACTTTTTCTTTAGCAAAAAAGCTGAACTGACACTGAAAAAACTTTGTGCCACTGGACTGCACTTGAAGTTGGTTAGTACCCTTAGCACTTTTATAAATTAAAGCTGCAGAAATGTGAAATATACAAGTCTTCTAATAAGATGGTGTTCTTTACAATGATGTCAAGTATTTTAGTAACAATTTTGGTCTCTGAAAGCATAATCATCCAAGAATAATTGCCAGCTTTCAAACTAACCATCAAACTAATTTATTGCCAAAGCTGACAGCAAAAATTAGCAGTGAACCAGCGCCTAAGTCTTTATCAGGATTTCCTCAAACTCTGTTACTTCCTGATTAAAACCAATGATTATCTGAGCATGTCACAGCTTTCACAAACACTATACATCAGAAGCTGTCATTTCTGAAAGCCACATTTTCTAAATATCTTAGAAAACAATCAGAGCATTGTTACACTCACAGGCAAAGCAAAAGCACCAAATTGGGGTCCTATGATTGTTGGTGTTTATAAATAAAAGAGCATAAATCAAAGCTGAGACATAATTCATGTTTCTCTTTCACCATTTTTGGTGCAGGAAGCAGAGACACAACAAAACCTTAAGTTTTGTTGTTGCTGATGCACTAACAGTACATGATCAATTGTATTGGCTTGGCTTCTTTTGGTGCGTTCCTAAGGGCCATTGTTCCTTTCAACCTTTCTACTGGTTTCATTTTTTTAAATACTGAGTTCTTACTACTTTCTTTTTATTTAGGTTCAAGCTGCTGCTTAGTTTATTGAGTTTGTATTTCTAGTTAGTTCCCTTACTCATTCGCATTATTCCTGCCCTGGACAACAGTTTGTTTTTCTGTTTTCATGTGTTTTGGTTTCTGTATTGAGTTTTTTTTTTTTTTTTTTTTTATTCCTTTAGTCTTAAAGGAGACTAATTTTTTAAGTGGTTTTTAATAAATATCACAGTATGTTTCACAATGACAAATTATAGAAGCTTAATCTTAACTTTAAGAGAGCCATAAAACATAAGAAGCTTGGTTTGCTTGTGCGACTGGCAGAGATGGGCAGTAACGCGGTAATCTGATTACTTTTTTCAAGTAACGAGTAAAGTAAGGGATTACTATTGCAAAAACGGTAATTAGATTACCGTTACTTTCCCGTAGGAACACTGCGTTACTGCGTTACTAAAACCGTGATTTTTTTCAAGAATGTCTCACGACAGTGACGTAAGCGAGTGCGCCATTAGCAGTGTTGGGTAAGTTACTTTAAAATAGTAACTTAGTTACATTACTAGTTACTTCTCTCAAAAGTAACTCAGTTACTTCAAGTTACTCGTTACTTTCAAAGTAACTAGTTACTAGGGAAAGTAACTTTGGTTTTACTCAGAATTCTCTTGTTAATGTATTGCTTCCATAACTTTGCCAGTCTTCTAGCTTGCTTACTTGCCACAAGTGCACTGTGCCACCTACCAATAGAAAGGAAAAGATAATGTGCATATTTTCACGAGAGAAATCCCACGCCTGGACCGTCATTGACTGCTGCCATGATTCTAGCCTACGTCACAGCGGCACGTGCGCCTTTTACATCCAACACAAAAACTGCAGTCGTGGTGCTTTCGATTGTACTCAGAACTTGAAATTCTGCCTTCTGAATAGGAAGATGTAGGTAACACCAGACTGCAGATGAGCTGCATACAGGGCTGGACTGGGACAAATAAATCGTCCCGGGCATTTTGACTAGAGACCGGCCCACCATTATAGGAAAAATCATAAAGCCTTTGAATGAAAACAAACACTGTTGTGACTGTGATGTACACTGTTCTGATGGTATATATGCTTCAATCTATCAATTGTTTGTTGTAAGATTCAGATAATTATTTTTTAAAAGCTAGACATTTTAAATGAGAATAAGAAAGAAAAGTATTTCTTTGTGCCCCCCATTCCCTGTTAATGCCCTACATGCCCCCCTGGCAACACTTTGCTAGACCCGCCCCTGCACAGTTACCAGCTGTCAGCTACATAAAAAAAGGATCCTGGGGTTATTTGTCTCTCAGAAACAGTTCATAACTTCCCTTCAACTCATTCATGTCACCTAAAAGGTAAACCTGTTTCTCCATCACCTGTTCAGCTCTGATGATCCAGTAAGGACATCTCCTGGTTTCATCTTCATGTTTCCCTCTCACCAGATAACCAAACGATATCATGACCAGCAGCTTTTTTTTACAGCTGTGGCTCCAGCAAACATCAGCTGATACTAGAAGTTAATATTAAATAAATTCTAACAACAGCTGATCAAGATTAAAAGTGCTGCTGTTGTTTAGCGCGACATCCGCTGGTTTCCTCTTTCGGCGCAAAGTGGGCGATAAACAAACAAGAGAGACGATCAGCTGATCATTGATCAGTTTTCATGATTGAAGTAGAAACGGGAGAGGGAGGGGGGAGAATGAAAGAAGAGGCAGCTGTGCAGCAAAGACACAGAATAACTCCAGCTTTGTGTCTTTTTCATTGTAGCTGAATTACGGGACAAACTGTTCCTTTTCACCTCAATACGAAACGCGTAATATTTTCTCTGAATACCAGACGGGACGGTTGGCAACTCTAATAACTTATGAACAAAATAAAGTTCAACATCATTAACTTCATAGCACCACCCAGCTGTATAGAAACTCCGTCATGCTAGCTAGCACGCAGTATGGAAAAAGTCAGAATAACGAAAATAAACTCCACCTAAACTCGGTTCATATCTGACCCAGAGAGACTGCAGGTCATAACTTCTTACCTGAAGTTCAGTTCACACTTGGACCGGCGGCCGCCTCGGGTCTCTTTTCCTTCTGCGTCCCCTTTCCTTCATCCACCTGCTGGCCTCCACCACTTGCTAATGTTACTGAATCTGTCGAAACTCCGCGATAGCCACCACACGAAGTAACGAGTAACGACCCTATCTAAATCCCAGTAACGAGTAACGCGTTCCTGGTTTTGGCATAATAACTAATTACCGTGCTCGTTACCACAATAATAACGTAGTTACTGTAACGCGTTACTTAATAACGCGTTAGTCCCAACACTGGCCGTTAGTGACAACAGCTGTGTTGCAGATCAACAATGGATAACATATCGATTGTGGGAGAGAGTATGAGCATGCAGCGATTAAAGCGTGGAAGTACTGACCTTACTTTGAGTTTGATTCCATAAAAAGTGACAAAAACATTAGCGTCCATCGTGCATGGGAAGAAAACTTCTTTTTACAGCAAAAAAAACCTAAACTTCCAAGCAAGCACCGAGTGTGCTATGATGTAATGGGAAACTCACAGAGAAACTCGCGGATTCTTCAACTGACCGCGGCATACCTGCACCAGGGTAAACCTCCGCCTACCGCAGTCCTGCTTTACAGGTGAAAATAGAGCAACAGGACCGCTGAGTCTTTGACTTTATTTATTTTCTGCTGTGTTTTACTTGCATCTATTTGAAAGAGTGAGTGTAAACACAAAAATATTTTATTTTATGTGCTGGAATGTGTAGAAAATAGGTTTAAATGTTAAACTAATTTATTCAAGTCAAGAGAATGTTGCATATAATTAAATTTTTGCTTGATGCATGAAGTTAAAAGATTAAAACTAATAAAACAAGTTTTAAAAAGAGACTTTTCCATTTGATTATAATTTGTATGATGGATTATGTAGAAAAAGTAGAATTGGGCTGAAAGCTCTATCGGTTTATCACCTATTCAGGTTGTAAATCGTGTTTTTAAAAAGTAACTAAGTAACTAAGTAATTAATTACTTTTGAAAAAAGTAATCAGTAAAGTAACGGGATTACTTTTTTGGGGAAGTAATCAGTAATTAGTTACTGATTACTTTTTTCAAGTAACTTGACCAACACTGGCGACTGGAGACAAACAGGATGCAGTGGATTAAGCAAACTCAACATTTGGGTTCGAGGTAATACTGGGAAATACTGGGTAATACTTGCCTGAAGAGGATCCACCATGTTCAGTGAGGACTTTTGACCTCAACAGTCTTCCACTCCAGCTTATTAATTAACCAAACCCAGCCAACGTTTTAATTCGTTTGAAAGCCTGGCTCTTAGTAAATTAGAAAAGTCAACAAGCAGTTTTAGTTGTTATCTTTTGTCCTCTTGTCTCTTACTCAGTTTCTACTGTCTGATTTCTCAGACTTTTTATCTGCTCAGTTCTGGTAAAATAATTATTGTGATTTTAACATACATACAGATATAGAAAATGACAGCCTCAAAAATGCATTTAATCGATTATTTGACTCAGTAAATGTGAGGCTTCTCTCATTGTTTTTTATCACTCTCTGGATCTCTTCCTGACACATGACATAAAAACATTTTTCCCTGAAAATTGTCTTGGGTTTTACTTTTTCCATCTGAGGAGTTTCAGTCAAATTTAATTTTAGTGAAATTCACATTCCAATTGGCTTTTCTTGGTGTTGTTGCAATAGGATACTTGAAGTGAAGGGAAAAGACTTTGAAGTCTGTTTTACAGCTTTTTCTAGAATTTCTGATCTCACAGAGGTGTTTTGTTTTCTTCTAATATAGTATTCACCATCCTAGGCATAATTACAGCTAAATAAAGACAGTCACGAGAATAAATACTAATCGAGGCCACCTGTTTTCTTCCAAAAGGAGTATTAAAGTTTCGTTTATGTTTGAAGTGATTCTGGTGCTGCTAAAACTGCTAAACCACATGTTATTAAATAGCCCCATTTATCTTCTTTCTTCAGTCTGGGAGAAATTTAGCTGAAAAAGCCGATCAAGCCCATTAAAAAATAAATAAGTAATAAGTAAATAACAAAGTTCAGTTTGTAAAGACATAAAATTCTTTGTTGACTCACCACAAACAAAAGAAGCACAAAACCCATCATAGAAACCTCAGTCATGTCTGGAGAAAAGTCCTGGTCCAGATCAAATGAAGATTATTGAGTCCCTGTAGCGTGTCTGCTAAATGAGGAGACACACACACACAATCCACAGGTAATGTCTTTCTTCTAGTGAAATCAAACTAGTAGTGGGTCCTTTTCAGAGCAGCCAGCGTGACATGCTTGTTATCTGATCATTGCTGGTTTGAATCAGGAAATAAAAAAGTTTGATGAAGAGTGAGGCGTAAGTGCAGTACACTGTCGATTTTGATAGCAAATCAGTGTAGATCTGTGGTTTTATCGTTATCTTTTACTGCATGAAACATGTTCCCAATGCTAACGCTATATAATAATGAATAAATAAACAAGTTTAAAATTTGTTTTGAATTTTGTCTCACCCTTTTTTTACTACCAGATATCAGCCTTAAAAAAAACACCTCACTCCGAGTTCAACCCTGTCCTCACTCCTCATAACTCCTTGTCATGATATTACCTCTTTAAATGACGCAGATCGACTATCCGTACACTTTATCGTAACTCGCCAGCCACGTTGTTATGTACACCTGCTCAGATGCTTTTTACCATTTAACCTCTTTTGCAAACTTCACATTTTCATCCATTTTCTTTTCATCGAGTTTCAAAAGTATTTCAGTGCTGCTTAATAAATAATAATAAATAATAATAAATGAAAAACAGTGCTTGTAAACAACAAATGTTCCCACTGAAACAAAAACAAAAGGAGGGAAACTGAGACTGTTTTGTCGCTTTATATAAAATTCTTTATTATCACAAAAATCCAAACTTAAAAAAAAAAATCAACATAAGCAAGAGATTAAATGAGATTATTGGATCAGAATGTAAAAGTAATGCATCTCTAAGAAACCTTTATATTAAAAGTGCAAATGTGCTCCAGGATGAGCAATAAATAATCTTATTTACACACACACACACACACACACACACACACACACACACACACACACACAGGCTCAGGAGAGGAAAACAAAAACATTCACTGGGACGTCCAGCTGCTGACTCCAAAGCATGGGACAGAAAGTAAAACACAAGAACGTAAAGGAATACTCCAGGTAAACTCTTCAGTGCGGAAAGAGTTAGATTGACAGGAAATAAAGTGGAATCAAAGGGTTGGAAAACCTTTAAAACTTTTACAGAAACATTTGATAACTAGCAAAAAAAACACAAAATATGATAAAGAGATTAGTCAGTCAGTTGTGTTTTTTTCTTCTGTTTTTTAGGAAAAGAGAAAAAAAATACATCACTCAGAAGCTGCCTTCTGCTCCATCTATGAAGCATTACTCTCAGGTCCGTTTGAAGGTTTTTAGTGGTTTTAATTCATTTTAAAGTTGACCTTTTTCTATTACTTGAACCTCCAAACTTTTATTCTTCGACTCTGTTAGAGCAGCTTTGCATGATTCACAGTTCAAAATAATCCTTATTTATCAGATACTAGGGGTTGCTTTTCTCCCCTCCCAAACAGTTTTCACCACAGGTAGGTGGAGTTTCTTTGCTCACAGATGACCATATTAAGGATATCCACTCCGTATGACATCACACAGAGCCAAGAACAGAAAAATCTGAAAAAAGGTCCACTTTAAGAGTCTTTGAGGAGCCACCAAGTGGTCCCATACTCCATTAGAGGAGGTCTAACCCCAGTCATACAGACATTTAGACTAATTAGTGACACCCTGGCAACCACTGATCACTAGAGAACCATGAGTATTCCTTGACCAGTTGTCAAAAGGTTGATGGATATGAAAGCGATCACAAAGACGTATACAGTGTTGCACCAAAAATCTCTTTGCAATTGTTTGGCTGCAAGCAGCTTGCCACAGTCACCCATAGGTTAGCATTTTCCATGCAAACTACAGGCGACCACGGCAATATGCTAGCAACCTAAGACATCAGGATGAAGTTTTTAGTGCAGCACCTTCTTTGCAATTGATTTCTCCAAGTGGCTAGCAGGAACCTCCAGCAACCACTCACTCATTTTTCCCTAGCAACCAGAGATTACCAGGGGATCAACAATCAATCTTCAGACCTGTGTGACTGAGGCTGGACAAACATTCAGATGTGTTTTTTTCCTAACATGGATCATATCAAAATTTCTACTTTTTCTTTCCACTGCTGTTTGGAGTCAGCGCGGTGTCAGGGTTTTCAGGTGTGACAGGATAATTTACAGAAAAATAAAAACCTTTCCTAGCCATATTATAGTCTCTGACAGTTGAGTAATCCTTTAACAAATGCAAAGTTTTTGTGTGTTTTCTTGGCTGAACAATGTGCTTCCTTGAGGTTTCGAAGGATGTTTGATGTTGTATTACCCTCTGTGTGCCCAGGATTAATGAGCAGCCACAATCTTTTGCTTAGAACCTTCCAGAATAGAAGACTTCAGTCAAAATGAGTTTGTGGTAAGTTTGTACTGTTTATAAGAAGGAAGGATTCAGTTTCTCTGTTTGTGTCTGTTCTGATTAGTGTATTTGCTGATGATGCTGTGCATCACTGAGGGAATCTGCAGCTAATTAGCTTGTTCACACTCTGCTCTTCTTCTGATTACTGAGGCCATCTGAGAGTTTTTTTCATGGAATTATAGCACAGTGCAGGCTCCAGAGCGAGGTCCTCTGGAGCCAGACTGCTGCGGAGCTCGACCTTGGTGAGTCACAGCACTGATGGCAGCAGCCGGAGATGGAGGTTCTCCCTGGATAGCTTGGTCTCCGCTGGCAAGGCCCTGCACTGAGGTTTGATCTCTGTCATTTGTCTGCTTGGGCCTGGAGGACGAAAGTCGTCTAAAGAGCGAGAGCTGCGAGGGCAAAGATGAGATAATTAACTCTAATTACCTTTCTGTTTATCACATGTAAAGTAGGTTAAGGATTATGCAAAGACTAAAATTAAAAGAATTTGAATGTCTATATTATGATTGAAACTAAACTACGTTTTAGTGAAAAGACTAAAAATAAAACTAAATCAAAATTTGCTGTCAAAGTTAACACTGGTCAACATACTGAGGTTTTTAAAAATGGGATTCAGAACTCTAACCCGGCGTTTTCATACTACTTTCATCTGCACATCTGTTCAGCTGATAGTTTAAACATTTCACATTTGATTTTTTGTCTTTTCTTTCCTTGTGTGTTTACTTTCTTCTATAATTTTTAAAACTATACAGTGAGACACAGGTACAATTTACACTAATGTATGCTCTAAGGCTGATTAGACCTTAAGGTAATGCCATAAAACTTTTCAAGGACTAGAAAGATATATATGTTTTATGTTCCCAACCACTAAAAAATGATATTTGTGCAGTGTCTTCTAGGTTTCAATGGCAGGAGACAGTTTAATGACTGTCTCCTCACAACAACATGGTTTTGGACTGAACCTATGTGGAACCTTTGCTTTCCTGCCCTGTGTGGATTTTTTCTGGCTTTCTCACACAGTCCTTAGTGCTTTGAAAAGGTGTGTTTTTTACACAAAGGTTATACAGTGGGGCAAAAAAGTATTTAGTCAGCCACCGATTGTGCAAGTTCCCCCACTTAAAATGATGACAGAGGTCAGTAATTTGCACCAGAGGTACACTTCAACTGTGAGAGACAGAATGTGAAAAAAAAATCCATGAATCCACATGGTAGGATTTGTAAAGAATTTATTCGTAAATTAGGGTGGAAAATAAGTATTTGGTCACCTCAAACAAGGAAAATCTCTGGCTCTCACAGACCTGTAACGTCTCCTGTAAGAAGCTTTTCTGTCCCCCACTCGTTACCTGTATGAATGGCACGTGTTTGAACTCATCATCTGTATAAAAGACACCTGTCCACAGCCTCAAACAGTCAGACTCCAAACTCCGCCATGGCCAAGACCAAAGAGCTTTCGAAGGACACCAGGAAAAGTATTGTAGACCTGCACCAGACTGGGAAGAGTGAATCTACAATAGGCAAGCAGCTTGGTGTGAAAAAATCAACTGTGGGAGCAATCATCAGAAAATGGAAGACATACAAGACCACTGATAATCTCCCTCGATCTGGGGCTCCACGCAAGATCTCATCCCGTGGGGTCAAAATGATCATGAGAACGGTGAGCAAAGATCCCAGAACCTCACGGGGGGACCTGGTGAATGACCTGCAGAGAGCTGGGACCAAAGTAACAAAGGTCACCATCAGTAACACACTACAACGGCAGGGAATCAAATCCCGCAGTGCCAGACGTGTTCCGCTGCTGAAGCCAGTGCATGTCCAGGCCCGTCTGAAGTTTGCCAGAGAGCACATGGATGATACAGCAGAGGATTGGGAGAATGTCATGTGGTCAGATGAAACCAAAGTAGAACTTTTTGCTATAAACTCAACTCGTCGTGTTTGGAGGACGAAGAATACTGAGTTGCATCCCAAGAACACCATACCTACTGTGAAGCATGGGGGTGGAAACATCATGCTATGGGGCTGTTTTTCTGCCAAGGGGACAGGACGACTGATCCGTGTTAAGGACAGAATGAATGGGGCCATGTATCGTGAGATTTTGAGCCAAAACCTCCTTCCATCAGTGAGAACTTTGAAGATGAAACGAGGCTGGGTCTTCCAACATGACAATGATCCAAAACACACCGCCCGGGCAACAAAGGAGTGGCTCCGTAAGAAGCATTTGAAAGTCCTGGAGTGGCCTAGCCAGTCTCCAGACCTCAACCCCATAGAAAATCTGTGGCGGGAGTTGAAAGTCCGTGTTGCTCGGCGACAGCCCCAAAACATCACTGCTCTCGAGAAGATCTGCATGGAGGAATGGGTCAAAATACCAGCTACTGTGTGTGCAAACCTGGTAAAGACCTATAGTAAACGTTTGACCTCTGTTATTGCCAACAAAGGTTATGTTACAAAGTATTGAGTTGTATTTTTGTTACTGACCAAATACTTATTTTCCACCCTGGTTTACGAATAAATTCTTTACAAATCCTACCATGTGGATTCATGGATTTTTTTTTTCACATTCTGTCTCTCACAGTTGAAGTGTACCTCTGGTGCAAATTACTGACCTCTGTCATCATTTTAGGTGGGGGAACTTGCACAATCGGTGGCCGACTAAATACTTTTTTGCCCCACTATAACTGTCGCTTGAAATTCAAACAATGAATGTTAAAAACACATAAAAAAACAGCACCATAGAGGTAATCCCATAGTGAGGAGTGTTGTGCCCATACAGGCAAAATAAAGTTTATTTTCTGAGAGTGTTTTGAAGGCACAGTACAAAGAATATATCCAATGTTCACAGTTATTGTACCTTTTTGTTGGAGCCCGGCTGGTTTTTGGAGTTTCCATCTACCTCCCCGTTGGCTGATGTGGTATATTCATGTGTCTTTTCTTCTTTGATATTGGGCTGCTCACTGATTTCAGCTGCTGGTAATACCAGACATTATTGTTATCTGTCTTGTCTTTTTAATTTCTTTTTAACCGTCTTTACTTAGATTTTTCATCAAACATGCAGCTGACTAAGGATAAAATCAGTCACCTCTTTGCTGTCCATCAGGCACATGCTCTTCTTTCACCTCTTTGGGCTTCAGGGAAGATCACATTTCACATGTTAATCCATCTTAATCACAAATAACCAACAAAAACCAAAGATGCCCGATATTCAACTTAGTGCTACTTATTTACACAACTCTGGGTCTCTTCTACTGGTTTCTCTGTCGAGGACAACAGTGTGTCATTCTCCTCCTCGTCTTCCTCCAACTCGTCATCATCATCAACCTTATCATCTTCCTCCTCTCCTTCTTCTTCCTCTTGACCTTGTTCCTCGCCTTTGGTCCATGTCTCAGCAAACCCTTTTGTCAAGTCCTGCAAAAACAGGAGCATTAAGGACATGAAAAATATTTAGTCATAAGCAGTTTTAAGCCTCAGCCACATAGGCCTAGAGATTTGTCTGTGATTCTCTCACAACTTCTGGTTGCTACGGAAAAGTCAGTATGTGCTACCATGAAAACACCCTTGTCATTGTTTTAGCTGCTAGCAGATCACCTGCAGATTGCAAGGAAGACACTAAAGAAGACATTAATTGGTCACTCACCAACTATTTGATGAGTGGTAGTGAAACTGTCAAGTGTGTGACACAAACCAGAAATGCAGACCATTCACCTTCAAAGGAAAAAAGTTGTGCTTTACCATGGCAACGGTCTCGCTATCTGGTTTATGTAATACTTTTTTTTTTTTTTTACAGTTTTACTATTGCTTTGGGACTGGTTTGCAAGTGTTTGCACACAACTTGGCATCTTCCCTGGAAATTACTGGTGATCACCATAACTCACAAGTGACAAAAGCAATCACAAGGTTTTTGATCCAACACTGCCAGCAACCTCTAGATACCACTCACCACCTAGTAGTGGAATTCACCTTTTTTCAGGACCTGTGGCTACAAATCCAGTCTCTAGGTCTGTGTGACTGAGGCCTTGCTTGGTTAATATTAGCAGATTCCAATAACAACAAGACAAAGGCATGAGTTTATTTAAGTTGAAGAAAAAAAAACTGCTTTCGATTTGCAATGAATGGAAAGCATTTTTTTCAGTTCTTGTCCTTTCCTTTGTTCTTTAAAATAAAGAACAAGTAAAGGACATGAAAAATATGCACTTTCTAGTTTGATGCTAATGTTTTTACTATACAGAATAAAATATAAGCTCTGCCAGCTGAATTAACTGACAAGCAAGGAATGATTGGAAAAGACTATAGTGATGCTAGAATTAGACGTATTACTCTACACTAAAACAGCATCATCACTAGACGAAACAGGTCAAACCTTATCTTATCCCGAACACACCAGACACTGAAACAGAGGAACAGATTTTCCTCACATCATCATTTTCTGAAATATGCTAGTCTGGCACCTTACTGACAAAGTGAGTTTGTGAGTTTGTCAGTGTCCACTGTGATATTTTTGACAGTTGAGGCTGAAAAAGGCAGATTTTCTTATAATTCAGTTAAATATTTGCATCATAAAGTCAAATGTTTCCTCTTCATTAGCTCAGCTCTTGGTCTCAGCTACCTCCCAAAGAAAAAAAAAATCTTCCTCTTCGGGGCTTGCAAAATCGCTAGCCCGACGTCCCGGAGCTACAGATATCTCTGGTCGGGCGACCAAAATCTATCTCAGCCTCGCCTGTCGGGTTATCATATAGCCCGATGGGCTTTTGTGCCCTGCAGAGTCATGACAGTTGTTTTTCAATTTTTGTCTATTTAATGATATACTGCTTGAATCCCCCCAAAATTTGAAAAAAGAATAAAGTAGTGAGAGATTAAATAAAATAAATTAAATATTCGATGTGTATTCAAAGTACTTGAGTGACTTTCTTCTAAACTAATTTTATTTATTTATTATCTTTCAAAGAATATACTATAAAACTCCCACTGACCCTGCTAATCAGGTATTATCTGCATACGTGATTGTCCTTAACCTAACTTGCATGTAATGAACATGGTGTCCCACAAAGAACCTGTTTATAACCACTACTATTTCCACCGAAAATCTTATAAAATGTGTTTCAGTAGAAAGACGTCCTTCAAAAAAATTAATTAATTTTAAAAAATGTTTGAGTGTTATTTAAAATAGATTTTAAATAACACTCAAACACAATATACTTAATAGTATATCGTAGTATCAATTAAGGTTCACGATACCATCCTATTTATCAGCTGTGTCAGCTGGAGAGCTGTGTAGTGCCTTAAAAACAAGAGAAAGAGAAAGAAAAAAGCCACATGATTCGCTGTAGTCTTTTCCAGGCATTATATGGCATTATATGGCCCTGACTTATCGAAGAATTAAGGAAGCGGAACCGGCTGTTCAAACCCCCACAAGGCTGCCCGCTGGGATTGGAACGATGGGAGAGGCGTGAGTTTCTCAAAATGGGCTCATTGAGTGCAGCACGGATAAGATCTTGGAGAGGCTACGGCTGCTGTGAATACTCAGGATAAGATCTCTGACTGCAGACTGGATACATCTCGGAAGGGCTAGCTTGGAATAACATCTCTGGGCGCAAATTGGATGACATCTCGGGGAGGCACACTGCCGCGAGTTCTCAGAATCGGCTCGTGGAGCACAAGAAATGACAACATCACAGAACGCAAGTATGACGAAGCTCGCGGCTCTCCAACAGGAGATTGAGAGACCAGTGTTGGACTGTAGAACTGCTTTGAAATTCATATGACCTGTTCGCACTAAAGTAAAAACCACCATCACTTCATGCGGATACCCCTTTGGTGCCAGCTGCGGTCTCAAGGCTGGAGCCGATCAAAAACACCCTGATAACGACTGTGTTTAGTCTGTTCCTTCCCATTCCATGCAAGACCACCTGGGTTGGCTGGAAGACTGTTTACTTAGCCTAGCAGGGCGAAGGACACTGTCTCAGCTGAACTGTGGACACGCACACACATACATATACACTGATATGCACACACTCATCCCCCCTCCCTTTCCAAACGCCTTCGACGCTTAATCCGATGCTGACAGTGGATCAGGGAGGCCAGTGCACAGGCTGCAGGCCCGGATGTACTGTCTAAATCGGCTGTCTCTCACCCCTTTACCCACCCCTGTTGCTTGTCATGTGTTTCTTTGGTGTATTAAGAGTTTTTTCATGTGCTATGTGCAGAGGTGTTAGTCTGGGGGGAGTTATTTTTTTCTCCTTATCTTTCCTCATGTGGTGCATTTTCCATTGTTATACCTCTCTGACCTGTCTTCCCCATGTGATGTTTTGTGTAATGTATGTATGGTCGGAGGGTAAGATGGCGCCGCCATTGCGTGCAATAGGTCGGCAGCCTTATGAAATTTCCCCTTGTGGGACTAATAAAGGTATATCAAAATATAACAGGGCAAGACATACTGGATACAATAAATACAACAGTCTAATGGTTAACATTCATTGAATTTTGCCTTTTTTCCACTGAGATTGTTTTTTTGAGAGTTTTTTTTTTAATTTCTCAGAAGAAACTTACATTTACAAAAATGAAAGATTTTGGCATGCAATTACGTATGAGATGGAAGCAGAAGCAGATGTCAGCCTGGTCTAAATAACTAATACAATCTTGTTTAGTAGTGAATGTACACAAACAATTGTGACTATTAAGTATCATTAAGACCTACTTTAACAAATGTCCTATGTCATAATACATTAAAAAAAAAACACATTGTAATGCAACACAAATATTTATTACAAATACAAATTAATAGAAATAGCAACATAAATAATTCCAGATAAAATATTTAAATTTGAGCAAGACAAAGATTAAGGCTGAAGGTTTGAAGAATATTTGGGTACTCTATTAGTCATAATACTGGAAATTCAGAGAGTTCTGGTTGCAAGAGCCATGCATAACTGAGCAGAAGCAGAAGCAAAAAGAAAAGGCTTCCAAGGAAATATAAGTAAACCAAAAAGCATTTAAATCAATACTTAAGACAAACATGAGTAAGCATTGCTGTAAACCAAAAGCAAAAGGCTGGATGGAAATACAAAAGCAGCCCAAAACAACACAACGTTATGAGAGAAAGGGTTCAGAAAGCTATAAAGAAACACATTCATAATATATGAAATCAAAAAGATGGTGTGGTTAACATGTAAGAGGGAAAGGCACAGTACATGCAAATGTTCCAGCTGTTTCAGAATGAAAACATAAAATTCAGATAAACACAAAGAAGCTTGTGTATTCCAGAGGTGGAAAAAGGACAAACATTCTGTACTTAAGTACTGATTTAACTTCTTTACTGAAGTAAAAGTGAAAAAGTACTGGCTATGAATGTATTCAAAGTAAGAAAGTAAAAAGTACCTCTTTGAAGGACGTTTCTACTAGCGATTTTTGTGCAAAGCTAACTGAAGCTTGTGCTGTATTAATGTAATAATAAAATATTAATAAATGAGAATGCAAACTTTAGTTTAAATCTTAATTGAAAATGAGAAAATAAGCAGAGAAAAAGAAGGAAACAAAAATAGCTCTATTTTCTTTTGCTTCCATTGTACAAAATGACTTTGCCTCTAAGCAGAAAATGAGTACACTCAGGGGTGAAAGTGGGATTCAGTAGGTAGTGAAACCCTAAAATAGGTTGCATTGGCTCTAGGGCTGCTCAATTAATCGAATTGTAATCACGATTACGATCTGGGCTTTCAACGATCATTAAAAATGACTGAGCCGATTATTAGCCCCTCCCTCGTGCTTTACTCTCGCGCTGCTCCGTGTGGCAAATCGAGCGCACGTCTCTGCATTTCGAACACGTGTCACAACAATTAAGAGCAGCGGTCCCCAACCTTTTTTGCGCCACGGGCCGGTTTATGCCCAGCAATATTTTCACAGACCGGCCTTTAAGGTGTCGCGGATAAATACAACAAAATAAAACTAGTACCGGTACCAAAAAAAAGAAGATTTATTCATAACACATGTGAAAAGACCAAGGAAAACCGAGTAAACGATAAAAACAATAACAAAATAACGCTGAAAACCGATAAAAACCCTGAAAACTATACATTTCACACCTGAGCCTCAACTCTCTCATACCAAACGACTCACGGACCGGTACCGGTCCGAGGCCCGGGGGTTGGGGACCGCTGATTAAGAGGACCCGAGGGAAGCTCGGAAAGCTAAGCAGAAGTTATTTGGAGAGGAGAGTGACTGCCGTTGGTTGAAAAGAGAGGTAAAAAAAACTTCAGTGGTGTGGAAACATTATGGGTTCGCGGAGTCAGAACTCATTTTTCATTAATTTTTTATATTGCAAACATTTGCACTGTTATCAGTATTTGCACACTATTTTATATTATTTTTTGACAATCTTTAAAGTCATTATTCAATACATTGTTATTGTTAAATAAATATCGTCAAATAATCGAGATCTTAATTTCAGTGAAAATAATCGTGATTATCATTTTTGCCATAATCGAGCAGCCCTAATTGGCTCAGTGTGGGGAAAAGAATCACAATTTCTATTGTGGGCTCCAGTATATTTTCTGAGTGTACAGGCTGTGATCAACTGATCTGGGCTACTGCTCTGAGGTTTACTGCTCTCTGTGGAGAACTGAATTCAACAAATGTAAGAAGATATTTTATGAGTTGCCCTGCTGTTCTCTGCTGTCAGCACTGTTTATGCTGTCTCTATACTAAACAATATAGAGGTGGAATTCAGTGAATGAATCTAAACTTCATCAACTTAACTTCAAATTCATAACATCACCTTACTGAACGCTAACCAGCTTATCCTGCACTAGATTATTTTAATGCAACCTTTAACTAACACAGATAATCTAGCTTAGTTTGCTTTGCAGCATGCTTCACAATATGAAAAAAAATTACCAAATACCACTGAGCAGTCCGTACTTATAAATATAACCTCCTGTCTTCCTTATCTATTTCCATCATTTAGTGAAGTTAGCTCTTTCTTTTCTCTCCCTGTGAAATACAGTGTCTGGACCTTTGGCTAACAACACACTGTGACAAACTGTAGACACAAACAGTTTGTGTTTGCTGATGTTTACTGGTAGAAATGCTGCATTTGAAATTACCCCTCCTTTATAGCACTACCTAGATGCAGAAATAATGCAACCACAACTCATGGACACCTGCACTCGTCCTGGTGTTGCTCCAAATAAACCACAGGCCCGAACTTAAACCCCTCACTATGGCGCATGCTCTGGTGATTACAAATTGGATTTCCTCTCATGTGTTATTGTTTAGCCTCAAATCGGTTTGATGTTTGAAGGCGCACAGTGACGTTCTGAAAATGTAAGGAATAGAAAGTACAGATATTTGTTTAAAAATGTAGGGAGTAAAGATAAAAAGTTATCTGAAAAAAAAACAACAACTTGATTCAAGTACAGATACCTGAAAATTCTACTTAAGTAGTTTTGGCAAACACAAAAGATAGATGATAAACACATGGAAATTTGTGTAGAACATGAAAGCTCAGATAGTCTCCAGGTGCAAAAAGAGAAAGAATAATATCTTACTAGGAAAAAATAAGGTCAATAAAAAATTAAATACTGAAAAACAAAAATAATTATGTGAAATCCACATCTGTTGTGCTTTTGCATTTAAGTACTGCCTGCAAGGCAATTTTAACCAAGACATTGAATCCTTATTTCACCAGCATTAGCATGGATACTTGATCTTTTAAGCTACCTGCCTTCTATTGTTCAGTCACATCCACACTGCTTGTCGTGCATTTCGAAAGGGTCAATATTACATGCTAATTCACTAATGTAAACTATGTGATATTGACTTTAAATGTCTAATGTTTCATACATCTACAAAGATCTATTACTGGACATTTTAAAAATATAACTGGCTTAACTGTCTGGCTAATCCACTTTGTCTTCCCTTCTCTTACATAAATGTATTTTAGTGATTTTCTTTGCAGATGACAAAACTTTATATAAAAATATACAATTTATTCTCCTGACATTGTTTTGGTTATGTTAATTAATTAACTGAGTAATCTCATACAAAACTGAATACAATGTAGTTTTAACTATTTATACAGAAAAAGTAATGTGACCTGTATCAAGCTTTTCTAGTATGGCCATTTTTATAACAATATTTATTTATTTTTTTTACTTTTCAGACTTTGATCGTGTCCATTTCCTGTTATTCAATAAATCAATAATATTGATATAAGGGCCCTTATTATTTCAGATTGAGGTATTGAGGTAAAACATCATCCCAGAACTCCTCTGACTCACCTGCCGCCTGACCTTTGACCCCTAACCTTAGTTTGCTTCTAGTTGCTGATTTAGCACTTTGTCTTTTCACTTCAGCAGACCTTTTCTTTTTGACAACCTTCTCCTCTTCTTCTTCTTCATCTTCCTTCTCTTCCTCGTCTTCTTCTTCCTCACTCTGGTCCTCCTCATCTTCCGCTTCAGCCTCCTTTTCCTCACTTTCTTCCTCCTCTTCTCCTTCTTCTTCCTCCTCCTCATCCTCTGTCTCTTCCTCCTTTTCCTCACTTTCTTCCTCTTCTTTTTCTTCTGCCTCCTCTTCATCCTCTGTCTCTTCCTCCTTCTCCTCACTTTGTTCATCCTCTTCTTTTTCTTCTTCCTCCTCCTCATCCTCTGTCTCTTCCTCCTTTTCCTCACTTTGTTCCTCCGCCTCCTCTTCTTCCTCAATTTCACTGTTTTCCTCTTCACTACTCTCTTCTACTTCTTCAGCACTACTTTTTTCTTCCTCCTCTTTTTCATCTTCTCCTTCTTCGGTCTCCCTCTCTTCCTCACTTTCTTCTCTCTCTGAAGACCTCACAGACTCACTTTCAACCTCATCTTCTTCACCCTCACTCTCCAAACTCCCTTCTTCTTCCTCGTCCCCTTCTTCCAAGTCACTTTCAGTATCTCCACGTTTGCTCTCTGTTTCGTGACTTGACCCTTCCTCACTTTCCTCTTCCTCCGACTCCTCTTCTTCTACATCACCTCCGTTTCTGTCTTTCTCTTCAGTCTCTGTTTTGCTTTCACTTTCTGTTACTCCACTCTTTTCCTCCTCCTCTTCTTCATCTTCTACCACAACATTGCTCTCATCCTCCTCCTCATCTACATCGCTGTCTGACTTCTCTCCAGAGTGAAGAGTGTCACTCTCTTTTTCATCCTCAGTGTTCTCTGCCACTTTCTTAATAATGTGACTAACATCCTCCTCTTCCTCGCTTACTTTTGCATCTGTCTGCCCTTCTTCCTCTTCACCCTCTTCGTCATTATCCTCCTCTTCCTCTTTGATTGCGGCAGAGTCCATCTGCTGTTCACTTTGATCTGAGATTGTCCTCATTTCAGGACTTTCAGGTGCGGGTATGATGTTGATGCTGACAGCAGATCTGTGGCTAAAATTGGCAGCGTAAGATTCAGATTCCTCACTCAGTGATTTAGTCACACCCTCTTTAAGTACAGCACAACTGTTCTCAGAAAGGGATGTGGAGCTTAATCGTCTTCCAGCTTGGATCAAAGCTGCTCCTGCAGCGAGCGAAGCAGCTCCAACAAGCAGGCTGAGATCTGTTGACTTTTCCTGAACCTCTGACCCTTTTTTGATTTGAGCTTCTTTCATGTTTTTTTCATTCTTGTTTTTCTTAGACAAATCTGTTTTCTTCTCTTTAGATTTGGGGATTTTTTTCACCTCAGAAACCTGCTGAGAGCCCACTATGCTCTCTTCATCCAAAGTGTCACTCAGGTGAAAGCTTGCTGAGTCTGTATGACTGAGTTTACCTGGTGAACTGATTCCTGTGGGTTTGCTTTTAACCCTCACAGGCTTAGACTTCACTTTCTCAACTTTAGCAGATTTAGAGTTGAAATCTAAACTTTTCTTCATAGTTTCTGGACTTTGTTTTGAGTCTGCTGCCAGCTTCCTGTGAACCCCTATCACCTGGCTTTTACTGTGAACTTGCATTTGTTGCTCTTTGGATGCTGCCTTATTTATGTCCCTGATGCTTGTAGGTTTGTTTTTACTGGGCCTCTCCTGCAACTCCTCTACAGCCAAGATCAGATTCACCTTGTTCTGGTTGCTTTTCTGATGTCTCTGGGGGCTCTGCGGGCCCTGAGTACGAGTGCTACGACTCCTCAGGAGTTCAGTGGGTAACACCCGGAGGGGAGAGGCAGCCTCACTCTTACAAGACAGCGAAGTGGAAGAGAAACTGCTCTGCTTTGAGAGCTTTCTCTGCTTTCTTTGACTCTGTTCTTTTATAGCCTTACCATTCTTACCCTTCCTCTATCCTCGGTGCAAGAAAGCAAGAAAAGGATGGAAAAAAGAGGCATGCATTAGAGAGGAAGAGACATGCAGAAACATCAAAGGACATAGCACACAAAGTAAGAGTTTGAGTTACCTTTTGAACTGGAGACAGCGTGAGGGTTTTATCACTGGGGTCTATCTTCATCACATGAGTCTGTCAGGAAGGAGCAGAGATGAAATCAGCAGCAAAATGTTATATTTGTCTTTTTTTCTGAGCAACATTTAAGATGATGTCATTGATCTCTTACCATGTTGAGGAAGTCTCTGGTTTCTCCAAGACCTCTCACGCTGTCAGTGTCTGTCAGACTTTCCACAACACTGTCTGTCTCCCCACCTGCCAGCTCTGAAAACAGGACAGCATTATCTTCAGCAGCAGCTTTCCAGATACAGGTAATATCACATAGTGACAAAGATGAACAAATACGTAAGATGTTTTTAAAAAAAATCAAGATTTTGAGAATCTGACCTCTTTATTTACAGATTTCAAATCTGCAGAAAACCCTGAGATCAAGAGAAACTCATTTAACTTTCAGGGAAAGGGCATGAACGACATGAACACCAATTGTCAAATGTCAAAAATACAGAGCTCACATTCTCATTTTTCCCAACTTCATCTTAGTGCTTCTAGGTCTTAGAAACATATACCGTACAGGTGTCTGTTTTCATAAAAATGAATAAGGGATCTTGAGGAAGCCAAAGGGATAGGATTTATCAGAGATGTGACTCAAGGAGACAAAAAAAAAAGACAACAACCTCCCCAAAGTCTAACAAAAATGCAAATAATATTTTCCAAAACTTTGATGTAACAGAAAGAGGATGAGGCAATGGCGGTGCAGATGAAGTAGGTACCCTGGTGGGTCGACTCCTCGTTCCTGTGCTGGTAAGTGCCATTGAGCACCTTTCCGTGGATCACCTCAGGCGGAGCCAGTCGTGGTGGTATGGTCTGGCTGGAGGCTGTCAGTGGCGGGAGGAGGTTACCTGGTGTCATGGCAGGCAGCGTGCGGAACATGGTGCCAAACTGGTCTGGAGATCGCTCCTGAATCAGAGGGTTTAGCCAATGAGCGATATTAACCCATGAACTTCTTTAGAAACGAACTGTTATCTGCAGATAAACTATAAAAAGTGTCACGTTCATTGTCCTCATACCCACCCTCTCCCTCCTGCGAACCCGGGCTGAGAGGCTCCTCTGCAGCGTAGATGAGTCAACTGTGTTACCCAGCAGTTCCACATATGGTTTCTCCAGGAAATTTTCCGTCACATCGTCATCCTCCAGCGTGACCTCACCGGTTCCCCGGGCCCTCGGCCGAGCCAGCACCACCATGTGACATCCGCCGCACATCGCCTGGACACGTCAGCAACCAAATTAAAGTATTTGCATGCATGAAAGTCACCCAGAAATGCACAAAAATAGAAAATATATATGATTATAAATAAATAAATGTTTTTAAAATATAAAATGAATTTTATATTTTTATATATGTATGTATTTAGGATTTTTGTAATTAAAAAAATAATAACACATTTTAAAAATTGACACAAAACTGACACAAATATACATAATTTTTTAAATTATGTATTTAAAGAGTATAAAAGGTAAAAAAAAAAGACAAATGGAATGGTTATTATATTGCACTTTCTACTCTGAGCACTCAAAGTGCTTTACAAAAAAATAAAAAAATTTTAAAAGGTAAAACTCATTTAAAATTTTATATATTTTATGTTATATATGCAATTATGAATAAAAATTGAAAAACGAACATAATTTTTTTTAATGTAAAAAGTGAAGACAAAAAATTAAAAAGATATAAGAAATGCGACAATAAAATTACATTGCCTTTAAACTTATGAAGTATCTCCAAGCCTAATTAAATAATTCCTATACATTATTTTAAGTTCTACTGCATGAACAAATGTAAACCTGTCTGTATGAAACACTTACTCCCTGAACATTATACTTCAGGAATCGCAGGCACAGCGTTGGTTTAAACTGGTTAGTGAAGTTTTCTTCCCCCAGACCAAGTTTTCCATGTCTGCCATCTCCAAACGTGTATAGCAACCCGTCTTCTAAAAAAAAAAAAAAAAAGATTAAAATTTCTGACATCAGATCCGTGAAGAACCTCTTCTGTTCAACTCTGTTGTCAATGAGAAGCTCGGCATTAATGAACCGAGCTGAGATTTACCTGTAATGACAGCGGTGTGGTTTTCTCCACAGGCCACCTGACAGGCTCGTCCCTTCTTGAAGTGCTCAACCAAACGCGGCACCCGGGACTCAAAGATGAATGTCCCATGGCCGAGCTGTCCGAACTGACCGAGGCCGAACGTGTACACACTTCCCTCTGAAAGAAACCAACACAATCAGAGGCGTTTGCAGCATGCTGCAGTATTTTATTCCCCTGTTTGAGAGCATTCTGTAACTTTTTAGTAAGATTGAAGGAAGGGGGAAACCAACTGAGAATATTATTCTCAGTTAGTTATTTAAAGGAAATAAATAAATAACATGTCTTATTTGCTGTCATCAGACATTTACCTGCGAGTGCCACTGTATGTCCACCCCCACAGGCCACCTGCGTCACTGGCTCCTTGATGCTCTTCACCAGCTGAGGCACTCGGTGCCCTGGAAGCTGGTGGGTGCCCAAACCCAGTTTTCCGCTGTCCCGCTCGCCAAATGTGTACAGAGCGCCATCCACTTGGAAAACAAAAATAGGAAATACTCAGAGCTATCCACTGGTTTTAGGTCCAGAACGAATAGGGGAAACAAAATTCTGGTTAAACTTAAAAAAACTTTTTAAAAAAGTGTCACTTGATTTTAAAATATGTTAAATTCTATAATAATATTTATATGCAAAAATCAAAACACCTAAATTTAAATGAACAATGGAGTTTTGATTTTTTAAATTATAAAATAATATGGTGAATGAAAATCTATGGAAATAAGATACTTTTGCCAATTAACTTGCATTAACAAAAACCTTTTATTGTTCTGATTTTTACATTAGTATAAATACACACGTGTGAGAATTATTCTTTTATATTTTAGCCACTGTCACCCATGTTCCTTATGCTATCTGTAACCATGTGCGATTTGCAGGCTCACTGCAAAGTGATGAATGGTTATTTGGGACCTATCTCTACTCACCTGTCACTAAAGCTGAATGGTAGTACCCGCAGGAGACCCAGCTGATTGGTCGGCCTACACTGACTTCCTGGGGTGATGACACCTGACTCTCCTTACCCAAACCAATCTGACCCTCTGTGTTATCACCCCACATAAAGAGTTTACCACTCGCTGGAAAAGAAATAAATAAAGAGATTACGTTTATTTTGGGAACACATTTATCTGTTAACGACACTTTGTTCTCTCTTCTACACTTCAGTTTTAAACTTGCAACATTTTCTAAAACATAAGGAATCTTTTTACTTCAATTTTGTTAACCAAATTTTTCATTTGATAACAGAATAACTATAATTTAATTACAAATGAATTTCATGAAATTATCTTTTTTTTTTTTTTTTAGATGCTGCAGAAAATACAGAATATACAGATGAAATTCAAATTTAAACAAAATACAAAAAATATAAAAACATGAATGTTTAAAAAAATAATTTTAAATCAATAATGTTTTTAGATATTTTTTTACTTTAAATCTAATTTATGAGCAAAGTCTAAAAAATAAAATCGAACATCCAGTAGTACAATATGTATGATATATGTATATATTTAATTTTAATTTCATTTAATCTTCAATATATATTTATATAATTAAATTCCAAGGTAAAAAAAACATACATTAAAAATTTTAATGTTTTTAATCTCATTACACTAACAAAAAATAGCAAAAATATAATTTACAATTAAATAAAGTAAGATAAAATACATATACAATGAATAAAACAATACAAAAACTGCATATCTTAGTGTAGATGTAGGCACAATTATGAAATATACATCAAAAATGATCAAAAACCTTAAAATGAAAATTAACTAACATTTAATTTACATTTATTATATGACTTCCCTTAATGTTTACTGGCAGTTAAGCTCTGATTAGCTGTGATCAGAGCTAACAGCTGAATTACAGTGTTGTGTGGATCTTACCGGTGAGAGCTGCTGAGGTGTTCGAACCCGCAGCAAGCATCTTGATTGGTCCTTGTGAATCAAAAAAATCAAGTCTCTTGAAGGAAGTCCTCTCATCACAGTCTCCAAGCCCCAGCTGACCCTCGCTGTTCCCACCTGAGGCATACACCTTCCCTTGGGCTACAGACACACATCAACACAAGCGTGTTTAATATTCATCAGCACTTGAAAGAAAACAGCTGTGAACACTAAACACTGACCTGTGCAGATAAGCGTGTGGTTTCTCCCGCAAGCCACCAGTTGAACTTTCTCAGACTTCAGGGCTGAAACATCACAAAGAAATTTAAAACTATGGGAACGGTAATCTGGAGAGCGCAGCTTACCTCATCATCTTTTGATAACTTTAGAAAAGATTCATGAAGAAAAACAAAGTGTTCTCAGTACAATTCAATGCAAAATACAATAATTCCAAACTGTTATAAAATTTATTAAAGACTTGTGGTCATTTTTAATATTATATAGAACTTTTCCAACATAGACATTGCATAAATTTTGAGGCCCAGCTCCCTCCATCTACTAATGACCAAAAAACTAAAATCACCAGAAAATAGAATTAATCAGACTTGAGTTTAATTTCTAGGATTATTTATTACATTTAGATTTTCTGTATTGAACAACTATTTCCAGTAAGAATGATCCTTTCTTTTTAAAGTAATTTTCAGATTAAATTCACACTTAAACAAACCTCATACAGGACACATCCTTTTCTCTGTATCTGAGGAGTGGCACTTACTGTTTCTCAGCTAATGTCCCTCCAGATTTAAGCAGATTATTAGCCCTCTAGACTGAGATTATATTTACAACAAAGTCACACTTTATTTGAAGGCTTTGTCTCCTCCTCTTCAGGGACTCCCTCCTCACTGCCTGTTTAAACTGGCTGAAAGCAGCTTTCAGTGGCACTACTCATCCTCTATAACTTTTTTTTTTAGAACTGAAACAGTGAGAAGGTGCCATAAAGACCAACCTTTGACACAGGTGGGTTTGTTGACAGTCACTTTGGAGCCAAGGCCGAGCTGGCCCCAGTTGTTGCTACCAAACAGGAAGAGCTTCCCATTTTCTGTGAAGACACAGAGAAAATCTCCTGAAAGGGACTCTGTGATGTTTCAGCAGGATTCATTTTAAAGTGACACGGGGCTGGATTCAGTTACAGTCACAAAACAAAATAATAAAAAAAGATAAGAGAAAAAAGCTGAAAATCTAATTTGGATAATAAAGAAAGCTTTTCCTCAAATTAAGTAATTGTACGTAATTGTAAAAATCCCCTCCAAAAGATAACCATGAAATTAAACTAAAATTTAAATTGAAGAAATGTATTGAAATTTTGACTTACTTGACTGATACAATATATATTTTTTGTAAACATGTAGATACAAACAAAAGTAAAGAGTAAAAATACTTTTGTATTTTAAAAATGACAGTAGGTTAATATTGTAAAGCACAACATTAAAAAATAATCCAAATCTTAAAATGGAGGTTAATGTATTTATCTTTTTTTTTTTTTTAATAAATCTAATTTTTGTACATCTAAACAAAACCGAGAAAACATATCAGTTCTGATATGTTAGAGCAGACATATTTTAAGAGGACAGCGCAAGTGAAACTAAATCAAAACAGTATTTCCAGCTTTCACGTTTGTCAGCAGTGTACAAACACGTAAATGAGTATTACCTGGAACATAGGAGGGGCTCTCACCTGTTATTAAGGCGGTGTGCTCATCGCCGCACGCTATTCTGAGTGGGATGTCATTTTTAAGCCAAAATTTACTTGGAATGTTGTCAGCGAACTTGCTCTTTCCAAAAGTGAAAACTGCCCCCGATTCTGTAAGAAGAGACCAAAAAAACCAATCACCAACTTGGATTAATTTTCAAGTTTAACCACACCAAATGTGATGTTTCAGCCCTTTATATAAAAGATGGATGGATGGAGCCACCTTGATGTCAGTCTAGTGTTAGTGAAACCTCAAGCTGAGTAATTTTTTTTTCCATCCAGACGTAATTTGCTGTGGAACGATCTGACTGTGACACCAAAGGACACAGCGTGCTCATATGATTTCAACTTGTCAGTCAAAATTAAGGTCCTAACTTGCTTCATCCTCCTTTCTGATTCTGATAATGACCATAATTTACCAAATTAAGTAAGCATTGGAGCTCAGAGAATTCATCAGAAAAGTGTTTACTGAGGTAAGAAATCAAGGGAGGAGCAGGTTCATTTTCTCATAGACTCCTTTATAAGGAAGCTTTGATTTATAACTACAAGCATTACCGCCTAGATGGCCATTAAAAAGAAAGGAGGTTTGATGCACTCTACGTCTTGACTTCAATTTTCAGATCCTGAACATGTCCACACGTGGACACGTGTGGACAGTCTATAGAGGCTTGTGTCCTCCACTAAAAAACAGAAACTGCTTTTGCTATGCATAATTCAAATTTTGAGGTTAGTATTTGAAAATTTTTAATTAATGACTCAAAATTGTGTTTTTCATACCTGACTCGAAATTTCAAGTTATTAAGCTAACATTTTGAGACAATCTTCTCATTTCAGTTCTCTTCTCATAGTAACTTACAGTATATATTTTTGTTTACGTGGTTTATGGCTATGTGCATACTTGTTGCTTGCATCTTGGATATTTTAAAGTTTTGCATAATCCCAACAAATAAACCAAAACTAAGACACTAAACTAACTCAAAATGTTTATTTAGTAGTTTTTACCATTTAACTAGCATCATTTTGGTTACATTTTTTTCACATTAATTAAAAATTAGCCAAAGAGTCAAGTTAACACAATGTGAAGTCTTCAAATGTCTTGTCTTCTCAAACAAGAAGTCTACGCCAAAATATGTATTCAGGAATAACATATTTTTCCACTTGGAAAAGATCTAGTCTGCATAAAAAAGAAGAGGAGGAAAACGTTCAAATTTGAGTGCTGCAGATCTGAATACTTGGCATTATTTGTTACTGAAAAAAAATGACATAAACGTTTTTAAAGGGTTACAGATTTTGTAAAAATGTTCTTTGGATGGGGTCATTTATTACTTACTTACTTTATTCCTTCATCAAAGAAAACAGAGTAAAAGAAACACAATAATACAAAAAGGGGGGAGAAAACAAAATGTATTTTGTATCAAAATATAAAAAATTATGCATTGTTTGCTATTGCTTTATTGCTTTAGTGTTATTATAGACACGGATATGCATAAGAAGCACTTTCATGAAATTAAAACAATCTATGTCAGTGCGCCCCAGGGCAGCTGTGGCTACAATGTAGCTTGC
This sequence comes from Aulonocara sp. 'chitande type north' Nkhata Bay, assembly GCF_057382095.1. NCBI lineage: Eukaryota > Metazoa > Chordata > Actinopteri > Cichliformes > Cichlidae > Aulonocara > Aulonocara sp. 'chitande type north' Nkhata Bay. The sequence continues at coordinate 23,391,800 of NC_141365.1, forward strand.
CATCGCCAGTGTGTGAATGTGTGTGTGAATGGGTGAATGACTGAATGTAGTATGAAGCGCTTTGGGGTCCTTAGGGACTAGAAAAGCGCTATACAAATGCAGGCCATTTACCATTTACCATAGTAAGACCGTTTTTATTTTTACCTCTCCTTTTACTGTTTGAGCGTAAATGCAACTGACTACAAAAAAAAACACCTTTGACATGTGGTAGAGTTGAACATTGGCATCGACAATAAAATATGAAAATATCAGGACAGGGGAAAAAAGATACTTGATAATTAATCACTATCAAAGTGATTCAAAGTGAGGAATGATGAGGAAAAAATTCATAAAAACTATTTGACCTTAATAGCTAAAGCACTCGTGTAGAGTAAAACAGAATAACGGGAGGAGAAATGCAATATCATGAGGTTAACTTTCCGTTAGCCTGAAGCTAGCCGAAGGTGAACATTACAGTTAAAGAATATTTTACAATACAAACGGTTCTCTGAGAGCCAGAAGAGGCGACAATGACTGATATTTACCCGGAATGTCATCTTCAGCTTCGCCTGCCATCTCTGCGGTACTTTAATCCGCTTTGATCCGCGCCTGTGGGCGTGTTGGTACCCTTCTGTTATTTTCGACTCGAACAACCCGGAAGTAAACAAAACTTCTCCTAGGCTACGAAGGAACACACGTGACTCTTAAAGAAACAGAGCCATTTCATGTGTCTCATTATTTATAGCAGGGGTCTCAAATAGGGTTGCCAACTCCCTGAAAAATAAATAAGGGACACCTCGTGGCCAGGACCGGGCGACCCAGTTGTCTTCACCCTTCCCAGTGTGGTGAATTTTCTAGCTCTTTTTTTGTGTGTGAAATTATTTTTTTTAACCATTTGACTTGAAGTTGATTTAAGTAGATGCATATTCTATTCTTTGTGATATCAACACATGTGAAACAAATGATCATTTAGCTATTTATTTTTAGCTCAAAATGACAACATTAACACAGTAAAACAGGTCTCTTTCTTAAACAGAAGCCTGTCATGCTTAACTTTTGAGAATATAAGTAAATCTTTCTTTAAAAGAACTCTGTCCTGCTTAACTTAAAATAATAGAAAACAATAGAAAGAAAAATATTCTTGTAACAGTGCCAAGCTGGTCAAGAAGGCTCACCAGCGCCTCTTCTTCTTGAGGACTCTGAGGAAGAACCACCTGTCCTCAGACATCCTGGTGAACTTCTATCGCTGCACCATCGAGAGCATCCTGACCAACTGTATAACAGTCTGGTACGGGAACTGCTCTGCCTCGGACCGGAAGGCGTTGCAGAGGGTCGTGAAAACTGCCCAGCGCATCGCCGGAGCACCACTTCCTGCCATAAAAGACATCTACAGGAAGCGGTGTCTGAAAAGGGCTGGGAAAATCATCAAAGACCCCAGTCACCCATCACATGGACTCTTCACCCTCCTGCCCTCTGGGAGGCGCCACAGGAGCCTCCGGACTAAGACCACCAGGTACCGGAACAGCTTCTTCCCCACAGCTGTCAGACTCCTGAACTCTGCCTCCTGACATCTGACCCACGTTAAACTCATGGACTGAACATACACACACCCACAATGGACAACTGTACCCTCAAACACAATAATAACATGGAGTGAACCACCACTCACAACCACTAGCACTTTATATAGCCTCTGTAGAAACTATCTACACCCTCACTTATCTTAACTGCACTACTGTATAGCTCTGTGTAAATAATCATTCTGTACATTCGATAATCTTTAATCCTACAACTGTTTACAACTTGCATAGTTCCCATTTCTGTATAGCTGTATATCCCAGATTCTGTAAAGTTATTTATTTCATATTCTGTATAGTTTTTCATATTTATATCCTGTTCATAGCCTGTACATACTTATAGTTATAGAATATTCACAACATACTTCATACCGTGTACATTATAACATACCATAATAGACCCATTTCTGTAATATACTCACATATCTATATTATTGCTAATATATATTGTAATATATCTATATCACTAAAGCACTTCTGGATGGATGCAAACTGCATTTCGTTGCCCTGTACCTGTGCATGTGCAATGACAATAAAGTTGAATTCTATTCTATTCTATTTAGTGCATTTAGTACAATTGGCTTCAGTTGAGGTATTATTTCAGCTTTTCTAATGCTAATCAGCTGCTCCTGTTTGTAAACCCACTTGTTCCCATGATTACGCATCATAACTCATCATCATTATTCACCTATGTATTACTTTTATGTATTAGTCATCTATTTGTTGTAATCATCTATCCTTGCAGTTGTTTATTACACAAAATAAATTATATTATCACACTTCTGGCCACATAGCGCTGATATTCACTGCACATGCCCATATTAACTTTTTCCAGCCAGGTGTTTTCCTTTTCCCATTCTTCCCTTTCTCTGAGGGAAACAAACATTGCTGCTCTAATGCTGGGCTTACACTGTGCGGTTTTAGGCCCATTTTGAGCCGATTTTTGAGTGATCGGACCGATTTTGGCCTTCATCGTGCGTCATGTAGTATACGTTGGGTAACGAGAAGTGATTAACACCTCACGACCAGTTCCCGATCATCAATCGCTCGTGAGGGTGTCACCGCAGCTGCTCGCGCGCAAACACGTAAACGTCGGTGAAAAAGACGGAGCAGCACGGCAGTGCAGCGTGTGATCTGGACACAAGCGATGGAGGCACAACTTGTAGAACTTTGGAAAGCTCATCCGAGCCTTTTCGATGTGGCCTCACAAAATTATCACGACCACAACAACCGTGAAAATAGTTGGATTTACACTGCTGCTTAATCACAGCTGCCCGATCAATGTTTTTCATTAGCAATTTAGCAAAGTTGATGGTGGTGGTGTGTCTGTGTGAGTGAAAGACAGAGAGAGAGAGCGACAGATTTTCTGTTATAACCTTCATTTTATGGCGGGGGTAACTACTTTGGCACAACAGCAGCACAGTGTGAGCACTCAGGTCGCATCAGAGCATCGGGCGGTACAGTGTGAGAGTACATCGTGACCTATGAACTTCTAACCCCTGTGAGTCAATCGTGCAGTTTGAGCAGGAGCTGAATAACGTGACTGAAAAAATCACGCAGTGTCTGCCCAGCTTTAGGTGTACTGTCGTCCGAGACTTGCACCGCAGTGTCGGCGTTTGTTTCCCTGTTGGCCATGCTTCTTGTTGTGGTCACCTGTTGTCTTCCGGTATTTTCTCCGAAAGCGACCTTTCCTCGACCAATGAGATGAGCGGTAATCTGAATTGTCATACTCGAATTGTCATAAGTGTGCTGTCAGCTCATTGGTCACAAAGCAGGAGAGGGGCTGGGAATTATGTTTTCAAACAAGGCTTTAATTCCATAAACATTTATAGACTACTTTTGGTTCTCACTGTATTACGGGACAAAGTGCGTCCCTTATTAGCTCAATACGGGACGTGTACTTTTGTTTCGAAATACGGGACGATTCCGTATTTTAAGGGACGGTTGGCAACCCTAGTCTCAAACTTACATGAGCAAGTAGTAAAGCAAGTAGCAAGTAGTAAAAAACTACGGTGGCCCCTATAGACAAAGCATGTACAAACTCCAAAACACTTACAAACTCTATAACACTTACAAAATTCAAAACATATGCAAAAACCAAAACACAACGGAAGTGCTCCAGGACGCTAGGGGCAGTATTGAGCTCGATTTGCAAAATAAACGGCAAGTTTGTTGCAAACTCATGGGCTGTATGGGACGGTCTAGGTTCCGTCGTGCTGCCCAGGTTGCCTAGTAACCATTGATACTAACCGCTGGAAACGTGTCATGCAACTTTGTTTGACAGAAATGAAGGAGAAGATATTTTGTTCATTTGTTTGTTTGTTTCTTGATTTGATAAGTATCTGAGGCTGAGACCACAGGACTGTAAAACATGATTTTTGGCCTTCATTTCTGTACTGAACGGTCATTTTAAGATTAGCTAGTAAATAACAATTAGCTAATTTTGTTCATGAGACTAAGGTAATATCATTTTGGTAATGTAAATATAATATGGCCAATATTATAGTTACAACTGCCTACAACTGCAAAGCTCTCCAGCGAGTAATGCGGTGCTCTGAACGGATAATTGGAGGTGAGCTTCCCTCCCTCCAAGACATCTACAGGAAGCGGTGCCTGAGGAAAGCGGGGAGGATCATCAAGGACTCCAGTCACCCCAGCCATAAACTGTTCAGACTACTTCCATCAGGAAGGAGGTTCTGCAGCATCCGGTCCCGTACCAGCAGACTGAGAGACAGCTTCTTCCACCAGGCCATCAGACTGCTGAACACGTCATAGACACCTCACCTTCACTACTGGAACTTCAACATTATGCACTCCATACTGTACAGTAATGCCACTGTTTTGCACATGTCTCAACTCTGTATATTTTTATATATTTATTTATTGTTTACTCTATTTAATTTGTAAAATATGTGTACACACACACACACACACACACGTAGAAAAATATTTAGTATACACATTCAGAAATGCATATACTATTATATATTGTACATATTGTAACGATGGTTAAGTGTTACTGGACAGTGACATGTTGGTTTTCTCTGCACACTGTTGTTGTTCCTTTAAGATTCATGTTTGGTTGGGCTGCAGGAAGTAGTGAGGGTGGTGTACAGGAAGGGGTGGGGGGACCTGGTTGTTCTGTGTGTGTGCCAGGCTGAAGAGAGGTGTAGTTCGAGAGCGCTTCCCCCTGAGTTAACAACCCGCTGGCTTATGTGCCGAATAAACGGACAAACTGAGACCCCAACCGTCTGGTTCTTGTGAACGTTACATTGGTGTCAGAAGTGAAGAAAGAAAAAAGAACCCCAGAACGCCCGAGACCCTGTTGCCGGCGACGCTTGCCGTTACGTGACGAGGATGTTGCCGGGCAGGATTAAGAAGGAGACGGAGGAGAGGGAGGAGAGGGAGGTTCGTCCGCGCTCGCCCGCCCATGGAGTGAGGGAAACGGCGCTGCGGCTGTCTGCCGAGGCTGGATTTTCTCCAGGTTTGACTAGGCTCGGGAACTGTTCGCACAGCGGCCGCGATTCCGGCGGGAAGGAGTCGACCTCGCTTGGCGCGCCGTCACGTGATGTAAACAAACATGGCGGCGCCCAGCAAGCTGCAGCGAATATAAAAACGCCTAAGTTCAGCGGCAAGACGCCATGGGAAGTGTTTATCGCACAGTTCGAGCTGTTAGCTGTTGCAGCTGGCTGGTCTGAGGAACATAAAGCTCTCCAATTGGCTTTGTGCCTGTGTGAGGATGCAGCTGCATGCCTGCTGCTGCTGACCGAGGAGCAGAGGGGAGATTATAATGCTCTGGTCGGAGCACTTCAGAGCTGCTGGGGATGTGGACAAGTCGGACACCTCATCAGGCAGTGCCCCAAGCTTGCAGCGGTTCAGGGAAACGCCCACGGGCCCGTGTAGGCGGGAGTACACGGGCCTGGGAGAACGACATCCCCACACCACCGCCACCTCCACCCGGTGCGGCCATCACTGTGGGCTGGACCCAGGTTGGCGGCTTTTGCCATGTTCCAGTGACGATTGCGGGGGTGTCCTGTACGGCCCTGCTGGACACGGGATCCAATGCAACGCTGGTCCGACCCGATATTGTCCCAACCGGAGCTGCTGTACAACCGACTAACGTGCAACTTAAGACTGTGACCGGTGATCTGGCCCCAATGAGAGGGAAGGGAGTGTTCCAGTTCAAGGTGGGGGGACCTCGGTGTGTCTTATGCTGCCTGGGTGGCTGACGTGCAGGACGCCTGATTTTTTACGAGCCATTGGTGGTGTACTGGACTTAGGCAAAGGCCTCCTCGTACTCCCTGATGGGAAGAAGGTGCCGCTTATTCCTCCCCCGGTCTGCACAGCATCTGCCGCGGCGTCCACCTCCACCGCAGAGACCCCTGCAGACCCGCCAGCAGAACAGCGAGCGGAGGAGGAGGAGGAGGAGAGGCTCTCAGCAGTGAGGAGTATCTGGTCAAAGAACTGTGAGGGGCTGACTCCACAGCAGCAAGAGAGTCTATGGCAGGTACTAAAAGAGTTTAGTGACATTTTTGCCCTGAAAGAAAGTGATGTTGGCTTGACACACTTGGTAGAGCACGTCATTGAGACCGGGGATGCCCAGCCTATTAAAGTGCGCCCCCGCCGCCTGCCCCTGGCTCATCAGGAGGCTGCAGACAGGGAGCTGTGTGAAATGATGAAGGCGGGCATCATAGAACCATCTGATAGCCCGTGGGCCTCCGCGGTGGTGATGGTGCCTAAGAAAAAAAGTCCTAGGATGCGTTTCTGTGTGGACTACAGACCACTCAACAAAGTGACGAAGAAAGACTCTTACCCCCTTCCCAGGATTGATGAGTCCCTCGACTTAGTAGCCGGGTCCTCCTGGTTTTCCACCCTGGACCTGCGGAGTGGCTACTGGCAGGTGCCACTGTCCCCGGAATCCAGACCGAAGACAGCCTTCTGCACTAACAGGGGACTATGGCAGTTCAAAGTCCTGAGTTTTGGCCTTTGCAACGCTCCTGCGACCTTCGAGAGGCTCGTGGACAGTGTGCTGGCTGGCGTCCCACGGCAACGGTGTCTGGTTTACCTGGATGATCTTCTAGTGCACGGGAGCTCCTTTGATGCTGCCCTGGATGCCCTGAGACAAGTGTTGGAGAGGGTGGCGGCTGCAGGCCTGAAGCTGCATCCCGACAAGTGCCACTTCATGAGGAGGGAGGTGGAGTTTCTGGGCCACAAGCTGGGTCGTGAGGGCATCAGCACTTTGGAGGAAAAAATTCACACCATTACCGAGTGGCCCACACCAGCAGACCAGAAACAGCTCAAAAGCTTCCTAGGACTGGCATCTTATTACAGGAGGTTTGTGAAGGGCTTTTCCTCCATAGCCGCACCACTCTTCCACCTGCTGCAGAAGGACCGTGACTTCATCTGGATCCAGGACTGTCAGCAGGCGTTTGACACCCTCCGCAGATCGCTGACAGAGTCCCCAGTCCTTGCCCCCCCTGACCCCGCCCTGCCTTTTGTCCTGGACACTGACGCAAGTAATGTGGGGCTGGGAGCGGTGTTGTCGCAGGTTGGACCGGAAGGGGAGAAGGTGGTGGCGTACTTCAGCCGGGTCCTGAACAGGAGCGAGCAGCGCTACTGTGTCACACGACGAGAGCTGTTGGCTGTGGTGGCGGGGGTGAGACACTTTAAATACTACCTGTGCGGCACAGCATTTGTTGTCAGAACTGATCATGCTGCCCTTCAGTGGCTGATGTCTTTCAGGGAGCCAGAGGGACAGGTGGCTCGCTGGCTGGAGGAGCTCCAAGCCTTCAATTTCACCGTGGAGCACAGAGCAGGGACGCACCATTCTAACGCAGACGCCCTCTCTCGCCGCCCATGTGCTGCAGCTGGCTGCCGTTACTGTGAGAAGCGAGAGGAAATAGAGCGGGAACTCACGACAATAGACGGAGCAGCACAGCTCGCCTGCAGGGTTCTTCTGGTGGTGGATGCAGCGGAGTGGAGGGCACGGCAGGAACAAGACACAGACCTGCTGCCGGTCCTGCAGTGGCTGGAGAAGGGGGAGCAACCCCTTTGGGATGAGGTCACTGGGTTTTCCATCTGTACCAGGGGGCTGTGGGCCAAGTTTGCAGCTCTCAGGCTGAAGGAGGGGGTGTTGGAGCGTGCCTGGAAGGATCCTGCCACGGGGGAGGAGAGGTGGCAGGTTGTGGTGCCAAGGTCGCTGAGGTCAGCTGTGCTGGGAGCCTGCCATGGGAGCACTGGCTCTGGCCACTTTGGGGTCTCCAAGACTCTTCGCCGCCTCCGCCAGGGCTATTACTGGGGTCAACAGCGGAGGGATGTGGAGGACTTTTGCCGCAGCTGTGATGCATGTTCCTCACACAAAGGGCCACAAGACCAGTCCCGGGCTCAGCTTCAGCAGCAACCAGCAGGAGCTCCAATGGAGCGAGTAGCTGTGGATGTCATGGGCCCATTTCCTCGCACAGACAGAGGAAACCGCTATGTTCTTGTGGCCATGGACTATTTTACCAAGTGGCCGGAAGCATACGCCATCCCAGATCAGGAGGCTGAGACTGTCGCTGATGTATTAGTGGAGGGGATGTTCAGCCGCTTTGGGACAGCAGAGACCCTCCACAGTGACCAGGGGCGTAACTTTGAGTCCAAGGTATTTGCTGCCATGTGTGAACGCCTTGGGATTAAGAAGACCCGCACCACCCCACTTCACCCCCAAAGCGATGGGCTGGTGGAAAGGTTTAACAGGACGCTGGTCCAGCAGCTAGCCATCCTTACCTCAGAACACCAACGGGACTGGGATTACCATCTTCCCCTTACCCTCATGGCCTACAGGTCGGCAGTGCAGGACTCCACCCAATGTACGCCTGCCCTGCTCATGTTAGGGAGAGAGCTGAGAACTCCTGCAGAGTTGGCTTTTGGGAAACCCCCGGACGCGCCAGAGGCACCACCGGGCCGGGACTATGCAAGGAAGCTGCAGGACCGGCTGGATTCTGCACATTCCTACGCCCGAGAGCAGCTGGCGAAGGCAGGCCTGCGCCAAAAGAGGAATTACGACATCACCACTAAAGGGAGGCACTTCCGTGCTGGGGAGCTGGTGTGGGTCTACAGCCCAAAGAGGAAGAAGGGACGGTGTCCTAAACTGGATAGCAGCTGGGTGGGGCCTTGCAGCGTCCTAGAGCGAGTGGGGGAGGTTGTTTACAGGGTGCAGCTGCCTCCTAGGGGGAGGATAGTAGCGCTGCACAGAGACCGGATGGCCCCCTACAGAGGACAGTCCCTCCCCTCCTTTCCAGAGGGACGTGTACAGAGCGTCCATGACCCTGCTCAGAGGGGCCCCCGACCGGGGCTGCGTTCCCCCCCCTCGGACTCTTCACCCCAAAGCCCCGAAGCTCCGCGTCCTCCTCAGGGGCTCAGGAGGTCAAGGAGGGAATGTAGGCTACCGCCCCGCCTCAGAGACTGTGTCGTTCCCTCGGGGACGAGGAACTTATTGCTGGGGGGGCAGTGTAACGATGGTTAAGTGTTACTGGACAGTGACATGTTGGTTTTCTCTGCACACTGTTGTTGTTCCTTTAAGATTCATGTTTGGTTGGGCTGCAGGAAGTAGTGAGGGTGGTGTACAGGAAGGGGTGGGGGGACCTGGTTGTTCTGTGTGTGTGCCAGGCTGAAGAGAGGTGTAGTTCGAGAGCGCTTCCCCCTGAGTTAACAACCCGCTGGCTTATGTGCCGAATAAACGGACAAACTGAGACCCCAACCGTCTGGTTCTTGTGAACGTTACAATATATTTATTAGTTTAAGATGTGGCCATTCATGTATTTTGCTTGTTTACATTATTGTATTTTGCACAACTCTGTTGCTTGTGAAGCTCGCACACAAGAATTTCACTCACATGTACTGTACCAATGTACCTGCACATGTGATGTGACAATAAAAGTGATTTGATTTGATTTGATTTATATTAATCATTATTAGCTATTACAGCAGTGAACATGAACTGTGTCAAATACTGAGCTTCAGTACAGATTCAAGTCGCAGTTATTTATATGTCTTATCACCTTAAATCTTCACTCAAAGACAAGTATCTTTGACAGTGCATATATAGTAGGGGTGCAACGATATTCGTATCGATATTGAACCGTTCGATACAGTGCTTTCGGTTCGGTACGCATATGTATCGAACAATACAACATTTGTAATTTATTTTATCAACTTTCCTTCTGACGATGCTGTCTGTGTTGAGCGCTCAGTGAATCTGCGTTCGACTACTCTGCCTAGGCTGCACTGTCGAGCGCAGATCCACTGAGCGCTCAACACAGACAGCATCGTCAGAAGGAAGAGCGCAGGGCAAGCTAGCGAGACAGAAGTTAAGCTCTCCTTGCAACATGGCAAATTGAACCTCATTCAGATCTGGCGTTTGGAATTATTTTGGTTTTCATGTGACGTATGACCCTGAAGGTAAGCGAGTCATGGGCTAAAGTAAAACAGTATGTTGGATGTGCCATGCAATGCTCAATTACATGGGTGGGAACTAGTGTGTTAGCGCAGTTAGCTCGTTAACGTGTTGGCCGTCTAGCCCCATGCACGGAGCGATCGGCGGTAGCTCGTTAACGGAGATTTGCCGTGTTGTAGCGTTAACGTCATTTCAACGAGATTAACCTGAAAGCACTAGTGGGAACACAACGAATATGACTGCACATTTACGCCGACATCATCCTAGTGCAAAGACAAAAACAACAAGCATGCTACTAACTTTAGCCGAGTCATTTAGACAGCTGTTAGCACATGATTCTCCTTATGCTGCTGAGAATATAGCCCAGAAGAAGCGGATAGTATAGCTTTTATTTTGGAAAGAGACATTTCTCTGTAATAAACTCTCTTTTCCAAAGATGAGTGATTCCTCAATCAGATACAGGGCTTGCAATATCGCTAGCCCGACGTCCTGGGGCTAGCGATTTTTTCAGTCGGGCTACCAAAATCTATCTCTTCCCTGCCCGTCGGGCTATTGTAGGAAGGAAAAATATATGTCAATGCTTTTGCATTCTTTCAGAAATGTAGCTGGGTAATTATGTCATTGGCATCGGTGAGCCACTGTCAATATGTGACATATTGAAATCGCTTTTGAATTTGCGCTTGTTTTTTTGCTTTCACTTTGCAATCGTGCGAACTGTGTATAGAGAGCGACAGCACTGATCTGTGAGTGATGATTGTGCACCAATTCCTCTGACATCGTCTTATTAATCGTTAGCTTACTATGCAAACATGACAAGTGAAATCTCCCGCAGCAAGCTTAAACATGTGAGAGGTTGATCGCGCAGAGAATCGCTGAGCTTATGTGAGTGCGTGTGTAAAAGCAGCAGGATATATATTTCAGTTCTGCTGAGCCAAATAAGACAGGTCAGGGTGAAGAAGTGACAGCCAAAGAAAAGCTTACCACAAAACGGAGAAGTTATGACAAATGAGACTATAAGGCAAAAAGAAAGTGCAGATTTATGGTTTCATGGACAAAATCATTTCTGTGGCTGCAATATGACGAGCTAAATAACCAGGGCTGCACATAAGTGGTCCGCAGGTGCGCATTCGCTGTCAAAATAAAAAATGCGCACAAGGGTTAAGGTTAAATTTAAAAACTGTACTTTTGAGTTAAAATATATATTTATCATTTTAATAAATGACAAATTAAAAAGGCATGAACATTTTTTTTGTATCGAAAAAATATCAAACCGTGACACCAAAGTATCGAACCGAACAGTGAATTTTGTGTATCGTTGCACCCCTAATATATAGGTGTATCATATATAAGAGACAAATGTTGTTCCTTCAGTATGTTGGCATAACTAAATTTGGCTCATTGCTTACATATATGTATAAAAAGAAAATGTACGAGCTGTAAAAACTGTTTCTGATAGAATGAATAATAGACCGATATATTAAATATTCCTTTATTGGGTGAGAAAATCATACTATGTCATAACTGCTTTAAGTCATACAGAATAGATATCAGAGCCTTAAACTGGCTGACTTCTGCTAAAACATACAAATACAAATTTTTAGGTCCATTCTGCTGCTGATACATACTTTAGGTTTCTGAATGTTAAACTTGTTGCTGCCTTTCATAGTGTGTAACTTGAAGGCCCTGAGTACTTTCTCCCACACTGAAAACACCGGAATGATGGAATGATAAAATTGTTTGAACATTACCTAATAAGACTGGTTCAGGACAGACAATTAGTTATGTGAAACTTTTCTAGCAGTCCTTCACAAACAGGGAACAGTCCGTCTATTCTCTCCATCTGTCAGCTGCTGCTGGCTCTTCCTCCTCCTCTTCCTCACACACTGCTGAGTTTGTCCTGGTGGATCATCAGGGGTGCAAAGCCTCACAGATGATGTGCAGCAGTGGGTCCCTCAGTCTGTCCTCACTCTGCACACTTGCAGTTGTCACACATGGAAATCAAATGTGTGATAAGCTGCAGGATTCAAACACAAGTGTAACTTATAAATACATGTTCATACTTTTGTTACACAATCAGAGAGAAAGAAAAAGAGAGAGAAAGAGTGCAGGACAGACAGACAGGTGACAGTCTCAGGTGTTTACACTGCTACAAAACAGCACAAGAGAAGGAGGATTTAGTGTTTGTGTTATTACGAGTGCTAAACAAGAAGAGTTCCCAGATGGTACAGTGGACACATGTGTGACTGCTGTGATTAAAGCATCTTTCATTCAGCTTAATGAGTGAACTGTCAACTCGTTCAAACACATGTTAAAGTCCGTTTTGCTCGACACCACCGAACAGAGGCAGCAATAAAACATAGCTAACATTAACAGTGCAGTGAATCCTGCTTGTGCCGTGATATTCAGGACTGCAAACCGAGCAGCATCACTGACTTACAGCTTGTTGTGTTTGTGGATATATGACTGACTTTAATTATCCACGAAATCATCACATTCTTTGTAAGATTAAGGTTTTAAAAGCAAGTAAAAGCTGAACGTACAAACATCACTAATGGCAAATAACTTTGCTGACATGTGGCCAACAGTAATGTTATAATGTTCCTCATTATTAAACATTTGCACATAAATGAGTGACATAATATTCAGTACTTAATTTACTCTTCGGCCGCTCTGCTTCTGCCGTCTGCGGCAGAATTATCCACGCTATGAATTGTGGGATATATGGGACCACGAAGTCTACACTGCCACAGCCATAAAATTCAGGGAAATGAAGGACGCATTTGAGGGCCACATTTCGAGCAGCCTTTGAATTGGGACAGCCTTCGGCGCGCCACTGTGACGTAATCGGCCTTAAAATGCAACCTTTAAGGCTGCAGTCCCTGAATTGGGATACAGCCTTTAATTATCCATAAAATCAGCACATTCTTTGTAAGATTAAGACCGACTATTGAACGGCGTATATTTTGAAGTAAAGGCTTTAAAACCTTTACTTTAAAAATGTACAAATTTCGCTAATGTCACATAACTTTGCCGACATGTGGCCAACAGTAATGTTTTAATGTTCTTCATTATTAAACATTTGCGCATAAAAAAGTGACATAATATTCAGTACTTACTTATGAAAGTTTACTCTCCGGCCGCTCGGCTTTCGCCATTTTTTTTGGAAAAATTATCCCAACAACCGCCGCACTATGAAGTCTGAGATATGTTGGACCATGAAGGCTACACCGACCCATCCTTGAAATTCAGGGAAATGAAAGACGCATTTGAGGGCCGCATTTAGAGCAGCCTTTGAATTGGGACAGCCTTCATCGCGTCGCTGTGAAGTAATCGGTCTTGAAATGCAGCCTTTAAGACTGCAGACCCTGGGTGTGTCCTTCAAAAGAGACTCTACGAGTTCTCAAACGAGGCTCGAAAGGCCAGGTTAGGGAAGCCATGAATTTGGCCTTATCAGTGAGAGATCGGGCCACGTAAGCTTTATGACCGTCATTGGCAGATGATGCTCTGGCTCAATAGGTGGATCCACTGTGCATGTGGCAGGTAGGACTACGTTTTTAAGAGCGTGATACATGGGAGAAATGCTGTGGCATGCACTTATTTCAAGCAACAATCAATTATTTCAAGCAACAATCAAGCAATATCCACCAGCCACGTGAGCAATCCAACACCAGCAGTTCACTCAAACAGACTCCAACGAACGTTCGTGAAAAGTGGGAACTTCTGCCTGACCACGTGGCCTAACGGACAAGGCGTCTGACTTCGGATCAGAAGATTGAGGGTTCAAGTCCCTTCGTGGTTTCTTGTGAGTCCTTGAGGAGCAGGCATGCATTCCCAGTTGGATTCCAGCAGGCCAACCTCGGATCCTTTATGTCATCCAAAATTGCTACACTTTTGTCAATTTCATGTCCTTCAACAGAGACTCTACGAGTTCTCAAACGAGGCTCGAATGGCCAGGTTGCGGACTGAAGCCATGAACTTGGCCTTATCAGTGCCAGGCCCCAGTGGTCTTGGCTTAGAAGCAACCATAGAAAGTCAATAACATGCCATGACCTCAAGCGACATGGGTGAAAAAATCATGACTTGGAAGCAGGCTGTTGGTGGAACTACACCTGCATAGGTGGCTTCTGATCAGTAGGAGCTTCCAAGAGTTGGCTTTCATTGGTACTGCTTGAAGTAATTTCTTGTAAACACACATTTCTCTTGTGTTGTTAACAGTTCTTCCACCCTCTTTTTTGGTATATCAGTCAACAGAATGATTTTGTAGGCTGGTTAGCTCAGCTGGTCAGAGCGTGGTGCTAATAACGCCAAGGTCATGGGTTCAATCCCCATACTGCCCATTCAACAGCCATCCAACGTACTGTCTCATGATAGACTGTAGATTTTTTTGGGTGGGATCCAAGAAAAAACCTCTGCCAACTTCCAGGTGAGTGATGTACGCAACTACAAATGACAGCAAACCACAAAATTCACTGACACATGACACGCTAATGAATACATTACATGCTTAGCTACAATCTCCAAATCACTTTTCCAGCTACTTTCTGGATAAATCACTCATTTCCAAAGTCTGACACAGCATACTGCATCAAAAACTGCTGCTTTATATCCTCACCTAACGACCCTAACTTTAGAAGACGCACACCATGTATTGTTTTGTGGCAAATTTCTTCTTAAAGCATTTTTTGTAAGTCAACAGAAGACTTTTTTTTCCCACTATGTTGAAGTAATTTCTTGTAAACACACATTTCTCTTGTGTTCTTAACAGTTCTTCCACCCTCTCTTTTTTGGTATATTAGTCAACAAAAGGATGGGTTCACACACATTTTGTAGGCCGGTTAGCTCAGCTGGTCAGAGCGTGGTGCTAATAACGCCAAGGTCATGGGTTCAATCCCCATACTGGCCATTCAACAGCCATCCAACGTGCTGTCTCATGATAGAATGTGGATTTTATTGGGTGGGATCCAACAAAAAACCTCTGCCAACTTCCAGGTGACAGATCGGGCCACGTAAGCTTTATGACCTTCATTGGCAGATAATACTCTGGCTTAGTGGGTGGATCCACTGTGCATGTGGCAGGTAGGAAGAGCGTGATACATGGGAGAAATGCTGTGGCATGCACTTATTTCAAGCAACAATCAATTATTTCAAGCAACAATCAAGCAATATCCACCAGCCACGTGAGCAACCCAACACCAGCAGTTGATTCAACCAGACTCCAACGAACGTTCGTGAAAAGAGGGAGCTTCTGCCAGACCACGTGGCCTAACGGACAAGGCGTCTGACTTCGGATCAGAAGATTGAGGGTTCAAGTCCCTTCGTGGTTTGTTGTGAGTCCTTGAGGAGCAGGCATGCGTTCCCAGTTAGATTGCAGCAGGCCAACCTCGGATCCTTTATGTCATCCAAAATTGCTACACTTTTGTCAATTTCATGTCCTTCAACAGAGACTCTACGAGTTCTCAAACGAGGCTCGAATGGCCAGGTTGCGGACTGAAGCCATGAACTTGGCCTTATCAGTGCCAGGCCCCAGTGGTCTTGGCTTAGAAGCAACCATAGAAAGTCAATAACATGCCATGACCTCAAGCGACATGGGTGAAAAAATCACGACTTGGAAGCAGGCTGTTGGTGGAACTACACCTGCATAGGTGGCTTCTGATCAGTAGGAGCTTCCAAGAGTTGGCTTTCATTGGTACTGCTTGAAGTAATTTCTTGTAAACACACATTTCTCTTGTGTTGTTAACAGTTCTTCCACCCTCTTTTTTGGTATATCAGTCAACAGAATGATTTTGTAGGCCGGTTAGCTCAGCTGGTCAGAGCGTGGTGCTAATAACGCCAAGGTCATGGGTTCAATCCCCATACTGGCCATTCAACAGCCATCCAACGTGCTGTCTCATGATAGAATGTGGATTTTATTGGGTGGGATCCAACAAAAAACCTCTGCCAACTTCCAGGTGACAGATCGGGCCACGTAAGCTTTATGACCTTCATTGGCAGATAATACTCTGGCTTAGTGGGTGGATCCACTGTGCATGTGGCAGGTAGGACTACATTTTTAAGAGCGTGATACATGGGAGAAATGCTGTGGCATGCACTTATTTCAAGCAACAATCAATTATTTCAAGCAACAATCAAGCAATATCCACCAGCCACGTGAGCAACCCAACACCAGCAGTTGATTCAACCAGACTCCAACGAACGTTCGTGAAAAGAGGGAGCTTCTGCCAGACCACGTGGCCTAACGGACAAGGCGTCTGACTTCGGATCAGAAGATTGAGGGTTCAAGTCCCTTCGTGGTTTGTTGTGAGTCCTTGAGGAGCAGGCATGCGTTCCCAGTTGGATTGCAGCAGGCCAACCTCGGATCCTTTATGTCATCCAAAATTGCTACACTTTTGTCAATTTCATGTCCTTCAACAGAGACTCTACGAGTTCTCAAACGAGGCTCGAATGGCCAGGTTGCGGACTGAAGCCATGAACTTGGCCTTATCAGTGCCAGGCCCCAGTGGTCTTGGCTTAGAAGCAACCATAGAAAGTCAATAACATGCCATGACCTCAAGCGACATGGGTGAAAAAATCACGACTTGGAAGCAGGCTGTTGGTGGAACTACACCTGCATAGGTGGCTTCTGATCAGTAGGAGCTTCCAAGAGTTGGCTTTCATTGGTACTGCTTGAAGTAATTTCTTGTAAACACACATTTCTCTTGTGTTGTTAACAGTTCTTCCACCCTCTTTTTTGGTATATCAGTCAACAGAAAGATTTTGTAGGCCGGTTAGCTCAGCTGGTCAGAGCGTGGTGCTAATAATGCCAAGGTCATGGGTTCAATCCCCATACTGGCCATTCCAACAGCCATCCAACGTGCTGTCTCATGATAGACTGTGGATTTTTTTGGGTGGGATCCAAGAAAAAACCTCTGCCAACTTCCAGGTGAGTGATGTACGCAACTACAAATGACAGCAAACCACAAAATTCACTGACACATGACACGCTAATGAATACATTACATGCTTAGCTACAATCTCCAAATCACTTTTCCAGCTACTTTCTGGATAAATCACTCATTTCCAAAGTCTGACACAGCATACTGCATCAAAAACTGCTGCTTTATATCCTCACCTAACGACCCTAACTTTAGAAGACGCACACCATGTATTGTTTTGTGGCAAATTTCTTCTTAAAGCATTTTTTGTAAGTCAACAGAAGACTTCTTTTTTTCCCACTATGTTGAAGTAATTTCGTGTAAACACACATTTCTCTTGTGTTCTTAACAGTTCTTCCACCCTCTCTTTTTTGGCATATTAGTCAACAAAAGGATGGGTTCACACACATTTTGTAGGCCGGTTAGCTCAGCTGGTCAGAGCGTGGTGCTAATAACGCCAAGGTCATGGGTTCAATCCCCATACTGGCCATTCAACAGCCATCCAACGTGCTGTCTCATGATAGAATGTGGATTTTATTGGGTGGGATCCAACAAAAAACCTCTGCCAACTTCCAGGTGACAGATCGGGCCACGTAAGCTTTATGACCTTCATTGGCAGATAATACTCTGGCTTAGTGGGTGGATCCACTGTGCATGTGGCAGGTACGACTACATTTTTAAGAGCGTGATACATGGGAGAAATGCTGTGGCATGCACTTATTTCAAGCAACAATCAATTATTTCAAGCAACAATCAAGCAATATCCACCAGCCACGTGAGCAACCCAACACCAGCAGTTGATTCAACCAGACTCCAACGAACGTTCGTGAAAAGAGGGAGCTTCTTCCAGACCACGTGGCCTAACGGACAAGGCGTCTGACTTCGGATCAGAAGATTGAGGGTTCAAGTCCCTTCGTGGTTTGTTGTGAGTCCTTGAGGAGCAGGCATGCGTTCCCAGTTAGATTGCAGCAGGCCAACCTCGGATCCTTTATGTCATCCAAAATTGCTACACTTTTGTCAATTTCATGTCCTTCAACAGAGACTCTACGAGTTCTCAAACGAGGCTCGAATGGCCAGGTTGCGGACTGAAGCCATGAACTTGGCCTTATCAGTGCCAGGCCCCAGTGGTCTTGGCTTAGAAGCAACCATAGAAAGTCAATAACATGCCATGACCTCAAGCGACATGGGTGAAAAAATCACGACTTGGAAGCAGGCTGTTGGTGGAACTACACCTGCATAGGTGGCTTCTGATCAGTAGGAGCTTCCAAGAGTTGGCTTTCATTGGTACTGCTTGAAGTAATTTCTTGTAAACACACATTTCTCTTGTGTTGTTAACAGTTCTTCCACCCTCTTTTTTGGTATATCAGTCAACAGAAAGATTTTGTAGGCCGGTTAGCTCAGCTGGTCAGAGCGTGGTGCTAATAATGCCAAGGTCATGGGTTCAATCCCCATACTGGCCATTCCAACAGCCATCCAACGTGCTGTCTCATGATAGACTGTGGATTTTTTTGGGTGGGATCCAAGAAAAAACCTCTGCCAACTTCCAGGTGAGTGATGTACGCAACTACAAATGACAGCAAACCACAAAATTCACTGACACATGACACGCTAATGAATACATTACATGCTTAGCTACAATCTCCAAATCACTTTTCCAGCTACTTTCTGGATAAATCACTCATTTCCAAAGTCTGACACAGCATACTGCATCAAAAACTGCTGCTTTATATCCTCACCTAACGACCCTAACTTTAGAAGACGCACACCATGTATTGTTTTGTGGCAAATTTCTTCTTAAAGCATTTTTTGTAAGTCAACAGAAGACTTCTTTTTTTCCCACTATGTTGAAGTAATTTCGTGTAAACACACATTTCTCTTGTGTTCTTAACAGTTCTTCCACCCTCTCTTTTTTGGCATATTAGTCAACAAAAGGATGGGTTCACACACATTTTGTAGGCCGGTTAGCTCAGCTGGTCAGAGCGTGGTGCTAATAACGCCAAGGTCATGGGTTCAATCCCCATACTGGCCATTCAACAGCCATCCAACGTGCTGTCTCATGATAGAATGTGGATTTTATTGGGTGGGATCCAACAAAAAACCTCTGCCAACTTCCAGGTGACAGATCGGGCCACGTAAGCTTTATGACCTTCATTGGCAGATAATACTCTGGCTTAGTGGGTGGATCCACTGTGCATGTGGCAGGTAGGACTACATTTTTAAGAGCGTGATACATGGGAGAAATGCTGTGGCATGCACTTATTTCAAGCAACAATCAATTATTTCAAGCAACAATCAAGCAATATCCACCAGCCACGTGAGCAACCCAACACCAGCAGTTGATTCAACCAGACTCCAACGAACGTTCGTGAAAAGAGGGAGCTTCTGCCAGACCACGTGGCCTAACGGACAAGGCGTCTGACTTCGGATCAGAAGATTGAGGGTTCAAGTCCCTTCGTGGTTTGTTGTGAGTCCTTGAGGAGCAGGCATGCGTTCCCAGTTAGATTGCAGCAGGCCAACCTCGGATCCTTTATGTCATCCAAAATTGCTACACTTTTGTCAATTTCATGTCCTTCAACAGAGACTCTACGAGTTCTCAAACGAGGCTCGAATGGCCAGGTTGCGGACTGAAGCCATGAACTTGGCCTTATCAGTGCCAGGCCCCAGTGGTCTTGGCTTAGAAGCAACCATAGAAAGTCAATAACATGCCATGACCTCAAGCGACATGGGTGAAAAAATCACGACTTGGAAGCAGGCTGTTGGTGGAACTACACCTGCATAGGTGGCTTCTGATCAGTAGGAGCTTCCAAGAGTTGGCTTTCATTGGTACTGCTTGAAGTAATTTCTTGTAAACACACATTTCTCTTGTGTTGTTAACAGTTCTTCCACCCTCTTTTTTGGTATATCAGTCAACAGAATGATTTTGTAGGCCGGTTAGCTCAGCTGGTCAGAGCGTGGTGCTAATAATGCCAAGGTCATGGGTTCAATCCCCATACTGGCCATTCCAACAGCCATCCAACGTGCTGTCTCATGATAGACTGTGGATTTTTTTGGGTGGGATCCAAGAAAAAACCTCTGCCAACTTCCAGGTGAGTGATGTACGCAACTACAAATGACAGCAAACCACAAAATTCACTGACACATGACACGCTAATGAATACATTACATGCTTAGCTACAATCTCCAAATCACTTTTCCAGCTACTTTCTGGATAAATCACTCATTTCCAAAGTCTGACACAGCATACTGCATCAAAAACTGCTGCTTTATATCCTCACCTAACGACCCTAACTTTAGAAGACGCACACCATGTATTGTTTTGTGGCAAATTTCTTCTTAAAGCATTTTTTGTAAGTCAACAGAAGACTTTTTTTTCCCACTATGTTGAAGTAATTTCTTGTAAACACACATTTCTCTTGTGTTCTTAACAGTTCTTCCACCCTCTCTTTTTTGGTATATTAGTCAACAAAAGGATGGGTTCACACACATTTTGTAGGCCGGTTAGCTCAGCTGGTCAGAGCGTGGTGCTAATAACGCCAAGGTCATGGGTTCAATCCCCATACTGGCCATTCAACAGCCATCCAACGTGCTGTCTCATGATAGAATGTGGATTTTATTGGGTGGGATCCAACAAAAAACCTCTGCCAACTTCCAGATGACAGATCGGGCCACGTAAGCTTTATGACCTTCATTGGCAGATAATACTCTGGCTTAGTGGGTGGATCCACTGTGCATGTGGCAGGTACGACTACATTTTTAAGAGCGTGATACATGGGAGAAATGCTGTGGCATGCACTTATTTCAAGCAACAATCAATTATTTCAAGCAACAATCAAGCAATATCCACCAGCCACGTGAGCAACCCAACACCAGCAGTTGATTCAACCAGACTCCAACGAACGTTCGTGAAAAGAGGGAGCTTCTGCCAGACCACGTGGCCTAACGGACAAGGCGTCTGACTTCGGATCAGAAGATTGAGGGTTCAAGTCCCTTCGTGGTTTGTTGTGAGTCCTTGAGGAGCAGGCATGCGTTCCCAGTTGGATTGCAGCAGGCCAACCTCGGATCCTTTATGTCATCCAAAATTGCTACACTTTTGTCAATTTCATGTCCTTCAACAGAGACTCTACGAGTTCTCAAACGAGGCTCGAATGGCCAGGTTGCGGACTGAAGCCATGAACTTGGCCTTATCAGTGCCAGGCCCCAGTGGTCTTGGCTTAGAAGCAACCATAGAAAGTCAATAACATGCCATGACCTCAAGCGACATGGGTGAAAAAATCACGACTTGGAAGCAGGCTGTTGGTGGAACTACACCTGCATAGGTGGCTTCTGATCAGTAGGAGCTTCCAAGAGTTGGCTTTCATTGGTACTGCTTGAAGTAATTTCTTGTAAACACACATTTCTCTTGTGTTCTTAACAGTTCTTCCACCCTCTCTTTTTTGGCATATTAGTCAACAAAAGGATGGGTTCACACACATTTTGTAGGCCGGTTAGCTCAGCTGGTCAGAGCGTGGTGCTAATAACGCCAAGGTCATGGGTTCAATCCCCATACTGGCCATTCAACAGCCATCCAACGTGCTGTCTCATGATAGAATGTGGATTTTATTGGGTGGGATCCAACAAAAAACCTCTGCCAACTTCCAGGTGACAGATCGGGCCACGTAAGCTTTATGACCTTCATTGGCAGATAATACTCTGGCTTAGTGGGTGGATCCACTGTGCATGTGGCAGGTAGGACTACATTTTTAAGAGCGTGATACATGGGAGAAATGCTGTGGCATGCACTTATTTCAAGCAACAATCAATTATTTCAAGCAACAATCAAGCAATATCCACCAGCCACGTGAGCAACCCAACACCAGCAGTTGATTCAACCAGACTCCAACGAACGTTCGTGAAAAGAGGGAGCTTCTGCCAGACCACGTGGCCTAACGGACAAGGCGTCTGACTTCGGATCAGAAGATTGAGGGTTCAAGTCCCTTCGTGGTTTGTTGTGAGTCCTTGAGGAGCAGGCATGCGTTCCCAGTTAGATTGCAGCAGGCCAACCTCGGATCCTTTATGTCATCCAAAATTGCTACACTTTTGTCAATTTCATGTCCTTCAACAGAGACTCTACGAGTTCTCAAACGAGGCTCGAATGGCCAGGTTGCGGACTGAAGCCATGAACTTGGCCTTATCAGTGCCAGGCCCCAGTGGTCTTGGCTTAGAAGCAACCATAGAAAGTCAATAACATGCCATGACCTCAAGCGACATGGGTGAAAAAATCACGACTTGGAAGCAGGCTGTTGGTGGAACTACACCTGCATAGGTGGCTTCTGATCAGTAGGAGCTTCCAAGAGTTGGCTTTCATTGGTACTGCTTGAAGTAATTTCTTGTAAACACACATTTCTCTTGTGTTGTTAACAGTTCTTCCACCCTCTTTTTTGGTATATCAGTCAACAGAATGATTTTGTAGGCCGGTTAGCTCAGCTGGTCAGAGCGTGGTGCTAATAATGCCAAGGTCATGGGTTCAATCCCCATACTGGCCATTCCAACAGCCATCCAACGTGCTGTCTCATGATAGACTGTGGATTTTTTTGGGTGGGATCCAAGAAAAAACCTCTGCCAACTTCCAGGTGAGTGATGTACGCAACTACAAATGACAGCAAACCACAAAATTCACTGACACATGACACGCTAATGAATACATTACATGCTTAGCTACAATCTCCAAATCACTTTTCCAGCTACTTTCTGGATAAATCACTCATTTCCAAAGTCTGACACAGCATACTGCATCAAAAACTGCTGCTTTATATCCTCACCTAACGACCCTAACTTTAGAAGACGCACACCATGTATTGTTTTGTGGCAAATTTCTTCTTAAAGCATTTTTTGTAAGTCAACAGAAGACTTTTTTTTCCCACTATGTTGAAGTAATTTCTTGTAAACACACATTTCTCTTGTGTTCTTAACAGTTCTTCCACCCTCTCTTTTTTGGTATATTAGTCAACAAAAGGATGGGTTCACACACATTTTGTAGGCCGGTTAGCTCAGCTGGTCAGAGCGTGGTGCTAATAACGCCAAGGTCATGGGTTCAATCCCCATACTGGCCATTCAACAGCCATCCAACGTGCTGTCTCATGATAGAATGTGGATTTTATTGGGTGGGATCCAACAAAAAACCTCTGCCAACTTCCAGATGACAGATCGGGCCACGTAAGCTTTATGACCTTCATTGGCAGATAATACTCTGGCTTAGTGGGTGGATCCACTGTGCATGTGACAGGTACGACTACATTTTTAAGAGCGTGATACATGGGAGAAATGCTGTGGCATGCACTTATTTCAAGCAACAATCAATTATTTCAAGCAACAATCAAGCAATATCCACCAGCCACGTGAGCAACCCAACACCAGCAGTTGATTCAACCAGACTCCAACGAACATTCGTGAAAAGAGGGAGCTTCTGCCAGACCACGTGGCCTAACGGACAAGGCGTCTGACTTCGGATCAGAAGATTGAGGGTTCAAGTCCCTTCGTGGTTTGTTGTGAGTCCTTGAGGAGCAGGCATGCGTTCCCAGTTGGATTGCAGCAGGCCAACCTCGGATCCTTTATGTCATCCAAAATTGCTACACTTTTGTCAATTTCATGTCCTTCAACAGAGACTCTACGAGTTCTCAAACGAGGCTCGAATGGCCAGGTTGCGGACTGAAGCCATGAACTTGGCCTTATCAGTGCCAGGCCCCAGTGGTCTTGGCTTAGAAGCAACCATAGAAAGTCAATAACATGCCATGACCTCAAGCGACATGGGTGAAAAAATCACGACTTGGAAGCAGGCTGTTGGTGGAACTACACCTGCATAGGTGGCTTCTGATCAGTAGGAGCTTCCAAGAGTTGGCTTTCATTGGTACTGCTTGAAGTAATTTCTTGTAAACACACATTTCTCTTGTGTTGTTAACAGTTCTTCCACCCTCTTTTTTGGTATATCAGTCAACAGAATGCCTTTGTAGGCCGGTTAGCTCAGCTGGTCAGAGCGTGGTGCTAATAACGCCAAGGTCATGGGTTCAATCCCCATACTGGCCATTCCAACAGCCATCCAACGTGCTGTCTCATGATAGACTGTGGATTTTTTTGGGTGGGATCCAAGAAAAAACCTCTGCCAACTTCCAGGTGAGTGATGTACGCAACTACAAATGACAGCAAACCACAAAATTCACTGACACATGACACGCTAATGAATACATTACATGCTTAGCTACAATCTCCAAATCACTTTTCCAGCTACTTTCTGGATAAATCACTCATTTCCAAAGTCTGACACAGCATACTGCATCAAAAACTGCTGCTTTATATCCTCACCTAACGACCCTAACTTTAGAAGACGCACACCATGTATTGTTTTGTGGCAAATTTCTTCTTAAAGCATTTTTTGTAAGTCAACAGAAGACTTCTTTTTTTCCCACTATGTTGAAGTAATTTCTTGTAAACACACATTTCTCTTGTGTTCTTAACAGTTCTTCCACCCTCTCTTTTTTGGCATATTAGTCAACAAAAGGATGGGTTCACACACATTTTGTAGGCCGGTTAGCTCAGCTGGTCAGAGCGTGGTGCTAATAACGCCAAGGTCATGGGTTCAATCCCCATACTGGCCATTCAACAGCCATCCAACGTGCTGTCTCATGATAGAATGTGGATTTTATTGGGTGGGATCCAACAAAAAACCTCTGCCAACTTCCAGGTGACAGATCGGGCCACGTAAGCTTTATGACCTTCATTGGCAGATAATACTCTGGCTTAGTGGGTGGATCCACTGTGCATGTGGCAGGTAGGACTACATTTTTAAGAGCGTGATACATGGGAGAAATGCTGTGGCATGCACTTATTTCAAGCAACAATCAATTATTTCAAGCAACAATCAAGCAATATCCACCAGCCACGTGAGCAACCCAACACCAGCAGTTGATTCAACCAGACTCCAACGAACGTTCGTGAAAAGAGGGAGCTTCTGCCAGACCACGTGGCCTAACGGACAAGGCGTCTGACTTCGGATCAGAAGATTGAGGGTTCAAGTCCCTTCGTGGTTTGTTGTGAGTCCTTGAGGAGCAGGCATGCGTTCCCAGTTAGATTGCAGCAGGCCAACCTCGGATCCTTTATGTCATCCAAAATTGCTACACTTTTGTCAATTTCATGTCCTTCAACAGAGACTCTACGAGTTCTCAAACGAGGCTCGAATGGCCAGGTTGCGGACTGAAGCCATGAACTTGGCCTTATCAGTGCCAGGCCCCAGTGGTCTTGGCTTAGAAGCAACCATAGAAAGTCAATAACATGCCATGACCTCAAGCGACATGGGTGAAAAAATCACGACTTGGAAGCAGGCTGTTGGTGGAACTACACCTGCATAGGTGGCTTCTGATCAGTAGGAGCTTCCAAGAGTTGGCTTTCATTGGTACTGCTTGAAGTAATTTCTTGTAAACACACATTTCTCTTGTGTTGTTAACAGTTCTTCCACCCTCTTTTTTGGTATATCAGTCAACAGAATGATTTTGTAGGCCGGTTAGCTCAGCTGGTCAGAGCGTGGTGCTAATAATGCCAAGGTCATGGGTTCAATCCCCATACTGGCCATTCCAACAGCCATCCAACGTGCTGTCTCATGATAGACTGTGGATTTTTTTGGGTGGGATCCAAGAAAAAACCTCTGCCAACTTCCAGGTGAGTGATGTACGCAACTACAAATGACAGCAAACCACAAAATTCACTGACACATGACACGCTAATGAATACATTACATGCTTAGCTACAATCTCCAAATCACTTTTCCAGCTACTTTCTGGATAAATCACTCATTTCCAAAGTCTGACACAGCATACTGCATCAAAAACTGCTGCTTTATATCCTCACCTAACGACCCTAACTTTAGAAGACGCACACCATGTATTGTTTTGTGGCAAATTTCTTCTTAAAGCATTTTTTGTAAGTCAACAGAAGACTTTTTTTTCCCACTATGTTGAAGTAATTTCTTGTAAACACACATTTCTCTTGTGTTCTTAACAGTTCTTCCACCCTCTCTTTTTTGGTATATTAGTCAACAAAAGGATGGGTTCACACACATTTTGTAGGCCGGTTAGCTCAGCTGGTCAGAGCGTGGTGCTAATAACGCCAAGGTCATGGGTTCAATCCCCATACTGGCCATTCAACAGCCATCCAACGTGCTGTCTCATGATAGAATGTGGATTTTATTGGGTGGGATCCAACAAAAAACCTCTGCCAACTTCCAGATGACAGATCGGGCCACGTAAGCTTTATGACCTTCATTGGCAGATAATACTCTGGCTTAGTGGGTGGATCCACTGTGCATGTGGCAGGTACGACTACATTTTTAAGAGCGTGATACATGGGAGAAATGCTGTGGCATGCACTTATTTCAAGCAACAATCAATTATTTCAAGCAACAATCAAGCAATATCCACCAGCCACGTGAGCAACCCAACACCAGCAGTTGATTCAACCAGACTCCAACGAACATTCGTGAAAAGAGGGAGCTTCTGCCAGACCACGTGGCCTAATGGACAAGGCGTCTGACTTCGGATCAGAAGATTGAGGGTTCAAGTCCCTTCGTGGTTTGTTGTGAGTCCTTGAGGAGCAGGCATGCGTTCCCAGTTGGATTGCAGCAGGCCAACCTCGGATCCTTTATGTCATCCAAAATTGCTACACTTTTGTCAATTTCATGTCCTTCAACAGAGACTCTACGAGTTCTCAAACGAGGCTCGAATGGCCAGGTTGCGGACTGAAGCCATGAACTTGGCCTTATCAGTGCCAGGCCCCAGTGGTCTTGGCTTAGAAGCAACCATAGAAAGTCAATAACATGCCATGACCTCAAGCGACATGGGTGAAAAAATCACGACTTGGAAGCAGGCTGTTGGTGGAACTACACCTGCATAGGTGGCTTCTGATCAGTAGGAGCTTCCAAGAGTTGGCTTTCATTGGTACTGCTTGAAGTAATTTCTTGTAAACACACATTTCTCTTGTGTTGTTAACAGTTCTTCCACCCTCTTTTTTGGTATATCAGTCAACAGAATGCCTTTGTAGGCCGGTTAGCTCAGCTGGTCAGAGCGTGGTGCTAATAACGCCAAGGTCATGGGTTCAATCCCCATACTGGCCATTCCAACAGCCATCCAACGTGCTGTCTCATGATAGACTGTGGATTTTTTTGGGTGGGATCCAAGAAAAAACCTCTGCCAACTTCCAGGTGAGTGATGTACGCAACTACAAATGACAGCAAACCACAAAATTCACTGACACATGACACGCTAATGAATACATTACATGCTTAGCTACAATCTCCAAATCACTTTTCCAGCTACTTTCTGGATAAATCACTCATTTCCAAAGTCTGACACAGCATACTGCATCAAAAACTGCTGCTTTATATCCTCACCTAACGACCCTAACTTTAGAAGACGCACACCATGTATTGTTTTGTGGCAAATTTCTTCTTAAAGCATTTTTTGTAAGTCAACAGAAGACTTCTTTTTTTCCCACTATGTTGAAGTAATTTCTTGTAAACACACATTTCTCTTGTGTTCTTAACAGTTCTTCCACCCTCTCTTTTTTGGCATATTAGTCAACAAAAGGATGGGTTCACACACATTTTGTAGGCCGGTTAGCTCAGCTGGTCAGAGCGTGGTGCTAATAACGCCAAGGTCATGGGTTCAATCCCCATACTGGCCATTCAACAGCCATCCAACGTGCTGTCTCATGATAGAATGTGGATTTTATTGGGTGGGATCCAACAAAAAACCTCTGCCAACTTCCAGGTGACAGATCGGGCCACGTAAGCTTTATGACCTTCATTGGCAGATAATACTCTGGCTTAGTGGGTGGATCCACTGTGCATGTGGCAGGTAGGACTACATTTTTAAGAGCGTGATACATGGGAGAAATGCTGTGGCATGCACTTATTTCAAGCAACAATCAATTATTTCAAGCAACAATCAAGCAATATCCACCAGCCACGTGAGCAACCCAACACCAGCAGTTGATTCAACCAGACTCCAACGAACGTTCGTGAAAAGAGGGAGCTTCTGCCAGACCACGTGGCCTAACGGACAAGGCGTCTGACTTCGGATCAGAAGATTGAGGGTTCAAGTCCCTTCGTGGTTTGTTGTGAGTCCTTGAGGAGCAGGCATGCGTTCCCAGTTAGATTGCAGCAGGCCAACCTCGGATCCTTTATGTCATCCAAAATTGCTACACTTTTGTCAATTTCATGTCCTTCAACAGAGACTCTACGAGTTCTCAAACGAGGCTCGAATGGCCAGGTTGCGGACTGAAGCCATGAACTTGGCCTTATCAGTGCCAGGCCCCAGTGGTCTTGGCTTAGAAGCAACCATAGAAAGTCAATAACATGCCATGACCTCAAGCGACATGGGTGAAAAAATCACGACTTGGAAGCAGGCTGTTGGTGGAACTACACCTGCATAGGTGGCTTCTGATCAGTAGGAGCTTCCAAGAGTTGGCTTTCATTGGTACTGCTTGAAGTAATTTCTTGTAAACACACATTTCTCTTGTGTTGTTAACAGTTCTTCCACCCTCTTTTTTGGTATATCAGTCAACAGAATGATTTTGTAGGCCGGTTAGCTCAGCTGGTCAGAGCGTGGTGCTAATAATGCCAAGGTCATGGGTTCAATCCCCATAATGGCCATTCCAACAGCCATCCAACGTGCTGTCTCATGATAGACTGTGGATTTTTTTGGGTGGGATCCAAGAAAAAACCTCTGCCAACTTCCAGGTGAGTGATGTACGCAACTACAAATGACAGCAAACCACAAAATTCACTGACACATGACACGCTAATGAATACATTACATGCTTAGCTACAATCTCCAAATCACTTTTCCAGCTACTTTCTGGATAAATCACTCATTTCCAAAGTCTGACACAGCATACTGCATCAAAAACTGCTGCTTTATATCCTCACCTAACGACCCTAACTTTAGAAGACGCACACCATGTATTGTTTTGTGGCAAATTTCTTCTTAAAGCATTTTTTGTAAGTCAACAGAAGACTTTTTTTTCCCACTATGTTGAAGTAATTTCTTGTAAACACACATTTCTCTTGTGTTCTTAACAGTTCTTCCACCCTCTCTTTTTTGGTATATTAGTCAACAAAAGGATGGGTTCACACACATTTTGTAGGCCGGTTAGCTCAGCTGGTCAGAGCGTGGTGCTAATAACGCCAAGGTCATGGGTTCAATCCCCATACTGGCCATTCAACAGCCATCCAACGTGCTGTCTCATGATAGAATGTGGATTTTATTGGGTGGGATCCAACAAAAAACCTCTGCCAACTTCCAGATGACAGATCGGGCCACGTAAGCTTTATGACCTTCATTGGCAGATAATACTCTGGCTTAGTGGGTGGATCCACTGTGCATGTGGCAGGTACGACTACATTTTTAAGAGCGTGATACATGGGAGAAATGCTGTGGCATGCACTTATTTCAAGCAACAATCAATTATTTCAAGCAACAATCAAGCAATATCCACCAGCCACGTGAGCAACCCAACACCAGCAGTTGATTCAACCAGACTCCAACGAACATTCGTGAAAAGAGGGAGCTTCTGCCAGACCACGTGGCCTAACGGACAAGGCGTCTGACTTCGGATCAGAAGATTGAGGGTTCAAGTCCCTTCGTGGTTTGTTGTGAGTCCTTGAGGAGCAGGCATGCGTTCCCAGTTGGATTGCAGCAGGCCAACCTCGGATCCTTTATGTCATCCAAAATTGCTACACTTTTGTCAATTTCATGTCCTTCAACAGAGACTCTACGAGTTCTCAAACGAGGCTCGAATGGCCAGGTTGCGGACTGAAGCCATGAACTTGGCCTTATCAGTGCCAGGCCCCAGTGGTCTTGGCTTAGAAGCAACCATAGAAAGTCAATAACATGCCATGACCTCAAGCGACATGGGTGAAAAAATCACGACTTGGAAGCAGGCTGTTGGTGGAACTACACCTGCATAGGTGGCTTCTGATCAGTAGGAGCTTCCAAGAGTTGGCTTTCATTGGTACTGCTTGAAGTAATTTCTTGTAAACACACATTTCTCTTGTGTTGTTAACAGTTCTTCCACCCTCTTTTTTGGTATATCAGTCAACAGAATGCCTTTGTAGGCCGGTTAGCTCAGCTGGTCAGAGCGTGGTGCTAATAACGCCAAGGTCATGGGTTCAATCCCCATACTGGCCATTCCAACAGCCATCCAACGTGCTGTCTCATGATAGACTGTGGATTTTTTTGGGTGGGATCCAAGAAAAAACCTCTGCCAACTTCCAGGTGAGTGATGTACGCAACTACAAATGACAGCAAACCACAAAATTCACTGACACATGACACGCTAATGAATACATTACATGCTTAGCTACAATCTCCAAATCACTTTTCCAGCTACTTTCTGGATAAATCACTCATTTCCAAAGTCTGACACAGCATACTGCATCAAAAACTGCTGCTTTATATCCTCACCTAACGACCCTAACTTTAGAAGACGCACACCATGTATTGTTTTGTGGCAAATTTCTTCTTAAAGCATTTTTTGTAAGTCAACAGAAGACTTCTTTTTTTCCCACTATGTTGAAGTAATTTCTTGTAAACACACATTTCTCTTGTGTTCTTAACAGTTCTTCCACCCTCTCTTTTTTGGCATATTAGTCAACAAAAGGATGGGTTCACACACATTTTGTAGGCCGGTTAGCTCAGCTGGTCAGAGCGTGGTGCTAATAACGCCAAGGTCATGGGTTCAATCCCCATACTGGCCATTCAACAGCCATCCAACGTGCTGTCTCATGATAGAATGTGGATTTTATTGGGTGGGATCCAACAAAAAACCTCTGCCAACTTCCAGGTGACAGATCGGGCCACGTAAGCTTTATGACCTTCATTGGCAGATAATACTCTGGCTTAGTGGGTGGATCCACTGTGCATGTGGCAGGTAGGACTACATTTTTAAGAGCGTGATACATGGGAGAAATGCTGTGGCATGCACTTATTTCAAGCAACAATCAATTATTTCAAGCAACAATCAAGCAATATCCACCAGCCACGTGAGCAACCCAACACCAGCAGTTGATTCAACCAGACTCCAACGAACGTTCGTGAAAAGAGGGAGCTTCTGCCAGACCACGTGGCCTAACGGACAAGGCGTCTGACTTCGGATCAGAAGATTGAGGGTTCAAGTCCCTTCGTGGTTTGTTGTGAGTCCTTGAGGAGCAGGCATGCGTTCCTAGTTAGATTGCAGCAGGCCAACCTCGGATCCTTTATGTCATCCAAAATTGCTACACTTTTGTCAATTTCATGTCCTTCAACAGAGACTCTACGAGTTCTCAAACGAGGCTCGAATGGCCAGGTTGCGGACTGAAGCCATGAACTTGGCCTTATCAGTGCCAGGCCCCAGTGGTCTTGGCTTAGAAGCAACCATAGAAAGTCAATAACATGCCATGACCTCAAGCGACATGGGTGAAAAAATCACGACTTGGAAGCAGGCTGTTGGTGGAACTACACCTGCATAGGTGGCTTCTGATCAGTAGGAGCTTCCAAGAGTTGGCTTTCATTGGTACTGCTTGAAGTAATTTCTTGTAAACACACATTTCTCTTGTGTTGTTAACAGTTCTCCCACCCTCTTTTTTGGTATATCAGTCAACAGAATGATTTTGTAGGCCGGTTAGCTCAGCTGGTCAGAGCGTGGTGCTAATAATGCCAAGGTCATGGGTTCAATCCCCATACTGGCCATTCCAACAGCCATCCAACGTGCTGTCTCATGATAGACTGTGGATTTTTTTGGGTGGGATCCAAGAAAAAACCTCTGCCAACTTCCAGGTGAGTGATGTACGCAACTACAAATGACAGCAAACCACAAAATTCACTGACACATGACACGCTAATGAATACATTACATGCTTAGCTACAATCTCCAAATCACTTTTCCAGCTACTTTCTGGATAAATCACTCATTTCCAAAGTCTGACACAGCATACTGCATCAAAAACTGCTGCTTTATATCCTCACCTAACGACCCTAACTTTAGAAGACGCACACCATGTATTGTTTTGTGGCAAATTTCTTCTTAAAGCATTTTTTGTAAGTCAACAGAAGACTTTTTTTTCCCACTATGTTGAAGTAATTTCTTGTAAACACACATTTCTCTTGTGTTCTTAACAGTTCTTCCACCCTCTCTTTTTTGGTATATTAGTCAACAAAAGGATGGGTTCACACACATTTTGTAGGCCGGTTAGCTCAGCTGGTCAGAGCGTGGTGCTAATAACGCCAAGGTCATGGGTTCAATCCCCATACTGGCCATTCAACAGCCATCCAACGTGCTGTCTCATGATAGAATGTGGATTTTATTGGGTGGGATCCAACAAAAAACCTCTGCCAACTTCCAGATGACAGATCGGGCCACGTAAGCTTTATGACCTTCATTGGCAGATAATACTCTGGCTTAGTGGGTGGATCCACTGTGCATGTGGCAGGTACGACTACATTTTTAAGAGCGTGATACATGGGAGAAATGCTGTGGCATGCACTTATTTCAAGCAACAATCAATTATTTCAAGCAACAATCAAGCAATATCCACCAGCCACGTGAGCAACCCAACACCAGCAGTTGATTCAACCAGACTCCAACGAACGTTCGTGAAAAGAGGGAGCTTCTGCCAGACCACGTGGCCTAACGGACAAGGCGTCTGACTTCGGATCAGAAGATTGAGGGTTCAAGTCCCTTCGTGGTTTGTTGTGAGTCCTTGAGGAGCAGGCATGCGTTCCCAGTTGGATTGCAGCAGGCCAACCTCGGATCCTTTATGTCATCCAAAATTGCTACACTTTTGTCAATTTCATGTCCTTCAACAGAGACTCTACGAGTTCTCAAACGAGGCTCGAATGGCCAGGTTGCGGACTGAAGCCATGAACTTGGCCTTATCAGTGCCAGGCCCCAGTGGTCTTGGCTTAGAAGCAACCATAGAAAGTCAATAACATGCCATGACCTCAAGCGACATGGGTGAAAAAATCACGACTTGGAAGCAGGCTGTTGGTGGAACTACACCTGCATAGGTGGCTTCTGATCAGTAGGAGCTTCCAAGAGTTGGCTTTCATTGGTACTGCTTGAAGTAATTTCTTGTAAACACACATTTCTCTTGTGTTCTTAACAGTTCTTCCACCCTCTCTTTTTTGGCATATTAGTCAACAAAAGGATGGGTTCACGCACATTTTGTAGGCCGGTTAGCTCAGCTGGTCAGAGCGTGGTGCTAATAACGCCAAGGTCATGGGTTCAATCCCCATACTGGCCATTCAACAGCCATCCAACGTGCTGTCTCATGATAGAATGTGGATTTTATTGGGTGGGATCCAACAAAAAACCTCTGCCAACTTCCAGGTGACAGATCGGGCCACGTAAGCTTTATGACCTTCATTGGCAGATAATACTCTGGCTTAGTGGGTGGATCCACTGTGCATGTGGCAGGTAGGACTACATTTTTAAGAGCGTGATACATGGGAGAAATGCTGTGGCATGCACTTATTTCAAGCAACAATCAATTATTTCAAGCAACAATCAAGCAATATCCACCAGCCACGTGAGCAACCCAACACCAGCAGTTGATTCAACCAGACTCCAACGAACGTTCGTGAAAAGAGGGAGCTTCTGCCAGACCACGTGGCCTAACGGACAAGGCGTCTGACTTCGGATCAGAAGATTGAGGGTTCAAGTCCCTTCGTGGTTTGTTGTGAGTCCTTGAGGAGCAGGCATGCGTTCCCAGTTAGATTGCAGCAGGCCAACCTCGGATCCTTTATGTCATCCAAAATTGCTACACTTTTGTCAATTTCATGTCCTTCAACAGAGACTCTACGAGTTCTCAAACGAGGCTCGAATGGCCAGGTTGCGGACTGAAGCCATGAACTTGGCCTTATCAGTGCCAGGCCCCAGTGGTCTTGGCTTAGAAGCAACCATAGAAAGTCAATAACATGCCATGACCTCAAGCGACATGGGTGAAAAAATCACGACTTGGAAGCAGGCTGTTGGTGGAACTACACCTGCATAGGTGGCTTCTGATCAGTAGGAGCTTCCAAGAGTTGGCTTTCATTGGTACTGCTTGAAGTAATTTCTTGTAAACACACATTTCTCTTGTGTTGTTAACAGTTCTTCCACCCTCTTTTTTGGTATATCAGTCAACAGAATGCCTTTGTAGGCCGGTTAGCTCAGCTGGTCAGAGCGTGGTGCTAATAACGCCAAGGTCATGAGTTCAATCCCCATACTGGCCATTCCAACAGCCATCCAACGTGCAGTCTCATGATAGACTGTGGATTTTTTTGGGTGGGATCCAAGAAAAAACCTCTGCCAACTTCCAGGTGAGTGATGTACGCAACTACAAATGACAGCAAACCACAAAATTCACTGACACATGACACGCTAATGAATACATTACATGCTTAGCTACAATCTCCAAATCACTTTTCCAGCTACTTTCTGGATAAATCACTCATTTCCAAAGTCTGACACAGCATACTGCATCAAAAACTGCTGCTTTATATCCTCACCTAACGACCCTAACTTTAGAAGACGCACACCATGTATTGTTTTGTGGCAAATTTCTTCTTAAAGCATTTTTTGTAAGTCAACAGAAGACTTTTTTTTCCCACTATGTTGAAGTAATTTCTTGTAAACACACATTTCTCTTGTGTTCTTAACAGTTCTTCCACCCTCTCTTTTTTGGTATATTAGTCAACAAAAGGATGGGTTCACACACATTTTGTAGGCCGGTTAGCTCAGCTGGTCAGAGCGTGGTGCTAATAACGCCAAGGTCATGGGTTCAATCCCCATACTGGCCATTCAACAGCCATCCAACGTGCTGTCTCATGATAGAATGTGGATTTTATTGGGTGGGATCCAACAAAAAACCTCTGCCAACTTCCAGGTGACAGATCGGGCCACGTAAGCTTTATGACCTTCATTGGCAGATAATACTCTGGCTTAGTGGGTGGATCCACTGTGCATGTGGCAGGTAGGACTACATTTTTAAGAGCGTGATACATGGGAGAAATGCTGTGGCATGCACTTATTTCAAGCAACAATCAATTATTTCAAGCAACAATCAAGCAATATCCACCAGCCACGTGAGCAACCCAACACCAGCAGTTGATTCAACCAGACTCCAACGAACGTTCGTGAAAAGAGGGAGCTTCTGCCAGACCACGTGGCCTAACGGACAAGGCGTCTGACTTCGGATCAGAAGATTGAGGGTTCAAGTCCCTTCGTGGTTTGTTGTGAGTCCTTGAGGAGCAGGCATGCGTTCCCAGTTAGATTGCAGCAGGCCAACCTCGGATCCTTTATGTCATCCAAAATTGCTACACTTTTGTCAATTTCATGTCCTTCAACAGAGACTCTACGAGTTCTCAAACGAGGCTCGAATGGCCAGGTTGCGGACTGAAGCCATGAACTTGGCCTTATCAGTGCCAGGCCCCAGTGGTCTTGGCTTAGAAGCAACCATAGAAAGTCAATAACATGCCATGACCTCAAGCGACATGGGTGAAAAAATCACGACTTGGAAGCAGGCTGTTGGTGGAACTACACCTGCATAGGTGGCTTCTGATCAGTAGGAGCTTCCAAGAGTTGGCTTTCATTGGTACTGCTTGAAGTAATTTCTTGTAAACACACATTTCTCTTGTGTTGTTAACAGTTCTTCCACCCTCTTTTTTGGTATATCAGTCAACAGAATGATTTTGTAGGCCGGTTAGCTCAGCTGGTCAGAGCGTGGTGCTAATAATGCCAAGGTCATGGGTTCAATCCCCATACTGGCCATTCCAACAGCCATCCAACGTGCTGTCTCATGATAGACTGTGGATTTTTTTGGGTGGGATCCAAGAAAAAACCTCTGCCAACTTCCAGGTGAGTGATGTACGCAACTACAAATGACAGCAAACCACAAAATTCACTGACACATGACACGCTAATGAATACATTACATGCTTAGCTACAATCTCCAAATCACTTTTCCAGCTACTTTCTGGATAAATCACTCATTTCCAAAGTCTGACACAGCATACTGCATCAAAAACTGCTGCTTTATATCCTCACCTAACGACCCTAACTTTAGAAGACGCACACCATGTATTGTTTTGTGGCAAATTTCTTCTTAAAGCATTTTTTGTAAGTCAACAGAAGACTTCTTTTTTTCCCACTATGTTGAAGTAATTTCGTGTAAACACACATTTCTCTTGTGTTCTTAACAGTTCTTCCACCCTCTCTTTTTTGGCATATTAGTCAACAAAAGGATGGGTTCACACACATTTTGTAGGCCGGTTAGCTCAGCTGGTCAGAGCGTGGTGCTAATAACGCCAAGGTCATGGGTTCAATCCCCATACTGGCCATTCAACAGCCATCCAACGTGCTGTCTCATGATAGAATGTGGATTTTATTGGGTGGGATCCAACAAAAAACCTCTGCCAACTTCCAGGTGACAGATCGGGCCACGTAAGCTTTATGACCTTCATTGGCAGATAATACTCTGGCTTAGTGGGTGGATCCACTGTGCATGTGGCAGGTACGACTACATTTTTAAGAGCGTGATACATGGGAGAAATGCTGTGGCATGCACTTATTTCAAGCAACAATCAATTATTTCAAGCAACAATCAAGCAATATCCACCAGCCACGTGAGCAACCCAACACCAGCAGTTGATTCAACCAGACTCCAACGAACGTTCGTGAAAAGAGGGAGCTTCTGCCAGACCACGTGGCCTAACGGACAAGGCGTCTGACTTCGGATCAGAAGATTGAGGGTTCAAGTCCCTTCGTGGTTTGTTGTGAGTCCTTGAGGAGCAGGCATGCGTTCCCAGTTAGATTGCAGCAGGCCAACCTCGGATCCTTTATGTCATCCAAAATTGCTACACTTTTGTCAATTTCATGTCCTTCAACAGAGACTCTACGAGTTCTCAAACGAGGCTCGAATGGCCAGGTTGCGGACTGAAGCCATGAACTTGGCCTTATCAGTGCCAGGCCCCAGTGGTCTTGGCTTAGAAGCAACCATAGAAAGTCAATAACATGCCATGACCTCAAGCGACATGGGTGAAAAAATCACGACTTGGAAGCAGGCTGTTGGTGGAACTACACCTGCATAGGTGGCTTCTGATCAGTAGGAGCTTCCAAGAGTTGGCTTTCATTGGTACTGCTTGAAGTAATTTCTTGTAAACACACATTTCTCTTGTGTTGTTAACAGTTCTTCCACCCTCTTTTTTGGTATATCAGTCAACAGAATGATTTTGTAGGCCGGTTAGCTCAGCTGGTCAGAGCGTGGTGCTAATAACGCCAAGGTCATGGGTTCAATCCCCATACTGGCCATTCCAACAGCCATCCAACGTGCTGTCTCATGATAGACTGTGGATTTTTTTGGGTGGGATCCAAGAAAAAACCTCTGCCAACTTCCAGGTGAGTGATGTACGCAACTACAAATGACAGCAAACCACAAAATTCACTGACACATGACACGCTAATGAATACATTACATGCTTAGCTACAATCTCCAAATCACTTTTCCAGCTACTTTCTGGATAAATCACTCATTTCCAAAGTCTGACACAGCATACTGCATCAAAAACTGCTGCTTTATATCCTCACCTAACGACCCTAACTTTAGAAGACGCACACCATGTATTGTTTTGTGGCAAATTTCTTCTTAAAGCATTTTTTGTAAGTCAACAGAAGACTTTTTTTTCCCACTATGTTGAAGTAATTTCTTGTAAACACACATTTCTCTTGTGTTCTTAACAGTTCTTCCACCCTCTCTTTTTTGGTATATTAGTCAACAAAAGGATGGGTTCACACACATTTTGTAGGCCGGTTAGCTCAGCTGGTCAGAGCGTGGTGCTAATAACGCCAAGGTCATGGGTTCAATCCCCATACTGGCCATTCAACAGCCATCCAACGTGCTGTCTCATGATAGAATGTGGATTTTATTGGGTGGGATCCAACAAAAAACCTCTGCCAACTTCCAGGTGACAGATCGGGCCACGTAAGCTTTATGACCTTCATTGGCAGATAATACTCTGGCTTAGTGGGTGGATCCACTGTGCATGTGGCAGGTACGACTACATTTTTAAGAGCGTGATACATGGGAGAAATGCTGTGGCATGCACTTATTTCAAGCAACAATCAATTATTTCAAGCAACAATCAAGCAATATCCACCAGCCACGTGAGCAACCCAACACCAGCAGTTGATTCAACCAGACTCCAACGAACGTTCGTGAAAAGAGGGAGCTTCTGCCAGACCACGTGGCCTAACGGACAAGGCGTCTGACTTCGGATCAGAAGATTGAGGGTTCAAGTCCCTTCGTGGTTTGTTGTGAGTCCTTGAGGAGCAGGCATGCGTTCCCAGTTAGATTGCAGCAGGCCAACCTCGGATCCTTTATGTCATCCAAAATTGCTACACTTTTGTCAATTTCATGTCCTTCAACAGAGACTCTACGAGTTCTCAAACGAGGCTCGAATGGCCAGGTTGCGGACTGAAGCCATGAACTTGGCCTTATCAGTGCCAGGCCCCAGTGGTCTTGGCTTAGAAGCAACCATAGAAAGTCAATAACATGCCATGACCTCAAGCGACATGGGTGAAAAAATCACGACTTGGAAGCAGGCTGTTGGTGGAACTACACCTGCATAGGTGGCTTCTGATCAGTAGGAGCTTCCAAGAGTTGGCTTTCATTGGTACTGCTTGAAGTAATTTCTTGTAAACACACATTTCTCTTGTGTTGTTAACAGTTCTTCCACCCTCTTTTTTGGTATATCAGTCAACAGAATGCCTTTGTAGGCCGGTTAGCTCAGCTGGTCAGAGCGTGGTGCTAATAACGCCAAGGTCATGGGTTCAATCCCCATACTGGCCATTCCAACAGCCATCCAACGTGCTGTCTCATGATAGACTGTGGATTTTTTTGGGTGGGATCCAAGAAAAAACCTCTGCCAACTTCCAGGTGAGTGATGTACGCAACTACAAATGACAGCAAACCACAAAATTCACTGACACATGACACGCTAATGAATACATTACATGCTTAGCTACAATCTCCAAATCACTTTTCCAGCTACTTTCTGGATAAATCACTCATTTCCAAAGTCTGACACAGCATACTGCATCAAAAACTGCTGCTTTATATCCTCACCTAACGACCCTAACTTTAGAAGACGCACACCATGTATTGTTTTGTGGCAAATTTCTTCTTAAAGCATTTTTTGTAAGTCAACAGAAGACTTCTTTTTTTCCCACTATGTTGAAGTAATTTCTTGTAAACACACATTTCTCTTGTGTTCTTAACAGTTCTTCCACCCTCTCTTTTTTGGCATATTAGTCAACAAAAGGATGGGTTCACACACATTTTGTAGGCCGGTTAGCTCAGCTGGTCAGAGCGTGGTGCTAATAACGCCAAGGTCATGGGTTCAATCCCCATACTGGCCATTCAACAGCCATCCAACGTGCTGTCTCATGATAGAATGTGGATTTTATTGGGTGGGATCCAACAAAAAACCTCTGCCAACTTCCAGGTGACAGATCGGGCCACGTAAGCTTTATGACCTTCATTGGCAGATAATACTCTGGCTTAGTGGGTGGATCCACTGTGCATGTGGCAGGTAGGACTACATTTTTAAGAGCGTGATACATGGGAGAAATGCTGTGGCATGCACTTATTTCAAGCAACAATCAATTATTTCAAGCAACAATCAAGCAATATCCACCAGCCACGTGAGCAACCCAACACCAGCAGTTGATTCAACCAGACTCCAACGAACGTTCGTGAAAAGAGGGAGCTTCTGCCAGACCACGTGGCCTAACGGACAAGGCGTCTGACTTCGGATCAGAAGATTGAGGGTTCAAGTCCCTTCGTGGTTTGTTGTGAGTCCTTGAGGAGCAGGCATGCGTTCCCAGTTAGATTGCAGCAGGCCAACCTCGGATCCTTTATGTCATCCAAAATTGCTACACTTTTGTCAATTTCATGTCCTTCAACAGAGACTCTACGAGTTCTCAAACGAGGCTCGAATGGCCAGGTTGCGGACTGAAGCCATGAACTTGGCCTTATCAGTGCCAGGCCCCAGTGGTCTTGGCTTAGAAGCAACCATAGAAAGTCAATAACATGCCATGACCTCAAGCGACATGGGTGAAAAAATCACGACTTGGAAGCAGGCTGTTGGTGGAACTACACCTGCATAGGTGGCTTCTGATCAGTAGGAGCTTCCAAGAGTTGGCTTTCATTGGTACTGCTTGAAGTAATTTCTTGTAAACACACATTTCTCTTGTGTTGTTAACAGTTCTTCCACCCTCTTTTTTGGTATATCAGTCAACAGAATGATTTTGTAGGCCGGTTAGCTCAGCTGGTCAGAGCGTGGTGCTAATAATGCCAAGGTCATGGGTTCAATCCCCATAATGGCCATTCCAACAGCCATCCAACGTGCTGTCTCATGATAGACTGTGGATTTTTTTGGGTGGGATCCAAGAAAAAACCTCTGCCAACTTCCAGGTGAGTGATGTACGCAACTACAAATGACAGCAAACCACAAAATTCACTGACACATGACACGCTAATGAATACATTACATGCTTAGCTACAATCTCCAAATCACTTTTCCAGCTACTTTCTGGATAAATCACTCATTTCCAAAGTCTGACACAGCATACTGCATCAAAAACTGCTGCTTTATATCCTCACCTAACGACCCTAACTTTAGAAGACGCACACCATGTATTGTTTTGTGGCAAATTTCTTCTTAAAGCATTTTTTGTAAGTCAACAGAAGACTTTTTTTTCCCACTATGTTGAAGTAATTTCTTGTAAACACACATTTCTCTTGTGTTCTTAACAGTTCTTCCACCCTCTCTTTTTTGGTATATTAGTCAACAAAAGGATGGGTTCACACACATTTTGTAGGCCGGTTAGCTCAGCTGGTCAGAGCGTGGTGCTAATAACGCCAAGGTCATGGGTTCAATCCCCATACTGGCCATTCAACAGCCATCCAACGTGCTGTCTCATGATAGAATGTGGATTTTATTGGGTGGGATCCAACAAAAAACCTCTGCCAACTTCCAGATGACAGATCGGGCCACGTAAGCTTTATGACCTTCATTGGCAGATAATACTCTGGCTTAGTGGGTGGATCCACTGTGCATGTGGCAGGTACGACTACATTTTTAAGAGCGTGATACATGGGAGAAATGCTGTGGCATGCACTTATTTCAAGCAACAATCAATTATTTCAAGCAACAATCAAGCAAT
Source organism: Aulonocara sp. 'chitande type north' Nkhata Bay (assembly GCF_057382095.1). NCBI lineage: Eukaryota > Metazoa > Chordata > Actinopteri > Cichliformes > Cichlidae > Aulonocara > Aulonocara sp. 'chitande type north' Nkhata Bay. Next base: position 23,432,965 of record NC_141365.1, read on the forward strand.
ATCCACCAGCCACGTGAGCAACCCAACACCAGCAGTTGATTCAACCAGACTCCAACGAACATTCGTGAAAAGAGGGAGCTTCTGCCAGACCACGTGGCCTAACGGACAAGGCGTCTGACTTCGGATCAGAAGATTGAGGGTTCAAGTCCCTTCGTGGTTTGTTGTGAGTCCTTGAGGAGCAGGCATGCGTTCCCAGTTGGATTGCAGCAGGCCAACCTCGGATCCTTTATGTCATCCAAAATTGCTACACTTTTGTCAATTTCATGTCCTTCAACAGAGACTCTACGAGTTCTCAAACGAGGCTCGAATGGCCAGGTTGCGGACTGAAGCCATGAACTTGGCCTTATCAGTGCCAGGCCCCAGTGGTCTTGGCTTAGAAGCAACCATAGAAAGTCAATAACATGCCATGACCTCAAGCGACATGGGTGAAAAAATCACGACTTGGAAGCAGGCTGTTGGTGGAACTACACCTGCATAGGTGGCTTCTGATCAGTAGGAGCTTCCAAGAGTTGGCTTTCATTGGTACTGCTTGAAGTAATTTCTTGTAAACACACATTTCTCTTGTGTTGTTAACAGTTCTTCCACCCTCTTTTTTGGTATATCAGTCAACAGAATGCCTTTGTAGGCCGGTTAGCTCAGCTGGTCAGAGCGTGGTGCTAATAACGCCAAGGTCATGGGTTCAATCCCCATACTGGCCATTCCAACAGCCATCCAACGTGCTGTCTCATGATAGACTGTGGATTTTTTTGGGTGGGATCCAAGAAAAAACCTCTGCCAACTTCCAGGTGAGTGATGTACGCAACTACAAATGACAGCAAACCACAAAATTCACTGACACATGACACGCTAATGAATACATTACATGCTTAGCTACAATCTCCAAATCACTTTTCCAGCTACTTTCTGGATAAATCACTCATTTCCAAAGTCTGACACAGCATACTGCATCAAAAACTGCTGCTTTATATCCTCACCTAACGACCCTAACTTTAGAAGACGCACACCATGTATTGTTTTGTGGCAAATTTCTTCTTAAAGCATTTTTTGTAAGTCAACAGAAGACTTCTTTTTTTCCCACTATGTTGAAGTAATTTCTTGTAAACACACATTTCTCTTGTGTTCTTAACAGTTCTTCCACCCTCTCTTTTTTGGCATATTAGTCAACAAAAGGATGGGTTCACACACATTTTGTAGGCCGGTTAGCTCAGCTGGTCAGAGCGTGGTGCTAATAACGCCAAGGTCATGGGTTCAATCCCCATACTGGCCATTCAACAGCCATCCAACGTGCTGTCTCATGATAGAATGTGGATTTTATTGGGTGGGATCCAACAAAAAACCTCTGCCAACTTCCAGGTGACAGATCGGGCCACGTAAGCTTTATGACCTTCATTGGCAGATAATACTCTGGCTTAGTGGGTGGATCCACTGTGCATGTGGCAGGTAGGACTACATTTTTAAGAGCGTGATACATGGGAGAAATGCTGTGGCATGCACTTATTTCAAGCAACAATCAATTATTTCAAGCAACAATCAAGCAATATCCACCAGCCACGTGAGCAACCCAACACCAGCAGTTGATTCAACCAGACTCCAACGAACGTTCGTGAAAAGAGGGAGCTTCTGCCAGACCACGTGGCCTAACGGACAAGGCGTCTGACTTCGGATCAGAAGATTGAGGGTTCAAGTCCCTTCGTGGTTTGTTGTGAGTCCTTGAGGAGCAGGCATGCGTTCCTAGTTAGATTGCAGCAGGCCAACCTCGGATCCTTTATGTCATCCAAAATTGCTACACTTTTGTCAATTTCATGTCCTTCAACAGAGACTCTACGAGTTCTCAAACGAGGCTCGAATGGCCAGGTTGCGGACTGAAGCCATGAACTTGGCCTTATCAGTGCCAGGCCCCAGTGGTCTTGGCTTAGAAGCAACCATAGAAAGTCAATAACATGCCATGACCTCAAGCGACATGGGTGAAAAAATCACGACTTGGAAGCAGGCTGTTGGTGGAACTACACCTGCATAGGTGGCTTCTGATCAGTAGGAGCTTCCAAGAGTTGGCTTTCATTGGTACTGCTTGAAGTAATTTCTTGTAAACACACATTTCTCTTGTGTTGTTAACAGTTCTCCCACCCTCTTTTTTGGTATATCAGTCAACAGAATGATTTTGTAGGCCGGTTAGCTCAGCTGGTCAGAGCGTGGTGCTAATAATGCCAAGGTCATGGGTTCAATCCCCATACTGGCCATTCCAACAGCCATCCAACGTGCTGTCTCATGATAGACTGTGGATTTTTTTGGGTGGGATCCAAGAAAAAACCTCTGCCAACTTCCAGGTGAGTGATGTACGCAACTACAAATGACAGCAAACCACAAAATTCACTGACACATGACACGCTAATGAATACATTACATGCTTAGCTACAATCTCCAAATCACTTTTCCAGCTACTTTCTGGATAAATCACTCATTTCCAAAGTCTGACACAGCATACTGCATCAAAAACTGCTGCTTTATATCCTCACCTAACGACCCTAACTTTAGAAGACGCACACCATGTATTGTTTTGTGGCAAATTTCTTCTTAAAGCATTTTTTGTAAGTCAACAGAAGACTTTTTTTTCCCACTATGTTGAAGTAATTTCTTGTAAACACACATTTCTCTTGTGTTCTTAACAGTTCTTCCACCCTCTCTTTTTTGGTATATTAGTCAACAAAAGGATGGGTTCACACACATTTTGTAGGCCGGTTAGCTCAGCTGGTCAGAGCGTGGTGCTAATAACGCCAAGGTCATGGGTTCAATCCCCATACTGGCCATTCAACAGCCATCCAACGTGCTGTCTCATGATAGAATGTGGATTTTATTGGGTGGGATCCAACAAAAAACCTCTGCCAACTTCCAGATGACAGATCGGGCCACGTAAGCTTTATGACCTTCATTGGCAGATAATACTCTGGCTTAGTGGGTGGATCCACTGTGCATGTGGCAGGTACGACTACATTTTTAAGAGCGTGATACATGGGAGAAATGCTGTGGCATGCACTTATTTCAAGCAACAATCAATTATTTCAAGCAACAATCAAGCAATATCCACCAGCCACGTGAGCAACCCAACACCAGCAGTTGATTCAACCAGACTCCAACGAACGTTCGTGAAAAGAGGGAGCTTCTGCCAGACCACGTGGCCTAACGGACAAGGCGTCTGACTTCGGATCAGAAGATTGAGGGTTCAAGTCCCTTCGTGGTTTGTTGTGAGTCCTTGAGGAGCAGGCATGCGTTCCCAGTTGGATTGCAGCAGGCCAACCTCGGATCCTTTATGTCATCCAAAATTGCTACACTTTTGTCAATTTCATGTCCTTCAACAGAGACTCTACGAGTTCTCAAACGAGGCTCGAATGGCCAGGTTGCGGACTGAAGCCATGAACTTGGCCTTATCAGTGCCAGGCCCCAGTGGTCTTGGCTTAGAAGCAACCATAGAAAGTCAATAACATGCCATGACCTCAAGCGACATGGGTGAAAAAATCACGACTTGGAAGCAGGCTGTTGGTGGAACTACACCTGCATAGGTGGCTTCTGATCAGTAGGAGCTTCCAAGAGTTGGCTTTCATTGGTACTGCTTGAAGTAATTTCTTGTAAACACACATTTCTCTTGTGTTCTTAACAGTTCTTCCACCCTCTCTTTTTTGGTATATTAGTCAACAAAAGGATGGGTTCACACACATTTTGTAGGCCGGTTAGCTCAGCTGGTCAGAGCGTGGTGCTAATAACGCCAAGGTCATGGGTTCAATCCCCATACTGGCCATTCAACAGCCATCCAACGTGCTGTCTCATGATAGAATGTGGATTTTATTGGGTGGGATCCAACAAAAAACCTCTGCCAACTTCCAGGTGACAGATCGGGCCACGTAAGCTTTATGACCTTCATTGGCAGATAATACTCTGGCTTAGTGGGTGGATCCACTGTGCATGTGGCAGGTACGACTACATTTTTAAGAGCGTGATACATGGGAGAAATGCTGTGGCATGCACTTATTTCAAGCAACAATCAATTATTTCAAGCAACAATCAAGCAATATCCACCAGCCACGTGAGCAACCCAACACCAGCAGTTGATTCAACCAGACTCCAACGAACGTTCGTGAAAAGAGGGAGCTTCTGCCAGACCACGTGGCCTAACGGACAAGGCGTCTGACTTCGGATCAGAAGATTGAGGGTTCAAGTCCCTTCGTGGTTTGTTGTGAGTCCTTGAGGAGCAGGCATGCGTTCCCAGTTAGATTGCAGCAGGCCAACCTCGGATCCTTTATGTCATCCAAAATTGCTACACTTTTGTCAATTTCATGTCCTTCAACAGAGACTCTACGAGTTCTCAAACGAGGCTCGAATGGCCAGGTTGCGGACTGAAGCCATGAACTTGGCCTTATCAGTGCCAGGCCCCAGTGGTCTTGGCTTAGAAGCAACCATAGAAAGTCAATAACATGCCATGACCTCAAGCGACATGGGTGAAAAAATCACGACTTGGAAGCAGGCTGTTGGTGGAACTACACCTGCATAGGTGGCTTCTGATCAGTAGGAGCTTCCAAGAGTTGGCTTTCATTGGTACTGCTTGAAGTAATTTCTTGTAAACACACATTTCTCTTGTGTTGTTAACAGTTCTTCCACCCTCTTTTTTGGTATATCAGTCAACAGAATGATTTTGTAGGCCGGTTAGCTCAGCTGGTCAGAGCGTGGTGCTAATAACGCCAAGGTCATGGGTTCAATCCCCATACTGGCCATTCCAACAGCCATCCAACGTGCAGTCTCATGATAGACTGTGGATTTTTTTGGGTGGGATCCAAGAAAAAACCTCTGCCAACTTCCAGGTGAGTGATGTACGCAACTACAAATGACAGCAAACCACAAAATTCACTGACACATGACACGCTAATGAATACATTACATGCTTAGCTACAATCTCCAAATCACTTTTCCAGCTACTTTCTGGATAAATCACTCATTTCCAAAGTCTGACACAGCATACTGCATCAAAAACTGCTGCTTTATATCCTCACCTAACGACCCTAACTTTAGAAGACGCACACCATGTATTGTTTTGTGGCAAATTTCTTCTTAAAGCATTTTTTGTAAGTCAACAGAAGACTTCTTTTTTTCCCACTATGTTGAAGTAATTTCTTGTAAACACACATTTCTCTTGTGTTCTTAACAGTTCTTCCACCCTCTCTTTTTTGGTATATTAGTCAACAAAAGGATGGGTTCACACACATTTTGTAGGCCGGTTAGCTCAGCTGGTCAGAGCGTGGTGCTAATAACGCCAAGGTCATGGGTTCAATCCCCATACTGGCCATTCAACAGCCATCCAACGTGCTGTCTCATGATAGAATGTGGATTTTATTGGGTGGGATCCAACAAAAAACCTCTGCCAACTTCCAGGTGACAGATCGGGCCACGTAAGCTTTATGACCTTCATTGGCAGATAATACTCTGGCTTAGTGGGTGGATCCACTGTGCATGTGGCAGGTAGGACTACATTTTTAAGAGCGTGATACATGGGAGAAATGCTGTGGCATGCACTTATTTCAAGCAACAATCAATTATTTCAAGCAACAATCAAGCAATATCCACCAGCCACGTGAGCAACCCAACACCAGCAGTTGATTCAACCAGACTCCAACGAACGTTCGTGAAAAGAGGGAGCTTCTGCCAGACCACGTGGCCTAACGGACAAGGCGTCTGACTTCGGATCAGAAGATTGAGGGTTCAAGTCCCTTCGTGGTTTGTTGTGAGTCCTTGAGGAGCAGGCATGCGTTCCCAGTTGGATTGCAGCAGGCCAACCTCGGATCCTTTATGTCATCCAAAATTGCTACACTTTTGTCAATTTCATGTCCTTCAACAGAGACTCTACGAGTTCTCAAACGAGGCTCGAATGGCCAGGTTGCGGACTGAAGCCATGAACTTGGCCTTATCAGTGCCAGGCCCCAGTGGTCTTGGCTTAGAAGCAACCATAGAAAGTCAATAACATGCCATGACCTCAAGCGACATGGGTGAAAAAATCACGACTTGGAAGCAGGCTGTTGGTGGAACTACACCTGCATAGGTGGCTTCTGATCAGTAGGAGCTTCCAAGAGTTGGCTTTCATTGGTACTGCTTGAAGTAATTTCTTGTAAACACACATTTCTCTTGTGTTGTTAACAGTTCTTCCACCCTCTTTTTTGGTATATCAGTCAACAGAATGATTTTGTAGGCCGGTTAGCTCAGCTGGTCAGAGCGTGGTGCTAATAACGCCAAGGTCATGGGTTCAATCCCCATACTGGCCATTCCAACAGCCATCCAACGTGCTGTCTCATGATAGACTGTGGATTTTTTTGGGTGGGATCCAAGAAAAAACCTCTGCCAACTTCCAGGTGAGTGATGTACGCAACTACAAATGACAGCAAACCACAAAATTCACTGACACATGACACGCTAATGAATACATTACATGCTTAGCTACAATCTCCAAATCACTTTTCCAGCTACTTTCTGGATAAATCACTCATTTCCAAAGTCTGACACAGCATACTGCATCAAAAACTGCTGCTTTATATCCTCACCTAACGACCCTAACTTTAGAAGACGCACACCATGTATTGTTTTGTGGCAAATTTCTTCTTAAAGCATTTTTTGTAAGTCAACAGAAGACTTTTTTTTCCCACTATGTTGAAGTAATTTCTTGTAAACACACATTTCTCTTGTGTTCTTAACAGTTCTTCCACCCTCTCTTTTTTGGCATATTAGTCAACAAAAGGATGGGTTCACACACATTTTGTAGGCCGGTTAGCTCAGCTGGTCAGAGCGTGGTGCTAATAACGCCAAGGTCATGGGTTCAATCCCCATACTGGCCATTCAACAGCCATCCAACGTGCTGTCTCATGATAGAATGTGGATTTTATTGGGTGGGATCCAACAAAAAACCTCTGCCAACTTCCAGGTGACAGATCGGGCCACGTAAGCTTTATGACCTTCATTGGCAGATAATACTCTGGCTTAGTGGGTGGATCCACTGTGCATGTGGCAGGTACGACTACATTTTTAAGAGCGTGATACATGGGAGAAATGCTGTGGCATGCACTTATTTCAAGCAACAATCAATTATTTCAAGCAACAATCAAGCAATATCCACCAGCCACGTGAGCAACCCAACACCAGCAGTTGATTCAACCAGACTCCAACGAACGTTCGTGAAAAGAGGGAGCTTCTGCCAGACCACGTGGCCTAACGGACAAGGCGTCTGACTTCGGATCAGAAGATTGAGGGTTCAAGTCCCTTCGTGGTTTGTTGTGAGTCCTTGAGGAGCAGGCATGCGTTCCCAGTTAGATTGCAGCAGGCCAACCTCGGATCCTTTATGTCATCCAAAATTGCTACACTTTTGTCAATTTCATGTCCTTCAACAGAGACTCTACGAGTTCTCAAACGAGGCTCGAATGGCCAGGTTGCGGACTGAAGCCATGAACTTGGCCTTATCAGTGCCAGGCCCCAGTGGTCTTGGCTTAGAAGCAACCATAGAAAGTCAATAACATGCCATGACCTCAAGCGACATGGGTGAAAAAATCACGACTTGGAAGCAGGCTGTTGGTGGAACTACACCTGCATAGGTGGCTTCTGATCAGTAGGAGCTTCCAAGAGTTGGCTTTCATTGGTACTGCTTGAAGTAATTTCTTGTAAACACACATTTCTCTTGTGTTGTTAACAGTTCTTCCACCCTCTTTTTTGGTATATCAGTCAACAGAATGATTTTGTAGGCCGGTTAGCTCAGCTGGTCAGAGCGTGGTGCTAATAATGCCAAGGTCATGGGTTCAATCCCCATACTGGCCATTCCAACAGCCATCCAACGTGCTGTCTCATGATAGACTGTGGATTTTTTTGGGTGGGATCCAAGAAAAAACCTCTGCCAACTTCCAGGTGAGTGATGTACGCAACTACAAATGACAGCAAACCACAAAATTCACTGACACATGACACGCTAATGAATACATTACATGCTTAGCTACAATCTCCAAATCACTTTTCCAGCTACTTTCTGGATAAATCACTCATTTCCAAAGTCTGACACAGCATACTGCATCAAAAACTGCTGCTTTATATCCTCACCTAACGACCCTAACTTTAGAAGACGCACACCATGTATTGTTTTGTGGCAAATTTCTTCTTAAAGCATTTTTTGTAAGTCAACAGAAGACTTCTTTTTTTCCCACTATGTTGAAGTAATTTCGTGTAAACACACATTTCTCTTGTGTTCTTAACAGTTCTTCCACCCTCTCTTTTTTGGCATATTAGTCAACAAAAGGATGGGTTCACACACATTTTGTAGGCCGGTTAGCTCAGCTGGTCAGAGCGTGGTGCTAATAACGCCAAGGTCATGGGTTCAATCCCCATACTGGCCATTCCAGCAGCCATCATATGTGCTGTCTCATGATAGACTGTGGATTTTATTGGGTGGGATCCAACAAAAAACCTCTGCCAACTTCCAGGTGACAGATCGGGCCACGTAAGCTTTATGACCTTCATTGGCAGATAATACTCTGGCTTAGTGGGTGGATCCACTGTGCATGTGGCAGGTAGGACTACATTTTTAAGAGCGTGATACATGGGAGAAATGCTGTGGCATGCACTTATTTCAAGCAACAATCAAGCAATATCCACCAGCCACGTGAGCAACCCAACACCAGCAGTTGATTCAACCAGACTCCAACGAACGTTCGTGAAAAGAGGGAGCTTCTGCCAGACCACGTGGCCTAACGGACAAGGCGTCTGACTTCGGATCAGAAGATTGAGGGTTCAAGTCCCTTCGTGGTTTGTTGTGAGTCCTTGAGGAGCAGGCATGCGTTCCCAGTTGGATTGCAGCAGGCCAACCTCGGATCCTTTATGTCATCCAAAATTGCTACACTTTTGTCAATTTCATGTCCTTCAACAGAGACTCTACGAGTTCTCAAACGAGGCTCGAATGGCCAGGTTGCGGACTGAAGCCATGAACTTGGCCTTATCAGTGCCAGGCCCCAGTGGTCTTGGCTTAGAAGCAACCATAGAAAGTCAATAACATGCCATGACCTCAAGCGACATGGGTGAAAAAATCACGACTTGGAAGCAGGCTGTTGGTGGAACTACACCTGCATAGGTGGCTTCTGATCAGTAGGAGCTTCCAAGAGTTGGCTTTCATTGGTACTGCTTGAAGTAATTTCTTGTAAACACACATTTCTCTTGTGTTGTTAACAGTTCTTCCACCCTCTTTTTTGGTATATCAGTCAACAGAATGATTTTGTAGGCCGGTTAGCTCAGCTGGTCAGAGCGTGGTGCTAATAACGCCAAGGTCATGGGTTCAATCCCCATACTGGCCATTCCAACAGCCATCCAACGTGCTGTCTCATGATAGACTGTGGATTTTTTTGGGTGGGATCCAAGAAAAAACCTCTGCCAACTTCCAGGTGAGTGATGTACGCAACTACAAATGACAGCAAACCACAAAATTCACTGACACATGACACGCTAATGAATACATTACATGCTTAGCTACAATCTCCAAATCACTTTTCCAGCTACTTTCTGGATAAATCACTCATTTCCAAAGTCTGACACAGCATACTGCATCAAAAACTGCTGCTTTATATCCTCACCTAACGACCCTAACTTTAGAAGACGCACACCATGTATTGTTTTGTGGCAAATTTCTTCTTAAAGCATTTTTTGTAAGTCAACAGAAGACTTTTTTTTCCCACTATGTTGAAGTAATTTCTTGTAAACACACATTTCTCTTGTGTTCTTAACAGTTCTTCCACCCTCTCTTTTTTGGTATATTAGTCAACAAAAGGATGGGTTCACACACATTTTGTAGGCCGGTTAGCTCAGCTGGTCAGAGCGTGGTGCTAATAACGCCAAGGTCATGGGTTCAATCCCCATACTGGCCATTCAACAGCCATCCAACGTGCTGTCTCATGATAGAATGTGGATTTTATTGGGTGGGATCCAACAAAAAACCTCTGCCAACTTCCAGGTGACAGATCGGGCCACGTAAGCTTTATGACCTTCATTGGCAGATAATACTCTGGCTTAGTGGGTGGATCCACTGTGCATGTGGCAGGTAGGACTACATTTTTAAGAGCGTGATACATGGGAGAAATGCTGTGGCATGCACTTATTTCAAGCAACAATCAATTATTTCAAGCAACAATCAAGCAATATCCACCAGCCACGTGAGCAACCCAACACCAGCAGTTGATTCAACCAGACTCCAACGAACGTTCGTGAAAAGAGGGAGCTTCTGCCAGACCACGTGGCCTAACGGACAAGGCGTCTGACTTCGGATCAGAAGATTGAGGGTTCAAGTCCCTTCGTGGTTTGTTGTGAGTCCTTGAGGAGCAGGCATGCGTTCCCAGTTGGATTGCAGCAGGCCAACCTCGGATCCTTTATGTCATCCAAAATTGCTACACTTTTGTCAATTTCATGTCCTTCAACAGAGACTCTACGAGTTCTCAAACGAGGCTCGAATGGCCAGGTTGCGGACTGAAGCCATGAACTTGGCCTTATCAGTGCCAGGCCCCAGTGGTCTTGGCTTAGAAGCAACCATAGAAAGTCAATAACATGCCATGACCTCAAGCGACATGGGTGAAAAAATCACGACTTGGAAGCAGGCTGTTGGTGGAACTACACCTGCATAGGTGGCTTCTGATCAGTAGGAGCTTCCAAGAGTTGGCTTTCATTGGTACTGCTTGAAGTAATTTCTTGTAAACACACATTTCTCTTGTGTTGTTAACAGTTCTTCCACCCTCTTTTTTGGTATATCAGTCAACAGAATGATTTTGTAGGCCGGTTAGCTCAGCTGGTCAGAGCGTGGTGCTAATAACGCCAAGGTCATGGGTTCAATCCCCATACTGGCCATTCCAACAGCCATCCAACGTGCTGTCTCATGATAGACTGTGGATTTTTTTGGGTGGGATCCAAGAAAAAACCTCTGCCAACTTCCAGGTGAGTGATGTACGCAACTACAAATGACAGCAAACCACAAAATTCACTGACACATGACACGCTAATGAATACATTACATGCTTAGCTACAATCTCCAAATCACTTTTCCAGCTACTTTCTGGATAAATCACTCATTTCCAAAGTCTGACACAGCATACTGCATCAAAAACTGCTGCTTTATATCCTCACCTAACGACCCTAACTTTAGAAGACGCACACCATGTATTGTTTTGTGGCAAATTTCTTCTTAAAGCATTTTTTGTAAGTCAACAGAAGACTTCTTTTTTTCCCACTATGTTGAAGTAATTTCGTGTAAACACACATTTCTCTTGTGTTCTTAACAGTTCTTCCACCCTCTCTTTTTTGGCATATTAGTCAACAAAAGGATGGGTTCACACACATTTTGTAGGCCGGTTAGCTCAGCTGGTCAGAGCGTGGTGCTAATAACGCCAAGGTCATGGGTTCAATCCCCATACTGGCCATTCCAGCAGCCATCATATGTGCTGTCTCATGATAGACTGTGGATTTTATTGGGTGGGATCCAACAAAAAACCTCTGCCAACTTCCAGGTGACAGATCGGGCCACGTAAGCTTTATGACCTTCATTGGCAGATAATACTCTGGCTTAGTGGGTGGATCCACTGTGCATGTGGCAGGTAGGACTACATTTTTAAGAGCGTGATACATGGGAGAAATGCTGTGGCATGCACTTATTTCAAGCAACAATCAATTATTTCAAGCAACAATCAAGCAATATCCACCAGCCACGTGAGCAACCCAACACCAGCAGTTGATTCAACCAGACTCCAACGAACGTTCGTGAAAAGAGGGAGCTTCTGCCAGACCACGTGGCCTAACGGACAAGGCGTCTGACTTCGGATCAGAAGATTGAGGGTTCAAGTCCCTTCGTGGTTTGTTGTGAGTCCTTGAGGAGCAGGCATGCGTTCCCAGTTGGATTGCAGCAGGCCAACCTCGGATCCTTTATGTCATCCAAAATTGCTACACTTTTGTCAATTTCATGTCCTTCAACAGAGACTCTACGAGTTCTCAAACGAGGCTCGAATGGCCAGGTTGCGGACTGAAGCCATGAACTTGGCCTTATCAGTGCCAGGCCCCAGTGGTCTTGGCTTAGAAGCAACCATAGAAAGTCAATAACATGCCATGACCTCAAGCGACATGGGTGAAAAAATCACGACTTGGAAGCAGGCTGTTGGTGGAACTACACCTGCATAGGTGGCTTCTGATCAGTAGGAGCTTCCAAGAGTTGGCTTTCATTGGTACTGCTTGAAGTAATTTCTTGTAAACACACATTTCTCTTGTGTTGTTAACAGTTCTTCCACCCTCTTTTTTGGTATATCAGTCAACAGAATGCTTTTGTAGGCCGGTTAGCTCAGCTGGTCAGAGCGTGGTGCTAATAATGCCAAGGTCATGGGTTCAATCCCCATACTGGCCATTCCAACAGCCATCCAACGTGCTGTCTCATGATAGACTGTGGATTTTTTTGGGTGGGATCCAAGAAAAAACCTCTGCCAACTTCCAGGTGAGTGATGTACGCAACTACAAATGACAGCAAACCACAAAATTCACTGACACATGACACGCTAATGAATACATTACATGCTTAGCTACAATCTCCAAATCACTTTTCCAGCTACTTTCTGGATAAATCACTCATTTCCAAAGTCTGACACAGCATACTGCATCAAAAACTGCTGCTTTATATCCTCACCTAACGACCCTAACTTTAGAAGACGCACACCATGTATTGTTTTGTGGCAAATTTCTTCTTAAAGCATTTTTTGTAAGTCAACAGAAGACTTTTTTTTCCCACTATGTTGAAGTAATTTCTTGTAAACACACATTTCTCTTGTGTTCTTAACAGTTCTTCCACCCTCTCTTTTTTGGTATATTAGTCAACAAAAGGATGGGTTCACACACATTTTGTAGGCCGGTTAGCTCAGCTGGTCAGAGCGTGGTGCTAATAACGCCAAGGTCATGGGTTCAATCCCCATACTGGCCATTCCAGCAGCCATCATATGTGCTGTCTCATGATAGAATGTGGATTTTATTGGGTGGGATCCAACAAAAAACCTCTGCCAACTTCCAGGTGACAGATCGGGCCACGTAAGCTTTATGACCTTCATTGGCAGATAATACTCTGGCTTAGTGGGTGGATCCACTGTGCATGTGGCAGGTAGGACTACATTTTTAAGAGCGTGATACATGGGAGAAATGCTGTGGCATGCACTTATTTCAAGCAACAATCAATTATTTCAAGCAACAATCAAGCAATATCCACCAGCCACGTGAGCAACCCAACACCAGCAGTTGATTCAACCAGACTCCAACGAACGTTCGTGAAAAGAGGGAGCTTCTGCCAGACCACGTGGCCTAACGGACAAGGCGTCTGACTTCGGATCAGAAGATTGAGGGTTCAAGTCCCTTCGTGGTTTGTTGTGAGTCCTTGAGGAGCAGGCATGCGTTCCCAGTTAGATTGCAGCAGGCCAACCTCGGATCCTTTATGTCATCCAAAATTGCTACACTTTTGTCAATTTCATGTCCTTCAACAGAGACTCTACGAGTTCTCAAACGAGGCTCGAATGGCCAGGTTGCGGACTGAAGCCATGAACTTGGCCTTATCAGTGCCAGGCCCCAGTGGTCTTGGCTTAGAAGCAACCATAGAAAGTCAATAACATGCCATGACCTCAAGCGACATGGGTGAAAAAATCACGACTTGGAAGCAGGCTGTTGGTGGAACTACACCTGCATAGGTGGCTTCTGATCAGTAGGAGCTTCCAAGAGTTGGCTTTCATTGGTACTGCTTGAAGTAATTTCTTGTAAACACACATTTCTCTTGTGTTGTTAACAGTTCTTCCACCCTCTTTTTTGGTATATCAGTCAACAGAATGCTTTTGTAGGCCGGTTAGCTCAGCTGGTCAGAGCGTGGTGCTAATAACGCCAAGGTCATGGGTTCAATCCCCATACTGGCCATTCCAACAGCCATCCAACGTACTGTCTCATGATAGACTGTGGCTTTTTTTGGGTGGGATCCAAGAAAAAATCTCTGCCAACTTCCAGGTGAGTGATGTACGCAACTACAAATGACAGCAAACCACAAAATTCACTGACACATGACACGCTAATGAATACATTACATGCTTAGCTACAATCTCCAAATCACTTTTCCAGCTACTTTCTGGATAAATCACTCATTTCCAAAGTCTGACACAGCATACTGCATCAAAAACTGCTGCTTTATATCCTCACCTAACGACCCTAACTTTAGAAGATGCACACCATGTATTGTTTTGTGGCAAATTTCTTCTTAAAGCATTTTTTGTAAGTCAACAGAAGACTTCTTTTTTTCCCACTATGTTGAAGTAATTTCGTGTAAACACACATTTCTCTTGTGTTCTTAACAGTTCTTCCACCCTCTCTTTTTTGGCATATTAGTCAACAAAAGGATGGGTTCACACACATTTCGAAGGCTGGTTAGCTCAGCTGGTCAGAGCATGGTGCTAATAACGCCAAGGTCATGGGTTCAATCCCCATACTGGCCATTCAACAGCCATCCAACGTGCTGTCTCATGATAGACTGTGGCTTTTATTGGGTGGGATCCAACAAAAAACCTCTGCCAACTTCCAGGTGACAGATCGGGCCACGTAAGCTTTATGACCTTCATTGGCAGATAATACTCTGGCTTAGTGGGTGGATCCACTGTGCATGTGGCAGGTAGGACTACATTTTTAAGAGCGTGATACATGGGAGAAATGCTGTGGCATGCACTTATTTCAAGCAACAATCAATTATTTCAAGCAACAATCAAGCAATATCCACCAGCCACGTGAGCAACCCAACACCAGCAGTTGATTCAACCAGACTCCAACGAACGTTCGTGAAAAGAGGGAGCTTCTGCCAGACCACGTGGCCTAACGGACAAGGCGTCTGACTTCGGATCAGAAGATTGAGGGTTCAAGTCCCTTTGTGGGTTGTAGTGAGTCATATACACACATATATATATAATAGCGGTGTAGCGATACACAAAATTGAAGTTTCGGTTCAATATTTTGGTGTCACGGTTCGATATTTTTTCCGATACAAAAATCATTATTTTGAATTTAGTTTATTGAGTTGACCTCTTTTATTGGTCTGCTTTGGATTTCTTCATTATTTTTCATATTTTGGGGTAATAAACACCCACTTTTTAAAAGAAATTAAACATCTGTGTCCTCTGTGTTTTTTCCTTGGTTCCTGACCCAATCTGTGACATGTCTGTTTCTATAGAAGAGGTATGTGTTCAATTTCTAAGGCCTGAAGTGCAGCTGGGCTTACAAGTCTAACCTATCTTGCAAACATCTTTCTGTTCTATCAGTGTATAAAACATTACAAGTAGGTTTTACAATGAACAACATGATCAACATAAAACTCTTTTGTAAAGTTAAACTAACCAATATCTTGGTCTGTACCACACTGAACCATGATCACAATGACTGTACTTGTGGGATTATCTAGGATGTCTTGGGGGATCTAGTTGAAGATGGCCACATCGTTTGAAAGTCTTGCAAGCAGAAGGTCTTAAAAGTATTGATTGCAACTTAAATATAAAGTAAACAGGAATATAATCTGCACATGCCTGCTGCAGTATGACATCAGCTTGAGGTATAAATTGAACATTAACGCTATCATTCCACAGTGTGGCACTGCAACACAAAACAGCACAGTTGTTCTTTATGTGTGAGTGTTTGAATGTGTGTGTGAATGGGTGGATGACTGGATATGTAAAGCGCTTTGGGGTCCTTAGGGACTAGTAAAGCGCTATATAAATACAGGCCATTTACCATTTACAGTGACTTTGTGGTTGTAGCAACCAGTAATTTACAAATAATCTAGTCATTCTGGCTTCAGAATATCTAAAAGAATAAATGGTTTGACATAAAGCTCAGGTGGAGCAGGTGTGTGAGTGTAGAGCAGAAGGAGTGGAGGAGTCTCAGTGTGCCTGGAACTACTGTGTACGATAGAGCAGCAGCAGAGCAGTCCAGATGTGTCAGTCACAGAACTGATAGTGAACTGCTCTGATAGTGGGGTCTTTTCTCAGAGCAGTTCATTCAGTGTTACAGACAGACAGACAGACTTTTATTTTTTTTCAGCATACAGCAAGTGTACAAAGAATTGCATTTTAATATTTAATATTTTTATATTATTGTATATTTATATAATATAATATATAAATATATTAAAATTAGTGCTGTCAATAGTTTAAAAACATTAACTAATTAATCTTGCAATTTTCTGTAATTAATCGCGATTAATCGCAATTGCCTGGTTGGAATTAAATTTTTTCAACTTTATATTTAAGCTTGTAACTGACATTTATGCAGTATAATGAAGTAAATGCAGAATGAACACAAAGGATGTATGCTTAAATTCAAAGGGAATTTGAATACTTTTCTTCGATCTTTTAGCACAGTTTCTCTCTTGTGAAATACAACTTTTTAAAAAACCTATATACTAATATATAATATAAATTAGTGTTCTCGCAATCCTGGTCTTTGTTTCCTTAATGATACCTCTGAAATCTCCTTAAAACAAATGCAATGCAAAATGTTGTTCGCTGGATTTACATCCGCAAAGAAGACTATTACAAAGCAATGGTTCTGTCCTGACATTTGTATGGAATCATTCTGGAGACGATGTCTTATCCGTGTTATTGGTTTTGAACATACCACAGCAAAATTAAATAAAGCTCGACCCACAACTGTTGACGCTTGGAAAATCTTCTCATCCAGAGTTATCTCCTGGAAGAGGCAATAATTGGTTTTAACTTTGTGTTTTTGTGTCTTTTCTTTGCTGTCCCTATGCCTTGTTTGCTAATGTTTGCTTTGCTACTGCAGTTTACAGTTGTGCTGTATATGTCTGTACCCCCCACCCCCCCCAACCCCGTTTTAAATCAATAAAATGTTGATCACAAAAAAAAATTAGTGTTCTCAAACAATTAAAATGTTTAATCAGATTCATCACATGGTTACAGTGGCTTAATTTTGATTAATCACGATTAAATGTCATTCATTTTTATTCTTTATTAATTGCATTTCATTTTGCATGAGCGAACAGACTCGAAAAAAGGGAAAATATCCGCACTTAACATGTTTATTGAACATCTTGAACATTCATGTTAACAAAAAACTCTGTAAACATTTATCTACTCTCTCTGTCAATCTTGGGGAGGCACTTCAAGTCGTTGAAACAAGGAACCAAAGCTATGTAAAGCGCGTGTTCTCAATGATGTTAACAGGTCTGCAGTTTGTTGCAATCCACTTGGCAGTTGTATCAGTCATTATGTCCGAGGTAGACTTACTGAGTCCCCGATGCTCCGTGAGTGGTTTGTCGCAAGCTGGGTGACGCATTAGCCAAAGTGTTAGCAGTGTTGGGTAAGTTACTTTAAAAAAGTAATTAATCACTAATTACTAATTACTTAATCAATATTGTATTTAAAATACTTATCTAATTACTGTGTCTGAAAAGTAACTTAATTACTCAATAAGTAATTTAACTAAATGCTTCTTAAAATCCCTATAAACCTTGAGTGGACAAACAATAGAAATTAAACTCTTTAAATAATAAATACATTTTTTAAAGACGGTGACTCTACAGTACACAGCGGTAGCATCTCTTCCACAATGTAGCCTGCAACTATTTTTTAAGCTCACCTTCAGACGCTTTCTGTGCTGCTGAAGTAAAATCACGTTTTGCCTGCTTAGCAGGAGTTGCCGCGGTGTTATCCATGGATGATGAACAAGGATCACGCAGAAGTGTTCGTCTATGCGCTCGTGTCAGGCGCTTCGGTAGATTACTCATGCTATTAACAGCGTCCGATAGTTTTTACATATTACTGTCAGGCGCTTCAGTAGATTACTCATGCTATTAACAGCGGCCGATAGTTTTTTCTCCCCAGGACATAGCTTACATATTACTGTAATGTTCTTGTCTGCTTGTTTCAGAAAAGTGAAAATACGGGAATATTTCCATTTCATAAAACAGCCACTCGCTTCAGCCGAGTCCGACAACTTCCGCTTTACAATACGACTATGCAGCAACCTGGCGCAAAATGACGTGCACCTGCACTACAACGATGTTAAAGCGAAAGAGTTTACTTCTACGTTTAGAAGATAAATTATTGAAATTAAATAATGATATTCAGCGAGTTTAATTATTTTACAATGTAACGCAAGTACATTACGGCTAACATCAACCAAGGAACTGATCTAGAAACAAAACTCAGAAATGATGGAAAATAACAAAGGATGAAACTATATTAAACTAGAACATCAGTAAACCCACAAAGCTCAAAGGTTTGATGGGGTCGTCGATGCAGGAACCATGCAGGTCAGCTGAGAGAAGAGTCTGTGGTGGAGGTGAGGAGAAGAGAAGTTCCAACAATAGTCATCTGTACTTCTTTTCATTCCTCTATCAGGCACAGGCAAGCTAGCTCTGCTTTCCACTCCACCTCGCAGTTACATGGCTCAGTCAGAGTGTCTCTACACACAGTGCTGCTGCTTCAACTTCTCTGAATCATTAGGACACAATTTATCCTCTTGCTCCACACACGCACCCTGCTGTTCACTCTGACTGCTTCACAGGGAAGGGCTAACTTTTAGAGAGACAAAGAAAGAACTGAGGTGATAACTTAGCGTTCACAGAAAGTCCTTTCTGGCAGTCAGTATTAAGCACATGTAGTATAAAGAGCAGTGAGGACTTGTTCAGAGCAGCTGTGTGGGACAGCCAGCTTTAGCATGTTAACATGTTGGAGTGAACAAATTGAGCTCGAAGCTCATATACCTGCAGAAACTTTTAGCTTTCACTCAAATGCAAAGAGGAAATAAACTACTGAGCATCCAGAAATCCCCATTGCTGTACGAACACTTAAGTAAACATACAGGGAGTGCAGAATTATTAGGCAAATGAGTATTTTGTCCACATCATCCTCTTCATGCATGTTGTCTTACTCCAAGCTGTATAGGCTCAAAAGCCTACTACCAATTAAGCATATTAGGTGATGTGCATCTCTGTAATGAGAAGGGGTGTTGTCTAATGACATCAACCCCCTATATCAGGTGTGTATAATTATTAGGCAACTTCCTTTCTTTTGGCAAAATGGGTCAAAAGAAGGACTTGACAGGCTCAGAAAAGTAAAAAAAAAAAAGGTGTGCAATACTCAGAGACATGGCCAAGGTAAGAAAGGCTGAAAGACGACCACCACTGAACAAGACAAACAAGCTGAAACGTCAAGACTGGGCCAAGAAATATCTCAAGACTGGTTTTTCTAAGGTTTTATGGACTGATGAAATGAGAGTGAGTCTTGATGGGCCAGATGGATGGGCCCGCGGCTGGATTGGTAAAGGGCAGAGAGCTCCAGTCCGACTCAGACGCCAGCAAGGTGGAGGTGGAGTACTGGTTTGGGCTGGTATCATCAAAGATGAGCTTGTGGGGCATTTTCGGGTTGAGGATGGAGTCAAGCTCAACTCCCAGTCCTACTGCCAGTTTCTGGAAGACACCTTCTTCAAGCAGTGGTACAGGAAGAAGTCTGCATCCTTCAAGAAAAACATGATTTTCATGCAGGACAATGCTCCATCACACGCGTCCAAGTACTCCACAGCGTGGCTGGCAAGAAAGGGTATAAAAGAAGAAAAACTCATGACATGGCCACCTTGTTCACCTGATCTGAACCCCATTGAGAACCTGTGGTCCATCATCAAATGTGAGATTTACAAGGAGGGAAAACAGTACACCTCTCTGAACAGTGTCTGGGAGGCTGTGGTTGCTGCTGCACGCAATGTTGATGGTGAACAGATCAAAACACTGACAGAATCCATGGATGGCAGGCTTTTGAGTGTCCTTGCAAAGAAAGGTGGCTATATTGGTCACTGATTTGTTTTTGTTTTGTTTTTGAATGTCAGAAATGTATATTTGTGAATGTGGAGATGTTATATTGGTTTCACTGGTAAAAATAAATAATTGAAATGGGTATATATTTGTTTTTTGTTCAGTTGCCTAATAATTATGCACAGTAATAGTCACCTGCACACACAGATATCCCCCTAAAATAGCTAAAACTAAAAACAAACTAAAAACTACTTCCAAAAACATTCAGCTTTGATATTAATGAGTTTTTTGGGTTCATTGAGAACATGGTTGTTGTTCAATAATAAAATTATTCCTCAAAAATACAACTTGCCTAATAATTCTGCACTCCCTGTACTAGCAATATGATGATTGTTCTCTGCAATAAGAGCAAGTTGTTTGTAGGTTTTAGTCACCCTGATCTCAGAGTTTTAACAAAGATGACATTTATTAGTGTGATTTCAAATTTGATGCTCCTGCAGTTTGATCTATGAGAACCACTGTCTCTGTACGTCTTGTAAGGCTGTCAGCTGGAATTCAGCTTTATCTCCTGTAGGCATGAACACTAGTGATGTGACATTCTTTATCGAGGCTTCAAAGCTTGTGTCGAGTAATGGAGGGGGCATTTCCGCGATGCGCGTAACGAAGCTTGCTTCATTTATAGGAGGAGCTGAAAATGATGACGTCCGAAGCCTCGCCGCCCGGCTGTACGACGTGACTGGTTCAGGAAGTGGTTCGAACTTTGCCGCGAGCTATGGCAGCGATATAAACCCCTCAGACTTCATTCAAAATGTGGGTGTTTGATGGAGAGAGTTGCGGTTAGTGAGAGTTTGGAGACAGTTTGGAGGTTTAGGAGAGTGAGGAGAGAAAGTCAGGAGAGAATGGAGCCAGGTAAGAAGAGGAGGATGTCCTCCCCTGTGTGGGAACATTTTGATCTTATTCCTCCCAACAAGATATGTAAATTTCTACAGAAGATGTATTTTCATAATAGTGGTGGTGCAATACAATTTATGTTAAGCTGTCTTTACTTTTGCACAAGGTGAAGTGTTTGCTATGTGCCAGTGAGCTGGGATATAACAACAACACCTCATCCATGCTTAGGCACTACAGAGCTTTGCATGAGAATAAGGGGGACACCGATTGTGGAGCAAGACCAGGTGAGCCATCAAATGCCATGATAATATAGCATGCAGTAATGTTACTAAATGATATAACAATATTATACAACTGTAATAAGTTACGTGTGTGATATTTATATTTGTGCTTTGTCTTTATTGTCTTTCCTCAGGAGAACAATCTCAAATAGATGAAGACCTGGTTAGCATGGTGATTGAGGACTCCCAGCCATTTAGCATTGTGGAGGACAAAGGATTTGTTAAATCATTAAATCCTAGCTATGTTCTCCTCACTAAAAAGGCCATAAAAGCAGTGAAAATGCGTTTTTACAGAATAAAATGTGAACAGGGTGTCCATACCTCAACGTTACAAAAGCACAACCACTGTCCACACCCCAACCACACCTCACCTCACAGTAAATGATCATTTCCATTTTAAGCATTTCCAACTAATGATTTTCCATACTGCCAGTATAAATATACACAGTATGCTGCCATCACTACAATATACATGTTTTGCACACTCCTTTTGTTGTTGACATTTACAGGCTGTGTGCAAAATGCCACACTCTTCAAATTCATGCCAACTAATATTTTTACGTCCAGTAGATGTCCTACTAGAGCAAATGAAGCTTCAAGACGCATTGCGCAGGGGTGAACCAATTGAATGAAAAGCTTCAGTGCTTCATGAAGCTTCATCTGCCCATCACTAATGAACACAGTGATGACAGTCATCTTCACGCCAACTCAAACACATGATCACAATAAGCTTCTAGCTGATGTGATTGGTTGGTTAATTGTCATCATTCTCCATTCACAACTATACTGAGGAAAAGAGCCATTGAGCCGTCTCTGTAGGTTTACAGGAAACAGTGGGTTTTTGCTTTTATACCACCTATCTTTTGCACAATACTGCTGAAAGTCGCAAGAGTGACTCCAACTCTTTACTTGACTCAGAATCTTTAGTCCACAGTGTTGACTCTTCATAAGAGACAGCTGCTCCACATTTGAATCCTGCAGGTTGTTGTTACCCAATTACTCCAGTTATTTCAGATGGGATGCTTGGGACTGAGGTCTGAAGTCAGAGTAGGACAGCTGATAATCCACAGCTGTCCAACCTTTATTAAACTTGATGAGATCAGATGTCTTAATATTTCATATTGTAACTTACAATGTATATTACTCTGTGTGTGTGGCAAAAACTGGATACCGCTTTTATTTTGTTTTTTATTTGATTTGATTTTTTATTTTGTTTTTTGTTGCGAAAGAGGCTCATTTTAAAAATCTACTGTATATACACTGCATATTTATTTATCACACCACAGAGAAAAAAGAGGAGTTGATCGGCTTTTCTGTCGCGAGTTCGTGACCCTTTCTCAATATGCGTACTTGTGCGTACTTGCGTTCTCGTGTACTTGTGATACTTCATCAGTCAAAGTACTGTTCCAATTCTAAGTACGCATCAAGTCGAGAACGCGAAAAAGTTCCGGATGTGTTCTCGCTCCACCCGTTTTATCGAGCATGCATCAGTGGTGACTTGTGTGGACTTGGTACAGCTAAATATCCCAGAATGCATTTCGTCCAAAACTCAAACGCGGCAATGGCAGACGAGCGGGGCTAAAAACTTTTAAATATTACTCTTTCTGGGTCACAAAATAAACTTTTAAGTTATTTTCAAGCGAGAATGTAGCTGTGTAAACTTCAAATATCTGCTTGATTTATTAAGATATCATATATTTCCAAAGGCGCTCCAACGTTTTCGGAGACGTCTGTGACCCGCCAGCTACATAGCAGACAGCGAGGTCGAGGATCATTAGAGCCAGCGAGAACAGCGGACCCCCGGCACATCGTTTTCAACGGTCTCGAAATTACTTGCGTACTTAGAATTGAGAAAAGGCCCGCCTCTCTTGTTTGCTTATTGCCCACTTCGCGCCAAAAGAGAGGAGATTTTGGCAGAAAATTAAAGCGAATGGTAGTTTAGAATTGAACAAATTCCTTTAAGCTTCAGTATTACAAAATACACTTATCAATTGTCTTATAACTAACAACATTTGTCTAAGCTCTTGGTGGCGCTGTCACTTGGTGTTCGCTCGCTCTGTGGTAGAGTATCACTTCCTGTTCCTGCTCAAACACAGTGGTGTTTCTGAGTAGCTTATTTGCTTAGCAATTTAATTAACAACTTTTAAATACATTCTTCTTTCATAGTATAATCTTCACGTGCTTCATCCGAAGCACACTTTCTGTGTACTCACTACCTAATTTATAGCCAAAGTATTCACTCACTGTCTCTGTACTGTCTCGCTAGCTTAGCTTAGCTCGTAGCCGACTCATTAGCACCATGGCTACTTCACCTCTCCCTCCTGCACTTTCTTCAAATCAAATCAAATCACTTTTTATTGTCACATCACATGTGCAGGCACACTGGCACAGCACATGCGAGTGAAATTCTTGTGTGCGAGCCCCACAAGCAACAGAGATGTGCAAACACAACAACATAAACGAGCAAAATACAAGAATGGCCAACCTGAAACTAATAAATATATGTACAATATATAATAGTGTATGCATTTCTGGATGTGTATACTAAATATTTTCCTACGTGTGTGTGTGTGTGTGTGTGTGTGTGTGTGTGTGTATACACATTTTTACAAATTAAATAGTAAAAAAATAAAATAAAATAAAATAATAATAATAATAATAAAATATATAAAATATACAGAGTTGAATATGTGCAAAACAAGTGGCATTTATATACAGTGTGGAGTGCATAATGTTGAAGTTCCAGTAGTGAAGCTGAGGTGTCTATGACGTGTTCAGCAGTCTGATGGCCTGATGGAAAAAGCTGTCTCTCAGTCTGCTGGTACGGGACCGGATGCTGCAGAACCTCCTTCCTGATGGAAGTAGTCTGAACAGTTTATGGCTGGGGTGACTGGAGTCCTTGATGATCCTCCCCGCTTTCCTCAGGCACCGCTTCCTGTAGATGTCTTGGAGGGAGGGAAGCTCACCTCCAATTATCCGTTCAGAGCATCGCACTACTCGCTGGAGAGCTTTGCAGTTGTAGGCGGTGCTGTTGCCATACCAGGTGGTGATGCATCCAGTGAGGATGCTCTCAATGGCACAGTGATAGAAGGTCCTGAGGATGCGGGGGCTCATGCCGAATCTTTTCAGTCTCCTGAGAAAGAAGAGGCGCTGCTGCGCCTTCTTCACTGTTTTGTTTGTGTGTACTGACCACGTAAGATCCTCAGCCAGATGTAAACCAAGGAACCGGAAGCTGCTCACTCTCTCCACAGCAGCGCCGTTGATGGTGATAGGGGTGTGTACTTCTCTGCACCTCCGGAAGTCCACTATCAACTCCTTTGTCTTTGCGACGTTGAGGGTGAGATGGTTGTCTTGACACCAGTGGGTCAGGGCGCTGACCTCCTCCCTGTAAGCTGTCTCATCACCGTTGGTGATAAGACCCACCACTGTAGTGTCGTCCGCAAACTTCACAATGATGTTGGAGTTGTTAGTGGCTGTGCAGTCGTAGGTGTAGAGTGAGTACAGGAGAGGGCTCAGTACACACCCCTGTGGAGCACCAGTGTTCAGTGTGATGGGGGATGAGGTGATGCTGCCCAGTCTGACCACCTGGCGTCTGTCAGACAGGAAGCTAAGGATCCAGCTGCAGAGGGAGCTGCTCAGTCCTAGATCCTGCAGTTTCCTGTCCAGCTTCGAGGGAACGATGGTATTGAATGCTGAGCTGTAATCTACAAACAGCATCCTCACATACGTGTCTCTCTTCTCCAGGTGTGACAGGGCAGTGTGTAGTGTCAGGGCTATGGCATCATCAGTGGACCTGTTGTGGCGGTATGCGAACTGTAGAGGGTCCAGTGAGTCGGGTAGTGCAGAGCAGATGAAGTCCCTGACCAGCTTCTCGAAGCATTTGCTTACGATGGGGGTCAGGGCTACAGGTCGCCAGTCGTTCAATGAGGAGATGGTGGAGGATTTGGGTACAGGGACGACGGTGGCCATTTTGAAGCAGGCTGGGACTACAGACAGAGAGAGGGAAAGGTTGAAGATGTGCGTGAACACTCCAGCCAGCTGAGCCGCGCATGACCTGAGGACGCGGCCGGGAATCCCGTCCGGACCAGTAGCTTTGCGTGCGTTCACCTTCCTGAAGCACTTCCGCACATCCTCCTCAGACACAGTGTGCGCACTGACGTCATCCGCGGTGCGCACACTGTTTCTTGCTCATTGTGTCAGATGTTTAGTTACTCCTCGGCCTCCTTTAGCAGTAATGATATCTGTAACAAATGTAGCATATTTGCAGCGCTGGAGGCCAGGATTACTGAATTGGAGACTCGGCTTCGCACCCTTCATTCACCCGTAGCTAGCCAGGCCCCTGTAGCTGGTGCAGCCGAAGATAGCGTAGGCCCCGCTAGCTGTTCCCCGGCAGATCCCAAGCAGCTGGGGAAAGAGGGCGGCTGGGTCACGGTGAGGAGGAAGCATAGTCCTAAACAGAAGCCCCAGGTACACCACCAACCCGTTCATGTGTCTAACCGTTTTTCCCCACTCGGCGACACACCCGCCGGGGGTCAAACTCTGGTAATTGGCGATTCTGTTCTCAGACATGTGAAGCTAGAGACACCGGCAACCATAGTCAATTGTCTTCCAGGGGCCAGAGCAGGCAACATTGAAGTAAATTTAAAACTGCTGGCTAAGGGTAAACGTAAATTCAGTAAGATCATAATTCACGTCGGCAGTAATGACACCCGGTTACGCCAATCGGAGGTCACTAAAGTCAATATTGAATCGGTGTGCAACTTTGCCAAAACAATGTCGGACTCTGTAGTTTTCTCTGGTCCCCTCCCCAATCAGACCAGGAGTGACATGTTTAGCCGCATGTTCTCCTTAAATTGCTGGCTGTCTGAGTGGTGTCCCAGAAACGATGTGGGCTTCATAGATAATTGGCAAACCTTCTGGAGGAAACCTGGTCTTGTTAGGAGAGACGGCATCCATCCCACTTTGGATGGAGCAGCTCTCATTTCTAGAAACATGGACAAATTTATTAAACCCCCCAAAATATGACTATCCAGAGTTGGGACCAGGAAGCAAAGTTGCAGTCTTACACGCCTCTCTGCAGCTTCTCTCCTCCTGCTACCCCCCCAAAAACCCATCTCCATAGAGACTGTGTCAGCTTCCAAAAAGACAAAAAACAAACTAAAAACCAGCAACAAACAACTTAAACATAAACAATTACAAAGAAAGAACAATACAGTATCCACATCTGAACCAAAGAGTAAAACAGTGAAATGTGGATTATTAAATATTAGGTCTCTCTCCTCCAAGTCTCTGTTAGTACATGACTTAATAATTGATCAACAAATTGATTTACTCTGCCTTACAGAAACCTGGTTGCAGCAGGATGATTATGTTAGTTTAAATGAATCAACACCCCCGAGTCATTCTAACTACCAGAAATCTCGAAGTACAGGCCGAGGGGGCGGTGTGGCAGCAATTTTTCACACCAGCCTATTAATTAATGAAAGACCAAGACAGACTTTTAATTCATTTGAAAGCCTGATGCTTAGCCTCGTCCACCCCAGCTGTAAAACTCAGAAACCAGTCTTACTTGTTATCATCTATCGTCCACCTGGGCCTTACACAGAGTTTCTGTCTGATTTCTCAGACTTTATATCTAATTTAGTTCTGAGCTCAGATAAAATAATTATTGTGGGTGATTTTAACATCCATGTAGATGCTAAAAATGACACCCTCAACATGGCATTTAATCTGTTATTAGACTCAATTGGTTTCTCTCAAAATGTAAAAGAACCCACCCACCACTTTAATCACACTCTAGATCTTGTTTTAACATATGGCATAGAAACTGAACATTTAACAGTGTTTCCTGAAAACCCTCTCCTGTCTGATCATTTCCTGATAACATTTACTTTTACAATAATTGATTACACAGCGGTGAAGAGTAGACTTTCTCAAAGTAGATGTCTTTCTGAAAGTGCTGTAACTAAGTTTAAGAATATAATCCACCCACTGTTCTCATCTCCAATGTCCTGTACCAACACAGAGCAGAGCAGCTATCTGAACGCTACACCAACAGAGGTCGATTATCTTGTTAATAATTTCACCTCCTCACTACGTACGACTCTGGATACTGTAGCTCCTGTGAAAACTAAGGTCTCTAATCAGAAGTACCTGACTCCGTGGTATAATTCTCAAACACGTACCCTAAAGCAGATGACTCGTAATCTGGAGAGGAAATGGCGTGTCACAAATCTAGAGGATCATCATTTAGCCTGGAGAAATAGTTTGCTGCTTTATAAGAAAGCTCTCCGCAAAGCCAGAACATCTTACTATTCATCACTGATTGAAGAAAATAAGAACAACCCCAGGTTTCTCTTCAGCACTGTAGCCAGGCTGACAAAAAGTCAGAGCTCTTTTGAGCCAACCATCCCTTTAATGTTAACTAGTAATGACTTCATGAACTTCTTCACAAATAAAATTTTTATCATTAGAGAAAAAATTACCAATAATCATCCCACAGATGTAATATTATCTACAGCTACTCTTAGTACCATTGATATTAAGTTAGACTCTTTTTCTCCAATTGATCTTTCTGAGTTAACTTCAATAATTACTTCCTCCAAACCATCAACCTGTCTTTTAGACCCCATTCCTACAAAACTGCTCAAAGAAGTCCTGCCATTAATTAATTCTTCGATCTTAAATATGATCAACCTATCTCTAATGATCGGCTATGTACCACAGGCCTTCAAGCTGGCTGTAGTTAAACCTTTACTCAAAAAGCCATCTCTAGACCCAGCAGTCTTAGCTAATTATAGGCCAATCTCCAACCTTCCTTTCATATCAAAAATCCTTGAAAGAGTAGTTGTCAAACAGCTAACAGATCATCTGCAGAGGAATGGTTTATTTGAAGAGTTTCAGTCAGGTTTCAGAGCTCAGCACAGCACAGAAACAGCTTTAGTGAAGGTTACAAATGATCTTCTTATGGCCTCTGACAGTGGACTTATCTCTGTGCTTGTCCTGCTAGACCTCAGTGCAGCGTTGGATACTGTTGACCATAATATCCTATTAGAGCGATTAGAACATGCTGTAGGTATTACAGGTACTGTGCTGCAGTGGTTTGTATCATATCTATCTAATAGACTCCAATTTGTTCATGTAAATGGAGAGTCCTCTTCACACACTGAGGTTAATTATGGAGTTCCACAGGGTTCAGTGCTAGGACCAATTCTGTTTACATTATACATGCTTCCCTTAGGCAGTATCATTAGAAGACATAGCATACATTTACACTGCTATGCAGATGACACCCAGCTCTATCTGTCCATGAAGCCAGATGACACACACCAATTAGTTAAACTGCAGGAATGTCTTAAAGACATAAAGACCTGGATGGCCGCTAACTTTCTGCTTCTTAATTCAGATAAAACTGAGGTTATTGTACTCGGCCCTGAAAATCTTAGAAATATGGTATCTAACCAGATTCTTACTCTGGATGGCATTACCTTGGCCTCCAGTAACGCGGTGAGGAACCTTGGAGTCATTTTTGACCAGGACATGTCCTTCAACGCACATATTAAACAAATATGTAAGACTGCTTTCTTCCATTTGCGGAACATCTCTAAAATTAGAAATATCCTGTCTCAGAGTAACGCTGAAAAACTAGTTCATGCTTTTATTACTTCCAGGCTGGACTGCTGTAATTCTTTATTATCAGGATGTCCAAAAAACTCACTGAAAAGCCTTCAACTAATCCAAAATGCTGCAGCAAGAGTCCTGACAGGGACTAGAAAGAGAGAGCAGATTTCTCCTGTTTTGGCTTCCCTTCACTGGCTTCCTGTTAAATCCAGAATTGAATTCAAAACCCTGCTCCTCACATACAAGGTCTTAAATAATCAGGCCCCATCTTATCTTAATGACCTTGTAGTACCATATCACCCTATTAGAGCGCTTTGCTCTCGCTCTGCAGGCCTACTTGTTGTTCCTAGAGTATTTAAAAGTAGAATGGGAGGCAGAGCCTTCAGTTTTCAGGCCCCTCTTCTGTGGAACCAGCTTCCAGTTTGGATTCGGGAGACAGACACTATCTCTACTTTCAAGATTAGGCTTAAAACTTTCCTTTTTGCTAAAGCATATAGTTAGGGCTGGACCAGGTGACCCTGAATCCTCCCTTAGTTATGCTGCAATAGATGTAGGCTGCCGGGGGATTCCCATGATGCATTGAGTTTTTCCTTTCCAGTCACCTTTCTCACTCACTATGTATTAATAGACCTCTCTGCATTGAATCATATCTGTTATTAACCTCTGTCTCTCTTCCACAGCATGTCTTTATCCTGTCTTCCTTCTCTCACCCCAACCGGTCGCAGCAGATGGCCGCCCCTCCCTGAGCCTGGTTCTGCCGGAGGTTTCTTCCTGTTAAAAGGGAGTTTTTCCTTCCCACTGTCGCCAAAGTGCTTGCTCATAGGGGGTCATATGATTGTTGGGTTTTTCTCTGTATCTATGAAGCGCCTTGAGGCGACTTTTGTTGTGATTTGGCGCTATATAAATAAAATTGAATTGAATTGAATTAAGTCATCTCCAACACCCTGGAGAACAACTGGGAGAGTTTAGAGGCTCTCCAAGATTACATTGATCGGTGCTTCCAGAATCTTGTGATGAAGAAGGCCCAGAATGCAGCTTCCCCGGCCAAATCTGACACGCCGTCATCGAAAAGACTTCGCCCGGCAGATTCCCCCGGCACAACATCGCCAGCCGGCAAAGATATTGTTGACATACTGGAGTCAATCAACCAATGATTGTCCAGTTTTGATGCAAGGCTGTCCTTGGTGGAGATTCTTCACCGAGAATTTAAATCCTTGCGAGAATCCCTGGAGTTCAGCCAGCAGCAGGTGGAAACACTCGCTGCTGAAAATGCCACGCTAAGGGAGTCTGTGAAATGTCTCACAGACAATGTTACCCAGCTAAATAGAGAAAATAAAAAAATAAAAGAAACAGTTATTTATCTACAAGCTCGTGGCATGCGTGATAATCTTGTATTTTCTGGTATTCCAGAAGATGCGGAGACTACAGTGAAAAGCTTCATCAAAACCCACCTGAAGCTGCCAGAGGACACGGTGAAGAACATCGCCTTTGATAGAGTGCATCGCATCGGCCACATGCGGGCTGCAACCGGGAGACCATGTCCTATTGTGGCCAGATTCGGTCACTTCAAACAAAAGGAACAGGTGAAAAGCCGCGAACGACCAGTTCCCCAAAGAGATCCTGGAACAACGCAGGGTCCTCTTCCCAATCCGATGCGGCTTCATCCAGAAGGGCTCCCGCGCTGTCATCGCTGTGGACCGGCTGTACGTGGATGGACAGCTCCACCGCGACCCCGACATCACTCCGTGGCTGTATTAACTTCACACCAGATAAGAATCCGCTACACCCTTTTCATATCTACTCACACTAACTTGCATTAACATCTGTTTAACTTACCGGTATCAAATCGCATCTTAAGTGTGACATCATAGCAGAATTAACACCGTCACTCTCCGTCAACGGTTTGATTGGAATGTTTCCGGTTTTTTTCCTTCTCATTTTTTTCCCCCTCTTGTTTTTATGCTGCTCACCCTTGTCCTTGGTTTCTTTCTTTTTTGTTTTTCTTTCACTGCTTCGATCACCTGCTTCCACATTCATCCACAAACAACATCCTTTATTTCGACATACTGTGCACAATCATGCGCTCAATGGCACATTTACATCAGTCAGACAGCGCACACAGACGAATAGGATACACACACTTAAGCCAAGCGTACTCATATTAGTAAATATGCACACACATAGTCAAACTCAGGGAGCATCTCGCCACACATTTTTTTCTCTCTCTCCTTCTCTTTATTTACGAACAAGTGATGTATTCTCTCCACCTGTCTAAGCGACACACACAGCGCACACCCCTAGTTATACACAGACACTAAGGTTTGTTACATGGAATATAAATGGAGCTGGCTCCAGAGAAAAGAGGTTAAAAATATGTAACCAACTCAAAAAACTACAGGCAGATGTTGTCCTTTTACAAGAGACCCACAGACCTCTTAGAGGTTTGAATGAACTTGAAACACCTGAGTTTCCTAATGTGTTCTCAGTTTGTTATAATTCTAGACAAAGGCGAGTAGCAATTTTAATACATAAAAATATTAATTTCACAGCACTCCATACAGTTATAGATCCAGAGGGCAGATTCTTAATCATTAAACTATCTATACTTGATAAAAAGCTATGTATTGCAAGTGTATATGGTCCAAATGTTGATGATCCCTCATTCTTTCACGCTTGTTTCAGTGCACTCTCTGAGCACTTAGATGGCACACTTATTCTTGGAGGCGACCTCAACCTTGGACTAAATGAAGAAATGGATAGGCTCAATACAGCAGGAACTCAGCGTAATTGGCAATCCACAAATATAATCAAACAGTATATGAGCGACTTTGGTCTTTGCGATGCATGGCGCTCCCTACACCCCAACAGTAAGTCTTGTCTAGATTATTTTTTGGTCAGCAGCTCACTGCTGAGCGACATTTCAGACACTAAGATTCACCCTATAGCTGTCAGCAATCATGCTCCTGTACCTTTAACACTAATGCACAAGAATAAGACTACGCCAAGTAAAAACTGGAGATTTAATACATCACTTCTTAAAGATGAGGACTTTACCTCGCGACTTTACTTATTAAATATTTTAAAAAAGAGTAGACTTCATATTTAGACTTCAATGACACTGCCGGAACATCAGCTTCTGTTCTATGGGAAGCAGGGAAAGCTGTGATGAGAGGTAAAATCATTTCTTTCTCATCACATAAAAAGAAAGAAGAAAACAAAAATATTCAGGAATTAGAAAAAATCATCAAATCCCTAGAAGAAGCCTATGCATCCCACCAAGATCAGGAAACATTGAACAAAATACGCAAAACAAAACTAGAATTAAATGAGATAATTGATATTTTTAAAAAAAAAAGAAAGAAAGAAATTCTTAGTACAAAGACTACGCTTACAAAATTATGAACATGGTAATAAATCCGGTCAATTTCTAACAAACCAGCTAAAAATAAATAAAGAAAAAACAACTATATGTGCTGTTCAAGATTCATCTAGGACCACAGTATATGACCCAAAACAAATAAACAACATTTTCAGGGATTTCTATAAAAGGTTGTATTCACCACAAATAAACCCGTCTAAAAAGGAAATTGATCAGTTTTTAGACAACATAACTCTTCCAAAATTATTAGACACTCAAGTAATGGCACTGGATTCGCCACTGACATCAGGTGAACTCCAAGAAGCCCTGATAAGTATGCCCAATAATAAGTCTCCAGGTCCAGACGGCTTTCCTGCAGAAAGAATTCTGGTCGATTCTAGCACCAGTTTTCTACAGAACGTTGTTGGAAATCAAAGAAAAGGGCAGACTTCCATCAAATATGAATTCTGCAAACATTAATCTCCTGCTAAAACCAGGCAAAGACCCTGTATATCCCTCAAGCTATCGTCCAATATCCCTTATAAATGTAGACCTTAAAATAATCTGCAAAGCTCTCTCAAAGAGACTGGAGAAAATAACCCCCCTCTTAATTCATCCTGACCAAACTGGTTTCATAAAAGGTAGGCACTCATCAACAAATACACGTAGATTACTTAATTTGATAGACTACTCATACAGTAAAAACCTAGAAACTACAATATTCTCTTTAGATGCAGAAAAAGCATTTGACAGAGTTAACTGGAAATTTCTATTTGCAACTTTACACAAATTTGGTTTTGGATCCTCTTTCATAAACTGGTTAAAAATATTATATAATTCCCCAACAGCTTGTGTCAGAACAAATTACCAAACATCTTCCAGCTTCTGTCTCCTGAGGGGCACCAGGCAGGGATGCCCACTTTCCCCTTCACTGTTTGCAATTTTTATTGAACCACTAGCAGCAGCAATTAGACAGAATTCAGTAATTAAGGGCATAAAATGCAAGAACGTGGAACATAAAATCAGCCTTTATGCCATAGGTGTCAAACTCTGGCCCGCAGGCCAAATTTGGCCCGCAGCCTAATTACATTTGGCCCGCGAAGCCACACCAAATTACTATCAGAGCTGGCCTACTGGTATTATACAGCTAATATATATATTGTTTAGTATTAAGCTTTGCTTGTTCCATATTCAGTTTTTCAGCTAAACTTGTTTGAGTCCATAAGAAAAGATTCATATATCTGGAGGAAGATTTTTTTTTTCAATAAATATTAATGTTAGGATAAGAAGAGATGCACAAGAAAACAGCCAGATTGCACCTTCTGCGTTTCCCCACGGAAATTATTCATTTTTTAAAATATTATAATTATTATAATGCACCAGGGTGCAGGGTGTTCCATTTTGAATTTTGGCCCACTGTGTATTTGAGTTTGACACCCCTGCTTTATGCGGATGATGTGTTACTTTTTCTCCAAAACTCACAAACTAATATCTCTGGAGTGATTGAATTGATAAACTCTTTTGCAAGAATATCAGATTACTCAGTTAACTGGCCAAAATCTACAGTCCTTCCAATTAATTGCTCCTTCTATAATTCTACTTCTACACCACTGCAATCAGGAAATATAAAATATTTAGGTATTAATTTTTCTCCCAAGCTTGCAGCTCTTACTAAATTAAACCATATCCCACTTTTAAAGAAAGTAGAAGGTGATCTGGCTAGGTGGAAATGTTTACCCATATCACTCATGGGAAGGGTTGCCGCTATAAAAATGATGGTCTTACCAAAAATAAATTATTTATTCTCAATGATCCCAACTAAACCGCCACAAGATTGGTTCAAATCTCTAGATTCATATATGTCCAAATTCCTTTGGAAAAATAACCCCCCACGAATCAGCTTAAAAACACTACAAAAGACCAAGGATAAAGGAGGACTAGAACTGCCTAACTTTCAGCACTACTTCTTAGCCAACAGGCTTCAGTTTATCTCAGGATGGCTAAAACATACCCTCTTAAACGAACCTTGGCTAGCTGTAGAACAAGCACTTTGCAATAATCTAGAGATTTCAGACCTACCATTTATCAGCTCAAATATCCAATGACATGAATGCTTTAAAAGCGTGAACATCAGCTCTTCTCTGACAGCATGGTGGGAGTTTCTAAAATTGACGGAGTCTTCATTAATCCCATGCAAACGTACACCTATCTGGAACAACCCTGACATATTACAAAACAATAATATGATAAACTTTTCAGATTGGAGTGGTAAAGGAATCAAATACACTGAACAAAAATATAAACGCAACACTTTTGTTTTTGCTCCCATTCCCCATGGGATGGACGTAGAGACCTAAAATTCATTCCAGATACACAATATAACCATCCCTCCCAAACAGTGGTCACAAATCAGTCCAAATGTGTAGTAGTGGGCACATCTGCTATATTGAGATAATCCATCCCACCTCACAGGTGTGCCACATCAGGATGCTGATCTGACATCATGAGTAGTGCACAGGTGTACCTCAGACTGCCCACAACAAAAGGCCACCCTGGAATGTGCAGTTTTTTGCGCTATTGGGGGTCTGGGGACCCAGAACCGGTCAGTATCTGGTGTGACCACCATTTGCCTCATGCAGTGCAACACATCGTCGCATGGAGTCTATCAGATTGTCAATTGTGGCCTGTGGAATGTTGGTCCACTCCACTTCAATGGCTGTGCGAGGTTGTTGGATATTCGTGGGAACTGGTACACGCTGTCGTATACGCCGGTCAAGCACATCCCGAACATGCTCAATGGGTGACATGTCCGGTGAGTATGCTGGCCATGCAAGAACTGGGACATTCTCAGCTGCCATCTGCCCTGAACAATGTGAACCACGATTCATCCGTGAAGCGCACACCTCTCCAACGTGCCAGACGCCATCGAATGTGAGCATTTGCCCACACAAGTCTGTTACGGCGATGAGCTGGAGTCAGGTCAAGACCCCGATGAGGACGACGGGCATGCAGTTGAGTGTCCCTGAGACGGTTTCTGACAGTTTGTGCAGAAATTGTTTGGTTGTGCAAACCAATCGTTCCAGCAGCTGTCTGGGTGGCTGGTCTCAGACGATCTTGGAGGTGAACCTGCTGGATGTGGAGGTCCTGGGCTGGTGTGGTTACACGAGGTCTGCGGTGGTGAGGCCGGTTGGATGTGCTGCCATATTCTCTGAAACGCCTGTGGAGACGGCTTATGGTTGAGAAATGAACATTCAATGCACGGGCGACAGATCTGGTTGACATTCCTGCTGTCAGCATGCCAGTTGCACGCTCCCTCATTGCTTGTGGCATCTGTGGCATTTTGCTGTGAGACAAAACTGCACATTCCAGGGTGGCCTTTTGTTGTGGGCAGTCTGAGGTACACCTGTGCACTACTCATGATGTCAGATCAGCATCCTGATGTGGCACACCTGTGAGGTGGGATGGATTATCTCAATATAGCAGATGTGCCCACTACCACACATTTGGACTGATTTGTGACCACTGTTTGGGAGGGATGGTTATATTGTGTATCTGGAATGAATTTTAGGTCTCTACGTCCATCCCATGGGGAATGGGAGCAGTAACAAAGGTGTTGCGTTTATATTTTTGTTCAGTGTATTTAGAACATATACTAGAAGGAACAGAATTTATCTCATTTGACAGCCTAGTTACACAATATGGGATGAACATGAAAAGATTTTTAGAATATCAACAAATTAAATCCATAGTAAAAAAGAAAATTAAACCGGGTCAATTTGAACTACAAACACCACCAAGTGTGGTTCAATTTCTTACTCTTAAAACCCCCCAAATTACTTTCCAAAAAATACAGAATGCTTTCTAAAACAGATGAATCAATATCACTTCCTATTGCAAAATGGGAAGCGGATTTATCAGTTAACTTAGACCAAAACTTCTGGTCTCAGATTTGCTTAAAAACCTTTCATCTAATTAGAAATCCCAGTCTTCAATTAATTCAATACAAAATACTACATAGAGTGCACTATACAGGTCATCGGATGTTCAAGATGGGCTTTACGTCTACCAACAACTGCTCACACTGCCAAACCAATTCACCGGACAATTATATCCACGCTCTTTGGTTCTGTCCACCAGTTCAGAAGTTTGGGCGCGAGATATGTGAAGACTTATCGAAGTGTCTGAAATGTAACATTCCAACTTCCCCTTTAGTGTGTTTGTTGGCAGCTTAGATAATGTCACTTCAGAAAAGAATATCGCCCATATGGTTTTCACTGCCCTATGCATAGCATAAGGAAAAATAAAGATAATCTTAATTCTAACCAATATAAACTATCTATTAGATTACATTAGTCTTGATACAGCCTCTGCCACCACATCAGATCAATTGCTCTGGGCTCCTTTGATCAGCTCCATCACCTAATGGGGGTGAGAGGTCATAATTTGGTCCTGCCTTCGCTGTTGTGATTGGTGTGGGGGTAGGGACAGGCTTGGGGCGTCGGGGGGTTCCCAAGGAGCATCTTCCTTGGAGGGCTGAACCTGGGGTAGCGGTCACGGCCTATTAAGGGTTCTGTTGGCTCTTAAGTGACGGTTTCCTCGTGGCTGCGTGCAGCGGGGCTAAGGGAGGGTCTGTGCTGACGGACGTGGGTTACTGACCTGGTAGCCTGGCTGCCCCTGGGTGGGTCCGGGACGGGCGTGAAGTTCTGGGGGCGCTCTGTCTCTGGGCTGGGGCCCTGGCTGGGCCTCGGGGGGGTTGTGGGCGGGTGGGTGTTTGGGGGCCCAGCCCTGGCGCAGGGTGCCGCCAGTGCATCAAGCCACCTGGGGGGCTCTTCAACTGGTGGGGAAGGTTGTTACATCTTGCAGGAGGTCTCCTCTCTTCAGGAACTCTCTGCAGGAGGGGGAGATACAGGAGAGGTGGAGGAAGATCTCAGCCTGGGCGTCTATTGTCTTGTGTACTCTGGAAGATGAGTGGATGACGGGGTGGGTGGTTGGGTCGGGTGGGCTGTCCCGGGCTCTGCGGGGTCAGGCGGCGCTGCTGTACTGGCCCCCGGTCCGGATGGGCCAGGACCCCCTTTCCCTGGCGGGTTGCGGAGTATGGGGGTGCCTACTGGGGTCAGCGGGGGAACTGGATCCAGGGAGGGGTCACTTGCCCCTCCCTTCCTTCCCTCCCCATCTTCAGCTGCCTCCCTCTTCCCGCTCCACCACAATCACCCACACATGTAGGGCCTTGGGGTAAGGGTGTGTCACCAGGGTGCAGGGGAGGCATCCCCCCCCCCCCCCCCCTCTGTCCCCTTCTGGCTGCCTCTGCCTCAATTTTATCCCACAACTTAGACATTCACATTACTCACACTCTCATTACACATACATATAGGATCTTGGGGGTGAGCACACTACACGGAATCCAAAAGACCATGAGGGTGTACAACCTCACCCCTGGCGTCGTTGCCCACCTCTCAATTTTAAATACATGTAGACATTGAGGGCTATCAGGAGGGGCTATGCGCTTACCTGCTGCTCTCTGGCAGGTAGCTCCATGCCCTCCTGGGTTTATATGCACCTTAGAACACACATGCATCAACACTACAAATGAGCGGGCGGAGGGAGGTTTGGAGTCTTCACACACCCCCGTTCTCTGCGGCCTGCTGGAGCAGGAGGGCTAGGAGGAGCAGTTGGCCGTCCGACTGGGGTCTGGAATGTGGGGCCTCCCTGCTGCTGCGGAGTCAGGGCGGTCTGCTTCTCCCCACCCCAGGGAAAAGGGTAACACCACCCGGGTCTGGGTGCAGTTTCCCCCTCCAGGGGCAAGGGTACCTAGGCGCTTAGAATACGCTTGGGGAGTGTGATTGTGTGTACAGTGTCTCTCTATGTCTGTCTCCACGTTGGGTGAGTGTGGAGTAAGTGCATATGAGAGCATGAGGGTGGGAATGGATGTTTGTATCTGTGTGTGCCTGCTTGTTTGTGTCCATATGTCAGGTCGGGTATCAGATGTCACCTCTCTAGGGACATCTCAGGCCCTCCAAGGTATGGAGGCCTATCTCCCCCCACCACTTCCCCTTCCAGTGGCAGACGCCCTCAGACATCGGTGCATTGGTGGTTCTTTGTGTCCGGGGATGGGACAGG
This sequence comes from Aulonocara sp. 'chitande type north' Nkhata Bay, assembly GCF_057382095.1. NCBI lineage: Eukaryota > Metazoa > Chordata > Actinopteri > Cichliformes > Cichlidae > Aulonocara > Aulonocara sp. 'chitande type north' Nkhata Bay. The sequence continues at coordinate 23,471,093 of NC_141365.1, forward strand.
CACACACCAGCTCACTCCTTGGTGGCTGCTTATTCGGGCCTGGGGCTCGCTCGGGCCACTTCGGGGGTGGGGTGCCCCCAGCCTCAGTCACTCTGGCACAGCTGGCTGCCGGCGGAGCTCACGGGCACGTCACCGCAACCCCCCCCTGGCTTCTGCTCCACGGCTGCTGAGTGACCCCTCATCTGGGACTCTCCTCGGCTCTTTCTGGGATAGTGGCGCGGCTGCCCCTCTGTTGGTCTTCCTTGGTCTCTTGTGCTCTGAGGGCCTCTGGATGTCTGGAGTTTTAATCGCTTCCATACCTGCTTCATGCCCTGGAGGACGGGGCTGTGGCTGTGGCTTACGTGCTGCACAATAATGTTTAATATTTAGTATTTACTGTTATATTCCAATATATCATCATGATGTTGTTTATTCTATTGCTCTCTTTTTCTTCTGCTTGTTTTCTTTTTTCTTTCTCAACAGGTGATCCAGGTGATTGATATATGTATTTTTTGTCTGCTTATTTTGTTGGTTTTTGTTTTTTGCCCTTTATCCCCGTCCCTCTTCTCCGCTGTTTTTCCTTTCCCTCTTTCTTTCTCCCCTGTCTTTTCCTCAGTCTGTCCCGTATCTAGCAAGTGAAAATAAAAAATAAAATAAACAATAAAAGGTGAATCAAATAGACCATTACGGCAAGGCTGGGATGGTCCATTTAGTAAAGTAAATCCGTTGTGCATCTTTCTTCGCCTTTAGACAATAATTCTGATGGCAAAAGAACCGAACGGCACAGGCAAGAAAAAAAAAAGAAAAAGAGGGGGACAGACTGACTACTGATGCCTTAAAGCTCTATAGCTCTATAAGTCTGCCTATAGCCAGTTGTTTCGATTATTTGTTGGCTGTGTCAACAACATTATTTGTTTCCTTTTTAATGTCTGCTCCTGATGAAACAACTACTGACTTGTTGAACTGAGGCAACAAACACTTTGGCTGTTTGCAGTGTTCCTGTATAATACCCTTTTGTATAATCTTTACTTCCTGTACTTTTGTATAATCTTTAGTTCTTGGTAAAGCCACAAAAGCTATCCCCACATAATTGTGTGAAGGTTCCAGTACACATATGATGTCTTACAAAGATATGTCTTGGCTCCTACCTCAAAGCACACTGTGCGCTGTCGATCTTACGTGCTTCACAATAATGTTTAATATTTAGTATTTACTGTCATATTCCAATATATCATCATGATGTTGTTTATTCTATTGCTCTCTTTTTCTTCTGCTTGTTTTCTTTTTTCTTTCTCAACAGGTGATCCAGGTGATTGATATATGTATTTTTTGTCTGCTTATTTTGTTGGTTTTTGTTTTTTGCCCTTTATCCCTGTCCCTCTTCTCCGCTGTTTTTCCTTTCCCTCTTTCTTTCTCCCCTGTCTTTTCCTCAGTCTGTCCCGTATTTAGCAAGTGAAAATAAAAAATAAAATAAACAATAAAAGGTGAATCAAATAGACCATTACGGCAAGGCTGGGATGGTCCATTTAGTAAAGTAAATCCGTTGTGCATCTTTCTTCGCCTTTAGACAACAATTCTGATGGCAAAAGAACCGAACGGCACAGGCAAGAAAAAAAAAGAAAAAGAGGGGGACAGACTGACTACTGATGCCTTAAAGCTCTATAGCTCTATAAGTCTGCCTATAGCCAGTTGTTTCGATTATTTGTTGGCTGTGTCAACAACATTATTTGTTTCCTTTTTAATATCTGCTCCTGATGAAACAACTACTGACTTGTTGAACTGAGGCAACAAACACTTTGGCTGTTTGCAGTGCCCCTGTATAATACCCTTTTGTATAATCTTTACTTCCTGTACTTTTGTATAATCTTTAGTTCTTGGTAAAGCCACAAAAGCTATCCCCACATAATTGTGTGAAGGTTCCAGTACACATATGATGTCTTACAAAGATATGTCTCAAATGAAAGCAGCCGGAGGCATTTTGTAAAAAAAAAAAAAAAAACTCTGATCTGACTTTGTCGTCCTGGCAGAGTTCACCCGATGACTTGTTATTTAAAGACTGCACTCCCTTTCACCAGAACATGAGATGACACTTCTGGTAAGAGTTAATCTTTATTTTGTGGCCTTTTTTAATGTTTCAAGAAGAAACGTTTTCTCTATTAGAAGAAAAGATTTCGTCTATTTTCACTTGTTTTGAATCTTGTTTCTGTTTTCTTTCTTTCTGGTGAAGCTATTTATATATTCTACACATGCCAAGGAAGGTGGCCAGTCTATCCTCTGAACCTCATCAACCGTGCATCTATACAGATAATCATCTAGCACAGTAATTCATTGAAACTTCAGCAGCATGATCACCATTTTCTTCCTCATCGAAATGGTCAGCATCATCCCCATCACTGCCATCCTCCTCTTCATCTATTCCAAGCTTATTTCCATCTACCGCTCCAACCATGTGTTGGACAGCTGTGGCCATGCTGTGCTGATAACAGGCTGTGACAGTGGCTTCGGGCACCACCTGGCTCGCTGTTTGGACCAAAAGGGGTTTGTGGTCTTTGCTGGGTGTTTGTCTCCAGGAGGAGCTGGAGCCCAGAGCCTGGTCAGACAGAGTTCCAGTAATCTAAAAATCCTCAAGTTGGATGTCACAAGGGATGAAGACTTGCAGCAGGCAAAGAAAATGGTGCAGGAGAACCTGCCAGAGAAAGGTAGGAGTTTAGCTCAATGGAAAAAATGTATCAAAGATTAGCCATGGCAAAAAGGAGAAAATTGTATTTTATTGTTTGCTTATTTCCATAGATAAAGAAAAGACAAACTTTTGACTTTTCTTTATCTCTTTATCTTTATCTCTTGACTTGTTTGTATTTGTTAAATATGTAAGGATAAAATCTCAATGATAGTTACAGATTAAAAGGCAAAGGTGAATAATGAAAAGTCTTGAATCCACAGTAAATCCAGTCTTTTAATTTTTTTAGCTTGTGAGGTCAACTTTCCAAAGGCCAGTTCAGTTTCTGTTTTTGCAAGAAATAAAACTTTTACAAATTTGACAAATAGTGTGGGAAAAAAATAACTTTCTAGTCTATTTGGTCTATCCATGACATGTTGCATGTTTTTTATTTCACATTTAAAACTACATTTCCCTAAAGAAAAAAGTAGGGTCAGTGGGATTTTATTGTTTGTCAGGTCTGTGGGCAGTTGTGAACAATGCTGGGATCTCAGACTGGGCCGAGATCGAATGGAACACTATTGAAGATTTCCAAAACATGGTGGATGTTAACCTGTTTGGATCCATTAGGACATCTATCGCTTTCCTACCGCTGGTTCGTGCCAGCAAAGGTGAGTTCCATGTGTAGCTACATTACTGTCCTCACATTTATACTGTAGTGGCGTTATGGATAATAAAGGCTTGTGTAATGTTTTCAGGTCGGATGGTTTTTGTGTCAAGTATCTTTTCCTTCTTCTACTGCTTGAACATGGGAGCATACAGTGTGTCAAAGAGAGGACTGGAGGCATTTGCTGACTGCTTAAGAGTGGAAATGGCTAGTTTTGGCGTGAAGGTACCGAATGGGTGAAAAGATACACAAAAACATCCCATGACACTGTAAAGCATGAAGTAGAAAATTTAGTAATTCTGTGGTACATAAAATGTTATGCCTGTGAGGGGAATGGGAACGAAGTCTTTCTATGAATACGGTTCATTGAGTAAGTGAAGTTGAATTTTTTTTTATTTTAATTACACTGTACAGAGTTGTTTTTGCCAGTGCTGTGGGACACCACATTCTAATGAAAAACCATGGTATGTTTTCATTGGATTTTCCAAGACATTCCAATGCTTATTTATTTTGCTTTTAGGAACAGGATTCAGAGAAACATCTGGTTCTCACACTTGTATAACACACAGAACAATTTGGCTGCTTTGATTCTGTTCATAATTCTATTAATTTACACCAGTGGTTCAAATGCAGCCCCAAACCATGACAGAGCCCCCACCGTGTTTTACAGATGGCTGTAGACACTCACTGTTGTATCCAAAAAAAATGATTCTGTTCATCTAGACGTAACATTTTCAGTGTGAGAAACATTTTTTCACTTATCCAAGTGACTTCTTCAGTCCCAGCTGACTGCAGGTTTCAGAATCAATTATTTGGGATTTGCTTACCTGGATGATTGAGCATGCATCAAGAAAGTCACTGTTGTACCACTCTCCTGACCTTTTGTAAAAATGATGGCCATTTGAACCAAAAATGTCAAATATGGATTCATCACTCCATCAGAACAGTTGTCAAAGCTTTTTAGTCCAGTTCTTGTGTAATTTTCACACCTCAGCCTTTCAGCCTTTTCTCCCTCTTTCCATTCAATAAGAATGGCTTCTTGACAGCCAGCCTTCCACTGAGAACGTTTCTGATTAGGTGGGTTTTTTTGTTTTTGTTTTTTCCCTATTTCTTAAGATGCTTTTCATCTGCTGTAGGATTTTTAAAGGCCTCCCACTTCTCCTTTTGTCCTTAAATGTGTTTTTGCAATGGGCAGCTATTAACATAGTGCCTCTAAATGCAATTTAAACCTGGTTCTTTACTAAGTTACCTGTTACGTATAGACCACAGATGACTAAAATAGCAACCAATGCCCCCCCCCCAAAAAACTTTGAAAGACCTTTAGAAAGTCCAGCAAGCTATTGATCAAGACCACTTTGAAAAAAATACAGAAAATTTTGGCTTCTTGGAAACAAAATATAAACAAATGAGGGGTGGCTCAAGACTGTTTGTCTGTTAATGTGTATTTCATTAACAGACATGAAGCTCTAAGTGACCATGTGTTTACCAGTTACATTGTGACCATTTGAACGAGTCCAGGGCAGAAACCTTGAACATTGTGCAAGCTTTGCCATTTTTCAAAACCACATTGTTTCTCTTGAAACCTAAATCTTTACTTAAAAATGTAAAAATATTAGCTCTGTGTCCTTAATTTTGAGATTATTGTGATCAAACATGACATCATAGTATATATCATAGAAAATTAATTAGAGTATATCTAAAGTTTGCCTAATCCATTTCTTCTTTTTGGTCTAACCCAACAAAAATAGAAGTGAGAAAACAAGTTATGGGTTTACAGGAATCCATGAGTTGGAGTAATTGATACTGATGTGAACACCCATCAAGATTTAATAATACCTGATAGAAGACTCTTTCCTCCTAGTTGAGTCTTTATGCTAAGCTAGCTCAAGTTTCATCAGGAACGCAAATAACCTTTCATAAATGTCATGGATTTGTTGTTTAAGTTAAAACACACACAGAAACACAGATACACACAAAAACGCTGTAAATGGACTAACTGAACATAAACTCCCTTTCAGGTCAGCATCATTCAGCCAGGTAATTTTGGCCAAGCCACTAACATCCTGAAGAGGAAAACTGCTTTGGACATCTGGAACAAACTGGATGATGAGAAAAAACGAATCTTTGGCAGAGAGTACATTGATCTGGCCAATGACTACTTCACGTCAACATGTAGGGTGGGATTCAAGGACGCCGATCCGGTCATCGCAGCAATGCTGCACGCGGTCACATCTGCTCGGCCGAAACACAGATACCTGCTGGTCTCCACCATGGAGATGTTTTTCTTCAGCATCTTCCCATTTCTGCCAACCCTCCTGGCTGATGCTGTGTTTTCTCTCAGCTCAATGTACACATGCAGAAAAGAAATGCTTTATGCTAAGCGAGACCCACAAAATAGCTATCTGTAATACTAAGCTCTTCCTATTGTCTTTAAAAATGTTAAGGACTTAATACACAACATTTATGGCTTTATAATTAATAATACTACTAATAACAATAATAAAAGGTATGAAACAAATATAGCCTCATGAAACAGACTGATCTTGAGACATTTGAAACCCAGTATTCAGCTTAATGCCAGACTACAGATTTAGTGATCACAGGTAGATTTATTCCTAACTTTGAAAGTATTTCCAATTTACTTCCTGTCATTTCAAAATGTATTACTGCTTTTGTGTGTGTGTGTGGGGGGGGGGGCGTAAATGTTAATTAGCAGGATTATGAGTACGAGTTGTAGCTTGATTTCTGGAGTCTTGCCTGGCTGTTTACCTTCAGGATTTTCTTTTTTTACTTTTTTGGACAATAATTTTAGTATATTAAAGTAAACCATGCAAAACATAACCGTCATAATATGAATATTTTCCTAGTCCGCTTATTTACACAGAATGAACCTGCAATCGAACTGTAGGTTAAAAAAGAGGGACATTCCACATGCTATAACATATTTTGAACTTTGCCACATGGTTGGTATGAGCCTTTACTTAAGTTTACTGACTTTTGGGGGGGGTTGTTAGTGAATTATCAGAAAGAGGTCCTCCAAGGTAACGGTGCAAAATTATGTTCCTCTGGGTCATAGATATAAAAACTGATATTCATGCTGTTATAGCAAAAAAATGTGCCACAAAGTTTTTATTTTTTCTGCTTTGAAAATTTCATGTGGATTAAGTAATTACAAGAGCTTGAAAATGCTGGGGGTAAAAAATATATAGCCCCAATTCACATCAAGTTTCCTCAAGATGCGTTTATTTGTAAGGTAAAGACTCTACAATAATAAATATTCATATAACACACAAATGTTTATAATAGTGCAAGGTAAAGAGTTCAGTTTGAGCAACACTGCTGCACAACATGTTTTAATGAATCCAAGCCTAATTGGTGGTTTCTCTACATATGAATGTAGAGAAACTGAAAGAAGTAGAACAGATTTTTGATGCCAGAAGCTTTCTGTTTTCCAATGCCTGTAGTCTGTGTTCTTTAGACCAATATTGTTTTTGTTTTCATTGGTTCCTGTCTCTCATTACGGTTCCCTCTTTTCCTCATCTTTCTATCTGATCTTCAGTGTAGGTGTGGCAACTTTTTCCTGCTTAGATGAGTGGCAGTGATTATTTGGTAACTTAGCAGTATTATAACACCAGGGCTACATCAAAGGCCCAAATCTTGTCAATGCAGATATGCCAATACTTTGAAAGATCTTGTAGCCACACATTTTAAAAGCCTTCTCACACTTTTTGTATTTATTATTCCTCACATTTTAATGTCCCTTCTTGGATTAAAGGTGTAGAGAAGAGAAAATGTGGACAGCTATGAAGCGGATGAAGAGTGTACAGATGACATACCTGTGGAGAGAGGGTAGTGGAGTTTTTGGCCAGGTGGTTGAACACAATCTTGGAGAGGGAGAATGTCTGAGAAAAGGAGATGAAGTGTACTGGTACTGATTTGCAGCAAGTGTAATATGCAGAACTGTAGTAACTATAGAGGGATAAAGGATATTGAAGATGGCGCTGCCAGGCAGGAAGAAAAGACAAAGATCACAGAGTACATTCCTGGATACCGGACATGCAGAGAGTTGGTGTGACAGAAGAGGATGCTAGGTTTAGGACTTCTTTTATGCCTGAGAACGATAGTGCAACCTCTAATTAATTAATGGCTATTAAGTAAACATAATTATGCTTTTCATACATAATGTTTCAGTAGAAAAAGTCAAAAGGTTACAGTGGTTATATTAAGAAAAACTTAACATAAAATTCCCCCCATTCTTTACTTATCCCAGCTGACTCAGCAATACAACAATAGCTGTATAAGTATACCATTCTCAATTGTTTCATCCACATTACTCGTTGAATGAACTACACAGCTATCTTCTGATTAGTAGGCAAAATGGAGCATCCAAGATTTGGGTTTATCCATTTAATGGTTGTTTTCATTGGTACCAACTGAAATATTTCTGGATAAGCACACATTTTTCTCAAGTTGAAAAAAGTAATCCCAGTATGCCACTAAGCTCAGATTGTTATCATATGGTGTTAACAGGGCATGAGTTCAATGCCCATACTAGGGTTTGTTTTTTTTAATGAAGTAATGTGTTTCATACCACCACCTTTTGAAACACAGAATATGTTCATGTTGTATAACTGCATATCTTATTAATGCTAAATCATAGGTTCTGTCTCCATGTTGGCCGTCAATGCTTTCATTCACAGACAAATTCATTATCAGCTGAGAGTCAGCCACTACTCTTTCATTACTAACAGACACACAAAGAAACGTTTATTTGTTTTTTTTAACAAACACTTGCTGATGAGTCTTGACGTCACATGTTAACAAATCAGTGTGTAAGTGCCAAAGCAAATTGGAAAGAATAAGTGTTCAGAAACCAAGAGAAGCAAATGAAGTTTTTTGTTTTTTGTACTGTGAACACGAGATTCAAGATTACCAAAAAAAATCTGTCTCTCTCTCTCTCTCGCTCTCTCTCTCTCTATATATGTATATATATGTATGTGCATATATATACATATGTATGTATGTATCAAATATCTTTTTTCTTCTTCTTTCTTTTATCTTTTTGTTGTATTAAAAAATAATTAAATGAAGGAAACAGTAGATAATAAAAGTAATTGTTCATTTCAGCTCTATCTTTAATTTATAACTGTTAAAATTATGGAGCTCAAACTGCCAATGTAAACTAACACTACTGAATAAATGAATATTCTCTTAAATACATCCAAATATTTCCTACCATCTTCTGCTGCAAAAACTGAAAGTTAAGCTTTGATTAATCTCTCCTTACATACTCTTGAGCATGTGACAAATGTTTTTAACATCCAGTCTGGTTTTATATCATCCCAGAGAGTCTCAGAGGCAGGAACAATCTGAAGGTCCCACATATATCTAGTCCTTCACCTGAAAGAAGACAGAAAACCAAAGTTGAGCTTCTAAACCTGGAAAAATCTGCTAAATCAAGGCTGTCCTTTCCTTCTATGTTTTGTGACTACATCGTAATGTTGATGTCAAAGTGCCCATTTATGTTCACCTTTATGACCATCAGCAAGTGTGAGCTCCTCTATAAAAGCAGACATTTTGACAGCTCCCTGTTGTGGAACATTCAAGCGTGTGTTAAGACAATGCTACAATCTTCAACTCAAATCAGCAGATAGACAGTTGAAACTTGGAAATATTTGAGTGTGGACAATGATCCCAAAAACACATAGAAGCTGATTTTCAAACGGATAAAGCAGTGGGAAAAGTTTGATCCTTTTTATACCCACCTAGCAATGCACTATGTCAGATATCTGCCATTTCTGCAAGACTTTGTGGAAAACTCTTTTCTTGAATTTTCCCTTATTGCTTATTTTAAAAGTTTGTTGAAAAAACATCTCTCCTGCTTCAGGATTAAGTCCACGAGTTTGAGGTGCACTACTCTTAAAGCTCCTCGGTGGGCTAGGATGGGTTTTCATTCTATTCATCATTTCACGGATTTGGTTGTACTTTCACATCTTAACATTTGCTCAAAATAAAAGCTTTACTGATTGAAAATATGCCTATTTTATTTATTTAATTTTTATTTATTTATTTTATTTATTTAATTTTTATTTATTTATTTTATTTATCTATTTTTTCCGCCTGTCCTGTTTGGTTCTTTTGCCATCAGAATTATTGTCTAAAGGCAAAGAAAGATGCCTAATGGAATTACTTTACCAAATGGACCATCCCGGCCTTGCCGTATTGGTCTATTTGATTCACCTTCGCGTTTATTGTTTATTTTATTTTCACTTACTACACACGGGACAGACTTGACTGGGGGAAAGAAAAGGGAGAAAGAAAGAGGGAAAGAAAAACTGCGGGGAAGAGGGACGGTGACAAAGGGCAAAAAAAGAAAAACCAACAAAACAAACAGACAAAAAATGCATATATCAATCGCCTGGATCATATATGATCAAATATGCCTATTTTAAAAGAAAACTACTGTGAAAATGTGCTTTTAGGCCTGTTTAAAGGTTATACAGTGGGGCAAAAAAGTATTTAGTCAGCCACCGATTGTGCAAGTTCCCCCACTTAAAATGATGACAGAGGTCAGTAATTTGCACCAGAGGTACACTTCAACTGTGAGAGACAGAATGTGAAAAAAAACATCCATGAATTCACATGGTAGGATTTGTAAAGAATTTATTCATAAATCAGGGTGGAAAATAAGTATTTGGTCACCTCAAACATGGAAAATCTCTGGCTCTCACAGACCTGTAACGTCTTCTGTAAGAAACTTTTCTGTCCCCCACTCGTTACCTGTATGAATGGCACCTGTTTGAACTCATCATCTGTATAAAAGACACCTGTCCACAGCCTCAAACAGTCAGACTCCAAACTCCGCCATGGCCAAGACCAAAGAGCTTTCGAAGGACACCAGGAAAAGTATTGTAGACCTGCACCAGACTGGGAAGAGTGAATCTACAATAGGCAAGCAGCTTGGTGTGAAAAAAATCAACTGTGGGAGCAATCATCAGAAAATGGAAGACATACAAGACCACTGATAATCTCCCTCGATCTGGGGCTCCACGCAAGATCTCATCCCGTGGGGTCAAAATGATCATGAGAACGGTGAGCAAAGATCCCAGGACCACACGGGGGGACCTGGTGAATGACCTGCAGAGAGCTGGGACCACAGTAACAAAGGTCACCATCAGTAACACACTACAACGGCAGGGAATCAAATCCCGCAGTGCCAGACGTGTTCCGCTGCTGAAGCCAGTGCATGTCCAGGCCCGTCTGAAGTTTGCCAGAGAGCACATGGATGATACAGCAGAGGATTGGGAGAATGTCATGTGGTCAGATGAAACCAAAGTAGAACTTTTTGGTATAAACTCAACTCGTTGTGTTTGGAGGAAGAAGAATACTGAGTTGCATCCCAAGAACACCATACCTACTGTGAAGCATGGGGGTGGAAACATCATGCTATGGGGCTGTTTTTCTGCCAAGGGGACAGGACGACTGATCCGTGTTAAGGACAGAATGAATGGGGCCATGTATCGTGAGATTTTGAGCCAAAACCTCCTTCCATCAGTGAGAACTTTGAAGATGAAACGAGGCTGGGTCTTCCAACATGACAATGATCCAAAACACACCGCCCGGGCAACAAAGGAGTGGCTCCGTAAGAAGCATTTGAAAGTCCTGGAGTGGCCTAGCCAGTCTCCAGACCTCAACCCCATAGAAAATCTGTGGCGGGAGTTGAAAGTCCGTGTTGCTCGGCGACAGCCCCAAAACATCACTGCTCTCGAGAAGATCTGCATGGAGGAATGGGCCAAAATACCAGCTACTGTGTGTGCAAACCTGGTAAAGACCTATAGTAAACGTTTGACCTCTGTTATTGCCAACAAAGGTTATGTTACAAAGTATTGAGTTGTATTTTTGTTATTGACCAAATACTTATTTTCCACCCTGATTTACGAATAAATTCTTTACAAATCCTACCATGTGGATTCATGGATTTTTTTTTTTCACATTCTGTCTCTCACAGTTGAAGTGTACCTCTGGTGCAAATTACTGACCTCTGTCATCATTTTAGGTGGGGGAACTTGCACAATCGGTGGCTGACTAAATACTTTTTTGCCCCACTGTAAATTCTCCTCAAACCTAAACCACGGAAAACATTTTCCCAGACAGGGATTCAAGGTCAGTCAGATAAAGAGGCGCAGACAAAGGCATTTTGTTTTTGACAGCTGTGTGTGTTCAGCTTAATGCCAGACTACAGATTTAGTGATCACAGGTAGATTTATTCCTAATTTTGAAAGGATTTCCAATTTCCTTCCTATCATTTCAAAATGTATTACTGCTTTTGTGTGTGTGTGTGTGTGTGTGTGTGTGTGTGTGTGTGTGTAAGAGTGTGCAACATGGAAGCATACAGAAATCTGAGAGGAGGAATGTCTTGACAGATGCCTAAATTTAATTCACATCAAATAAAAAAGGAGAAGTTTATATATTTGTGGCATTTATATGTTTTTATCTGTATGCTGAAGATTAAAGTAAACCAATCTACCCAGAAACAACTGAGTAGGACAAAGAAGCAGACAGAGACACATTCCCCTGTTACTGTGTGTAACATCCAATCCGTCAAGGTCACTCTTTATCTTCCATTTGTTTCACCAGCAGAATGCCTTACTTCACAGACTTCCCTCAGAGGCAGATAGCACGCAGAGACAAAACAAATATGTTAGAAAACAGGGAAAGCAACAGGAGGGAATCCATTTTCTAGAGGTAACCAGACAAACAAGGCAGACTCTGAAGCTGTAAAAATTGTTGCGCCTACTTTAAGGATTTTTTTCCCCCCTCTCATCAAGAGTTTCAAGATATATAGTCATGGTGTCCTGTACTGTCCTCATCCTGGGTCCTCTTTGCATCCATGGTATAATTCAAGCTTGCATGGGTGAGGAGCTGTCCCGTGGGGCTGTGCTATCCTGGTTCAAAGTACGGGTTCTGGAAGGTCTCGGGCTCGAAGAACCCCCTCTGAGCACGCTGCAAGGTCCCGATGCAGACAGGGTACCTCCTGATACGAGGCACCTGCACCAGAGGGCCCACAGGACAAGCAGAACATCATGGGTTAATCCTCAAACCCGTCCGAACCAGGAATCATCGCAAATAATTCTGTTCCCGGGTTCAGGTGAGAAATTCTTTTGCACTTATCTGTTTGAGTGGAGTGAGTCTAAAACTCCACACGGGTCTTTAAATCGATCAACAGGTCAAATGTCCTCTTACTCTTACAAATAAAACAGTATACGGATACATTTTGACTTTAAGTTTTAATAGATCTTATTCTAAATGAAAACCATAAGGATGCCATTATTTGCAAAATTTTTCTGCAAAATTTCCTTGCAAAGTTTATTATTTGTATATTATAGATGGTTATACATATTTTTACTTCTTTTAACATCCATTAATATACATTTGTATTAGTAGTAAAAACAAAATGATGCGCAGCAGAATTGCATCTATCCAAATGCCAGGTAGTAAGATAATAAGATACACTGAATAATCAAAATTATGTAATAGTATTAAGGGTGGTGGGATCAAATAAGTGTAAACTTCATCCTACTCCTTTCCAAGCATCTAAATTGTGTAAAATATAGAGACATTCACAACAACTCAGCATATTAACTTTGTTTTATTTTCCTATTTACAATGTATTCTGCTCTCTAAGGAGCTTGGAAAGAAAAGCATCTGGACATCTTTAAGTTATTTGAAGACGTTTCACCTCTCATCCGAGAAGCTTCTTCAGTTCTGAGGAGAACTGAAGAAGCTTCTCAGACAATGTATTCTGCTATTTTAGGTATATTTACATGTTCCAAATAAAACAATTAATAGTTAGGTAGACAGATATGTGATTTAGTCTTTATGTCCTTAGACAGGGCGATGTCCAAAGTCTGTCCCGGGCCAATCATGGCACTAAATCAGATTTTATATGTCCCCTCGCTCCTTCCTTAAAACGTATTAGTTCTGGCCCGCTGCCACAAACAGAATCAATAATGTGTAATGTTCTCTTTTCACCCCATGGTGGCAGCACCATCTGTCTTTTATACACTCTCTGTTACAACCAACATAGAGTGTATAAAAGTTTCAAAAACTCACAAAATACACACAAAAGTAAGTTGTTTAAAATTAACCTGATCTACTGATAGTCATCACCTTCACTGAAGTTCCTCAAGCTTTATGTTATATCACTCTTTGTATGTGAATTAAAAGTCGATTTATTTTGGTAACCTTTGAACACACCTGATCACCTTTAATGATAATTCTTGTCTAATTGAAAATAAAATAGAACACCTCAAAAAAAGGGTGAAACGGATTGTTGGCTCTAAAGTTTCCATTAATAAATATGGGATTTTTGGGGGGGAAAAAAGTTTGCCAGTGCTGTTTATCCATCACTGTTATAGTGTGAGTTGCAACCTCAGAGACATTAGTTTTAAATATATTTGCCTTCTCTAAAATGTAATGGAACTAATGGCACTCGCCCTGAAGTGCTGTCTGCCGAGGTGGCTCACTCCCTGGACGGTATTTCTTACAGTACTTACCATAGTATCATATCAGTAAGTGTGGTCAGAGTGAAAACCTCTTGTCATTTTAAATGGTTCTTGTTAGCATTATTAACACTTTGACCTTCAGATCAATCAAACTTGACCTTAAAGGAGAGGTCTATGAGAGGTATGTGTTGACACACCACACTTGTAAGAATCATAGTTATCAAGTCATAAGGCTTTTTATCAATTTTCAACCAATAAATCATTAAGCTGACCTTGAAGACAATGGTGCATTTAAGCCAAATTTTAATGGATTGTTAATATGATCCCACTTTACACTTCTGCAAAGTTTTATCAGAATTCATTCAACTGTTTGAGCCATTGTTTTTACAAACATAATGGCATGCATGCACACAAACACTACTAAAAACACAACCTCCTAGGTGGTGACAATGCTTAAATTTCAGTGCTGCATATTGTAATGCAGCCTTACTTATACAGTGGGGCAAAAAAGTATTTAGTCAGCCACCGATTGTGCAAGTTCCCCCACCTAAAATGATGACAGAGGTCAGTAATTTGCACCAGAGGTACACTTCAACTGTGAGAGACAGAATGTGAAAAAAAAAAAATCCATGAATCCACATGGTAGGATTTGTAAAGAATTTATTCGTAAATCAGGGTGGAAAATAAGTATTTGGTCAATAACAAAAATACAACTCAATACTTTGTAACATAACCTTTGTTGGCAATAACAGAGGTCAAACGTTTACTATAGGTCTTTACCAGGTTTGCACACACAGTAGCTGGTATTTTGGCCCATTCCTCCATGCAGATCTTCTCGAGAGCAGTGATGTTTTGGGGCTGTCGCCGAGCAACACGGACTTTCAACTCCCGCCACAGATTTTCTATGGGGTTGAGGTCTGGAGACTGGCTAGGCCACTCCAGGACTTTCAAATGCTTCTTACGGAGCCACTCCTTTGTTGCCCGGGCGGTGTGTTTTGGATCATTGTCATGTTGGAAGACCCAGCCTCGTTTCATCTTCAAAGTTCTCACTGATGGAAGGAGGTTTTGGCTCAAAATCTCACGATACATGGCCCCATTCATTCTGTCCTTAACACGGATCAGTCGTCCTGTCCCCTTGGCAGAAAAACAGCCCCATAGCATGATGTTTCCACCCCCATGCTTCACAGTAGGTATGGTGTTCTTGGGATGCAACTCAGTATTCTTCTTCCTCCAAACACGACGAGTTGAGTTTATACCAAAAAGTTCTACTTTGGTTTCATCTGACCACATGACATTCTCCCAATCCTCTGCTGTATCATCCATGTGCTCTCTGGCAAACTTCAGACGGGCCTGGACGTGCACTGGCTTCAGCAGCGGAACACGTCTGGCACTGCGGGATTTGATTCCCTGCCGTTGTAGTGTGTTACTGATGGTGACCTTTGTTACTTTGGTCCCAGCTCTCTGCAGGTCATTCACCAGGTCCCCCCGTGTGGTCCTGGGATCTTTGCTCACCGTTCTCATGATCATTTTGACCCCACGGGATGAGATCTTGCGTGGAGCCCCAGATCGAGGGAGATTATCAGTGGTCTTGTATGTCTTCCATTTTCTGATGATTGCTCCCACAGTTGATTTTTTTCACACCAAGCTGCTTGCCTATTGTAGATTCACTCTTCCCAGTCTGGTGCAGGTCTACGATACTTTTCCTGGTGTCCTTCAAAAGCTCTTTGGTCTCGGCCATGGCGGAGTTTGGAGTCTGACTGTTTGAGGCTGTGGACAGGTGTCTTTTATACAGATGATGAGTTCAAACAGGTGCCATTCATACAGGTAACGAGTGGGGGACAGAAAAGCTTCTTACAGAAGACGTTACAGGTCTGTGAGAGCCAGAGATTTTCCTTGTTTGAGGTGACCAAATACTTATTTTCCACCCTAATTTACGAATAAATTCTTTACAAATCCTACCATGTGGATTCATGGATTTTTTTTTCACATTCTGTCTCTCACAGTTGAAGTGTACCTCTGGTGCAAATTACTGACCTCTGTCATCATTTTAAGTGGGGGAACTTGCACAATCGGTGGCTGACTAAATACTTTTTTGCCCCACTGTAGTTATGTTGCAGTAAACTGGCAGAGATGTGTACTTTATCTGCAACACTTAATTTTTATAAACTTAACTCATGTTTAGACACATTAACTACATGTAGGAAAGAAACAAAGCCAACACAATGCAGTTTTTTAAATAATAAAAGGCAAGTAGAAAACAATTTTTTAAATAAATGTGTGTAGATGGGGCATGTGTAATTTGGGGTTTAACTTAACTGTCAAAGAATAACCTTATACTGGGCTGAAATAAACTTGTTAGTGTCCTCTCAGGTTGAAAGAAGTTCATGCTGGATCCAAATTAGTAATCATACCTGTCAGTGTCCTGATGCATGCTCAGTCATCCAGGTAAGTAAATCACCAAAAGTTGGTTCTGTTCATCTGGACGTAGCGTTTTCAGTGGGAGAAACGTTTCGTCACTCAGCCAAGTGCCTTCTTAAGTGACTGTGCTGTGATGTACACATCTTCATCACCGCTGTTCACTGTGAAGAATTTCACTTTGTGCTTAGAGATGAAAGAAAGTGTTAAGTAGGCTAACAGATGTTTGTTTGTTTTTTTAATCTGATGTCTCCCTGTAGACTGCACCAAATCGGACTCAGCTCAGGGAGAAACTGCAAACAGACATATGACATATTACTTCCAGCCCTCCATCAACAGCCAGGACACTGTAGTCACATCAGCCCACTTCTGGTTCTTTGCAGGCGAAGCAGTCACAGCTAACTCCTCCGCCCAGCTTTTCATTGTAACCACAGCACTAGAACGACTCCAGGCAGCGGAGGCTCCATCAAATTCAAGCTCTGATGGATGGACCACCTACCATCTGGATCAGAACCTGCTGGCCCTTGTCGCCGAAGGCCCCTTTCTTCTTCAGGTCCACTGTCCAGCCTGTCAGTGCCACGCAGGAGAACCAGACAAGATGCCCTTTCTTCACCTCCATGTTCAACCTCGTGGACCTTCCCGGTCACCCCGCAATGCAGCAGTGACCATTCCTTGGTCTCCCTCTGCCATCTATCTTCTGCAGCGGCCCTCTCAGGAAAGGCCTCTACACAGCGACTGCCACCGAGCAGAGATCGACATCAGCTTTGAGGAGCTAGGGTGGGACAACTGGATCGTCCATCCGAAAGTGCTGACGTTTTACTACTGTCACGGAAACTGCTCGGGTGGGGATCTAACCACTGCAATGTTGGGGATCACTCAGTGTTGCGCTCCTGTCCCGGGGACCATGAGGTCCCTGAGGATCACCACGACATCTGATGGTGGATACTCATTCAAGTATGAGACCTTGCCTAACATTATACCTGAAGAGTGTACATGTATCTGAACATCAGACCTTAAAGGCCAGTTCACCCAAATAAAAGATTTCAGTTTACTTACAAGTCACAGTTGAAATTTGATTACTGCTCTTATTAAACTTGATTTTGTCTTATTCACTTACAATTCTGTCCTGATTGTTCTCTAGTTTGGGTGTGTGCTACATAAGCCTCAAAACAGATTGTACTTTATATGTTAACCTTGATTAAAGTGTTATTTAGCGGGTTTTGTTTGTTTAATGTGTTGTTTTCACCCTTTCACTGGTACTGCTTAGTGTACCTCACATCAATATTCAACACACAGTCATACAAGGAAGTTTAAGATATAGTTCTACATGTGCTAAAAATTAAAGTCAATAAAATTTAAGATACTTTTTCTAGGAACACTTTAACCATCAATTAAAGTCCTTACTGCCGTAAATTAAATAAATTGAACATTGTAAAAATGGCCAATGACACGATCAACTTAAAATTACAATTTCTGTTAAAATTTCCTTGTTTAATTTATCTATTGAGTTCTATACATCTGTTCCTTTCCACATAACTTAGTCGCATATTTGCTATACCAATTTTTTTGGATATGTATGCATAAATTTGGCATTTTAGATACATTGCTTAAAACTCAATTCATACCTGATGAGGACTTGGTCGATATGTTTGCTTTGCTTGCTGAATTAATCCAGAACCCCCAATTGACCAATTTAACGACTAAATCAAGGGGAAAATTGGGTTCTTCCCTTATTGGGCCACTGAAAGATTATTATTATTATTATTATTATTATAATAAACCAAAGTGACATAGTGAAATAGTTTGAGCTCATTTAAACCCCTTTTAACCATTACTTGATTATTCCTCTGGAGGGCATAGTAGGCCTACTTTAAAACCCATCATTTTACCTTAAACAGTATGACTGACCCTGTAGATGTCAGGGTAACTAACAGATGTCACTCGTTTTTACAATCCAATAAATTTTCATTTTAATTGATAAATTAACATGTTAATACATATTGAGCAGACTGCAATTCAACCACAGGTTTAAACAATTATTTAAAATAAATAAATCAAATCAAGGACAGGAGTAAACGATTTCAAATATATTTATTTACTCTGAAGACAAAATAATCTCTACAGTTACAATAACTACAAAACTTGCAATAGAAAAAAAAAAGTACTATACTCAAAAATTGAATGTCGTACCTCGAAATAAGTAGCAAAACTGGAAGTGAGATGATTATAAGAATACAGCAACAGTTCTTTGGCGATCCGCACTTTGTTCTCCAGGATATAAAACCAACTATGAAAACGTTTCAACTGTATGAATACTGAAAGCTACTGAACACAAGAAAAAAAAAAAAAAAAAAAAAAAAAGAAGGAAGGAATCTCACGGTGAGTTGAAGATTACATGTTTACATGGCACCAGGCTGTGCGTCAGCAAACTGTCATCCTTTCCTCAGCTTGGCTTTTCTTCCTCCTTCTTTCCCGGGATGCACAAAGGTATCCGTGTTTCAGCACAAAGGAGAAAGAGGTTGCATGTCAAGGACGGAAAATATGTCTCACTAAAGAAGAATGTAAATTTGTAAAGACAAGGGTGGAATTACATGTTTGACAGTGCCCCAGAAAACAGATGTTTCTAGCCAGTTAGCATGAAAAACCACAAAAAGTGAATTTATTTTCCAACTTTCTGCCCCAACGAACACTAAATATTTGTTTTAGAACATAATTTAGGAAAGGATTAACATTGAAATGCTGAGGTGGTATTTGCATGACAACACTTCCTTCTACACAAATGTCACTAGCCTACAACGTTTGGTCAAAAAAAACAAAAAAAAAAACTTAAATAAAGGCCGGTAAAATGATTGTACAAAGATGATTGTTGGAAATGTGTGGAACGGTTCCTGTTGATTAAAGAATTCAAGCATTTCCCAGGTAAATATTTTTGGCTGATTTGGGTAAATAGGCTTCGAAAAGAAATAGAAAAAAAAAAAAAAAATCTTTCTGTCAAACATTTCTGAAGTGGAATTATCTGGCTAATACACCAATAATTCCCAACATTTAAATTAAAGATGACTCATCCAGTTACAGGTTTAGCCCCACTTAACAAGCTTCTGCACATACTCAAAAACATTACATAACGCAAGGTCATGTTTAAGATTTGAGACCAATAAGCTTCAACCAAGTGAGACATCAACATTCAGAAACATTAATAAAAAATAAAAGCCTCTCTTGTGAACCAAACAAAAAAAAATAAAAAAAATACACTCAGCTGAAGCTTACAATAATCCTTGCGTGGTCTTATAATGGACAGGTTATTGCAATGCAACAAAACACAGAGATGACGAAAGAACATGGGGTAGACGAGGTCTAGCCAAAGGCACAGTCAAAGTTTGGATGTAGGTCGGCAAGCTTTCAAGTTTAGAGTCGTGGAAATTAACCATTTGTCACAACACCGCTCAGTCAGCATTTCTTTGTTTTCAACTGACCTCTAATACTGAAAGGCACATTTCTCTCATCCCCACACACAAACACACGCACACATATTACACACACTTTGGTCTCCCTCAGTGGTCTGACTGCATTCCCATATGTGCTTCCCCCATGTGTTTAAGGCCAGTAGGAATGAAAGGACAGACATTTGAGGCAGGAAGCACGCTCAGGCATGTATCCCTAGAAGATAAAGAGACCAGAGATTATTAAGCATGCATGTTCACTTAAAACTGAGATTTTTTCTGATGTTTTTAGGTCAAACCAAAGTAAGAAATAAACCACAAAAAATAAATAAAAATCTGACATAAAGTCCAAAGTTAAGCCTGTATTTACATAATCGGCTGGAAGTAGAAAGATTCAATATTCTTCTCTGGTTTCCATGTGCCAAATATTAAGGTTAGTGCCATCCTTGAATTTTAGAGTGCTGACTGGACAAAATTTCAAACAACTAAATGATGGAAAGCCAACAATGAAGGGTTGGATCTCTATAACTGCAGTTCCTCTAATGGCCACTTGAGGCCCATTTAAAAAAAAAAAAACCCCACACACTATTCCAAGTCATGATAGGACTACTTAATTGTTTTAATACCACTTTGGTGGAAGAAGACGGCTGTAGTCGGCAGCCATCATCATCATAATGATGCAATCACCTGGTAAATAATTACTTTGTACAGTTAACTGTACTCACAACCTGTTATAATCTGTGCTTCAGTCTGCCAAGTTAAAATCTAATATTGTATCTCTAGGTCACTTAGAAGCTAACCCGGACTGGGCAATGCACCACTGGATTCCATGTGCAGCTTTCCAACCAAACTCTCTAGCATTAGCTAATACCTTAGCACTCCACCATCTTGCCCAAATATGGTCACTTCAGTCTTAAGACAAGCAAGATGGCAGCAGCCATAAAGCTAAAGTTGAGGCTTCAAAATGCAAACCCACAAACCAGTGGGTGAGGTCACTGTGGCTACATGTTTCACAGAGTCTATGATTTTAGCTGATTAATCACATCTTCCAGCCCTAATTTATTTATAGAAAAAGTACTTTTATATGCTGGCAATACTCCTCTTCTAAATATTTTCTCCATGGTTTAGAGCTGCAAATAATTTTCTTCAATTTTTAACAGTCCAAAACCCAAATGATGTTAATTTACAGTTATACAAAACAGAAGAGTGGCAAACTCTTACTTTTGAGAAACCTGAACCACATTTAGCTGAATGTTTGGCTTTTTATATAAATAAATGATTTGGTTTTGATTATTGAAGGCTGAACTCTACCTCCTGGTTCATCTGTGTCAAATTCAGTGTGTCGAATGGAGGTCCGAGCGTCTTCTTTACCTTTCTCGCTCGCCTCTCCTTGCTTCTCCTGGGCAAAATTGAGACGGTTCTGCTCTGCAGCAGTCTGTGCAGCTGTGTTAACCTCTGGGCTGCTGCTGCGTGAAGGACTTCCTTCATCCACCTGGTAGGCGAGGTCCAGGTGCTGCTGGGCCAGCCTCAGGTGTCTTCTCAACCGCTCGAGCTCCCTGGACGAGGGACCCTCATCCCCAATACTCTCTCGCCCAGAATCACCCATTGGCAAGTCCCTCAGCTCTTTCATTTTCTCCTTTTTCATGGTGGCGTGGTATCCTGGTGGAGCTGTAGGCATGGAGCGTGAGGCCGGTGGACGGGAGGTGCGTGTGTTGAGGGTGGCCCGCCTGCGGAAAGTGTCACGGATGCTGCCGATACCCAAATGGATGATTTCCAGGATGGTGAGGAGAAGGCAGAGAAAGGACACAACGTACATCACCAGAAGGAAGATTGTCTTCTCCGTGGGACGGGAAACAAAGCAGTCCACCGTGTGCGGGCACGGAGAACGAGTGCAGACATAGGAGGGAATCACCTCGAAGCCGTAAAGAATATACTGCCCAAAAAGGAAGGCCACCTCAAAGGCAGAGCGCCACAGCAGTTGGCACACATAGACTTTCATCAGGCCGTCACGCAAGATCCGCCGGCGACCATCATGTTTTTTCTCTGAGCCTTGAAAACAGAAACATTAGAAGCCAACTTAGTATCAAGTAGGGGTTGTAATCTATTAGAACATTAAAGATGCTTTGTGAAAGACGTACTGCTGCCCTACTTTGTTCTGCTTTGTCTGTCTTTTCTGGTTCAATCTCTTCAGCAATCATTGGGTCTTCTTCTCCGTTGTCCTCTACCTCTTCATAGTCCCTCGCAGCCCCACGTTTGATGATTGGTATTCTCTTCTTCCGCTTTGGGCCCGGCCGAAAGTCCGTCTCTTCCATGCGGGCGATCTTGTGCATGGCAAATCCAAGGTACATTATGGTTGGGGTGGTGATCATGATCACCTGGAGGTAAATGTATGCATGTTGACATTAACAGTACTGTTTTGTGTGAGTAAAATAAACACCGACAGCCTTCTTTTGCTAGAGCTCACCTGGAAGATCCAGAATCTGACATGTGAGAGCGGCGCAAATGCATCATAGCACACGTTCTCACAACCAGGCTGCTGTGTGTTGCAGACAAATTTGCTCTGTTCATCATAGTAGATGGTTTCGCCGCCAACGGCCGTCAGCACAATGCGGAAGATGATGAGCACAGTCAGCCAGACCTTCCCCACGAAGGTGGAGTGGTTGGATATCTCATCCAGCAGACGGGTTAGAAAGCTCCAACTCATGGTGCCAAGGTGATCGGACCACTAAGTTAGCTCTGGGTTCAAAACAAAAGCATGAGACTGAGAAGTGATGGGAAAACTTCGTTTTGCATTCATAAAAATCAAAGTGAGCAAGAACAGCAGCCTGTGAATCTGTGAGGTTTATGCATGTCTTATTTTAGGATCACAGCAACTAAAAGAAGCCT
Source organism: Aulonocara sp. 'chitande type north' Nkhata Bay (assembly GCF_057382095.1). NCBI lineage: Eukaryota > Metazoa > Chordata > Actinopteri > Cichliformes > Cichlidae > Aulonocara > Aulonocara sp. 'chitande type north' Nkhata Bay. Next base: position 23,493,641 of record NC_141365.1, read on the forward strand.
TTGTGGACAGATGGTCATACAGCAGATGTTTATCATTAAGTATGAAACAATTAGCTGAATAATTATAGGCTGATCCACAGAAATGTAATCCCCACACACACACACACACACACACACACACACACACGCACGCACGCACGCCTTGTTGAGTGCCCACAGCAGATGTTTTGTATGCTGGGGGGGGACAAAAACAAAACATTCAATCAGTGTGATGACTTTGAACAACCTTGTTAAAGGACCTCTGTATGTACAGAAAATAAACATTTCGAGCTCTTATTCAATTAAGTTAAATATTGAAGCATTACTTCAACCGAAAGTCACTAGAAGAAACCAAATGATAAGCTTTCACACCCAAAAGAAGATTAAAACCATGCATTTGGAAATGCAGGTATTCCAAGAAAGTCTCCACAACAAATCTTAAAAAATAAATAGATAAACAAAAGCCACACATTTGGTATCAAGTAACACGAGGCCCATACAGGTGGTTTAAACCCAGGTCAGACATACAGGTCTTTAAATGCGAATCAGTCTTGTTGGTCAGAGTGCACTAGTCCCTAGCAGCATTTTCGAGAACCAACATTCCTACACCTCACTGCCACGCCAAGCTAGAGATGCCTAATCAGAATCAAAGAGGCAACTGGCAAGTTGCAGCTAGCTCTGAGGAGACCTGCTGTGGCTCCAGGCTGCAGGAATTATGATATTATAGCAGTGACTAGATCTAGGAATTTGCTCTCCAACTCTGCACCAGAAACTATTCTTTTAAATTCCTTCAAGTGTGGCAAATACTCAAAAAGTAATGTGCAAAAAGTCTTACAGCAGTGGCTGTAAGCTTTAGCAGCCAGCTGGAAATAACATTTAGAGTTGATGTAGCAGTTTAATAACTGATCAAGATAAGATTAGCTTTGTGCTTTTCCCCTCCAATTCTGGCTAAAGCCTGACTGAACTCAGTTTCAAAACACATCCTGGATCAGTCTAGTCTGTGATGAGGGTATTCTTTAACCAAACAGGGCACCAGACACACTGTAAAAGAGAAATGCCACCATAACTTTATTTCAAAACACATTTGATTGAAACCAACACAGAGGGGGAGGAGGATGAGAAAAAGGGACTCTATGAACTGCTCATCTTTACAATTACGCTTTTAGACCACAGGGTGTAGCAAAGAAAATAAGCAGCATTTCATGACTCATTGCAACAGCATCAGCCTTTAGCCATTACAGGCATCTGTAGGCTTGTCTCCTCAGATTAGCATTTGACACTCAGACGCATTGTTCATCATCCAGTCCTCTGAAATTCTTCTTTTCCAACCCTGGCACCTTCTGATGCTGAAAAATGGTTAGAGTGACTTGCCCGAGCCTGACCTGCGTAATGGAAAAATATCCCACAAAAAAAAAAAAAAAAAAAAAAAAAATTAACAAGGCCTTAGTCTCACGAGACTAAGCCACACCAAAGCTATGAAAACTTCCAGACAGTAGGTCCCTGAAATCATCCCCTCAGATTTCGAACTGCAACAGCGTCGCCCTGAATCTAGAATTACATTTTGAAAACAAAAAATTACAAGCTTCATCTACTAAAGAAGGGGCATCACACTCACATCCCTGGGAAATGTACACTTGGTTTTCTAAAGCTGACAAAAGAGACAAAAAACAAAACAAAACAAGAGACAAGTCCAGTTGCCTGGTGATATCCATTTTACCCTCAACGCAGTGTTACAAAATCCACCTTTAGATGGCACATTAGCCAAGAGGTCTCAGAGGACGAGAGAAAAGGCTGCTGCTAAAATTTAAAAGCCTCTTTCTGGCATTCATTCAGCAAGGCAGACTTATCCCTTTAAACCTCCGCCCCCAGGGCAGCACTGCCTTTGGTTTCCTCCACTGAAACTTGTTCTTGCATTGCAACAGTTTGGCCTAAGTGTGTATTGAGGACATGACCTGATATAAAGAATACCGCACACAGACCAAAAGCATCTCTCAAGCAATGAAAGGCACGAGCAGGCTGACCAATAATGGACATCTAATCTCAGTGTAATTAGGAAAAACCTTTAATTAGAAGAAGAAAAGACAAAACAAGAAGCCAGAAGCCGAGATTTCAGTTTGACCTCACTGAATTCCTGCTATCAGTTTCTAACCAAGCTTATCAGTCACCTGAACAAGCACCTGGAAAAAGCCAGTGACCTAGCCAGCAGAATTTACGAAGGCGAAGCAGACATGCCAAACAAGTGCGCACATTTAAAAACTTTTTTTTTTATAAATATGCTTTGCGTGCTCTTGCACCATCTCCTAACATCCCATACTCCCCCTCAAGAAAAATAAGCTGCAGAAAACAAATGTGTGAGTTTTGCTGAGTGTTTGGTGAATGACAAGAAAAATTTACTGTGTCATCACAGCTATGGTGACATTAAAAAAAAAAAAAAAAAAGACGAAAAGAAAAACAACAAAGAAGAGAAAAAAAAGGAGGAATGCAATTTTGTGCCACGGGCTCAGAATAGTTTTGAGTTTCCAGCTGTTGTTCACTTTGCACAGGACTGCTCCAGAAGGGAGTTCAGCTCGTGCTAATGCTCAGGGTCCATTAAGAGTTTCTAGAGGTGCTGAGCTAAAAGAAGCAGGGAGGGGGAAAAAAAAAATAAGTTGAGACAGCAGCAAACGCACAGAATTTACTCATCTCAGGGGGCTTTACAGCACCCCTTGTTAACACACTGTAAAACTGCCCTCCCCTCCAGATAAAGACACCAAGGAAACCAAACATTTGCCTTTCAGCTATACATTTGACTAAGACAAACATGCATCTGGCTCAAGTAAATTTGAGCATTTTGTGCAGACTCACAAATGCACTGAAGTCGGCTTTAAAACAAAAAAAAAAAAAAATACAAACAACAACAAAAACAGTAGCTTATTTGCTCATGTGGTTTAAACCCTTTTCTGCTTCAGGAGTCACTATGCTCTCCAGGAGTTATGAGTGGGGTGGGTTGTGGAGAGTTTTTTTGGGGAAGGGATCTGGACAAAGGGAAAGTTAACATTCCTGCCTAACCAAAAGCAGAAAGCTGGGATTCTTAGGGTTCAGGGAGCAGACAGAGGGCACATGGACTCCCGATACAATCAGAGCAGCAGGAGGAGAACCATCCAGCATCTGCAAATGCAAATCACATCTTTTTTTTTTTTTGCTGTCTACAATAGTTTGACTTTGAGGAGAGCAGGGACAAAAATTAAATCTAAAGTGGAAAATGGAGTCAATGCACATGATTGATGTCGGTTTGTGTAGCTGGAAGGAAGTTTAAAAGCTCCTTGGTGGAGCTGTTGAAGGCTTCGAATACGCTTTGCTGAGTCAGACTGAATTGTTTTGGAAATTGTGGCATTCCTGGAGGAAAACTAAGTCCTGCCAAGCTTCAGTGGGGAAACAAGAATCCTCTTCTTCTTAGAAGATGAAGCCATCAAGTTCAGAGTCTGACTTCTGAAAGTTCAAAACAGCCATTAGCACATGAACTGCTCCCTTAAAAAAACTTCTATTTACATATAAGAACTTTTTTCCTTGCACTGTGTGATCTCACAATGTTGCGAGCCGCACTAATGGTGACGTTATTCAAAGTCTCCATGTGTTAAATTTTTCCCCTTAGTTTAAAAACTGACGAATATAGGAAGACTCACCACTGACACTCCGGCACGCACAGCTTCAGAACTCGCCACGCGGACCTACTCAGTATATTTAGACTAAACCCTGCTCTTTAAAATAAATAATAAACAAACTTCTCGGGTACCAAAAACAAAAACAAACAAACCACAGTCGGCTTCAGCTAAACTCCAAAAGGAAAACCAAACGACACTAACTAACTTTTCTCGAGACCAAACACTCACCTTCTGCACTACAATCGGCGCGCTGCTTCTCTCCTCGCGCTTAATTGCTTCACCACGTTTTTCTAATTAGCGCGCGCGCGCTCGCTCTCTCACGCCGACCGTCTGCGTCCGAGGCAGCTTTCACTATGAAGCCATTCAGCCCGCGTTGACCCCATGTGTTGGGGTCCCGAACGAGAGCACAAAAGAAAGAGAGGTCTGCGACTCCTGCAGGCTCCTGCTTCCCTCCTCCTCCTCCTGCTGCTGCACCTCCTCCACGTAACTCGGCCCCATTCAAGAACAAGAGGAGGCCCCTGAAACCTGAGCTGCCCGACTACCGTTCTGCCCTCACGGTGAAGAACCAGGGGAATCCTATAGGTCTTTGCAATGTCCCGGATAAACTGCTGTCTGGACACGAAAGGTATGTCACAACAGGGCAGCCACTTAGTATGGAGGCCGAAAAATGCCAAAAATTCTGTTTATAAAAAAAGTAATTACAAGAAAAGAATTTCTCTGGAAAGGCTGTGCAAATATTTCGTGCATTAAAAATATTTTTTGGACTTGCCTATTCTTAATGCAAAATGTCAACAAGAGTTGCCTCAATGTAAAGGTAAAGGCCTTACAGTAATACAGCAATACTTTTTTTTTTTTTTTTTAAACCAAGCTAAATTGTTCTGATTTTCTGACCAATCAGATTGATGTATTTTGTAACAAGCGTGCTCATAGCTCAAAGTGTGCACAGGACTATGCGATGATGCAGAGATATAGAAATGGTAAAATAATACAGTTTTACCTCAGGCACAAAGCTAGATGCTGCTCCAGGTCAATCGGCTCTCTGAAATCATTTCTCTGCCTCTCAGGTGTGGTCCCAGCTCTGCGAACAAGATTTCAAACTGCCTCACTGACATCATGAAATATGTCCAAAAGCAGCCATGATACATCTTCAACTCCTGGATCAAACTATGAAATTCTCCCGGCTGCTGCTTTGGCTGAATTCATAATCTCAGGTTTTGTCTTTTCTTGTTTAGAGACATCACTTGATTTCAACTTTGTTTTTCTGTTTTACTTTGTTTTTTGGGGGGGGGGTTAGGACAAATTTTACAAGTCCAGCTGAGGAAGTGACAAGCTAACAGTACAGAGCAAATAGCAAACATGTATCTACAGTATTACATGGATCATGGGTTTAAAACACACTTTACCTTCATCTTTTTCTTTCTCACCACATCAATGAACGATTCATTTCTTTTAAGCGTGTCCTTCACATGTTTTGGTTTCTGTCTGGTCCTGGTCATGCAGTTGTGTCCCCAGAAACACTTAATTTTTTTCTATATTATTATTATTATTATCATTATTTTTATTGTTATTAAGCTTTTGCAAAAAAAAAAAAATCCTATTTCTTTTGTGTTTTATGTGCATTGGCAGCATTTTTCCTCTCTGAGCCACCATAGAATCACCGTAATTATTTATCTTTGTAATTAAGTTACATAGGTATTTGGCATAAGTTAAAATTATGACATAGTTTACTTTTTTTTTCTTTTTGTAAAGCAGCTGTCAAAAATAAAATGATTAATAAAGCAATCCTTTTAATCGGAACATTATAATCTTTATGGACCTTCATAAAGGCGTTTCTAATTACCTGGCACACATTTAAAGGACTCACGTGAGACAGATTAGCACAGGTCAGAACTGGGGCAGAGATATGTTGGATGCTGGATCCAACCCTTCCCATAACACAGTTTGATAGCATCTCTCATCAGACCCTCATTTCCTGATAAGTGCCCCACGTCTTTAAAGCTTCACGTCCAGTTCGAAGATCAGTATCTGCGGTTTCTAAACTCTCGTCTGAGATGACATCACTTCGAGAAGCCTTCAAAGCTCGCCGAGAGTCACGGAAGATTAGACAACTGTTACTGATTTTTGCTGTTTAAAATCATGGAAGGTCCCCTTTAAGTAAGGCCAAAGACACACCACTTGAGACATTTCTTCAGTTCGATTCTTGCTTATCTCTAAACGTTCTTGTTTGTTTTATGCAAAAACAAAAGCACACAGAGTGTAACACCACCATAATGTAATAGTTTGTCTTTCTGCTGAGGACCCCTGTATTATCCTCCTCCTGGACCACAGTTTGGCCTGACAGAGCACTGCGTGACTGCAGCTTTTACACGAGGAGGCCCACCATCCAAGAATTTAGTTGACTCGAGCATTCAGCAAAACAACAGATTTCTTGCTGTCATGCACAGTGCAGCTGTAGTGCTCCTGATTTACCAGAGGACCTGAAATGTTTGGAGGAGCCTGTGGGAAGTCGAGTCCAGCCAGATGTCTGCGCCGTGGCTCCATCCCAGCTCCCTTTCATACTAACTATCCTGTCCCTGCTTTCATCTGCTGATCAAATATGGTGTTAGGGAGGCATGAACTCATTCGCCTGCATGGGATATATGCAAGATATATGCAAGATCGCAGAAAATATGACAAGAGACGTGCAGAAAATGACACTGGAGTTAGCCAGTTTCCGAAAAACTCATCACAGGGGTTGGCAACGTCTTTGTCGGGACTCAAAATTCCTGCTGACACCCCTGCAGAGAATATATTAACAGCTTTATTAAGGGAGGGACTCAGTACTAATAAAGAGCACTTTTAATTTCAGCCCACCTGCGTAGTTGTGGCAGTGATTAAGTATCCGCCTCAGATGCTTTGTTGCCTCCCCAAAATATAAACCTTTCTGACATAAATTCATAGCATGCAATCATTATGACTCATGGGTTAGTCAAGGCTGACTTTCTGGGATCATTAATTTCACCACATTGTCAGCCAAAAACAGAAAACAGAAAGAAAAAAGAAGCAGAAGGGTCTTCAGTATTTCCTTGCAAAGAAGATGGAGGAGGCTCCGATCCTCAGGAAGAAAATGAACTGTAAAGGAGTTTACAGAGAAACAGAGACAGAAAACGGTTACCACATGGAGAAAGATAATAAAAATGTGAAATGCATGGCTTATTATGGGAATGTGAGTGTGGGCAAAATGCTCCCAGATGCCATATCAGAACCATAAAGTGGAATTAATGATGTACAGTATAACTTCACCATAAATGTTTTATGTGCCTCTCTTCTTTGCTTCCTTCTAGGCTATTTTTTCTTTAATAAGCCATTAAGAAGCTGCTTAAGAACTAGAAAACTCATTACTATAATCAAACTAACAACACCTCCTTAGTATAAGCTCACAAGTTGTTTCAGTACAGTTCAAATGCTAACATTGTTAGTGCTATTTGAAATCCGCAGATTCCATCTGTACCAAAGCTGCAGTCCTAATGAGCTTTAATTGCTTTGCTTCTTTTTAATTTGTGGACTGGGAAAGGAGGAGCTGTAACCTTTCTATATATCAGCTGGGAACACATTTTAACATCTTAAGCTGCAAGCATCTCTGCTGGTATGCAGCCTCTGCAATTGCACCTGAAATTACAAAAGTAAATAAAAGGAATCAACCACAAAATATGTTGGTGTTTATTGTTTGAATCAGATCAGACTTATAGGAGGAACGCTAAACCTGCTGCTCTTCACTGGTTTTGGATGGATTGGGGGGGAGAGAGAGAGAGAGATGGGTTCCTCGGCCACGTGGCTGCAACTGAAGCTTGTCCAGTGCTTCAACAAGCATGTGCACAGCACATGTAAAACACCAAAAAAAAAAATTGTACCTTGAAGGTGGTTAACTTTCACAGAGCTGAACCTGAACCAGTGGTGATTCCACAGTCTGCTGGGGCCCAGGGCACATACTAACAGGGGACCCCTCCAAACTCCGACTTTATCGTCTTTATGTTAGAAATGTTTAAATAAATAAATAATATCAATTTTTTTGACTGAACTGAAACGAAAAAAGAAACATGGATAACAACATAAGGAGGAGTCTTTGGAGTAGAGTGCACTTACGATATAATACATTAAATGTGGAACAATACTGTGGCATTATCAGCCTTTGGAGTAAGCACTTTATCTTTCTCTTTTGCTACTGGTGCCAGAAAAATAAGTCAGTGATATAGTAAGGGATATAGTATAAGGTACTCATAACAACATGTTAATAACATTAAAACGTTTTACAGAATTCCTCAAATTCAACTTCTGAACGGTCTTCTTGGGTGTTTACCATCTGCCCATTTATCCACTTCTTCTGCCACTTATTTAAGTCTAGCTTGTGAGTGTGGCAGTCTAAGCAAAAAGGTCCTCCTTCTCCCCAGCCACCTCCTTCAGCTTTTCCAAGGGGACATTGAAGAGTTCCCAAGCCAGCTAAGAGATTTAATCTCTCCATGTCCTGGGTCCTGTGGCCTCCTTCTCATGCGACATGGCCAGGACGACTTGCCTAGGAGGTGTTCAAGTTAAATTATATCTCAACTCCCTCGACTGACTCCTTTCAGTGTGGAAGGATAGCAGCTCTACGTTGAGCTCCTGCCTACAGACAGCATTCAATCTATAGTGTTTACTGTTTTCTTTTGATAGCTGCGATGTAATAGTTCCAATACAGATGATTAAACTAATGTGCACTGTGGCTGCACTGTCCATTTAGTTTTACATGATGAAAAAAAATACAGATTTTAGCACCATGAAACCACAAAGTCTGCATTAACAATACAGAAAATACAATAGGTGCACCAGACTGCACATCCAGCACAATAATGTACAGTTCAGTACAACTTAGCGTAACTTCTAGTGCCCCGTCCAAATTTCTTTGAATCTAAATTTCATAACTTTCCTCAGTTAATTATAAAAATGTGTTGTCTGCTGGGCCAAGGGCCCCCAGCAGTTGCCTACCTTGCCTGGTGGCCTCTGGTTTGGACTCACAGTAAGCTTCGCTTTGCAGGAACAAGCTCGACAGTTTGGCTTCAACTGACTAACGGGAAACATAACATAAACATCCTTAAACAATCAAGACTTGAAGACTTGACTTGAAGCAGAATATTATGTGCTGTCTTTTCTTCTCTAAATTAAAGTTTGTAGTTTCAAATAACGAGGTCACCATATGTGCAAGTTAATCCCTTCAAAGGCTTCAGTGAGTTGTAAACACTCAGTTTCAGATGGTTGTTTTCTACTCCCAGATCTATACGATGTCATCTCAGCCACACATCAACCATCCCTAGTTTAAGACTGTGTGGCGGCAGAAGTCACTGGGACGTTTGTATCATGAAGGACATGTGTAACTGCACTCTGCAGGAGGCAGCCAACCGTAAGTGGGAGGGTCCTTTCACACCATTGCACTGGCTCACATTAACTTCAGGACACATTTTCAGATTCTGGTTGTGACTTTTACATCCATACACCCCAGCACGTCCCTGAGGTCATGTGACCAGAGCCTGCTGATGCTCAGAACTAAAGACTCCCACACTCTGGAGCTCTCTCGCTCGGAACTTCAGCTCCGTGGACTCAGTGACCTATGAGCTCAGAACTAATCTTTTTAAACTTCTCGCTCATATGTTTTTGGCATTTTGGTTGTGAAGAATTTTGAGATATTTTTTTTGAAAGATGCTATATAAATTAAATCTTACTCCATTTACTTTAAAATTACTTGTTTCAGACAGTATACATTTATCAGGTCACAGTTCGAGAAAAATAAGCACTACTTACGAACTCTGATTAGTACATCGCTACACTATTTAACTGCCTGGATAACACTGGTCTGGTAATGCTAGTAAACAGAATAGATTCCCTTCAAACTTAAGTTAGCAAATGTTTTAAAGTAAGATTTTAGTAAAACACATTCAATACACTTCACATTTACAGTGCTGCTCCCTTATTTCAGTCTTTGAATATTGGTCACACTTGCATGTTTCAGATCATCAAAGACATTTAAAGGTTAGATAACCTGAGTGAATACTAAGTGCAGTTTTTAAATGATAAGTTCATTTGTTGAGGGGACACAGTTATCCAGACCTACCTGTGAAAAAGCAACTGTCCCCTAAACTCAATAACTAACTGTGCCACTCTTGGCAGCAAGAACGGCAGTCAAGTGTTTGTGATAACTGGTAATGAGTCTTTTGCATCACTGCTGTGGAACTTTGTCCCACTCTTCTTTGGAGAATTGATTTAGCCACATGCCAAAGCATCTCAATCAGACTTAAGTCTGGACTGATTAGGCCACTCCAAAGCCTTAATTTCATTTTTTGAGGCATGCAGAGGTGGATTTGCTGGTGTGTTTTGGTTGATTGTCCTGCTTCATAATCCAAGTGTCCCTGGAGCAGAATTCATGGTTCCATCAATTACAGCAGGTCGTCCTGAAGCAGCAAAGCAACCCCAGACCACCACACTACCACCACCACGTTTGACTGTTGGTATGATGATCTTTTTATGAAATTCTGTTAGTTTATGTCGGATGTGAGACGAGCCTTTGGGATCTTTTTGGTCAGCAGTGGTTTTCTACTTGAAATCTGAACTTAACTGAGACAAGTGAGGCCTGCAATTCTTTAGATGTTGTTCTGGGTTCCTACGTGGCCTACTAACGATGAGTCGTTGATGCGCTCTCGGAGTAATTTCTGTAGGATGCATGTCTCAAAGCCTTAGAAATTACTTTGCAACCCTTTCCAGACTCATAGCTGTCAATGTCTTTGCTGTTTCTTTAGATTGTGGCACAATGTGTTGCTTTTTGAGATCTTTTAGCCTGCTTCACTTATCAGACCGGTTCTATTAGGTGATTTCTTCATTCAGCAAGTTTGGCAGTAATCACACCTTGGTGTGGCTACAAAAAATGAACTTCACTTCCAAACACATCACTTTCTTTAGTCACGTATATGCATGATTGGCATCACATTGATATAAAAATAAAACACAGTCTTCTGCATAAACCTGTTATGAAAAAAAAAGCACAGAAATAAATAAATTACTAATGACCTAATTAGTAGACCTAAATTAACTGCTGACCTTTGCGGTAACTGATATGTACAGTTTCCCATTACAGTGGTTACATATGAACACAGCTGTAGACGTTCTGTCTTATAGCTTTAACCGATGTACAAACTAAATAAACAAGGATTCAGTTGAGATAATGTTTATCCATCACATTTACTGAATGATGACAGTGCCTGATGTCAAAACAGATTTTTCTCCCTGCCCTTGATAAATGCTCTGAAAACAAACCAATCAACCAAACCCGAATTACAAATTAAAATAAACATCTTTTTCAAAATGTTTAAACACGAGAAGTGCTACTGTTCACCGAACGTCTGAAACATCACAAGACCTTAATTAGGTGAAAACTGCGTGCAAATTCTTTGACGACAATGTCTTGAACCTTGGCCTTTCAGAGGCTCCCCCAGCCTCGTGTTGACCGCGTGATGCAAAGCACCCTAAGACGATGAGAGAGAGAGAAAAAAAAAAAAACTGACAAAGGCGGTTGACATATTCTAGGCTCAGCCTCTTGCATTACTTCCCTACAAATCCTAAGACAGAACATTTGTTTCACTCCCTTGACTTAATGCTTGTAACTCCAAACCTTCCCCCAAAATCTGCTCCATATTAGCTTGATGCTACAGACGATCAAAGAACAGCATGTGATGCATTAAGGTGCATTTCATTAGGACAACACAGCATCAACAAAAGAAACAAGGCACACTCCATTCCAGCTGTAGAAAAGTTCAGTGGGATGGTATCTGGAGGAAACATTATGCAACCAGTGCTTTTACAGGCTTGTGTGCCACATGAATGAGTGCAATCATTTCCAAGTTCTTGGCTTAAAGCAACAAGCGTAATGGGACCAGACTGAGTGCAGAGTGCGTAGAGAGAAAACAAAGACACACTCGGTCATGCTCACCAAACTTTACCCGGTACCATACAACTTTATAACTTTTTCTCTCTTTGCACCCCTCCACACACACACACACACACACACACACACACACACACACACTACGCCGCTTTGTCTTGCAGACTTGTGTGCAGTTTTACTCCAAACATGGCTTCCCACTGTGTTTTGACCCAGGCCAGCAGACCCTGGAGGAGCTCGCCACTCTCTGAGCGCACACACCACGTCCTCTCCTGTTTCACAGTCTGCAGGAAACACACACGGGAAAGTATGAAAATTAAAGCAGTTAATCACATGCGAGTTAAACTTGGCAGGGCCACAATCTATAACATGCTGCTGCACAAACAGAAGGAGAACGGCAGCAGAACTTTGTTATCAGATCTGATGTTGTCAAAGTAGCAAACATTAGAAAACAGCACTGCATTTTAGCCACTTACTGAACAGCAGTATGGTTAATTCACCGGTACGTACTCTGTTGGTAACAATAAACATCAAACACAATGAGATTGTGTTCATCTTCAGTGAAAGTCTTGTGCGTGATATGGTCGTCACAAAATACTGGGATGGATGATATCTGTGGCATTTAATAAGTCCTCCACATAGACTTAAATGTATAATGGTTCTTTTTTATGCTTTTCTACGATTAATATTTATTTATCTCCACATCCCTACACTTACACTGAGTGTAATTAGTTTATAAATAATAATAATAAAAAACAAATAAGGGCAAAGACTAAAGTAAGCACATGAACAATTAAACAGTGACTGATGTTTTTTACAGGTATTTTTACCACTATAGTAAAAAATAAATAAATAAAGATTTCAATTTTCACATGTAGTAATTAAACTTTGGTGGCCTTTTATGTAACACAGATACAACTCTGATTAAAGTCAGAAACTGCATAAAAAAAGTTGGTTAAGTGGTGGGTTGCAAAGTGGCTTGCAGTGGTAATAGGCTACATAATAGATCCTGATATTTCGGGATTTAAAAATCTGATATATTGCCCAATGGTTGTTTTTCTTAAACAAACAAACAAACAAACAAACAAAACACATCCATCACGCCGCTTTGCCTTACTGACTTGTGTGCAGTTCTACTCTGAACATGACCTTCAACGACCTTTCTCCCATCTCTTTTTTAATTTTTAAAATTCAATAATGTTGAAGTCCAGGCTCTGGGGAAGCCAATCCATGACAAAATCTCCAACACCACTGACTGCAATGCAGCTCAAACCATGACAGAGCCTCCAACATGTTACACAGATGCCTGCAGACACTCACTGTTTTACTTCTCTCCAGACCACTTCAGGAAATACTGATGATGATTTGAACAAAAAGCGTAAAATTTGCATCCATCACTTCATCAGACCCGTTGCCACTGATGTTCGGTCTAGTTCTTGTGTACTTTGGCGTACGTCGGACTTCTCTCCCCATTTCCCTTCCTTACAAACTGCTACTTCATAGACGTCTTTAACAAATTACAAGACAGTTTACAGCTCATTGGAAGCAAAATATAAGGAAACAAAGGTTGGCCCAGGATTTCTGCACAGTACTTTATGTCAAACCCCAATTTGACATAAAGTACCTGAGGGAACCTTCCAGATCCCTCAGGTCATCTGGATCCGGTCTTTTATCAGTTCCCAGAGTCAGAACCAGACACGGAGAAGCTGCATTCAGCTTTTATGCTCCTTATATCTGGAACAAACTCCCAGAAAGCCTCAGATCAGCTGAAACACTCAGTTTATTTAAATCCAGGTTGAAGACTCACCTGTTCTCAGCTGCATTTGAATAAAGCACCAAATCCACACTTTTAAGCTTAAATTTCAAAACTTACATTTAACTACTGATTTTATCTACTGTTCTGATTTTATCTGTTTTGATTTTATATACTGTTTTGTTTGTTTGTTAATTAGTTTGTTTGTTTTCTTGTTTTAATCAATTTTAAATCGTGCTTTTTATTTGTTTTTGTTTCTAATGTCTCTGTAAAGCACTTTGAATCACCTTGTTGTTGAATTGTGCTATACAAATAAACTTGCCTTGCCTTGCCTTTAATGTAAACTGAGTGATAACATCTACCTGTTTAAGTATATCTTTACTTTATCTCCATGTCCAATGAAAATTAATTTCCATTGCTTCTACATACTGCTGTAAGAGTTTCAACTTTGCCTCATAATCACTGACACAACCGCAGATTGCAGGTCTCATTTGTGCAGCATGAAAATATTTCTTAAGGTCTGGCAATGCCATATCTCATTTATGTTTTCCTAGCTGTTTTCAGATTTGATTCTCAGCCTTTGACCAGCCCGTATGAACTTGGAGAAAACTTTATCCCCGGTTCTAAATCCCACAACGTTTTCTGACTTTATATTTCACTGTTGGAACACAACAAAATTTTTCCACAGTCAGACAGGCCTGCCAAAGTACCCGAAACAGACAGACACACACACCCACACATGCGATCACAAGATTAAATCAATACTAACTTTGCAATTGTAGTTGATAATAAAGACGAAGGAATGACACAAACATCCCCAACCGCCACGGCCAATTTAAAACCTCGAAATACTTCATATGCAAATACGCGACTGTTTTTGTAAGTCATTTTTGTTACCTATTTGTTGCTTTATCAGCCTGTTATTATTATACAGTTTAGGATCTGCCAAAACACCAACGAGCCATTCATTTGTTTCCCTGAATCTGTATGCGAGTTTCATATGAGGAAAAACTAAATGTATGCCAGAACATGTTCCTGTGAACTACAATTTCTGCCAAGATACATAACTAATAGAGTGGTATTACATTCATTACTGCTTTCTACCAAAGAGTGTTTGCATTTTCTCATGCCTAATTATTCCTCATCTCCCCGGTGTTTTTAATCAGCTGCATGCAAAAGAAACAAAAAAGGAAGCTTGTCTGGAATCAAACCAAAGATATATTTAGTCTTCATTTCTGTGTAGTTTTGAGTGGCAGCTGTCTTCATGACAAGAAGCAGAAGCACATAAAGTTACTATAAGACTTTCTCATGACATTTCTGGGCTTTGTTTAAACTTCTGAGATCACACGCACCTCATCGTAAAGCTTTATATCCATCCTGCACTGGTCCACAGGCCACAGGAGAACTGAGCTCACACAGCTGATTGGCAGAGTTTCTAACACAGTGACGCTCCCGCTGCACGGTTCTTTGTTTTCATTCGCCGACGGGCTGTTTTTCCTCCACTGGTGATCCTCTCTGAGCAGATAGAGGGTTTCTCTAGTCGCCAGAACCGTCAACGGCATCCAGATATCCTCTGAAAGAAAGCCAGAAAAGTTTCACGTTTTTTAAATAACTCCAAAAGTGCCATTATAACATATTCACACAGAGCTAAATCATATCTTAAGTCATCTCAGGTCATTCTATAAAGAACTGCAGTATTTTCTCCCTCGAGCAAGAGCAACACATTTAAACTTTACTGTTTTGAGCTTTGAGATTTTAACCTCTGATCTTGTCATATAAGCTGCCTTTAGAGGTCACTGATGTTAAAAGCTTTACAAAGTACTTTTGAACTACAAAGAAAAGTTATGGTGTTACATTTCATGCCAGAAAGCTGCATCTTCTGTGGGACACATGGAGGAAGAAAAAAAAAAAAAACAGAGAGAAGTCAGATCCAGACATGTTAAAATTATAGTACTTGAAATTCCAGAGACCTACACAGCTCTGTGCAGCCTGCAGCTACCCCTGCTTTAAATGTGCCTGCTTTAGCAGAGCCAGTTAGGAGTCCTGCAGGGTCAGTATCTACCAAACTCACGCCAAAGCAGTCACCTGCCATCGCTGAGTAAAAACAAAAGATGTCTGCCTCATTTAAGGGCACAGGTTTGATTGTCGATAGGCATCTCACGTCAGCTACTCCCCACGGGTGTGGGGGTTGGGGGGGTTTGAGGTGGGGGGCTCTTCCTGCCATAATCTACTTTTATCTTCAAGGAAATAAAACCTTGTTGCCATTTCATTTGTAATTCTCCCCTTTAGCACATTATCCTGGCATTTATTCCTGCAGTAATTCTGGGGGTGCAGAAGTAGCGTCAGGGATTTAATTGGGCCAAGATTCCTTACTTCTGGCTAAAACCAACAGTTAGGATTTAGCTTTTTCTCCAGCTTGTAAACTAAATTACCTCAATACAAAAACCTCACGACAAACAACACTAACATAAAGAGATACACTCACCAGCCACTTTATTAGATAAACCTGTTCAACTCCTCATTAACACAAACATCTAATCAGCCAATCACATGGCAGCAACTGAGTGTATTTAACCATGAAGAAATGGTCAAGACGGCCGCCGCAGTTCAAACTGAGCAGAACTGTCAGATCACCTTTTTCAGCAGAATGGTCAAAAGGTGATTTAAGTGACTTTGAACGTGTCTTGGTTCTTGGTGCCAGACAGGCTGGTCTGAGTATTTCAGAAACTTCTGCTCTGCTGGGATTTTCCCATACAACCGTGTCTAAGGTTTACAGAGAATGGTCTGAAAAAGAGAAAATGCCTAGTGAGCAGCAGTTCTGTGGGTGAAAGCGCCTTGTTAATGCCAGAGGAGAATAGCCAAACTGTTTCAAGCTGCTAGGAAGGCAATAGTAACTCGAATAACTACTACTTGTTACAACCAACGTATGCAGAAGAGCATACCTTGAAGCAGATGGGCTAAAGCAGCAGAAGACCACACCCATTATGGTCTCCTGCTCCTGAAGACCATAATGGGTGTGGTCTCCTGCCATCAGCTAGAACAGGAAACTGAGGCAACAATTCGCAGACTCACCAAAATTGGTCAATTCAACACTGGAAAAATGTTGCCTGGTTTGATGAGTATCGATTTCTACAGCGATACTGAAATGGTAGGGTGAGAATTTGGAGTAAGCATGCACGGAATCGTCCTGCCTCGTATCGACTATTCAGGCTCGTGGTGGTGTGGAGGATATTTTCTTGGTACACTTTGACCACCTAGTACCAAATGAAGATTGTTAAAACACCTTACCCTGCCTGAGTATTGTTGCTGACCATGTCCATCCCTTTATGACCACAGTGTACCATCTTCTGATGGCTGCTTCCAGCAGGATAACACACCATGAAACCTCAAACTGGTTTCTTTAACATGACAATGAATTCGCTCTACTCAAATGGTCAGTCACCAGATCTCAATACGATCGAGCACCTTTTGGATGTGTTGGCAGTGAGAGAATGTTCCCTGGAACACTCTCTCACAGTCTGTTCTCTAAAACCTAAAAGAGGAATTATGGATTTGATCAACTGGTCTCTGAATGCAATTGACACCCCTTCTCAACGAGAAGTCTGGGCTCGGGTGAGCCTGACTGCTGAAGATATCTACCTATTCGGAACCATGATAACAGGGTTCCTGCTGATCGGAGCTGGCTTGGCCCTGGCTTATCGAAGAATTAAGGAAGCGGAACCGGCTGTTCAAACCCCCACAAGGCTGCCCGCTGGGATTGAAATGATGGGACGAGGCGTGAGTTTCTCAAAACGGGCTCATTGAGTGCAGCATGGAGAAGATCTTGGAGAACGCACGGCTGCTGTGAATACTCAGAACAAGACCTCTGAGTGAAAAACTGGATTACCGGTACATTTGGAGGGGCTCGCTCGAATAACACCTTTGAGCGCAAATTGGATCAAATCTTGGGGAAGCGCATTGCGGTCGTGAGTTCTCAGGACCTGCTCTTTGAGCAAAAAGAATGACAACATCATGGAACGTAAGTTTGGATAATATCATAGAAAGCTCACGGCTCTCCAACGGGAGATTGAGAGACCAGTGTTGGACTGTTAGAGCAGCTTAGAAATTCATATGACCTGTTCGCACTAAAGTAAAAAGCACCATCACTTCATGCGGATACCCTCTCGGTGCCAGCTGCGGTCGCAAGGCTGGAGCCGATCAAAAATACCCTGATAACGACTGTGTTTAGTCTGTTCCTTCCCATTCCATGCAAGACCACCTGGGTTGGCTGGAAGACTGTTTACTTAGCCTAGCAGGGCGAAGGACACTGTCTCAGCTGAACTGTGGACACGCACACACATACATATACACTGATATGCACACACTCATCCCCCCTCCCTTTCCAAACGCCTTCGACGCTTATTCCCTTTCAATGCTGACGGTGGATCAAGGAGACCAGCGCATGCAGGCCGGGATGTACTGTCTAAATCGGCTGTCTCTCACCCCTTTACCCACCCCTGTTGCTTGTAATGTGTTTCTTTGCTGTATTAAGATTTTTTCATGTGCTATGTGCAGAGGTGTTTTTTTTCTGTTCTCAAACTGATCTCCCTGTTGGAGCTCAGTCTGGGGGGAGTTATTTTTTTCTCCTCATCTTTCCTCGTGTGGTGCATTTTCCATTGTTATACCTCTCTGACCTGTCTTCCCCATGTGATGTTTTGTGTCATGTATGAATGGTCGGAGGGTAAGATGGCGCCGCCATTGCGTGCAATAGGTCGGCAGCCTTATGAAATTTCCCCTTGTGGGACTAATAAAGGTATATCAAAATCAAATCAAATCAAATCAAACTGTCTAAAGCTATCATGTCAATATGGGCCAAAATCTCTGAGGAATTTTCCAGCTTGTTGAATCTATGCCATGATGAGTTAAAGCAGCGCTGAAGATAAAGGAGGGTCTAACTAGGTACTAGCAAGGTACCGTTATCTAGTGATAACTGATAGAAATCTAACAAAAAAAAGAAACAAACAGAAAAATAGAGTAATAAAAACTCAAGTCAGCAAAAAAACAACAACTTATGAACAAGTGGATGTGTCACCTTGTAGGACAAAAGCCAGAACATAGAAGAACTGCAGCTGTCCGTCCTCCACATCTGCCTGGATGTCTTCGCACACTAAAGGCCTGACAGATCAGACAAAGTCCAGTGTTAACATGACATACAAACACAAACAAAAATCTCCTTCAGTTAAAGATACAATGGCATAAACACCGATTTGTATAAAATAACAGGGCGGTTTGGAGCCTTGTGGCTGATAGGTGTGAGATTGAAGGGCTTCAACATCCCAGCGTAAAGTTTACAGTGACTCTGAAGCAAAGGGGATAATTAACATAATGACAGCTGACAGGAGTAGTGTTGTGCAAACACTGGAAGTGAGACTGTGGTTTGCTGCCTCAGAACACATGAAGGTTTGTTTGTATTTTTTGATTTTGTGTTGTGAAGCCTGGAGGAAAAATGACAAATTGGGAGATTTAAGGCCTTATTGTGTTGGCACCTGAATGAATTTGCTAATCTACTTAACAGGCACTTAACAGGCTTGGTTTCTGTCACTGTCAATGTATTTTTTTAAGCTAAAGAGAAAAGAAAGTATTTATTTATGTTCTCTAACTTGGGAAAAAAAAAAATTCTTCCAGGATGTCTAAACTGCCTCATATACTTACACAGTTTGTGTGTATGATTGAAAAGTTGGATTATTCACAGCACGTGTTTTTTTTTTTGCAGGTTTATGGGAGGTTTTTTTTTGTTTTGCATGTTTCTTCCCTGAAATCATACTTTCATGAGCTAAACCACATTCCTTTTCAGTGAGCACCCAGGAAAAGCGTCTATCTTCTGAGTGAGAAAGGAAAACATACAAATAAAGGTGCAGAAACACTACTGGCACTGTTAACAAACTACACGGGGGACATGCATGCTCTAGGACTTGCAGAGCAAAACACATGTTACAAATTAAGATGTGGTTTACCAGCTAATTTAGTGGAGCCATTTTACAAAATGGAGTCTAAAAAAAGCTGATTGTAATCAACTAAAGATGTGTCAGAAATGTGCATTAGAACTTCTACTGCCGTAACTCCCTTTAACCTACACGGCCCAACCACATACAAATGTGCATAACACTATTCAGACCACATCTTTCAGCATCTACGCAAATAAAATCAAAGACGCCTGCTGTTTTCTCACTGCATCCAGCGGGTCCTCCCTCAGCAAAAGTAGGCGTGCAGATGCAGTGTGGGTGCGTACCAGAGATGGTGCTCAGGGGTGAGCCTTGTGGTGGAGATCGACTTCAGCTTGCTCTCTGATTTGTGAGCCATCTCACGCACAACTCCTGAAGAAACAGCAAGAAAACAGTTAGTAGTGGTCAAAGAATTACCCGTGAATATTCCCTCTCACCCAGGTTTTTACTAGAGTTGGCTTGCATGATTCACTGTTAATTATTTTATGCTGCATCTCGGTGAGCTCCCTCAGTTCATCCTACCTGAAACAAGCCATTTTAGCACTTCTCCCTTTAACTCTTTAGCCCCCGAAAGCCTCCTAAGAGTAACCCTTGAAGCTCTTTTATGAACAGTTGTTTCAGTTATTTCAGACCTCCTCATAGAACAGAATTACTGGGTGTGCCTGAGAAGATAGTGAGGGTGGTCTCTGCCTATGCAGCCATCCTTGGATAAGTCCACATGCTATTCCAACAGTCATCAAACCACATGTTTATTGTTATATACTGAGGTGTTAAAACTTGTCATTAAGGGTACAGGGGCAGGTTGCCAAATATCATCTTTATGTGGGAAAGTTAAAACCTTTCAATAGTTCTGCATTTGTTCAGGTATTTGAATATGCAGAGCTTAGGCAGAGGGGTATGCAACCTACGCAAATGTGGTTATATGCGGTGTTCCAAAAAAAACCCCAAAGCATGTAGCTTAGTATCGATGATGCGATGCATGGGTACATGCTTATTGGTTGGAAGGCAACAGGATGAAAAGAACGGATGAAAGGGAGTTCACCATGAATGGGAGAAGCATGAAAAAACACCAAAGATTACAAAAAAATTGCATGAGAAGCATCAAGAGTGGCCGCAGTCATTTCATTGTTTTTAGCATTCAGTTTCACTTCATTTCAAATGTATTTAAATAGAAACAAACAACAACAGTCACCTCAAGGTGCTTTATCTTGGGAAGTAAAGACCCTACAAAACAGAGAAAACCCCCAACAATCAGATGAACCTTGCGAGGAAGCACTTTGCGACAGTGTGAAGGAGAAACTCCTCTTTACCAGGAAGAAACCTACGGCAGAACCAGGGTCAGGGAGGGGCGGCCATTTGTGTGCTCCCTCTGTGACTGACCAACAAAAGTACAAACTGAGGTTTTTTCAGCATTCTGAATATGTAATCTGTTAAGATTTGGGTTTATATTTGTGGAAATTTTTAAGATGTCAATTTTCATTGTGGGATATGATGCATTAGGGTCATTTTAGGTGACATTTGCAAAATAATTCCAGAGGTGGAAGAGCTCTAGTATTCCAAAAGAAACCACAGAATTTCTGAGATGAAACTTCCACATATAAAGCGTGTCACTCAGTGTCCATCGATCTATCGCAGAGTTCATCATTAATGGACAATCCAGGCCCCAGTTGCCTAGATAATCCTCTAATTTATTGATAAGTCAATATTGACAGTATCCTTTGTTCGCACTGGTAGTTGCTTCATTTGGTTATCTTAAGTTTCAGGAGGTGTATTTGTCATTTGTCTGACATGTTCCATTTAGCACATTAAGGAATATCCAACCACCAAAAATTCAAAAATGGTTCCTATACTCAAAAAATGTAATGAAGGTTGAATGAAGATTAAGAGTCTGAAACCTCAACCTTCCCAATCAAAAATCTATTAGTTCACCGCTGAAATTTACTTAAAATTTCTTAGATTCCTTCTGAACATGACATGTGACCATTTCAGCAGTTTACAGCTGGCTGGTTTACAGCTTGTTGAATCAGCTGAGAGGGTAGCACTCCTCTGTTCTCACTTTCCTGAGGCATTTTAGATGAAGTTGACAGATTTGGGGGTTTAGGAACATTTAACAGGAGAAAGCAATCAGGTGAAAGGATACAAATATTACTTCTAAACTTGTAAACGTGTACTATCCTAGAAATGTCACACCCAAACTTTCATGGAAAGAAGTCTAAAGACAAAAGTGGAACCCAAGCCGAAACTTCTTCTGGTAACTGTCATAAGGTGCAGGTGTTAAATATCAGCACCATTGAATCAGTGGTTGAGAAAATGCTGGGAACACAATCTGCCGGGTCACGCCAACAGTTGTGAATTGTGGCGTATCATTGAGTGTGACTACAACAAAGGGAAGAAATGATAACTGGGGTCAAGTTTGAATAGATGAGATTTCAAAGATTTAAAGAGACACTGAGGAGGAGACAGAAAGAAAGGACAAGGCTCAGTTACAGCCGAAGGAACATAAAATGAGGGCAAAACATGCTTTCCTTTATTAAAAATGTGAAAATCAGAAAAAAAAAGTCTTATCTAATTTTCACCTATGTTACAAAATGACACCGTATCCCCAAAAGTTCATCGACAGTTTGGTTCCTTAATTTAATAAAATGATTCTAAAAATATACACCAGCTTCTAAAAGGTGTGTATCAATCTATAATGTTTGATGTAATGAAATGTTTATTCATACTGACATTTCAGTAACCATGAAGAAAGATTTAGGGTTCAGAAACCAGTCGTGACATTGGCCACACACACAGTTTTTACATTCCTGATAAATTTCAAAGTTAAACAATCATTTTGAACTAATCAGTGCTTATAAACACATAATTCACCTCTCAGGATTAAGTGCCACAAAATTAGATCAGCATTTTATTTTTTGTTCTCATATATTTGTAACCACTACCTTTTTTTTAAATCCAAAAGTTAGTGGTTACCACTTTGCACGAGAACCCATTTTCATTTCTTAAAAAAAATTAAAAAAAAAATAAGAAAAGAAAAATCATATTTTGTCATTAAATCTAATTGTCGAATTGTTTAAAATCTTGTGGTTTATCAAACTCCGTTGCCTTTGGATAAAAAAGGTAAGGTTCTTGCCCCGCTTTGTGTCACGTGTCTGATGTTTTTCAAGACTGTGCATAGTTTTATTCATATTCATTTATTTTAATAATTTCCTTAAAAAAAAGTTTCAAAATATTTTGGACAAAACTGACAGATTGCTCAGTTGCTTTCACGAAAATCTGCACTGGCCCCGGGTCAAAGTTTCCCCACACTCCTGGCAGTGTTTAGCATGTCTGAGGGGAAGCAGTGAGCGTTAAGACTAACAACGAGATTAAATAACGTGTTAACGTGGACAGTTTAGCAAGGTGCCATCCAAGACCGCAATCAGGAGTAAGTAAAGGTGACAAGCAGAGCGTGTTAAGAACCAAATCTGAAACAAACAGACTTTCACTAGAGCTCTGCTCTGTGTCAATATTGCTGTGTGGCTGCTTCCAACAACAACACCCCTGATCATTTTCACATGATATCAAATACCAAACCACTGTCTGATACGTTAGACACCCGGGACAGGAAATGGGTAAAGATTTGATTTTCTAATTCCAGTTTCCAAAGCAACATCTCTCTCTGTTGATACCGACAACTCGCACCAAATCTTCTACAACACGGTTTGATTGCAACAGTGAACATTAATAGAGTCCTTCAAGCATGAGAAAAGACCTGGCAGACCCCCCCACCCAAAAAAAACACCCCAAAAAACACTGGGCCGTAGATTCCAGAGGTCTTGTGTTATCTCTCCTGTTTCAATAAAGCTGTGTCAGACTAGGTTGGAGAAAGAAGCTCTAAGCTCCAGAAAACTGTCCCTGTTATAACCACATCCTTCCTCTGTCTTCCAGGCAGCGAGTCCATCGTCATTCCAGTTGTGGTTTCGAAAAAACTTTGTCCACATGAAAGGAGCCAGCTTGGACAACAGTCAGACTTTGTTATGGTTAAGCTTTTCCGTATTTCTCCTGACAAAATATTGCAACAGCTGTTTTCGGGGTTAATTTGGCAGTGGCATCAGAGAGTTTGTCATATTAGCCACTTTGTTTTCAGGACAGAAATAAGTACAGCCTTCGTATAATTCACATGTAGGTGTCTAAAGCAATGAGAAACATCGGGATTCATTTGTCTTCTGAGCACCTGGAAGGATACAAAAAGATCTTATTTGTGGGTTGTTGTTTTTTTTTTCTCTACTCCGTCTGCTTTGTTTTGGAGACATTCTGGTCTTGCTGAAAGCAATCTGGAATTATTTTCACCCACAAAGAATACAATGCAGTAAATGAGCGGTTTATGGACTTAAAAAGAAAATGCTGTTAGTGGAGAGACAAAACTTCAAGGAAGAGGGAGAAGAAAGAAGCAAGTGGGATGCCTAAAATGTTCCTTGATCCTGGTCAGTGAGAGGATCAAATAAGTTCATAAATACTCTCATATATGTGGGTGAGGCTCGAATTTAGCTTTGGAAACATTCGTCAGACAAACATATTTAGATAATGAACTGCCTTTTTGTTTCAGTACATTACATTGAAATGTTTCTTCTGTTTTTTTGTTGTTGTATTTTTTACTGAAAGATGAAACCAGAGTGAAAATTATATTAAAATAATTTATCTTCAATGACCAACCACTAAATGCAACTCTTACAAAAGCGCGTTGGTAAATGAAACCAAATTGTGGTAGCGACTCTCAGCAGAGATTCAGGACTATTTTGGCTAAAATATATACCCACTACTGTGGCAGGAAGCCTTCAGAGAATTACTTGCAAAAGGGAAAATCTGCCCACTTTTGATAATTGGCAGTTGTTTCAGACCCTTTCTATAAGCGATGCGTGCAAAATGTCAATTTTTTTTAAAGGTTTTTGCCTTTTTAAACATTCCTTTGAAAAGGAAAAATAGAGCATTTATAAAAACAGATTACCCCTTCCTCTTAAAACAATATGTAAAAAGATTTGATATGATCTGAAATAATTACACTTGTAGCCTCAAAATTATGTTGCAATGTTTGTAAATAAGTAAATAAGTCAGCAAAACTCACTTCTCTCTGATGATAGCGATACTGAGGTGACATCTTGAGGATATCATGGACTTTTCTGTCAGCAAATGCCAATGTTTTTGCCCCTGTGAGCTGCTGTAGGCCTATGTTAGCTGCTGTTAGTAAAACTTTGTTTTTGGATCTAACATTATTGGACTTGGACAGTTAGTGAATAAACTCGATACTCGACAGACACTCCAGCCTAACATTAGGCAGGCTAACAATGAGCATATTTATGCATGTTTATGTGTTAGAGCCCTGAATTCAGTTCAAGAAATGAGGCTTGAGGTGAGAATGAAACACGAGCCACATATTTGACCGGTCTCTAGCCACAGACATGCGGTAGATTACGTAGAACGGTGATGTCCATCTTGGCCACTATATTCAAGATGGTGGGACAGCTTTGCAGCTTCAACAAAGCAGCGCCTATAACCGTGTCAACCAGCTGGCAGCCAGTTGAGTTGTGCTCATTGACAAAGACTCATTCAGATTGATTGCAACATGTTGGCAATCTGTCTGTATTTATAAACTACACACCAATTATTTGAACTTGAACAATCTCTTTGAGAGTGATTGCAGTTAACAAAAGTGGTCGTCAGTGTTGAATACCCTCCAGCTCTGTGTAACCATTTAGTCACCACACGTGGTAATCGGTCACAGAATGTGAAAAAATTCAACACAATTAAAAGGCAGCCATCGGTTTTGTTTGTAGTTGTAAGGAGAATGCTGTCCTACTTTTACTTGTGACTGAGCCATTAGCTTGGTCTGAATTAGGAGGTAGCTTTGCTATGCTAACTGTATCCTGTCCCAGGTTGTTGTTCAGTTAAGACTTCTACGTGAACAGAAATCAAAACAAGTAAATAAACTGAGCAAGATCCTTAAAAAGTCCATATACAAAACACATCTCGTGCTTTTTTTTCCACATCCATCAGGCTTGATCTGTACAAACATCAGGGACCATCCCTCTCTGTGCTGTTTTAATTGTAATTTTTGTTCGCATGGGTTCAATATCAAAACGTTACATGTGCTAAAACTAAGCGTCGATCCTATTCCACACATGCCAAAATGTTTTTCTGTTTTTCTCCAAATGTTTAGGGGCTGGTAACTGTCAAATTGATTTTCCATATTTCTCCAGACATTCCAAAGCCCAGGAAGAAGTTCCTGTATAATAAAAGGTTTTCCTCTCAGCCTCTGGTCCTCTCAGTCAGACAAGTTGGTGTGGTGATGTGCTCAGTCTGTGGAAACCCAATACTGAGGGGGACGGGTAGAAATTTGCGTCACAAAGCACACATATGGTATAGTATTACTTTGTGGCGGCGAGTGGGTCTGTGACAGGGAACATGTTGTTCAAATGTCTGCCTCAGGGACGTAACACAGCCCTCCAACTTTTAAAATTAGGTTAACTGTGTTTAATCTTCCCTCACTGTGCCCTGAGGTTAATCCTGAACCCAGTGTAACCAGTAAACACAGCGAGAACGGGACAGTCACATTGTCTTTCTGACTATATTAACAAAATAAAAACTTCCATACAGTTTCCTTTTATTCTGTGGGGTTTCTTTTTTACCTGTTAAACGGCCAAAGAAGCGTTTGCACCGCACGCTGTCCCTCACGAGTAGCGTGTAGGCCACGCCCACATCTTCAAACTCCATGTGGATGCTCTGAGAGCCCAGCCCCACCTCCAGGTAGCTCAGCTCCATGATTGGGTAGCTGTCCCTTTTCTGCAGCCAATTGGTGAGCTGGCCTCTGCTGGGAGGAAACAACATGAGGCATCAGGAGGTAAAGAAAATGTCCTGCCTCGCTGACCTCGATTAAACAGTTTACGTGATGTCTGACACTTGTAATCCGTTTGTAAAAGTCAGAGTTTTGTTAGTACAAATCACATCAGTAACTTATGTAATGCCTCATTTTTCAGGGATTAGGACACCGGGTCAAATCCATATTAACAGTCTGGTTTCCGAGACAGTGCCAAGAACAAGAGAATTCAGCACCTGCAACATGCAGTACATAGCAACTTTTGACGCCACCTTGGAAGAGCATCAGAGGAAAAGCTGATGTGTGAGGGAAGTCGACCTATTATGGCCAACAAATTTCTCACAGAGGGGAGAAAAACAGAAAAGAGCCCAGGGACTGCAGACGCTTTGAGATCAATGTGTTTTCAAGATGTGACCTAGAAACAGGTTATTCTGCTCGGCAGGTTGTGCAATATTAACCAGATCCTAATCAGAGGGTGCTGAGTTTTTCACCACCATCACAAGACATAATTGTTATCTGCCACGTGGTTGCATGGAAAAGTCAGCTTTGAGGACGCTGCTTAAACTTGTCCTTAAGTGGCTTTGATTTAATCATCTTTTTATCTGTTTCGGGTTTATGGTCGGCATACCCCTGCTCTTGGGGAAAGTCTTCACACTTGATTCAACGTAAATCAATCACCGAGGCACTGGAGATACCACAAAGCTAGAAAAAGTGCTGAGATCGTTTTTGTCATTAAGGTCTACATAAAGTACTAAAATAAAACTGCAAAACTCATAGTATTGCCATCACAGTTCAAACAAGATACAATAAATGTAAGAAAGCAAACAAATATGCATCATACAGTGTCTTGAAAATGTACTTGCCCCGTCCTGATTTTTTGCTGCTTACCAAGCAAATTATAATATTAGACAACAATAATCCAAATAAGTACTAAATGCAGTTGGTAACTGACAGTTTCATTCATTAAAGGAAAAGAGTTATCCAAACCTACCTCGCTCTGTGTTACAAGCAATTGCCTTGCATTGTAAAATCATGAATAAAGTGGGATTCACCACATTTTTAGAAAGCTGAGTTCAGTTTCACTCCCCAATCTCAGGTCTGATTACTGACAGACCTGTTGAATCAATAAATCACTTAAATAGAGCCTGTCTGTCAAGCGAAGTAGGTGAAATGATTTCAGAACCAACACGTGATGCCACAATCTAAAGAAAGAGCTGAGAAACAAAGTTACTGACATCTTTCAGTTTTTACAAAGCCATTTACAAGGCTTTGAGACTCCAGTGAGAACCATTATACACAAAAGGAGAAAACTTGGAACAGGCGTGAACCGTACCAGGAGTCACCAACCCCCAACAGCACATCAACGACTCATCCAGGAGGTCACCAAAGAACCAGAACAACATCTAAAGAACTGCAGGCCTCACTTGTTAAGGTCAGAGTTCATGATTCAACAATAAGACAAATACTGGGTAAAAATGGCATCCATGGGAGAGTTCAAGGAGAAAACCACTGCTGACCAAAAAGATCACAAAGACAACGTCTCACATTTACCAAAAACATCTTGATGATTCCCAAGACTTTTGGAAAATATCCTGTGGACTCATGAGACAAAAGCTGCACTTTTTGGAAGGTCTGAGTCCCGTTACATCTGACATAAAACTAACAGCATTTCGTAAAATGGACATCATAGCAACAGTCCAGTCAAACATGGTGGTGGTAGTGTGACGGTCTGGGGCTGCTTTGCTCAAGTAAGGAAAATCCTGAAAGAGGATGACTATCAGTTCAGTTCCTGAAGCACCTCTGAATGACTCAAAAATTTTTTTTTAAAAATCCCAAAATGAGGATTTTAGGGTGGCCTAATCAAAGTTTGGATTCAAATCCTGAACTTAAGATGCTTTGGCATTGACCTTAAACAGCATGTCCAATGTGGCTGAATTGAAACAATTCTGCAAAGAAGAGAGGGCCAAAATTCCCCCACAGTGACGTGCCAGTTATTGCAAACTCTTGATTCCCCCCCAGGTCTAAATAGTTTTTTTCCCTTAAATGAAATCATCATTTACAAAGAGCATTTTGTATTTACTCAAGTTATATTTATATTATATAAATAAGACCATAAGACTTTGTGGACTGGTGCCAGCTGAACTACCTCCAGATCAACGCCAGTAAAACCAAGGAACTGGTGGTAGACTTCCGCAGGCACAAGCATTCTCCACTGCAACCACTGAACATCCAAGGTATGGACATTGAGGCTGTGGACAGCTACAGGTACCTTGGTGTTCATCTGAACAATAGACTGGACTGGACTCATAACTCAGACGCCCTCTACAGGAAAGGGCAGAGCAGGCTGTACCTGCTGCGGAGACTCAGGTCGTTTGGAGTGGAGGGCCCACTCCTGAAGAAATTCTATGACTCTGTTGTGGCTTCTGCTATCTTTTATGGCGTGGTCTGCTGGGGCGGCAGCATCTCTGCTGGGGACAGGAAGAGACTGAACAGGGTGATCCGAAGGGCCAGCTCTGTTCTAGGATGCCCTCTGGACCCAGTGGAGGTGGTGAGTGACAGGAGAACGACGGCTAAGCTGTCATCCCTGATGGACAACATCTCCCACCCCATGCAGCAGACTGTGACAGCACTGAGCAGCTCCTTCAGTGGGAGACTGCGGCACCCACGGTGTGGGACGGAGAGATTTCGCAGGTCTTTCCTCCCCACTGCTGTCAGACTCCATAATAAAGACTTTAACTGATCAAGCACACACATCCACACATGTGCAATAACACTAAGTGCAATAATCCTTTCTGTCATCGTTGTATTTTTACTCAGTTGTATATAGTATTTGTATTTGTATTCTATTTTTATCTTATTGTATATTTATTTTATTTTATTCTACTGTATATAGTATTTTATTTTATTCTATTCTGTACAGTTGTGTACTGTATTTATTCTTATTGTATTCTAATTTTTGCCTCATAACTTTTGCACTGTCCACTCCTGCTGTGACAAAACAAATTTCCCACGTGTGGGACTAATAAAGGTTATCTTATCTTATCTTATCTTATCTTATATTAAAATTGGTTTATGATCTGACTCTACTGACCAATCATACTGGAGCAAGCTTCGGTTGCAGAAGGAAAGGTAAGACTACAGTTACTGAAATACAATCTTGAAATGATTGCCAATCATCTGATGATGATTTAATGTTTTGTTAGCTTTTTAAGATGCTTTTTGCATCAGAAGCAGAGTAGTTGATGGGTTCCAAGACGGCACTGACGGTCATTCATGTTTGCCTTCTCTGTAGTGTTGTTTTTTGTTTGAACAAAAACTTTGTGATTTATCTGGAGCTTTAGAAACTCTTGTCCCCAATTCTGTCACTACAGTTCGTCCCCTCTTCACCGCTAACAAACTAATCACTACTGGCTGAAGTGAAACACATGTGGGTAAAGGATGCTACAAAACTCCATTATGCTGGGAAACACAGAGATTTACTTGGGAAAGACTGGCTTAATCAGCTTTGTGTGAACAAAATTGCTCTACTTACTGCAAATCTGATGTCATTTCCAGGAAATAAATACGTCGATTTGAGACAACCAGCAGCGAGGGAACCTCCCCAGGTTCTCCAAATTTGACAGCTGACATCTGAAAGTCCAGAGAAAAACAAGCAAACAGAAGGGGGTAAATGACAAAAAGCTGGAAAACACTGACTGTCTTAGCAGAAGAACAGAGAGGCTCTCCTGTGCTGATAAACTCTTTTACAACATTGTAATGAGCACCATAAAGTCAACAATAAACTATTAAACAACCACATTATCAGATGAAACCAAGCTCTGTAAGTTTTCTTGTATCATTTCCTCCAATATAACGCAAGAAGTAAGAGAACAAGTGAAAAATGGAGCAGCCCCTGTCACTGGGTAAATAAACATAACCAAGATGAATGGTGTGTGACTTCCTGTTTCCAGCTGCTTGGTCCTTTTTGCTCTTTGTACAAGTGTCTCATAGAGACAAGCAACAGCCTGGTGATTCGAAGAAGTCTCAAACAACATTTAATGACGACAGCAGTGCACAAGCTACACAAAGGAGCCAAAGAAGAGGAAGAAGAAAAAGAAGAAGAAGAAGAGTGGGGCTTCAATGGGATCCTGGGAGATTTACTGTCAGAGTTCGTCTTGGCTGACTGAGATGAAACCGCAGATGAAGGGTAATAGGTCTTAAAGTTGTCACCAGCTATTAAGTTGGAATTTTTTTCACCCCACTGGGGAGATAATCTAAAGTTTTTTGTTGTTTTTTTCCTTTAAAACCACAGTCACAAAAGAAACAATAACACCGACATATAAAAACGCTGCACTGCCAAAATTGAGCGATCAGTCATAGGCTGCCATTGCCGGCAAACTTGTGCTTTAACATAGAGTCTGGAAACAATAGTGTTTGATTTAAAGACCCTGAAAACATATTTTCTCAATCTTCTCTTTACTGTGAATTATGAAACCATACAATAATACATTTTTTTCTTTGGTTTTTAAGCTCTAAGCTCTGTGTGAGGCTCACAAACCTTAAGGAAAGAATGAAGTTCTTCTTCTTCCTCAAAGACTTCTACATCCAGGAAAAGCTTGAGCCGATGGTCCACCACCTCGTAATCCTCAGACAGAAGATCCAAATCATCTAAAAAATATATATGAGAAAAAAAAACTAAGTCATGATAAGTTACAAAGTAACTAAAATCAGCTTTGTATTTATGCTTTCAGATGATTCTACATTAATATCGTTATAGCGTAGCTTCCTGGAAACACTGGGAAGCCTTGCATACAGTATTTCTTGGTTTTTATGAAACCATATTCAGAGTTTACTGTAGCAGACTGCAGCGCTGGCCAACAGCCCTCATGCAGAAAGGCATTTAAGAGCAATAAATCCACCAAAGAACAGCAACAGAAGTTATTAGAACTGTGATGGATGGTTGTAGCTGATCAAAAACAACAGGGCACAGATCTGCAGAGACCAAAGCTGAGGCCTTTGATTTGAGAAGAGTGCAAACAGAGATCTGATTAAAACAGCCTTTGAACTTTCAGATAACTGCTTTTAAATGGGGAGAGGTGCATGCACACACAAGCATACGCACAGGTTGACGAGTCTTTAGAGACCGGTTGAAGAGGTGCTCTGGAACAATGGATGCACTGTGTCGCTAAAAAACCCCCCAAACAAACCCCATATTCAATGTGCGTCAGTGTTTTGGGATGAGTTCTCCAGAACAAAACTGCCATTTCAGAAGGACAGATTACATGGCTCTGCAACTGCAATCTCACAATTGGAAAAAACACAGAGGAAAAAAGATACAGAAAGCTATCATTACGACTCGGCCTTCCCTCTCTGAGGCTTTCATTCCTCTCCCATCACTTCCAGCAATGACTCCAATCTGTCTTGTTGCACATTTACCATGTGGTTCATCTAAAAATGGCAGCCAGATGTGGGGGGGGGAGTCAGATGCTGTCACAGAGATACAGAGCAGCTCAGAGGATTTCTGTGCCACACAATATTCATAAATATTTCTCAGTCTGCGCTCACTTTCAATTAGGACTTACATCTGTCTTTAGCAAAGGCAGTAAAGCCGATGTAAACAGTTTAAACCACATGCCACTGCTGATGTGTTTTACAATGACCACGCGAAGTGCAGAATTTGAGTTTGAAGCAATAAAACCACTTATATTTTACTGCTGTTTGGCTTGTTCTTCAATAAACAGTGCTGCCAACAACGTTATTTTAGATGTAAAAATGTATGTATGTGTATGTTGGGTATGCATGTCAGAATTTCACTTGGGTGCGGTTAAAAGGTGCATGTTTAGCTGTATTGTTTTTAAAACTATACTACCGGCTAACAGCCGAAAGGTTTAAAGCATGACTCGAAAGAGTTCAACCACTACTCTTTATGACAAGCGCTCGCTTATCCGTCCAAAGATGTGCACTGTGCCTGCAGTTAACTGATAAGAAGAGTTGACATTTGAGGTGAAGTGATGCTTTCATTACCAAGCTCTTCATTTCTCTTTTACGACAACAGAGTGTTGGAATAGTGACTATAAAATGCTCTACAAGCCTAAGATACAGTGCTGTGAAAAAGCCTTTGCCCCCTTTTTGATTTCTTAGTTTTTTGCATGTGACGCTTATATGTTTCAGATCAAATAAATTCTAAGTTTAAGGTTTTTTATTTACTTGGGTAATCTTTGTCAAGAATTAAAACTTGTTTAATGATTGGAAACATGACAAATATCCAAAAAATTGCTAAATAAGGAAGGGGACAAATACTTTTTCATAGCAGTGTATACAAAAGCCACAGTGTAACATCTGCTGTGCATTGTGCCCGCTGCCACAACAAAAGAAAAACGAAAAGAAAAAAAAGAATAAGGAAACAGTTCAGTCGAGGGTACAACAGTTATTCTGTCTTCCTGCCTTTTGTCACTGCAGAGTTGCTCCAAAAAGTAAACGGTAAACGTCCTGTATTTGTATAGCGCTTTCCCTATGGACCCCAAAGCGCTTTACACTACATTCAGTCATCCACCCATTCACACACACATTCACACACTGGTGATGGCAAGCTACATTGTAGCCACAGCTGGGGCGCACTGACAGAGGCGAGGCTGCCGGACACTGGCGCCACTGGGCCCTCTGACCACCACCAGTAGGTAACGGGTGAAGTGTCTTGCCCAAGGACACAACGACCGAGACTGTTGGAGCCGGGGCTCGAACCGGCAACCTACCGATTACAAGACGAACTCTAGAGCCACAATCGCCCTTTATCGTAATAAAGGTAACAAGCTAACAGCTAGACAAAAGAAACAACAGCATGCTCAATTCAAAATGATTAAACAGTCTAATGGGTGCTAAACCACTTAAATCCAAAGTATTAATAAGAACTTCGGCATTCACATTTACAAATATTATAAGAGGAAAGCTTGTAAGAGGAAACGGAGAAGCCTTTTAGCCTGTGGCCACCCTCAGCCTTTCCACATTTGGGTGTGACTCTCAATAAACCACCACCTGGTCGTAGTCCATGGCCAGGTGATAGCAAACATTTAAACATTAGTAAGTACAAAGTTAATGAAGTTGTTCATCCACAAACACAGACTGTCTAAAAGCCCCCCCCTCCCACGACATAAATAACAGACATTTATAAAATCCTAAATCACATGAGTTTGTGATACAATAAAGAAATAAAGAATACATCTCAAAGTCCATGAATATCTTTAAAAAAAACAACATATGTGAATTCATTATATATACATTTTATGACTATAGTTTTATCTATGCACCCAATGAACTAATCATAAAAACAACAACAACACCAATTGCTTATTTAATCTTCCAGGATACCCTGTTGACAGATAATTTATCCAATCAGCTTCGCTTTGGAGGTCTAGATGACTGTGAATGTCAGGCTATAGGGAACGTCTCGTTGTAGTATCTGATTATATCTAATTCTCAGCTCCTCTTACCTTCCCCACACAGCAAAATCCACAAGGCCACTTTAATTAGTGTGCCACATGTGTGGTCCTAAAGTGATTCTGTCACTCAATCTGTCTTTTTTTTTTTACCTGTATGTGGGTGTAATAAATGATTCCCTTTAATCATCCCATTACAGACCACACAATTCAAATGGCCATTGTGAAGTACAGTACACACCGAAACCAGTAGTTAGGGTACTGTAATAAACAATAACATGTGAGCATATACAAATGTCACAGTGTAACATGTATCCAAATATTGTGCCATGAGCCAAAGAAAACAAAAAACAAAGAGAAAACAAAGGCCTGAACATTTAATTTTATGCTTTAGTTATTTTTGTGTTTATATGATGTTTGAAAGTGAGGAGGAGGAAGGGAGGCTAAGACAGTTTGATCTGAAGAGAAAAACACATGAACTGGTTCCTAAATTTAAATCCATATGGTTAAAAAAGATTAGTGGTGATGCAATCTGCTGAACCCTATTCAAGTGAAAACCTACTACTTACATGCAACTTTCATTAGTAGTCTGAATTGTTGTATTGAATTTATTTTATTTGTTCTAAATGTTTTGTTAAAATTCCTATTTTAAGACCTTAGTGTATTTCCATTTTGTGTATGTAGTTAAATGTCAGGTTAGTATTGTCTTTCTGTCACAGTAAGTCCTGTCCTGGGTTGAAATCTACTGGCTGAACAGCTCAAACGACATAGACGCGGATTTAATGTATGAACCTGGACCCTCATTACTTGCATTGTCTTCAAAGGGCAGACTCACCATTAGGGGTGGACCTTTCTGCAGGCTGTGCTTGCACTTGAGGTGGTGTAGCACCAGTAGTGGTGTAGTGGTAGCTGCCTGCTAGGTCCTCTCTACTTTGGCACACTGAGTTGCAGGAAAGGTGACTGGTCTGACTTGGACTATCTCCAATGAAGAAAGAGCTTCCTTGGGCAGTGACAAACATGGACTCTTCTGCTGCGGTAACAGCTTCTGGGATGGGACTGCTGCTGCTACTAGCATCTGTGTAATCATCCTGATGTAGAACAAAGAAAACATTAACAATTCTGAAAATCAATTACCGCAGGAGACATGGCAAAAGACAGTGAATAATTTAACATATGGGAAATACCTTATTAGCACTTTGCATGCTCACAGTTATGTCCCGATGGTCATCGTCACTGTCGGTCCTGAATGAACGCTGGATGGGTGTACTGCTGTAGGGAGACGTTTGAACAGCCACTTGGACAACATGGTCACTGCCACATTCTGGACAAATCTGACTTTTTCCTGTAAATACACACAAAAAGTATATAGTAAAGGGGACCTGTAAGGTTTTTCCTTATTTTATGTCATAAAAACACTATTACAATGATGCAATCTCATATTAAACGTTGCTAAAAAAATATTCAAATAATGAGGTCAGTATATCTGGATCATGAGAAACTGGGACTGTTGCAGATAGCGGCACATCTTTATAAGATTAATGGTGTGGGCCTCCAAAACAGGCCACACCTATTCTTACATTTCTTGGTGTACCCCTCCACAATAGGCTGTACTTCTTTTAAAGATTACTGGTGAGGCCCTCCACAACAGGCTGTACCTCTATATAAGCTTATTGGTGAGGCTCTCCAAAACAGGCTAAAGAAGCCCCGGCAACCTGCTGTTCAAACCTTCTGTTTGCGAGGGGCAGCAAATTTGAGAAAAAGAGTAGGCTTAATGGGAGGGTGGCCTTGAAGAGAAAGGAACTAAAAGGCCTTTCTTCATTCAGTAGATGAATGGAGTAGCTACACCAAGACGCGGTAAAAGATACGACTTTTCTAACCTGTGACTCATGCAGAGCTTCTCTTGTAATATCCAAGAGATAGAAATAGGTCCAGTTTAACAAAGTTACTGTAACAACTGTATGGAAATCAAGATGTATTGTTTTTTAATCAAGATATGTTGTTACATATTTTTCATGTCAAGATACAAAAAGACAAGGGTTGTATAATAAACCTGTTTGAACTTAGGTTTTGTACTCAAGAATAACAGGATGTTTAAAAGAAATCTGAAAACAACAGAGGAGAGTGACAGAAAACATGCATGGATATGTTTCAGGTCAAAGGAGATTATATTTTATCTACAAGGAGTGTATTCTGTAACCCACAGGCAAACAACTGTCTACGTCCAGACACGTGCAACGTGAAAAAATCTTTTGTTGCCCAAAATGTCAGCAGAACCACAGACTAAGCACACTAACAAAAGGTGTATGGTTCCAAAAAAAACTCTCCAAACATTTGTTGAACACAGTCTGTACAAGCCCGTGCAGGTCTTAATGTCAGGTTTGGTTGGATTGCGGGTAGGAGGCTGCTGGAATGATGACTATTATCTGCATCCTGCTGAAGTGGGAACTCTTGGCTATGGAATCCACGAGATAACGTGTTTGACGCTTCGAGAGAGGCTGTCTAAAACTAACATTTTGTCTTGTGAAATCATGGGAAACTGATAGTTGGCAAGTACTCTGAAATCAAATGAATTTGGTACTCGCAATGTGTGACCTTGTGTCATTTCTGCTTTGGTTTTTATGGTAGCACAAAACCTGCAGACCCACATATATTAATCATTAAAAAAATCTGCCTCTTACTATTATAGCATTATTCATTATCTTACTGCATTATTCACCATTTTTATCTTGATAAACAAGATAAAAATGGTGGACATTTTTGGCTTAGTTTCCTCCTGACTCACAGACCTTCTGTTTGCAGGGTATAGAAATGTATATGAAAGTTGGCTTAAAGCAGTGATTCTGAGACATTTTGGCCATCCCCTAGATCAGAGTCCAAAAAGTAAAGCTTCACACCCACCACCGGATTATTGAATTATTATCATTTATTTATGTTTAAACTGCTCATTTTAGTTTAAACTGCCCTTTATTATATCTTTTTATTGGCCATTATGACCAAAATGGCATCTTTTTGTTCACAGTGCTTTGTGCCTGTTTGCCTGTGAAAATAAGTAAACCTATAATTTACTCACCACCCATTTTCATTAATAATAAAGAACCAGCCCAGCTGAACTTTAATAACCTGAGGTTAGCAAGACAGCAGCAGCAAACTCTTCACCGTTTATTTTTATCATTCAATTTATTGTGTATTTTGACCCTGGTCTTCCACCGACGACGTGCTGTAGCTATGTATCCCACCACTATTGCTTGACCCACAGTTTGAAAAGCACTGGCTAAAAAAAGAAAGCTTAGGGCTCAAAGAGAACTAAGGGTTATTTTGTTAATCATGCAAAGCTACTCTAGGAGAGTCTAAGAAAAAACATATGGAGCTGGAAATGAGCACAAGATTGTTTTACCTCTTTATAGACCTGTCTGTGCTTTTTTTGGAACGATTTATTTCTCTGTGCAAGACATTTAATCTCTCTTTGTATACAAAAGGTGCTTTATAAATAAAATCTCCTCATCTAGAAACATCTAGTACTTGGCTATTTAAGGATAGTTTAGTTCGTGAGAGTGACCATGATTCATCAGGGATGACTCAGTTTCATGGATGAATCAGAATGAGTGTTGTAGTGTGCATGTCTGTGCACATGTGTGTGTGGGCTCCTCTCACATGTGACGATGACAGATTCAGCTATAAACTAAAGCCAGATATCACCTTGGTTTGGCAGTTTTCTATTTTTTTTTGTTGTATTTTTTTAACAAAAGTGCATTTTGTTGCCTTAAGTGCATTTTTCCCCATTTCAAAACAGCTCCAAACATCTGGCTAGTGCAAACAGATCAAAAGGTTTTTCTTAAACTCTTTTTGCTGTTTGTACATTTTTTCCTCTGCACATTTTAACTTTATGGATGCCAATTTAAAGAGAAAACATGCAAAAATACTTAAAGAAAGAATAATATTGATTTTATCTGCCTGGAGTGTTATATACATATAACACTCACTTTACTGAGTGCCTCTTCCTGTGTCTGTTTATCAACTGTTGACGATGAACGCTGCAGGAACTCACTCTCACCTTTGCTGGCCCACTGTGCCTCTATCAGCTCCTCCCCGTCCTGTTCCTGCACACCTTCTGATAGCATCACAGCTCCTCTCCTCTTCGTTGTTCGTTCACCGGCTTCCTCTTCATCGTCCCCTCCCTGAAGAATGAATTCTGACCTGCAGCGAAGGCACTGCAGGCGAATGCAGCTGTGACAGAGCTCAGAAACCCGGCGTTGGTTTTCCTCCACCACATTAGACAGTATGTCAGTCAGAGCCTGGTCAGCAAAAAAAAAAAAATGTTTGTTAACAAGCAGGAAAACCAAGACATTTCTGCTCACTAAACAGTTCTGCAGGAGTCAAAGGTGGTAATAATACATTTTTTACAGCAGTTCAGAGATATACAAGCATTCTCCACACATTCCAGACAATATTAACTTTTTCCTGTAACTACACAAAAAAATTATATAGAAAATTAAAGGGTACCTATAATGCTTTGTGTTATTTTATGTCACAGATATACTGTTACAATAGAGGATTCTCATATCAAACATGGGCAGGCAATTTTCCCACGAGGCCGCATGAGAAACTGGGACTGTCATGGAGAGCTACATCTTAAGTTTGTGCGGTGCTCCACAACAGGCTGCACCTTATTATTAGACAATATGTCAGTCAGAACCTGATCAGCAAAATAAAAAATAAGAAATAATTCTGGAGGAGAGAAAGGTGGTAATAATACATTTCTGCCTGCAGCCCATGAGATATACAAGCATTCTCTTTGCTTTTCTCTCTGACAGGCGACTGCAAGCTAAAAACTGAAGTATTTATATAAAATGTCTTAACACATAGGCGTCAAACTCTGGCCCGCAGCCTAATTACATTTGGCCCGCGAAGCCATACCAAATTACTATCAGAGCTGGCCTACTGGTATTATACAGCTAATATATATATTGTTTAGTATTAAGCTTTGCTTGTTCCATATTCAGTTTTTCAGCAAAACGTTTTTGAGTCCATTAGAAAAGATTCATTCTTATATCTGGAGGAATAAATATATTTCAATAAATATTAACGTTAGCCCGCGACTTTGTTCCAGTTTTGAGTTTTGGCCCACTGTGTATTTGAGTTTGACACCCCTGTCTTAACAGGATAGGAGAACTCGAGAAAATATTAGAATGGGTTTCCATAAACTACTACGTTTGACAAATTTCTGAAACTAGCAGTCATTCTTAGTTCTTTCCTTAAGTAGAACCTCAAGGTGCTCGTTTGGTTTTACACGTAATTCAGTTATGTGTGTATTTAAACATACATTACATATTAACTGAACAGCTTTCTGCTTTTAACATTTCATCTGACACAGGTTTTAGATTGTACTGCTGTTGATTGTCGTCAGGTACACAAAGGTAACATGGACTGAGCAGAGGACAGCCTGTGAACATGCCCAGACAACTACAGCATGTCCAAGAAGTCAGTGGGTGGGTGTTCTTATTTACGTACACTGCTTCATTGTACGCACCTTGCACGTCATCTGCATTGATGTGTGGGAAAATTGACAGCACAAACAACCACTCCTGGCAACAGAAGTTTGTGTGCATGAATTTAAATGTGTGAGAGTTTTTCAGCTAACCTGCAGTGCTTGCTGAGGGTCATCATCTAACAGGACGTAGCGTCTCCTTCGTTTGTCCTTGCTGATGTAGTCAAAGTAAAGTTCTACAGCTGGAAACTGATTTTCTAAATCCTGAAAGATAGTCAAAGTCATTTATCAAGTTGATAAAAACATTATATTTTCCTTTATAGACGTAAAGATGTTAGAGATGAAGATGAAGAATCTCCTTTCATACCCCTCGGGTCCACGCAGCCTCAGTTGTTTCCACCTTAGCCAGGCTATCCAGCTCCAGACGGCATCTCTCCTGGCCACACTGCATGTCCATCTCAAGCACTAAGCCCTTTTTGATGCACAAGAACACCTCCCTTCTTCCCTTCCTCTGCCACTGACCTTCACCAAGCCCCTCCTCTTTGTCAGATAAGACACCAACAAGCAGAGGGTGACAAAGGTCCACTAAGAGAAAAGAAAAGTAGTAGTCAGAGAAAGCAGATCATAACTGGAGGAGATTTGTGCTGATTATCCTTCAGAATAACTGCATTTTGTTAAGTCGAGCACATATTGAGTTAGATACTGTTTAAAATGTTTCTCAATTTTCAACCTCCCTACCTCCTAAATCCTCTTCTTCTTCATGATTGGTCTCGCCACTCGCTGCTCTAGCAGACCTGTGGCTCTCTGGACTTGGCTGAGGTGAACTCACTACTCCCTGGCTCATCACCAGCCCATCTACCATGCTGTTATCCAAGGTGGACTCTGTCAGCTGAGGGGTCTGACCACCTTGCAAGGTGGACTCCATTTCCAGGTCTGCATCCACGTCAGAGGCCTCATTTCTGGGTTCAGAGGAAAGAATAGGTGGTGGGAGGACTTCCGGGACCTTGTGGGAAGACGGCGGCAATGGCTGCTGCTGTGGGATAGATGTAGTGGTAGTAGCGATGGTGGTGGTGAGGCCGTTGGAGAGGGTTTGAGAGCAGGAGGTTTGCTGGTTAACAGTGGTGGTGAGCGTTAAGGGTGAAGCTCCATCTAGATGGTGTTCATATCTTAGCCAGTCTTCTCCGAGTTGTTCCCTGAAGCTGGACATGCGTTCAATCTCCTGCTGGTGCTGAAGGACGATGCCTAGAAGAGGAAAAAGAACAGAAAAAACAAAACAAAAAAAAAAAACAAACATTCATGCTCGTATCCACCTCTATACTTTTAGTCTTGGACTTTGCATGACTTTTCTTAGTTGAGCATATGATAAGGTTATTTGATACTTTAGCAATATTTAACAAGAGCATACTCCATTACTACAGTACAAGGTAAATCATAATTTTTGCCTTTATGTTGAAACTTTAGACGGCAAACATGTTTTGACAACAAACCCTGTGTGGAGGACAAGGGTCTGGACTCATAATCAGTATCACTGGGTTCGGATATACTGGCCCTCCGCACTTTCACCTTACTCTGAAACAAAAATTGACAATTTTTCATTAAATATCAGAGAAAAGCACTAAAAAAAGCATATCAACACCCAAAAGAGCATCACTCCCACCCTATTTTTCCTTCTGCGAAGGTTTGAGACAACCGCTTCGCCGACGGACAGGCTGTCACTCAGCTCCCCCATCCCACTAGATGCTTCCTGGTAACTGCGTTCTGCAGGCATGGTGTAACCTGAAGGCAAAGTCTGCACCTGGACCATCAGCGGCCCTGGTTTTGGCAGAACCTGCAGAGAAGAGTACTCCAACTTTACTACCACAAATGATTTTAAGTATTAATTCCACA
This sequence comes from Aulonocara sp. 'chitande type north' Nkhata Bay, assembly GCF_057382095.1. Classification (NCBI taxonomy): domain Eukaryota; kingdom Metazoa; phylum Chordata; class Actinopteri; order Cichliformes; family Cichlidae; genus Aulonocara; species Aulonocara sp. 'chitande type north' Nkhata Bay. The sequence continues at coordinate 23,534,568 of NC_141365.1, forward strand.
TTTTCTTTTCCAAATACAGTGCAAATAAATGTAGATTATACCTTGCTACAAAGTAGGGCTGCTCGATTATGGCAAAAATGATAATCACGATTATTTTCACTGAAATTGAGATCTCGATTATTTGACGATATTTATTTAACAATAACAATGTATTGAATGATGGCTTTAAAGATTGTCAAAAAATAATATAAAATAGTGTGCAAATACTGATAACAGTGCAAATATTTGCAATATAAAAAATAAATGAAAAATGTAAACATCTATGTTTAGTGAACTTTGCAGTGTTGCTCTGTGGTGCAGCTACGACACTGTAGCAAAGTTTACGCACTATGTCTACTTGATCCACGTCTGACTCCGCGAACCCATAATGTTTCCACACCACTGAAGTTTTTTTTACCTCTCTTTTCAACCAATGGCAGTCACTCTCCTCTCCAAATAACTTCTGCTTAGAGTTGGGGGACCTCTTAATCAGCGGTCCCCAACCCCCGGGTCCCCAACCCCCGGGCCTCGGACCGGTAGCGGGCCGCGAGAGTAGAGGCTCAGGTGTGAAATGTATAGTTTTCAGGGTTTTTAATCGGCTTTCAACGTTATTTTGTTATCGTTTTTATTGTTTACTCTGTTTTCCTGGGTCTTTTCACGTGTGCTATGAATAAATTTTCTTTTTTTTGGTACCGGTACTAGTTTTATTTTGTTGTATTTATCCGCGACACCTTAAAGGCCGGTCCATGAAAATATTGTCGGGAATAAACCGGTCCGTGGCGCAAAAAAGGTTGGGGACCGCTGCTCTCAGTGTTGTGACGCGTGTTCGAAATGCAGAGAGGTGCGCTCGATTTGCCACACGGAGCAGCGCGAGAGTAAAGCACGAGGGAGGGGCTAATAATTGGCTCAGTCATTTTTAATGATCGTTGAAAGCCCAGATCGTAATCGTGATTACAATTCGATTAATTGGTATCAGCTCAGACGGCACTTTAAACAGACTGAACTCTCTCTTAATGCACCACCGCATAGACATTGCATGTTCTCCCCATCCTTAACGGACAAGGCATTTAACATATGGACAAAGCTTGGAATAACATCAATGACTGCTCTTTTCACGGACAATATCTTTTCCTCATTTGAACAGCTGGTGAACAAGTTCAAGATCCCTCAGTCACACTTTTTCAGGTATCTACAACTCAGGAATTTTGTTGCTTCTAATACTGACTGCTTTCCGTCCTGTCCATGTCCATCCCTTTTGGATGATATTTTTGATTTTAAACCAAATGCTAAGCGGGTTATAAGTGATGTTTATGAGCTGTTAAGTGATTTTAGGCTGTCCACATTGCAATCACTTAGGGAACGATGGGGAAGTGATCTTGGCCAACGGATTGCAGATGAGACTTGGCATAAGATAATCAATAGAATTTCTTCGTCATCTATTTGCCTTAAACATGTGGTGATTCAGTTCAAAGTTGTTCACCGTCTCCATTGGTCTAAAACTAGACTGAGCAAAATCAAGGATGGGTTTGACCCCACATGTAACCGGTGCAAACGAGAGCCTGCTTCCCTATTTCACATGTTCTGGGCATGTCCAAAACTGGGTAGCTTTTGGAAAAGCATATTTGAAACCATGTCCAACATATTTGATGTTCCAATTGCACCCTGCCCGTTTATAGCTATTTTTGGGGTGGCGCCTTGTGATGCTAGTCTTTCCAAATCACACTCTGATCTTCTGGCCTTCTGCACTCTTTTGGCCCGTAGAATGATATTATTGAAATGGAAAGAGCCACTTCCACCTGTATATGGGCAATGGGTTAAGGATGTCATGTACTATACTCAGCTGGAAAAGATCCGCTACACTGTAAAAGGTTCGGTTCAGAGGTTTTATGACACATGGCAACCTTTTCTTACTTACTTTGAAAGATTAAGTCTGGATACTATTGCTTAATGTGCGTGTGAGTGGGGTTTTTTTGGGTTTTTTTTGTTGTTTTGGTTTTTTTGTTGTTGTTTTTTTTTTCCCTTGCTGTTGTTCATTTATTTTATTATTTACTTTGTATCTGTAATTTTATTTTATTTTATCTCTTCTTTCCTCTCTGGCTGGGTTTTAGTTACACAGTTCTGGATTGGGGGGGGGGGGGGGGGGCAGGACTGTTTGTTAATATTGCCATAATTGTTGTTGGAAGCAATTCTTTGTTCAATAAAAAGACCTTGATCAAAAAAAAAAACAATTCGATTAATTGAGCAGCCCTAATACAAAGTAAATAAATGTAGCAAGTAGCAACAATTTACACCGCATGAATTTTTGAGTCACTCTGAAGAGAATCTGCTTTAGTATCAAGCTTTTAAACTGTGAGATGATGAAGTGATGTTAAGAGTGAGACTCACTGATATTTCAGATGAGGACAGTAGGGTGCCATCAAGTTTGAGCTATAAAGAAAGAAAAAAGGGAATGCCTGAAATTTTGGGTGAAAACAAGAAAGGCAAAGCTCAAACCTTTGTGTGAATAGCAAAGCTGCACTTTGTGACAAATTGGAGAACAGATGACCCAGAGGCTACTAGAACTTAAAAACAATACTTTCACATCACATTTCCATCCTTCTTTGGAAATGTAAGGTAAACTTTAAAAGTATATATATGCATAATACATTCAGTTACAATTCTTATCACTCACTCTGGTGTTGGCAGCTTTTGGCGAGAGGTGTCTGACTGTGGAGGTGCGGTGGGTCTTCTGGAAGTACAGTGGGTTTCCTTCCAGATTCAACTGAAAAAAGACAGTAGAGTTTGCATTCTTAGCTACTCACCTATGGAAAAAAAAAACCTCCCAGTTTGAGACAAGGAGGCAGAAAATCTTAGGCTAGATTACATGACTTTAAAGTTTTTTGTGTAAAACCTCACCATTAGATGTCAGTAGACTGCTGATTGAAGTTAACTGAATTCAACTCTTTTATTAGCATTAGCTAACTTCCTGGCTAATGTTAGCTAAGTGCTCAGATGCCACTGGTCAGCTGCGACGTTAATGCTGGACCACTATTGTTATGATGATGATGTAGGACCAACACAGGGATATCAAATCGTAAAGATTGTCAGTCTACACTTTACCTCAGCTGTCAATATATGTACATGCCTATTTACTGTGGGTGAGGCTATAAATCTTTGTGAAAAGAGTCTGATACAAGTCGATGAGTCAATGAAGTTTACTTCTATTTGATTAGCGCGATACTGAGGTGAGTTGTTCAAGATATCCTGAACGTTTCTGTCAGTGTTTTTGCTGCTGTTAGCTTCGGTTATCCTTTGTTAGCTGCTGTTAGTGAAACTTAGTGAATAAACTGCCATACAATGTGGGAATGTAATCAAACTGTGTCACAGGGCTAAAGCCTAACATTAGCTGGCATAACATTAGCTTATAACCAGCTGTCATTGTTCATCCAGCTTTCATCAGCTGTACAGAAATGGGGGGATTTTGCATCTAATCTGTTGCCAGGTTTTTTGTGTTAGGGCCCTGACTTCAGTTCTGCAGGGGCTTGAGGTGAGGAAGAAGAGGATGATATTCTATTAAGATACTGGTGGTGTTGCCTCCTTCCTTCCTGTTTTCAGTTTGTCAGTGGAGGGGACCCCTTCTTAGACGATAAAACACAAAGTATGAACCTTCATATCTAGAGTCTGAAGGTGCATATACAAATTCAAATTTGCCTGAACAGCATGGGAATGGCTACGAGTTCTCTCCTTCTTTGGGATGTATGTGGCCAGTCTCTAACCACGTAGATAAAATATGATTAGGCAGAACAGTGACGTCCACTGTATTCAAGATGTTTGTGGCACAAACCAGTGCCGGCGCCTGTGCATTTTTAATGGGTTAAATCTAAGTTTATAAGAACACATCAGTTTGTTGGAAGATGTAATTACACACTAATCTGTGTATATTGATGAGTACAACTTTATTTTTCTATAACATAAACTCAGAAAATGGCTATTGCACCTTTAAACCATTGTTTAGTTATGCCGCTATAAGCTCAGGCAGCTGGGGGACCTCAAAGTCAACCTCATTAGTATTTTCTAGAGATGTGAGGTAAAATGCTTCCTCTGTATCGCAATGTTACAGACTCTTTCAAAAAACAAAAAACAAATACTGGATCCTGGTGAATTCCAACAGTTTAGCCCAGCCCCACTTTTGTAACGTTTTCATGCAAATCCATCCAAAATGGTTGAAGAAACCTGCTAACAAGCAGATTTAAAAACAATGAGCCCTAATCGCTTGACCTCACTGGGAGCAGTAACAAAGTGTCATGTAAATTTGATCATCTAAGGATAAATGTGTGCATGTGTGCATCTTTACTGTGTTGAGGCAGTGCAGCAGGGAGAGAGGAGCCAGCTGGGAATGCTCCAGCAGGATGTTGTAGGCCAGGTCTAAATGCTGGAGAGAAGACAACTGTTCCACGCCTGTTTTGATGAGAGATGCCAATGATGCAAGTGAATTCAAACTCATGCACAAGTTCAAGAGCACTGGTTTTAAAGGAAAAAATGACCAAACATTAAGTTGTGTAATTAAATTCTCATGTTCTTTTCCCTTATTAAAAATGTCTCTGTGTGATGAAGAAAACTATCTTACAAAACAGTGGCAATAAAGTTTGTATATCTTCACGCTGCTTCCTCATCTACCAGCTTCATCACTATTTGGTCTCTTTGCTGAGAAGGTAAATTGGGCTTTAAGAAGAGTACGGGAAGCCTGCGACTGATAACAGTTGTTCCTACCGTTGATGGTTTCCAGTTCGTTGTTCCTGAGGATGAGTGTGACCAGCTTGGCCCTAGCACTCATACCGAGTGTTGGCGCCCTCTGCAGGCAGTTGTAGCCCAGGTTCAAGTGTTCCAGCTCAGTCAGAGCCTGGGCGAAAGCAAAAATAAAGTAAAACAAGATTACTGTAAATTGCAGAATAAACAAATAAAGCTTAGATTCTATGTAACCAAATGCTGATAGCAATCCAACCTTTAGGAATTCAGCACACTCCTGAATCTTGTTATGGCTTAGATCCAAAGATTTCAGGACATTCAGTAAACTCTGTAAGATTTGAAGAAGTTGAGGTTGGATAGAAACCTTATGCTTATGAATCAGTAATGACACATCTGTGTATTTGCTTTTCTCACCAGTGACTGGTCAAGGCAAACTATGGAGTTGTAGCTGAAGTTCAGGGTGTGAAGTTCAAGCCACGGTAGTGCTGAGCTCAGATCACCTCCACACAGAGAGAGCAGCTCCTAAAAATGCACATCATATAAATCACTGAGCTTTTTGGTCCTCTCATGAAACCTGCTCATGCTACCGGCTGGGAGTACCTCCAAGGAACTGAGGCTTTTTGAGCAGGTAAAAACCTCCAGCTGGGAGTAAATTCCTCTGAGGCCCTCGAGACAGTGAGGGGGGATTCTCTTCAGCTGGTGAGGAAGAACAAGCAGGGACGAGTTATAATGTAAAAGACCTGTGACCTTAAACAACAAGAAGTGAAAGTAGGAAGTATTCACACATTACCTCCAAACACTTCAGAGACTTGAAAGGGAAAATTTTTAACACAGACTTGAGCCTCACACCCAGCGGGTTGATGAGCTGCAAACACACAGCGAGTCAGAAATTAGTTGGCAGGGCCAACTTTTTGGGACTCAATGTGAAAGAACCAAGTTCTGGGTTAAAACCAACCTTGAGGGAAACTGTCTTCTGCAGGATGTCAAACAGGAACTGCAGCTGCAGCAGCGAAGCGGTGTCAGCTGGGTGGGAGGGCAGTGCGAGGAACCCGTGTTGCTGGCTCCGGGATAGCAAGTACTGCTCAAACAGCCTTGTGAGCTGCTGCAAGGTGGCAGCAGGCAGGGTCAGCGTGCTGCTGCCGTCCAGCACCATGTCACCTGAAGGGTGAAAGCGAGCTTTCATCCTTAAAGTAATCAGCCAGATTTGACTCACAAGTGACAAGTTAGTAGGGGTGGGGGAAAAAATCGATACTGTGTAGTATCGTGATATTTTGTTTGCTAATAATGTATCGATACAGGGACAGCAGAAATCGATATTTTGTTACAAAAAAGGTTTTTGTGGACTGGAACTCTGACTTCAGAGCATGTTGATCCTTTTTCTGAGCAAGAATCCTGTCACTGTCCAAATGTGTTTAACTGTTTTTTTGGCAGCAATAAACATGACAGTTTACTTATTTTAATTTAAGACATGTTTTATTTTAATTAAGTTTAAAACTTTTTTTTATTTAATGTAAAATTATATTTTGTTTTAATTTATTGTCAAATTCTTCAGTTGCTGAATGGGCTGCATAGTTTTTATAAATAGCTATAATTGTACCAGATGGTTGCATTCAGTTCAGTTGGACTAGACTATAATACAAGCCGTTCAGTTTTTCAACAATAAAACTGACTGAAATGAGAGAAAGACTGAGTGCGAGACTTTGATATTAGATAAAATGAATATTGATAAAGTTTACCTTTATGTACAGAATCTGAATATCGCAAAATATTTTTAAAAATTGCAATAATATCATATCGTGCGTTAAGTATCGTGATAATATCGTATCGTGGGATGTATGGTGATTCCCACCTCTGCAAGTTAGTCAGCTACAGAATGAATGAGTAGCTCCAATGCAGTGCTACAGATTTGGAAGCATCCACCTGAATATTATTGTTGTTGGATGTCAGTAGAGCTCAGTAATTTAGGTAGCTATGCCTCTTTTTCATCAACTTCTACTCAGCGCGACTCAGTTTTTAAGGTTTTCCATTAGGTGGTAGTAGCTGGTACCACATACTTTTTAGTATCACTTTGGCCCCGGTTCTAAGCGAGCCAATCTGAGCCAAAAATGTGACGTCAATGGACGGCATGCCGCTAATCGGCCAGGCAGCGACTACACTGAAAGAGACACGAGTGCGACTCCTTCCCAAGACTCAAACCTGCCATTTTTTAAACCTGGTAACAAGGGAAGTGTTTACACACGCCTCCCACCAAAACCTTCACTTGATGTGTTGTGTTTGTGGCGCATACTACTGAGGTCTTGAGATGTTTGGGCAGCCTTGCTGTAACGACCCCACCCACATTGAGATGGTACTTGTAACTGAAAAATGCAGAAACTGTGCAGAGTAGGTGCCAGTGGAAAAAAGGCTTTAGTGATCACAAACTTGGCAAATGGCTGAGTGTGTTAGACACACAAAAAATCATAATCAAACTACCGTATTATACTGTTGTTAGTGGTCTGATGTCGGCTAAATAATTTGCATTTCTGAAAATGAATCATTATCAGTGAACTATTAACACCACTCTCATTCATGTATTTAGTTCATATTGGAGAGTTCTGTGGACAGGAGGAACCTCAGAATAGCATCCCTGCTGTTTGGTGATGATGTGGTTCTGTTGGCTTCATCAGTGCATGACCATCAGCATGCACTGGAGCGGTTTGCAGCCGAGCATGAAAGCCAGCGACTCTGAGTCTGACGAAGTGGTTCACTGCTGGGAAAACAGTGCAATGCTCTATTTGGGTTGGGAAAGAGAGGCAGCCTCAAGGCGAGTGAGTTCAAATATCATGGGATCTCATTCACGAGTGTTGGGAAGCTCGACGGACGGTTTAGCGCGGCGTCAGCAGAAACCCGGCTGTTGAACCAGGCCGTTGTGGTGAAGACAGTTTCGATTTACTGATCCATCTACGTCCACAACCTTCACCTGTGGTCATGACTTCTGAGTAACAACCAAAAGAGTAAGGCAGTGAATACACCCTTTACCTGGACTGTGCCTTAGAGGTGAGGTAATTACTTAAGGCCCGGGCACAGAATCGTTACAACAGAGGCTCCACTGGACAGTTTCGAAAAATGTGAAGGAGGGCATAAATTTTGGACTTTTTATCAATTTTTTTAATAAGTTTATAAGTTTTTGTTCTAGTGATAAAAACCTCCCACATGGACATTCAGAAATTAAGTAATAGATAAACATTTAAATGACAGAAAAGGTTGTTTAAATTTAGCACTATCTGCTCCAGGAACTTCTTTTTACAGCGGGCCCATAGTAAAAATTACCTTGATGCCATTTTTACTGAAAATCACAGAAAATGATTTCCTATTTTCTATAAATTAACGAAAACTTAGTTTTATAATTACAGGACAGTCTCAGCGATGAGCAACTAAATCTTGTTCTGAAACTTTACACATGTATTTCTTACAATTTAAGCACACAATGCTTATTGACAGATTTCTTTCATTTAAAACAACAGCATTTCTTTATCGTGCATGGTTAAATCTAGGAACGCCTCTGGATCCCCCAGGAGGGACTCGAAAGTATGGCTGCTGTGAATGTGACCCAGCATCAGATAAGTGGAAGACAATAGATGGATGGTTGATTTCTCTCAATAATATAACACCCCCTTTCAAATAACTCCTCAGACAAATTAAAAGGAAAACATTATCTGTAAACAGACTGTAAAACCCCTACATTATTAATGAATAGGGGATTAGGCTGGCTCAGTTATTATCTCATACATCGTCTGTTGAAATAGCTTAAAGCGCAATCAGCTTTTGGGGTGGGGGGAAGGGTTGAAGGCTCTTAGATTATTATGTTTCCTCACAGAGCGAACCTGGATGGTCCTGAACCTGTCAACATGAGTTAGCCGCCTCATGATCCTGTGTCATGCTGCTGTTTTTGGACGGATCTTGTACGGAAAGGGAACAGTGTCACACTGGCACATACCGTTATTTCGGAGAAGCGTGGCCAAGCTATGTACGAGAGGAGAGTGGCCCGTCTGAAGTGCAGCCATCCTGTAAGAATTCAAGAAATAGTCCTGAGTACACAACTCACGGAAATTAAAAACAGAAAAGCTTGTCTTGCACGCGTTCAGTACGTTTCGTGCTGTTGTTTCAGCGGATTTGATAAAAACAAAAGACGACTACAGACAACTATACCACAGCCTCGGGCTAATAAGCACTTTTTCCGTGTTAATGTAGTTAGCGTTCAAAGCTTTAGAGACACGCTAACTGACATAGGCATCCAAAACTCTGCTATTGCTAGCAGTTAGCTCGGCTAAAGTATCCCGATAAGTAAGCAAAACGACATACCTGTGCAATGACAGCCGACAGCCGGATTGCTAACATCAAGGTGTTAGTTATAGTAGAGCATATTAATTTTGGCGCACAAAGAAACGCCACGTTATGGTGCTCATTTGTTATTGTGGCAATCAAGCGCAGAGTGATGTTGACATTTTTTACCTCCGTCACATGACGGAACTGAAAGCGTGTACGGTAGCCTCGTTATACCAAAAGGTATGACTCTTACGCGCCCATTGTTTCTTCTTTTTTAAAATCCTTCTTCTTCTTCTTCTTCTTCTTCTTCTTCTTCTTCTTCTTCTTCTTCTTAATATTATTATTATTCATAATAATAGTAAAAATCCTCACAGTTTGAATAAAGGCACACATTAAAGATAAATATAAATGTCACTGCATATAGTCAAAAGGTCAAACGTTCAGTTCAAGGTTATTATACTAAAATTAAACAAACATAAACTAAAACTAGATGTGCAAAAATTGTTGTTAACTGAAATAAGAATAAAAAGTGGCCCTTAAAAATAATAAAAATTAACTGAGATGATTTTTGTAAAATGTGGAAATTTACTAAAACGTTAAAAATCTATTTAGAGAAAATAAATATCATTAGTTTTCCTCTTTGTCAGTTTGGTAAAGTTTGTTATTACAGCTTGCCTGATGAGGCTTTGATGACCTGATACTTATGTCTGCAAGACTTAAAGTACTGGCTTCAAAAAGTGGTGCTTTTTTATTTTAATACCTATGCAGATTTTCCTGAATCTTGACTTCAGCATATGTCCTCTATATAGTATTACAATTTTTAAACAAAAAATTTTAAACAATAAAAACTAAACTAAAATGAGCAAACCCGATCAGGAAACTGACTGAATCTGAATTTTAAAAACAAGAAAACAGAAACAAAAATAAAACTGATTTAAGAAAATACAAAAGTATAATAGCTCTGTTATGATCTTACAATAATTCTAAACTACATATTTTTATACATATATAAGATGTAAACTATGGCCAAAAAATACTGAAAGAACGATTAAGACAGAGCAAGCCTATAAAAGCAGTTCTTTTCGTTCTACTTAAAAGGCACAAAAATAGAAACAGACGTGTAGAAATGCATAAGAACTTTTTTTAAAAAGAGATTTTCTACTTTTTCATCAATAAAAAGTTCTGTCATGTGCTAAAACATTTCTCGACATGATGTATAGTTGAAATTTAAACGTCTGTGGCCACTGGGTGGAGCACTTGCAGCAAAGAGGCTAGATTCCATATAATGGTCTGTATTAAATAGAAATAAATACAAAACTGCAAACAGCGAGGATATATACAACTTTCAGATGTCAAAACCATAGAAAATGAGCATCTGTGCATAAGTAGCAGTATATACTATATGTGTTTTAACTTTGTGCTTGAAAACCAAAAGCAAATAAAATAAAAAAATATATATATACATAAAGTTAAGATGAAGTCAGGCAGAAGTGTTGCAAATCTTACATGGACCCTTCAAAGGTCATGCACTAAAGACTTTTTCTGGCTTCTTCCCTTTAAAAGCCCATATAATAGGACACAGACCCTGTGGTAGCTGTGGTTTTACAGCTGCTGGCGGGTGTTGGTCCAATCAGATTCCAGCCATGGCAACCAATAAAAAACAGAGTTCGATGGGTGTCCAAGAGGCATCATTGGAGCTTGCACCGCATCTACTCATATCAAAACAGACCAGATTAAACTGAATTGAATTTGTGGTGAACCAACATGAGCTTGATTTTAGCAGGTAGGTCAACTATAATAGAAAGCAGAATATAAATCTGAATATAATCAAGAATACTGTGAAGGTTTACAAGACAATCACGTCCATGTACAGTGATTACATAGCATGTAACCAGGTGACAAGCTTTAACCTCTGTACACTTAACTGATCTAAACCAGGAAAGCAGTTTTCAGCAGCCCTTTTGTTTTATTGGGTAACACTTTTGGCTTCATAACAGATACTTTACAATGATTTGCATGAGCAAATAAAGCAGGAACTTTCCTAATTTGCACATGCATCACTTGTTGCTAGGCAGCAAACAAACATACTCTCTCGCACACACACACAAACACACAAGCATTTTTCCATTTGGGACTTGTGAAGCGAACATTTCCATGTAAGGATTTATGCTCTGTAATTTGGTAAACATTTCCATTCAGTAAGATGCTGTGCGTTTTACCCGCTTAAGAGACCTGAGTGCATATTCAGTTAACCCCTTAGTCCCAAAGTTTTATTTATTTAATTTTACATTTTTCTTTTCACCTAAAAAAAAATAGAATCCAAAGTGAGATTTGCACAAATGCTAATAATTTTACTTTGGCCAAATAAAAAAAAAACCTGTACCGCAGACAATAAATGAAAGCCTCATGGCCGTGATTCAGTGACACTGATGTTATCAAACATGTTTTCAAACCTCCAGGTGGTAACCCTTCTAAATTTCATACAGCAGAAATGAAGTACAATACATTCCACATGCAGTTTAGTCATAGTGCTACTAGAGGTCAGCATCAGCAAACCTTTGAACCTTTACATAATGTATGAAGTGGATCACCTTCATCTGGGAGGAAGAGGTTACCCATGCATGCATGTCTACTAGTTTTGACAGTTAATTACAATATGAAGTCATAATCCAGCTGCGTATCTGCTGTTCGTGTGACCTTGGTAACTCCCACTAACCCCACTAACAGGATGATATATTATTTTCCTAACTCCCTGCTCATTGCTTTTACTTATCCAATCAGTAATCCAAGTAAAGGGAAACTGTATTTAAGTCAGTAATCAAAGCCAGACTTTAAACAGTGCACTCATTCATTGTCAAAGTGTAAAAAATGGACTTGTTTTCACTGATAAGATGCCAGGAGAGTCCAATAACCTTAGTAAACTCGGTTTTATTCTTATTTGTTTTAAATGACAATGCATTTTGAAATTAGAGATGACTGTAAAGTAACAGGCTTGCAGTGAGGCCTAGCAGTGTAAAATTAACTAAATACATCATATTAATCGGTAAGATAGTGATTCATCTCTCCACTGGCTAGATAGGAGTTTGAATAATTCATCAACAATGAGAGATTCTTTTCAAGATAGATGGAACTCTATTGGCTTATTCAAATTAGGAATTTTTAGTTTTAATTAGGTATTTATGTGCTTTAAGTGCTATTGAAGCATATGCATTTCCTATCTAATATATCGGCAATGACCTCACCGATAGATTCACGAGCCTTGTCATCAGCAACACCTCTCATGTTGATCTGATCTCAATGTGATCTGAACTACTTCCAGATTACTGTTTTCTCAAACAAAAATTCTGCTAACAGTTTGAACTGTTCAGCTATGTTTACTGGCTTACTCTTTCAGTAATTCATGTACTATTTTTATCTGCAACTCTGTTCAGTTTATTCATGATTTGACTAAATCTAGTCATTAATTAATATTTTTTTCTTTTTGGCTTATGTGAGAGTTTAGTTAGACTTTTCTAACGTTTTGGCCATAATTCTAGCCAGCTGTTTATCAGGGCTAATCATTTAATTTCTTTATATTGTTTGCAAATTCTATTAGAAACATTTTTTAAACACATTTGCCTATTGCGTACTTACCTATTACTTACTTAGCTACTGCTGGCATATTATTTACCTACGTATTACTTACCTAGTACTTTCTTATCTAGTATTTACTTACCTATTATTGGCCTAGAACAGTCTTACCTATTATTTACCTGTTCCTTACTTACCTATTATTTTCCCATGTATTCGAATAATAATGTTTTGCTGTATAACTATTATTTATTTATTATTCAAGTGCCCCCTGGGGTGATTGTATCCATTTCCGGGATGGGCTCTTACATAAAGAACTCCCTCTGTATACAGACTGAAGCACATAGCACATCAGTGATCCCATATTTGTCTCTATAAATGTAGAATTTATCCAGAGTTTGTGTTTTTTTTTAATAAGTCCATGGGGAGGAATTTACGTAACTGACCTTGGTGGGGATCACTTTGCACACAGGGGCAGATACTGTGGCGTGTTAGGCCTATAAGCTGGTGACCATCCCAGACACATTACCGGCTTTCTCCCCACTGCTTTTCCATCCATGGTTTTTGTAAAATGACATATGAGGTTCTATGTGCAAACAGCCTTTTATGCATCCCCCTAACTCACACCCCCGAGATATAAAGCAGCTTCAAATGTGCCCTTTCTCCCTCCCCATACCTCCAAGGTGAGCCAGGGATGCCGATCTTGAATGGGGCTAAATAGCATGAAATCAGTGGGTACCCACAAAACAAAATAATCTGCATTTATATCTGCGGAGTAAGGTTACACATGGCGTTCCTATTTCTGGGCCCTTGGATAAACACCTATTAGTCTGGTGCACTGGACGGGGTTAATATGGCGCTTGTTTAGCGGGCGAGCGCGACACCTCAAGGCTTGGCCTCGCCAATCAATAGGAAACACTGCTGTGTAACACACACAGTAGCATCACTGTACACAGGTATATAGGCTGGTAGCAGCTGGCAAATTTTAATTGAGTGTCAATTGACATGTCAGCCACTGTGGGGATGTCTTTCCATGTAAGGAATACTCTGCACATAGTCCTTTTGTTTGTTTGTTTGTTTGTTTGTTTATACATTCTTGGGAGTTGAGGGGAGAAGGTGCTGATTGAAACAAACAGGCTAATGTAAAGTAGTCTTTGAATATGCAAGCTGTCTTTTTCTCTCTCTTTTTTGAGCTCAACTTCAAGCCTCACATCGCTTTTGGTAAAAAACAAACAAACCTGTTTTTCATTTGTGAATAGTTTGCCAGTAATCGCCTATAAGAGGTTAATTTTGCCTTGATACGGCCATAAAAAAGGTCTGATGTAACTGGTTCAGCTGGGGAGCAGCAGTGCAGGTCATTTAAAGATAATGATGATGATTTGATCTTTCCAATAAAACACGCCATCGAGAAATATAATGAGAAAGTGTCACAACTGCTCTTCCCCGTGAAGGAAATCCTATAATCTTCCTATTTCCCCCCTAATGAACACAAGTTTTCTTTGGCCCCGAGAGCAAACCTGGGAATGTGTAGGACCCAGCAGACCTCCCAGCCCCCCGGCTTCACCTGTTCGCGTGCACATTTCTGCTCCTTCTCTCCCCCCCACACACACCCCCACACTTGTGATTGCCTTCCACTGCCCCATGATAATTCCCCCAAACCTCATGTCTGTAACGATGCTGTTGTACGCGGGCTGCAGCTTGCTGATCCTCTCCGTGTCTCTGGCCGGTGCCTCTCTGACCGAGATGGTGTTCCGCTGCCCGGGCTGTACCGCGGAGCGCCAGGCGCTGTGCCCAAAGCTCACCGAGACATGCGCGGAGATAGTGCGCGAACCGGGCTGCGGGTGCTGCCCCGTGTGCGCCCGGCAAGAGGGCGAGCTGTGTGGCGTGTACGCCCCGAGGTGCTCCACCGGTCTGCGATGCTACCCGACGCCCGACTCGGAGCTTCCCCTGGAGCAACTGGTGCAGGGCCAGGGGCAATGTCGGCGCAAAGTGGACACCGAGGCAAGCGCCCACAGCCAGGAGCAGCGGGAGCAAACCAGCGGTCAGTCAGTTTACCGGAAACCTGCTTTTCTTCTATCAATTTTTAATGACACTGTCTAGACTGCAGGCTGAGAAACAGTGCAGAAATATTGCATTGTCATGAAGGCTAAGCCCTAATCTGGCTGAAAAGGGGACTCAGCAGGGAAGTTGTCCATATTCCTCTTCACTGCATATTTATGATACTAAACCATGTTTCCCCTCTTTTAAACACCTTTAAATAAACTGCGAGTTTGTATTTCACGCAGATTTCAGCATCTCATAGTTGCTAGATTGCTACATTCATACATGGCCTTTGCATTGCCACGCATTTGAGGGGTGTCATTTTATAATTTGTGCTACAGCAAATGACTAGTTTTTAAAGCATTTTGCAAGGCGGGGGATGTAATGTGCATTGGGTC
Source organism: Aulonocara sp. 'chitande type north' Nkhata Bay (assembly GCF_057382095.1). Taxonomy (NCBI): domain Eukaryota; kingdom Metazoa; phylum Chordata; class Actinopteri; order Cichliformes; family Cichlidae; genus Aulonocara; species Aulonocara sp. 'chitande type north' Nkhata Bay. Next base: position 23,549,585 of record NC_141365.1, read on the forward strand.
ATTCTAGTGTGCACGCAGAGAAATAAACACAAGAGATAAAGGAACAGCCACTCTGCACAGCTCATCTCAGCTGTGCACCACACAGCTGGCCCTCCTGAAAAAGCTGCCTTTAAAACACTGCAGCAGAGTTAGTCACCTGCAAAAGCCCCAGAAGTTGTACTCAGTGGGATGGACACAGAAAACAGTGTAGTATTGATGTTGACATTTCCCCCAGGGGAGTGGAGAGAAAGAAATATATAAGTAGAGAGGGAGAACGCTGAAGGAATGCCACGTTGATTGGAAAAGTGGACTTTAGGCTTTGACTAGACCTAACTATAGACTGGCTTTGACACTGACTCCATTAACTGTAGGCTGCCTACCTGGATGTATACGCTGGAGGATCACAATGAAGCCTGGAGCCAGCGAGGCTTATGTGGTTTGTGTTTGAACAAGGGCAGGTCACAGTGAGGAAGAAAAGCAAACAGCCTCATTAACTGGCTGAATTTGAGGCCGCAAAACACAGTCAATGAATGTAGAGTGGGGCCAACCGGGGTGTGATTTTTACTCATTTCCAAAATCCATGCTTTGTCAGAGTTTACCTTCAGACTGACACATGTTTACTTTGGGCACTGGAGTCCTGGAACATAGAGAAACTACCAAAAACAGGACCCATGTGTAACCCCCACTCCCTGAACACAAGAGGTCAAAAAAAGCTTTGTGATGCATTTTGTGATTTAATCATCAGCCTCAATAATTGCTTGGTTATGCTCACGTGAATAGTGCATGTAAAGGAATGAACTGAGAGTTACACAAGAGCAAAACCAGAGAGCAGACTACATGGGCACATCGTGTAAAGGCTTGTTAGACATCACTATTTCTTTGCGTTCTCTGAGGTTTTTGGCGCCTGGTTCCCCGGGTTGAAGGTTTCAAGATTTAGTTTGACGTGTCCAAAAAAACTGGTAAAAGCTTAGAAATAAGCCCTAAAAGCTGAACCTGGAGATGTTGTGGATAAAAGCTTTGGTGCTAATGCTGCTGCAGATGGAAGAGTGAAGTCTGAAACTCATGCAGCATTACAGTGAGTGGTCTAAGTGACATGCAGAGCTTTCTTGGGGCCAGAAGATGAAAGAAAGTTAGAATTTTTTTATTTTTATTTTTTTTACCGAAGTGAGGCTGGAAACACTTTCCTGAGGCTAATTTCAAGAGTCACAAAAGAATAAATTGCTGCTCATCCCATCATTTTTTCAAAGATACTACACTAATAGGTGCTAGGTTGATTTGTCGTGGAGTCTGAGCTTTTGCGATACGTAAGTCATCTGCAAAAAGCAAAAACACAAAGCAGCTCACAGAGGTCTCTGGATGATGAAGAGCAGCCTTTAAATGTTCTGGTTAATACCCATTGCATTCACTTTATTCCAGGAATTAATCTGGGGGGAAAAAGATTAATTTAATAATTAAGTAGTTTTATTTATTTGATCCCTGAGGAGGTGATTCTTGAGCTGATTTGGCATCTGGGCAAGGAATCAAATGACGAAATAGTACAGCTGCTTTATTTGGATGTTTATATAAATACACATCATCCTGACATCATCTTCTTCTTTGTCCATTTAGCATGTCAGCTTTTAAAAAGGAACAAAGACAAGGAACAGCAAGCTGTGTCTACTTAGAGGTGGCATTTTTACAGTTTTTTTTCTTCAAAAGAATTTATCTGATCATAGGTATACAAGAGTGCACCGAGAGCAGCTGCAGAGTCCCTATAATCTCTCTAATCAACACTACAAGTGACCCGCAGCAAAGAGGCCAAAGGTCAGAGCACCTATTTCTTTGATCCAAGAATAATCATGTAGGGAAAAAAGGAAAGAAAAGAAAAGAAGAAAAAAAGTAATGCACAGCTTTTTGTTAAAAGTTAGAATAGGAAGATATAGAAGATTGGGTGATATTAAATTATTGTTTGCAATCAAAACCAAAAGTCTGATTAGGCTTATGACAAGAGACGAATGAAAAATATCAGTGAAAATACTCAAAACAAGATAGCAAATAGGAAAGGAACACATTACTGTGAGATAAAGACTGCAGTGATGCTTTCGGCATATGTGTCTGTGGTTGAGGTTACAGTGCTTTGTTCTGACTAAAGCACCTAATTAATAGCATAACTTGGTAACAGATATTGCTTCATCACTGAAAATTCCTTTCAGTGTCATGTTAGATTCGTATTAAAACTCTTTGTACAAATAATGAAGGTTTTTGACTGGGAGTGAAAGAAAACTGACTCATTTATAATTAGGTGTGTAAAGAATACGTTTGTCTACAGCCTGATCGAGATAGGATTTCTAAGATTAAGCTCATGCATGTTGGTCAGATCTACTGCACAAACTACACAATTCAGCTCTGTTCGCGGGATCATTGAGTTCCTGGTTTAAATGATAGTTGTCTGCATCAGTGTATTATTATAACCATCTCATGATAAGTAAAGTATAATACACTGAAAGTGTATGTGCTAATTGTACATTCAAAGACATATAGCTTTTGCTTTAACCCCCCCCCCCCCCCCCAAAAAAAAAAAAAAAAAGAAATCGTCTAGCATATGCTAGTAAAAAGGCTGCCCTTTATGAGATGAAATACATAAAGGAAATACAAATTTTCAAGTTCTTGAGTTGCGTTAGTCAATTCACTTGAAGTCAAAATCTGATTTAAAATCTGCTATATGTATGCTATATATATATATATATATGACAGTGTGGATATGCTTTTAGACAATATTTAGATCTCAGACTTTATACTGAAACCATTCAGATCAACATGTTGGTGCATCTTTCCCACTCTGGTTTTCATATAAGAAATTTATATACTGTAATGACATTTCTTTGAAGCCTACTTTGATAAACCTAATATCCAACTGTTTTTGTGGAGTCTTGAATATCCTGGATTGGATTCAACAGGATCAAACTGTTAGGATAGAGATCCTGAGATGATTGCTGGCACTTGACACAGACCGTGAAGATTAACAGATCTGAAATGTCAAAGTGGTCACTGTAATGTGGTGAAAAAGGGAGAAAGAAATGGGATACTCCCTTGCAAAATAATGTTCCATAAATGAACCCGTGACCTGGTTAGAAAATTGGATTCTAAGAATATAATGATATAAAATATCAGAGCGTACGTTTTTTCAGACACAACAAAATGGCAACAAAGTTATCCTATTTACTTGATTTTGAGCTGAAATGTCTTCCTATTTAAAATTAACACCCACATTTTTCCCACTACCCTGTGTTTATGCACAGTATCACTTGATATTCCATTCCCACAGAAACCTGGATCCAAATAAAGGTTCCTTTAAACAGATTGGATGGGCGTTTAATTGTTTTGACTGGAATCATACAGATACAACCTCGAAAGAGAACATGTTGATAAAAAAAAGCTCCAAATAGAGCCAGTTCCTGCACACAAGATTTCAAAAGAGTGAAGCAAATGCTGTTGTCCCCTTAACAACACCTCACTAAACGTACTGTTAATCAACCAACCACTCAAAACAACCGTCTTCCAGTGTTACTTTTGCTGTTATGGAGATGGGAAATGAGGTGGAAAGAACGGGGGGGACTCCTGTGACATCTGGTTGCTGAAATAACACTGTTAGCTGACAGGGGGCATTCCTGTGTACCTGCAGGGGCATTCAGACGGAGCCTGCAGGACTGAAATAGCTCCGAGATAATCTTGCCCAAAATGGGTATTTATGCCATCTCCCCCTGAGGCGTCAACTTCACGCATATCCGTGCCAAGAATCTCCTCTTGCCTATTGAGAACCAGAATAACTTCCCAGCCTCCAGATTGGTCAAGGGTGATTTAAGACAATACAAACACTGTCTGAAATGCAACTGAAACTGGGAGTGTAAATGGGGGCAGTTTCTGAGCTTGTTTTAATAAAGGACAAATTCTTAAAAAGTATGAGAAAGACCTACAGTTGTCGTAAGAAGATCATCAGCTCAAAGGCACAAGTTTGGTCTTTTAATGCTTTCTTTGATCTGTTCTTTTTCCAGAGTGTAAGTTTTTATTTGACCACTCTTCCTGGTAGAATTGATTGAGTTCATTTAAATTGGCATCCAACCTTTAAGCATAGTCTACAAACTTTCAATAGGGTTGATGTTGGGGCTTTGTGAAGGCTATTCCAGAAACTTAATGTTAGCCTGCTTTCCATTCCAAAGCCAGTTTTGATGTGTGCTTGGGATTATTGTCCTGTTAGAGCACCCAGATGTGTCCAAGTTTCAACCATATGGCTCATGATTTGAGGTGAAGTTGAAGGATTTGAAGGTACTTCTTCTTCACTCAATTATATCCAATGTACCAGTACCAGTGGTAGCAAAACAGCTCCAAGAACATGATACTACCACAGCCATTCTTGACAGTTGGTATAGTCTTCTTTGGTTTGAAAGTCTTACTTTGACGGCTCCAAAAACACTTCTTACCACTGTGGCCAGATAGCTCAATCTTTGTCTCATCTGACCATAAAACTTTCCTAGAAGACATTTGACCTGTCAATATGGGGAACTGCAAATTTCAGCCAAGTTGGAAGGTGCCAATTTTTAAGCAGGGGCTTTTTTCTTGTTCAGCACCCTCTAACTGTCAACACTGATGTAGTTTCCAGGTCATGGTAGACCTGACCCTACACATCCAAACCAATTTCCTCTCACCTAAGGGTCTTCTTTCAGACCATTACAAAGCGGTGACACGTTCAAATAAGTTGTAGTTAGGTACAATTGTTTGAATGGGTGATCTTGGAATCTGTAACTGTTAATCTTCTATAATCTCTTCTGGAGCTCCAAAGCTTAGAACTCAATCCTATTGAAAATTTGTTGACTACATTTTAATATCAGGTCCATTCCAGGAAACCAACGAAATTAATGAACACCGATAGTTTTGCCAAGAAGAGTGGTCAAATATCCACCCAGAATTATGGCAGAAGCTTGTTGATGAGCACCAAAATATGTGCAACCTTTATTTTATTAAAAAAATGGTACAATGATAGATAATTAGAAGTTTGTGAACTGACACTTTTGATTAACATCTAACTCTGTAGTGTAGTGGTTAACACATGCATTATACATGGAAGGTTGATGGCTAGTGTACTCCCAAGCACAAATAAGTGGGAGGATTTTTAGAAAAAGGGGAAAAGGGAGCAGCTGAAAGTACCAACCCTAGTAACTTGTAGTTAGCAAACAGTGAAAACTAAATATTGTTTAAAAACAAATTAATGATTAACTCATGTTTCTAAATAATAGATAAACAATAGCTAATTCTGATAAAACTGTGTAGAGAATCGGGGAAGATTCTTTGATTTACAAGCCTAATCTATTATAGTCTAGTGGCAGTAGTTAATAGTACAAGTCTAATAATATTTTTGTTATAATCGAAGTCATGTCCTAGCCAAAGAAAAAACTGTTTTTGTTGTCATTGTTTAAAGAAATCTATTTAATGGTGCCTTATTTAGTTTTTTTCTAAACAGATAAAAGTCAAGTTTACAATCATTGTTACTGACCAAAACACACAGAGTGTATTTCAGGGCTTGCAAACATCATGACTCTATCTAAATGTTTGTCAAAAAGTACAAAATGTGCATTCTTTTAGATTTTTTTGTACCATCCCACAGCCTTTTTTTATTCCTTTGCTTGTTTCAGTCCATAAACATTATAGTTAAAAAATGCTAAAAAGTTATTATAATGTAATTGTTTATTGTGACTTTAGTTGAAAGATTAATAGGATAAGAATGACATCACCACGAAAACCATGATCAGTTCCTAAAAAGTAGACCTTTGAGGTACAAGGTTTGTAGCAGAGTATTATTGCCAGCGTGATGCACTCTAAGCGTTGTCGTGTTACAGCTTGCCTCTGTTTAGGCCGTGTAAAATCTGCCCAAAGTTCACCCAGGGCTGCCGGTAGTGATGCCTAGTCTTGGATACCACAGAGCATACATACATGCTGGAGCCTGTGCAACAGCCTGCTTTCAGATGGCTGTTGCAGGCCAAAAAGCCTGCAAGGTAAACATATCTAAACTCTGCTGAGTTTGTGTTTCCAGAAAACAGCTCCACTAGGTCTTGTAATGGATTATAGTCTGTAATAAATCTACTCATTGACATATGACCTATTTATTTCACACCTTAGAGCGATGTTTAAGAAGTTAACAGAGAAAAGCTGTGCCTTTTAAAGCCTCTAAAATTTAAAGAGATCATTTTTAGGTAACTGTTGTTTCCACTTACTGAGAGTCAGAGAGATGCTTCATTTGTTCTTAATTTTTTCCCCTTTTACCTTTGTGTGCAAACACACAAAATATGCAAACTTCTAATTGAGTAAGTGGTAGCCAAAAGTAACGCATATAGTATATCTGTGTATGAAGCTTGACCTAGTTAGCGGATGTCTCTGGAGTTACACTTCAGCAAAGATTTAAACAGACAGAAATAATTGTCAGAGAAGATTGTTTGAGTTAATTACAGTGATTTCCAGTCTTGGAACCTTTCAAAACTTACTTGATTTAAAGTTCAAGGTGGGCATTTCTAGTACAACTTTCAGAAAGGTTGCTTGTATTGAGTCAGTCCTTGGAAGTCTCAATTTTGACCACGGGCACTGTCCTGACATGACTTGATGGGGAGTCATTTGTTGGAAATTACATTAACCACTGCTCATGCCATTGTGATTGTTATTTTGCCACATGGTCACATTCTGTGCTTAATACCAACCCAAACCTACTTGCCAGATTTGGATCCCTCAGACTTTTCTGAAATTGAAATCAACAAGGCGTGCGATTTTGAAAATTGAAGGAGCCTTCAAGAACCTAGAGTTGCAAAAGCAGAAGTGCAAGATCTGCCAAATATAAATCAAATATTGTTTTTGACCGCTCGTATCTTCATACTGGGCTTAGGTTAGGCTAGCAGTTAATCAGTTAGAAGTTCAATATAGATGTCTGCAGCTCCCTAACATTATTATAAGTTTAGAGCCCCATTTTTAATGGACAGTAGCTGTACCTCCAGTAGTCCAAAAGTCTCGAGCCACCCCTCATTTCCTTATATTTTGTAAGGAGCCAGACTTTGTTGTTATTTTTTCTTGAGCAATATTTCTCCAGGCTTTCTGGAAGTCTTTCAAAGCCACTTAACACTAACATATGAATCATTCAAGCATGAGAAAAGACATCTAATTCAAAAAATGGTTAGTGTTGTGTCGATATGTAGCAGACAACTTAGCAAAGAACCTATTTTAAATTGTATCTTTAGACATTTTGTTACTGTTGGCCTGTTGGAAAAACCCTGAATTTGTTCCAGTTTCTTTAATCAACAAAATCTGCCAAACATAGAGCAGTTTGACTGACAAAAAAATAGCATTTTTGCACTAACATGGTGCTCCCTAAAAAGCTGTTAGCTGAACATTTGGTTTTTCTCAGCATGGTGTGCAATGTGTTATTACAAAAAATGAGGAAACTGGACAACTGGCGGACAAACGAAGAAGTGTCAGTCGTGACAAAATAGCTACAGCAGATGAACAATACCTAAAATCCATGTTTTAAGAAATAGAAAAAAATCCTGAAAGGCCCTGAAAGATACATCTGGCCAATATACTTTTCATTAAAGCTTATTAGAAATGTTCTGTCAAGAAGCCATTCATAAGGAAGGGAAACAGGGAGAAAAGGCTGACGTCTGAAAATTACACAAGAACTCAACTGAAAATCAGTGGCAACAGGTCAGATGGAGGTATGAGGCATTTGAATGTCCTTCAAGAAGCCTGGAGAACTATTCCTGAAGACTACTTAAAGAAAGGACAAGAAAGCTGCCTGAGAGAGTTTGGACTGTGTTTGAAGAGTAAAGGTGGTCTCACCAAATATTTACCTCCAAGCTGGAAAGAATGGCACAAACTCTGTTCGTGGTTTATATACTGCATTTCCATGTATGTTTGCATATTTTATTGAATTGTTGCGCCTATTTCCAAATTTTCCCAGCAAAACGTAAACAAATGAAGGGTGCCACAAGACTTTTGCACAGTACTCAGTTATAATATGTATACGATGGAGCAAGAATGCTTGGTGCTTGGAGATTTCCTTTCTGAACCTTTCCATTCTCTATGGCTTGGCCAAGTCTGTCATTTGCTCACTTGACCAAAATCTGGACAATCAGACATGACACTTCTGGCCTACGTGCCACCTGGGAATTCAACATGGATCAGATATAGAAAGGAAGCCTCTCAGGCTATTGTGTAGGGATTAATTCAAGCAGTAGACTGGACAGTAGGCCTGCTGCTCTGTTGATGCTGCTGATCTCCAGCCCACTGCTATGGAGTGGTTTATACTGCAGAGGCCTAGTGCCCCCTAAAAGTGGGGTCCTGACCCTTTGTATTTGTGTGTGCGTATGTGCGTTGAAGAGGAAGCGTACTGCTATAGATTGTGTATTCATGTGTGTGTCTGTGCCTGCCCAGACTTTTAGTGAACATCTCATCTGAACATCTGACTTTTGCCCCTTTTAGGAAAGAAATGCTTTCCTCAAAGAAAATCCAGAGAGAGCACAGTGCAGCATCGTAGGGGGAACTCAAGTCCAACAACACTAGATCTATCTGATGGCAACGGGCGCCAGCACCTTGTTATTGTTTCGTTTGAAATTTCCTTTCTCCTGCTCTTTCTTAGGCCTTTTGTAATCATATTCTATAACCGGATGTCAAATTTACCTCTTGCAGGGTACAGGGAATGCCTCCTCAGTCCACCATCGCCGCTTTCATTTAAATACATTTCCACAAGTCTGCATTGTAAAGCTTGGTCTGCATAGCTGCGAACTATCCACTTGATTGGCCAACTATTTGACCTTCTTTACTGTCTCTGCTTATTTCCCTTCTTTCGTTCAGGTGTCAAGTGAAACCCTGCATAAGCGAAATACACGATTTCCACCAAAAGTTCAGCAAAAAGACACAGTGTCCTGACTCATAAATTCACCTTGTGAAATATTACTTGTAGCAGCAAGAATGCGCATCATGTAACATCTTTTCATCGAAAATCTGCTGGTTTGGAAAGACGCTCCTCTTCCACTCCCTGCCAACCCTCAACTCCAAAGTATGTTCTGTTGTCAGAGACAACAAGTTGGGCTGGACCTGATGGCCTCTTTCTTTGTTTGCTCCATCTGTCTGGAGAGCTTTTTTGTGCTTTTAGGTTAATGTTTAACAAGACTCCAAGCCGAGGAGAGACGGGTGAAGTAAATGAAAGCTGCCTGGAGGAATTTCTACAGGGACTTGAAGAGGCAGTTGTCCCTAAATTTAAATTTAAGGTTCCTGTTTTAACGCCAGTGTCACTGAGGGCATTGTTTGCTCCTCTGGGAATGTGTATTTCTGCTTTAAAAGGATTAAAATCGACACACAGGATTAATCCTACCGAATTTGGTGATTTTTCTTTTGATCCTTTTTTTTTTCATATGATTCGTCCACACAGCTTTTCTCATGTTTATTTGTGTTCATTTGGGCACAATGGAAGAATTCTCACCTGCCACACAGGGGGCCTGGGTTTAATTCCTCGCCAATGTAGAGTTTTTATGGATTGGAACATAACTACTGGGCTCCTTTCTTAAGATGGCCTTCAAAGAAACTTTGGCCAAGTTGCCCCTGATTAGTGTGTACTTAAAATGTTAGACAAGGTGCTAACATGATAGGTAAAAGAGGACTTCTATGGAAGTGTGTGCAATACGCTGAGGCTTGTAGTAAGAAAGTGCTTTGAGTTCACAGTTAGAGTAGAAGAGTGTTATATAAGTACCAGTCCATATACATTTTAAATGGGATCTGATCTATTTTTAGCTTACCATTTATTAGCTAGTGTTAGTAATTTTACGTGCTACTCCATTTATTCTACTTTATTTAATGACCCACTTTCTCATTTACTTGGATATTTAAATGTTCATCAGTAAACACTATTAGCTAAGCACTTAACTACTAGTCATATATTTGGACTGGTACTTACATAGAACTTTTCAACTCTATTTGTGCACTGAAAGTGCTCTCTTACTACAAGCCCATTCATACGAGCACTTTTAGGTTAACTTTCACTTCAATGGGCAAAACTCAGGTTTTAGTACCTTGCCCACAGATACTTCAACATGCGGACTAGAGGAGCTGGGCATTAAACCACCAACTTTTCAGTTGGCAGCTGATTTGCTCTGCCTCCTGAGCAACAGTCACTCCAAATTAAAAACAAAAGAAAAAAACGTTGTTGAACTTTGGCTTGATTCTTCTCAGGAATTAAGCCACTCATTTTCTTTGGGAGGGAAAAGCCAACAGCAGTTCCTCCTGTAGATGATCACATTTTTATTCAAGTAGCATGCTTGGTGATTTCATTTAGGAAGAAAACTGAAAATCTGTATTTTGGAGTTCATTTTAAAGACACCACAATTAAATCAATGTAGTGGCATAAAATAGACTTCTATGTATTATATGTTTGGGCTGCCAACTCAAATCAAGGCTTTAAAAAACATATGTATTTACCGATTAGCTCCACTGTTAAACTCACCTGCTTAATATTGTGTAGGTCTCTTGTGCACAACCAAAAAAAAAAAAGCTTGATGTGTATGGACGCAGGGGTAAGTGGTTTTACTAGGATCTTCTAATTTCAGTCAAAATCACCATGATAAATCCTTGGCAAAGTAGAAGTAATACAAGTAGCACCAGTACAACTAGTAGCATTAGTAGTAGAATATCAAGGGTGTCAAATCCATTTAAATCACTGGCCATGTACAGCCCACTTGAATCCTAAGTGGGCTGGAGCAGTAAAGCTTAAAAAATGTTTCCCTTACTTTACGTAAGGGAAATCCCTGAGATGTCTAAACCTCTGAACGCTTCGTGAATCACATTTGATACATGCGTTTTTGTGAGTTTTCGAGACTTCTCAAACATCAATGTGATTTTTTTCATAGAAAAACCTAAAAAGAAAATTGCACAATAAAATGTTTTTAAGCAATAAAAGTTTTAAAAAAATGAATGTGGGAGATGTGACGCAAACAAAAACTCAGGTATTTGATTTAATATTTAATTAGTTATTTTTTAATTTGCTAGAACACCTGATTAAAAAACATTTTAAGAAAGAATTTTCTGTCAATTATTTCACCGTTCAGCCTTTAAATGGGTTAGAAACAAATATTGCAGTTCTGGCGATACATTTCAGTTTTTCCAAATTGAAAAAAGAAATGCTGCTGCAGTAAGTCAAAGACCCATCGGCAAGACTCTCTGGGCTTACACTGTCATGGAAATGAAAAAAAAATTTATTGTGTAAATTAAATGTACTTAATGCACAGAAAATATTCCATTTTCAATAAAAAAAAAAGAAAATGATATTGTAAAGATTAAAAAAAAAGAAACATTTCAGTCTTAAATTGAACACTAACAATAAAAAAAAAAGTTTTCACTCTGCTGTATGACAGGCTGTAGGTTAAATCTTTGTCAGCAAGAAAACAGTTAAACTCGTGAAAATACTGTTAGAGGTCCAATTTTTATGGTGTCCTTCTTTAAAATTTCCACATTTTTCCAAAGCCACCCACTGGGCCACTTTTGGCCAATGGGCCATATGTTTGACACCCCTTCACTACATGGACAAAAGCACTGGTTTTCGTACACATCACACCTACAGGAAGCTGCTCAGCCATGGAAACCCTGCCATGAAGCTGTCCGCTCACAGTTTTTGTGCTGATGTTAATGTCAGTGGAGGTTTGAAGCCATGCAGTTACTGACAGAAAAGAGTGTTGTTGATTTTTACGCACTCAGTGACCCCGCTCTGTAACTTTGCTTGGTCTGCTACTTCATGACTGAGTTGCTATGTGTCCCAAATGCTTCCTCTTTGCAGTAATACCACTAACAGCTGATCTTGGAATAACAAGGAGGGAAAAACTTTCATAGTATCACACTCGAATTCAGTGAGATCTTTAGAACGACCCATTCTGTCACAAATGTATACTGCATGGTTGATTTTATGCACCTGTGACAAGTGCGGCCCATCTCTTTTGTCCATACAGTGTAACTTTACATATTTGATTATATCCATTGTATTTTTTTATCAGCATCATTAACATTTGCTCGTGGGACTGATTCACACTGTAAAGCCACCATGGAAACTTCATCATGACGCAAGTTCAGTAGTAGCCAACATTTCTCAGCTCATAAGCTGGTCAAGAATGTGGGGTTTCTTCTCTCTTAAGAGAAAGGAAATATTTCCAGTGACTCACTGATTGTGCTGATACATTTCACAGTGGTTTGGACACATTTTGTGGAAAAGTCAAATGCGTTAAATAAACTATCACAAGCTCAGGAGACGTGCTTGTAAAAATGCAACAAAAAGTAAAACAAACAATAAAAAAACAGCCACAAACACAGATGTGTTACATACAGTATGTTCTGTGTTTATATCAAAATTAAGTGGAAAAAATGCATTTAAAACATTTTAATGCTTTTAAACACCAAACAGATTATGTTGAACCTTGTGCTTCATAGTTTCATGATTTATACAAGGGTAGATTTGCATGAGTCACACTTTACAGTTTTTTATCATATATCGTCTGAAACAAGCTGTTTTACATCTTCAACATTGCCAACCTACCTTTAAGAGCATTTCTTTCCCTGATTGGCTCAACTGAGCCGTGTGCTTGAGATGACCATATTATGCACTGAAGAAAACAGTGAAAGATTTGGAGGAGTCTGAAGCTTTAACTCCACAATGATACATTGTGTTTATTGTCTATCTAACTATGTCTTACATACACAATGAAAAATGTTTTTTGCGAATATATGTCTTTTATTTCCTATTTAGTCTATAAATTCTGAAATTAGTTACTTTACATGGATATTAGGCTGATTTATGTCACCAAGACACTGTTTGAGATGACATTGTATCTTACAACCGTTTTTAGCTTTGAAGTCTTGTTTCAACACGTCCTAGTAACAATTCACAATTTAGACTTTTGTTAATACATGGGTCCTGGGTGTAACTCCACCATCTGGCTAGGAATTATTGCTGTTACTCCAAAGGACATGCTGTTATTATTTATTCCTGATGGAGCTCAGTCTCGGAGGTCAATCTCACCTCTGCCCTGTAAAAAGGCTATCAGTGGTTTTCTAAGCACCTCTTTTGTTGCTCTGAAAAATGATCTGTGCAATCTGGAGTGTGTCTCCTGTCACTTCCAGCAGCTGAAAATTCCGTTTCATTACCAAGAGAATGACAGTTAATGGGAAACAGAGTGGTTGAAAGTGCAAAGACACTCTAGGTTGTCAGCAACGTGTCCCCGAACAATAGCCATAAGAACTTTCCTGGCTAAACCGCACAATGTTACTGAGCCGTTAAAAAACAAACAACCAAAAAAACAAAACAAAATTCTTTATAGCTTTTTGATCTTTTTAGCATTAGAATGAAATCTTAATCTGCTGCTTTTGTGTCATTACCCATCATCCACAGGAGAGGCTGTGGAGCTGCAGCCGGAGCATGGCGCGAGCGAGATTCCCGGTATCCGAAAGCCCAATAAAGAGGCCGCCTGGCTGGGGCCCAAGGAAAGCGCCGTACGCCAACACAGACAGGAGATGAAGACCAAGATGAAAACCAATAAGGTGGAAGAGGTGAAACCTACTCGGCCCAAACAGGCAAGGCGAAGTGGCGTGTCTGTTTAATTTCTGTAGAGGTTTAACAAAGTCACACTCATGTGATTTTAGCAGCTGTATTTACACTGATGTGTTACATTTTAATAACACATGGGATCATTACAATAATCGGTTATTTTAAAGTCTGGTAAGATTTTGCTTTGAGACACTGGGATCACATGAAGCTTGCGCCACATATCAGATGTAGACGCTGAGGTGAAATCGCCTGAATTATGCCCTGCAACAGAGCTTAGTGTTGATATAAGATTGTATAAACTGAGTACATCTACTGTAGTCCCTTTGAGTGTGGAGGAACAGCTGCACTCAGACTTCACAGACATGTGCTGCCCCCCTCTGGTGCTGCAGGTTCTTTTAGACGGCATTGAAGATATTTAAATGGACGAACCCTCAACCTTTAATACCCCTGACCTGCTCTGAGTGAGATTTTTGAGAAAACCTCATAATTTTTATCCATCATCTGTCCACTAAAACAATCAGGTAAAGGTTAAATTGCTTTGCTGGGAACTTTAGAACTTCTCAACAAGATTTCTGGGGGTTACCGATGAGTCATTATTCACAAGTGACTTTCATAAACAGAAAGACCTTTAGCTGTAGCTAAACCGAGTCAAAAATGTGCCAATAGCTTTGCAAACCTGCTGTTGATGTGCATTGGAGAAATTGGTTTTAATTGATTTTAAAATAAATTTTTAAAATGTGAAAATTAAGAAGACACATGAATGAACAGATGTTTGATTTTCAGAGGGAGCCTTGAAGCTCCAGCACACCTAAATGCCACTATGGATGCCCATGGGTTACACTTGCTACAGCTTTGCAGTTGAATTGAATTAAATTCCTTTCTTTCCAGTACAACAAGAGTCAAGGTCAACTTCTCCTTTCATACAGTAAAACTGAAAACAAAACTCCCTAACGGTAAAAAGCGATTGAATAATATTATAAAAGACAATACAAATATACGATGTAAGTATAAAAGTATGAATACAACTCAAGTCTCTTCAAGTCATTGTTTGTATTGTTTGTACATGTATTACTTGTACTGTCTCTCTAGTGTTTTCGAATCCTGGTTTTATTTATTAGTTTTATTTTATTTCTTCTTCTTATTATTATTATTATTTGTATTATTTAACTTTATTTATAATAATTTAGTATTTTTATTTATTTATTGTATTCAAATCTTTCTATGACTGCTATCTGAAACGAGTCTAAGAAAATAAGGATTGCACTCTACAGAATAAACACCCTGTCTATATTAATGTGTGCATATAACAATAAACTACTCTTACTTCTATATAAATGAAACAAGGTGCAGTATTCATATAGTGCAAATTGTTTAAAATATGTCTGTAGAGCCAATTTTGCAGTAGCGAGCTGTACATTTTTGTGATTTGGCTTCACAGTTTCAGTTTTGTTTGGTTATTTTATTTGAAAATTAAATTTTACTGATACACTGTCAAATCCTAACAACAGTCACCTCATCGCCATCTAAAGCACACGTACACACCGCAATAGTTTATTTTCACATCCTCGAGAGACAAAATAACAAAGTGCAGTATGACAAGAGGGACACCTCAATGTCAACCATATGTATTTAATTTGTGTAACATACTGGGATATTTATAATTTGAGCTATTTTGTTGTGTTTTGTAACTTTGCAATATATTGTATTATTTAATTTAGTTTATCTACTTACTGTTCTTACTGTCTCAGAGCAACTGTGACCACATAATTTCCTCAGATATTAATAAAGTATTCTGATTTTGATTCTCAAGGTGCTTTTTATTGCAGGGTATAAGGTAAAGACCTTACAATAACACAAAAATGTTAGTTTCAGTTTTTCTGAATATTATTCTGTGAATAGCCAAGATTTAGGAAAATCCAAATTGTTATTACGAGAAGAAAGAGAAAAAAACAGCCCTTTGTAAACGCAGGTGACTCACATGTAGTTATAGTTAATTATAACAGCCTTGCTGTGGACGTGACAGGCTTGTTGTTCTTATGTTTGCTTTTTTCCAAAGACTCAGTGTCAGCAGGAACTCGACCAGGTCCTCGAGCGGATATCCAAGATGCCCTTCAGAGATAACAGAGGTCCTCTGGAAGACCTGTATGCCCTGCATATCCCCAACTGCGACAAGAGGGGGCAGTATAACTTAAAACAGGTGACTCTGGGCTTTTTGGGAAAGAGGGCGGTAAGCCCAGAGGTTATACCCAACTGATAATATGCAGGTATGGAGAGGGGAGGTGGGCATCGCAACCACCATCTCTAACAAAATAATCCGTTGCACTGACATATCAAATCCTACAGTCATTTTCTCATCATAATACTGATAATAATAATAGTAATAATAATAACAGTATTAATAATTATTATAATGATAATAACAATTCAACTAATTGAACACGAATTACTAAAAAGGGGGGACTGCACATTGTGACCTGATAAGCTTCTTTTTGTGCATGCACTTTATAAAACATGTATAGTAAGACTGCTAGCTTAGCATGAAACGTGCAGGTAACAAAACTACAACATAAATTCTGTTTTTCAGTGCAAGATGTCTCTCCATGGTCAGAGGGGGGAGTGCTGGTGTGTCGACCCACACACTGGCCGACCCATCCCATCAGCTCCGACCGTGAGGGGTGACCTCAACTGCAGCCAGTACCTCACAGAGCTGGAGCTCCCTGACATGGCCCAGATCTAAAGTGGCATCAAACATCCCAAAACATAAAAGGAAAAAGAAAAACTGTAAAGAGGTTGGGAACAAAGAACATCAGAGTAAGCTATGTATTATCTGTCTGTGCGTATGTGTCTTTAGTTCGTACAATGACACTGACATTTGAAGTCTTAACCACCAAAAAGGATTAAATGATAGAATCCAGCTTGCTGCGTAAGATGTAGCTGCAGATTACTTTTAGAGGGGAGTGAGTGGAGATAAGACTCCCTTTTCCCACTTAGATATTCAGTAGGCGTCATCTGGAGCGTCGGTGACTATGCTTTAGTGATTTTGACTTTGCTCGGATTGCTTTGTTATCAGTGTTTTGTACTGTATGCATTGAAAAATGAAAAGCCTTCAACATATGTGATGTTTCGAGGTGTGTTTTAATGCTCTAGCTTATAGACTACTGTTGGTTTAATACTATACACTAGGCTTTGAGTACACCTGGCTATTAATACAAAGTATTAAAGATGAAATGTAGTACCTGTTGGAAGTAGCGTGCATTAAATGTTCAGCCGAAGGACATGACCGTAAGTGATAAACAGATAATGCCATTAAAACTACGATACAATCAATCTGTGCACGTCATCATTCATGTGATGTGAATGACTTGAAAGCTTTTCAGAATGAATGAGTGAACTTGACAATGTTCAAACCTTGGAGATTTAGACTGTCTTTGCAAAAGTCTCAAGCCATCCCTCATTTCTTTATGTTTTTCTTCATAGAAGCCAGATTTTTCTAGCTTCTAAAGTTTTAACCCACTTAACAATGACCTATGAAATGATGGGTCAAGACTTTTGCACATTACTGTATGAATAGACAGTTTTATAATATCATAGCCTGCATTTCCCCAAGTGAAAACATTAAATATAGTCATACCGTTTTGAATTGAAATAATCTATATTTTGGTGCATACTTTATTGACTTTGCAGTTGTAGCTTGTTCATACTGACCCCAGCAAGCAAAACTGCAGGTCTGAAAGTGTGAAGAAAACATGGTCTTTGGATTTTATCACATTCTGCAGAAAACCTGATTTACCCTGTCCTCTATTATCAAATCTCACAATAACAGTGATCTCCAAGCATTTTATTTTTTAAGGTCAAGACCCAGCAACAGGGAAAAATCACTTGTGGGCAAGCGCAAAGCAACAATGAGAAGGAGAAAAAGTCCTTCCTATAAAAAAATGAAATTGGGTGGTTGTTACATGTACAAGATTCAAACTTGTAATTTGAACTAAATAATTTCATGTTTCTATGGTGAACGTAATTAAAACATGTAGCATCTGCATGAAATTCAGCAACATAATTTGTTATTCTTGAGATGACATGATACAATCTAGTAAGAGTGGTTAGTTGCCTGGACTCGAGAAATTCACAAGATCACATTAGATGTCAAACTACAGGAAAATCGCTGGAGTTTTAAGAGGCAGACAGCTACACCCACACCACGTGTATGCTATTGCTATTTATTGTGGTTTAACCTGTCAAGGACAAAAACGTACAGAAAATTCTGCATCAAGCCTTGTAATCATAGCTTTCCTACTTTTGTTAAGCCTGGTTTGACAGCTTGGTGGTGTGATGGTTAGTGCTGTTGCCTCACAGCCAGAAGGGCCTGCGTTCAAATCCACAATCTGGCTGGTTTGCAGTGTGTATTTAGAGTTAGGTTAACTGGTGATTATAAATTACCCATGAATGTAAGTGCAAATGGTTGTTTGTCTCTATGAAATCAACAACCCCATATTGGTTCATTAAGCAAGACTAGCAGTAATTGCCTTGATTAACAAAGTAGTTGTTCAAACAACAAGTTTTCATTGTGTTTTCCTAAAGTTTTTCACTTGTGTAGAATGAATTAAAACAAATTTCACTTTACGTACTTCAATAAATCACTTCAAGTCAATGTAAGTATACTACGTTGATACGTAATCTGGTTACATTAAACCACCAAATGCCAAATGTGTTGGTTTGACATGGTCAAAAATGGGTTATTGTACTTGGTTAAATCACGTGGAAAAAGGTGCCATGATTAAATTGTGTTCATCCAACAACAGAGTGTAGGAAGAAGAAATGTTAGGACAGGCAGGCGTTCACTCTGAGTGGTTGGGGAATGAAGGTAATAAGATGAATGGGGAGTGAAAGACAGGGGAGTGAAGAAAGGGTCCTAATGGCATCATGTGAGGTCCTCTAGCTGCCAAAAAGAAAAAATAACGAAAGGTTGGCTTAGGGTTATGTGATCCAGCCCTAACTATATGATTGATCAAAAAGGAAAGTTTTAAGCTTAATCTTAAAAGTAGAGAGGGTGTCTGTCTCCTGACAGGAGAGGGGCCTAATAGCTGAAGTCTTAAACGCCCATCCTACTTTTGGAACCACGAGTAAGCCTGCAGTCTAAGAGTGAAGTACTTTATTGGGATAAAATGTTAGCGTGAGGTCTTTAAGACATGACAGAGAATAATTGTTCAGGGTCTCAGAATTCTAGATCTCGCAGAGAG
Source organism: Aulonocara sp. 'chitande type north' Nkhata Bay (assembly GCF_057382095.1). Taxonomy (NCBI): domain Eukaryota; kingdom Metazoa; phylum Chordata; class Actinopteri; order Cichliformes; family Cichlidae; genus Aulonocara; species Aulonocara sp. 'chitande type north' Nkhata Bay. Next base: position 23,568,395 of record NC_141365.1, read on the forward strand.
CCGATGAAGACAAGCTAACTTCTCTTTGTCATCTCATAAGTGCTCTCGCTGCAACAGATAGCAGCCAAAACCACTCAGTGATGTCACAGAGAGCCGTTCTGCTTTGACAGCAGATGGAAGCCACCTGCGTGAAGACTCACGGGCTGTCTTTAACAGCATCAAGGTCACAGAGATAGCAAATCGCAAAACACACAACTACTGACTCAACATGTTAACCATGGAGGCCCCTCATTAAATACTCGTGACAAAAGTGCAGACGTACAGTTTTTGTGAGTACATGAACTTTATTTAAATAGTGATTAGCCTTTACAAAAAACAAAAAAACGAGTACATCAATTACACACCTGATAAATATTTCACCATAATGTTCACATTAAAGTGTTCAGAGTGTTACTGTGTTGTTGTGTTTACACGTGTGCCTGAATCAACAGCATGACAGAGGCTTGCACTGAGAAAAACAGGCTGATGTGCCGCTGTCAGTGTTCCCCAACCATCGTGATAAAGCGAGGAGACATTTCTATATTTCATTGACTGAATATTAGGATTACACAACAAAATAAACAGCAAATTAGGCAAATGCTTGACAATAGAATAAATCTTTTCCTCTGTCGTCATAGCAGCACTTTGACTGGAAGATCACGATAGTCTTTGTCAGCAACCGACTGAAGAGTGAAAACCACATCCACACCTAAAATTGTTTTCCTCTTTTGGGCTTGATCTGTCCCTCATCCAACAGCTCTGTGGAGCCACATGCAAATCAAAATTCAAACTGGCGTGGGGCAGAAGGCACTTGAATTTACATAAAAACTCAGCGACCTTGCTCTTCGCAAAATGAAGTACTCGATGAACCCTGAGAGCAAGTCACCATTGGCCAGCACATTTGCCTGTGTGGTGGCAGTGAAGACCCTTCACATGGAAAAAATAATCAATGCGGGGCCTTTGCATATGATTTGTGTGCGAGCTGTGAAGGGAAATGCACAGCACCGAGTCTGGCAGACAGTAGTTTGAGCAGACTGCTCATGTGAACTGAAATCAGAGCTTTTGAGAAGCTGAGAACTACAAGGGTATGGTACGCTTAGCACACACACACATACACACACACGTACAGTCACACTCAGGAACATGCACACATACTTTATACATACATTTACAAACAGTGGAAACAGCTGTCTGGAAAGTGAAAGTTCTATGGGTCTGTCTCAGCTTACACCAACATCAATAACAGAAAATTAAGAATGTGCATAAATCTGACAATAAGAAAACTCACGGGTTAAGATGGCAGGACCTAATGTCCTTCCTCATAAGGGCTTATTTATCAAAAATGCAACCTGCTTGGAACATCCTGTTTCACAAGCATACAAAGCTCGGCTGAGAATAGCACCAGCCACAAATAAGTTTAGTCCAAGTGCACTGGAGGACAAAAAAAAAGATAGACTTAGCTGACTAGGATGGAATTTTATAGGTTTCTTTTTCTTAGCTTGAGACAACCAGTTGAGATGAGGAAATTACTAGTCCCAGCGCAATAACAATCTGGCACATAACCTACCTCTGCTAAATTGCAAACTCTTGTTTTTGTACAAATTAAGCAATCAACAAACATAACTTGTTTAATTAGAAAGCGTTGGAGACACAGGTTTACTTCCTTTTTTTTTCTTTTTTCGATCCGCCAAGCTAACCAGCTGCTACCTCTAGCATCATATACAAAACAATGATCCGAGTCTATGCTACTAATCTTCTCATATAACTTTCATTGTCTCAGCCAAATAAATGTGCTGTGTTACTAAAATGCCAAACTTCATTAATGCTTGTCAGCTTCTCATAGCAAACCTTTTCATTTCTGAATCTATGTTGATCATAAAATTAGCTGCATGACTATAATGAAAAAAGTCGCTGTTAGCTTATTTTGAGCTACAAAAATGCCTAACAAGTACCAGTAGACTGAAGAAGTTACTTGGAAGTGATGAAACGTTTCTCCCACTGAAAACGCTACGTCCAGATGAACAGAATCAACCACTGTCACCTTTTAAGTGACAGTGGACACCTACAGCCAACTTAGTCACTGTGTCACAATGTGTATACATCCTTTAAGACACTTCCATGTTGTACATTATCTGCACTTACACTCTGCATTCATTTACACAGTGTAGAATTTGTGAAAATGTACAAGTTATCAGTCATTAGACCACAAAATAATACATTTTTCAACACTGAAGATATTCTTCTACATTAAATGCAGATAAATTAGTGCGTGGCGGATATAAGAGTCTTAAGACTGATCTCCATACCAATATTTGGCCAACGTATAGGGTGATATTTTCTTTACATTCAGATTCTCCCATCTCTGCTTCACCTATTTAAATTTAAATGTATTTTTATGCCATAAATTTTGATTTTATCCGGTCATTAAGTGATGACGTGACGAATCCTACTTCCGGGTCTAAAGTAGTCTGCGTTTAATATGGCTTTTGTGTTTTTAACATGTTTAATGTTATGTATTTTCTTCTATTTAATCTCAAAAAGCTCCTAAAACAGTCAGTGATCACTGTTGACCTCCCTCGGCTTTTATTACCGCTAATCATTTATTTACGCTCAGTTTTTAAAACCTTAGGATGTAACTACAGCCCAGCCAATGCAGCAATATATGAATGACTAACCTTGTATTGTGGATGGATTATCCCAGTTGTTCTCCTGGCTGAAGTTTGGTCCTTTTACAGCATCCTGCCATGCGATTACATTTGTTCCTGACCACCGAGAAGACTCACATTAACTTTTATCGAGTGGAAAAAAAGTTAGCCTGTTTATATTATGCTAACATAGCTATGTCGCTAGCGGTCACGTAGCACATCATTATATACCAGCTAGCCAAACTTCAGTAACCCTACAAACGTCACTGCTGTTTAGTTTTCTGTCTTCATTTATGTTGGAAGTGATAACAGAGCTGTACGTTTTAATTTGTTTCCAAAACCCCGCAGTCAGGACATGCTATATTGTATTTAGATCGAAGCTAGCAAGCTAACTTCCTGCTAACTTCTAACTCCGTTAAATGTCATAAATTCCGTTTTCATGGATGCCTGGATGTTAAACTGAATTGTTACACCTGGTAGAGCAGAACGCTGATCATTTTATTAAAGATGAAAGACTTTAGACAGTTTTTCAACTCTCAGTAATGCCATAGTGATCGTTTGATATATGGACCTGCAGCGGAGTTTAGGCCCAGACACGGCTAGTGACGTCAGACTTAACGACCGGATAGGCAAATAGCTCATATAAATTAGTACCTGAAAAAAAAGCAAAAAAATTACCTGTGTTAGCAACCTAACTAGCATTAGTTATTTGTATTTCCCCCTGTATGCTCAAATTTTTAAGCATGATCAGACATTAACCATTGGGTACTTATAGAACCCTTAATTTAGCACTCAAAATAACAATGGAAGTTATGGAAGTACTTGATTTGTGACACAGTGAGTACTAGACGATATTCCCACTTAGCCACCTAGCATATTTATCATCACCATTGCAAATATATAGATATAAAAAAATATTGATATTTAGCCACATTTAAAATATGTCTTGTCTTTTTTTGGAATAAATTCTATAATAGTCGTAGCACACAACATACTGTCTCTATATGATCTATGGTTATGAAGAGATGAGGTGTTAGCTAACCTCAAAAATAGTACACAGTCAGTGGGAAGCCAGAATAGAGCTTTACATGTGCAGATTCACTTAAGCAAGCTTTTTGATTTGGCTCCCTTTACAAAATTACAAAAAAAATAATAAAAAAAAAATAAAAAATTAAAGATGATAGAATCCATCACACCTGAACATATACAGTATAAAACCATTTGTGCCATATTTTCCTGATTGTCAGTCATAAAGTGTGCTAGCTTGATTGGCAGGCTTTACGAAAAAAAAATAGGGCTCAATGAGTACAACCGGTTTGCCCTCATTCATTGCTGTTGTTGTCGAGATCTTTGCACTGCAGTTCTCCTCCAGCGTAGTTGATGCCGGGGATCTTGACGCCAAACCGGTCTACGCACCAGCAGATCCCCCTTTTGCGACCGCGAGATGGCTTGCACTGTGGGTAAAGAAAGCAAGACTGGAATAAAGAACTTGTTTTCCAATCATTTGTTGTGGCATTTTGACTTTGTTAGACTGTCAGATATCAAAGTAGCAGTGCACTCTAACTTTTTGATACATTTGTACCTGTTTGCGCTTGAAGAAGCCCTTCTTGTCACAGTTGGGAACATACAGTGAGAGAGCAAAGACCTGAGACGTGTCCTTCATGGCCTGGATGAGATTATCTAGTTTTCTTCTGCAGGGGCCCTAGAGTCACACAGAACATAAATCTAAATGTCTGCTTGATTACAATGCATATACATGCAAAATATTTCAATTCTGGTTAAAAATTATCTGGAAAATTTAAGAAGCCACATGCAGTGGTATGCAATATCTGATTTTGTAGAGCCAAAGTTTGTTCATTCAGAGGGAAAAAAAACTAAAAATAAAAAATTGCTCAAAATCTTGCAAAAAACCAACAGTCAGTGTTTTTTTTTTCTTTTCTAATTTTATTTACCTTGGTATGCATCTTTGTAATCTCTACATCACTTACAAAATGAGGATCCAGTTTATCTATGCTGAGTGGAGCCAAGTTGCTGGCAGGCCCAAGCTTGGCCAGCTGCTTCTTACGGTCCTTGGCCTGCTTCATGGCCTGGGCCTTGCGACTGCTAATGTGATCTCCATATAAGGGCACCTTTGTTTGTGGTGGGACTGGGACACGTAGCATGTCATCATGAGGCTGTCCACCTATTTGGGAGGCAACAAGACACAAAAGAGGTAGATCGTTTTAGTCGGCCCATAGGTATTAGTTTTCTGGGGGGAAAAAGTGTTATTTACACCAAAATGCATTGCGGCTATGGCCCCATGTGTTCCTTTGGTATAAAACATTTGCTATTTTTGGAAAATTTCGAAAGCCTTAAAAACCTGTTGTTGCTGGATTTCAGAGTCTGTTGGAGCATTATTACTGCCAACAACATAACACTGAAGAATGTAATTTAGCACAATAAAACTAACAGTTTTTGCACTGAACCAAAAAGTGTATTGCACCATGCTTGGGCATGTACAGATGCGTGTTTCTCCAAGGGCTAATAAAGCAGAAATACTCAATCTTTTTCTGGCATGTCCTGCTTTAGGAGCTGAAAAAAGTTCTGAGTTTCCCAACTCACTTTTAGTATAGTAACTGGTAGAGTCCCACCAGTATACAGGATTTTAAGACAGGTAACAATATCAATATTTGGTGATGTAAATATCCTATATGTCGGCCAATATTTTTTTTCTTTCAGGTACAGAAAGCATGCACAATTTCCCTATAGAAATGCTAAGTGAGTCATTAATAAGATAATGACACAATGTAGTTTAAAAATAATCTTATCATGGCAAGTTGAGGATGACTGTTTTTAGACTTTGTTCTACTCAGATCAGCTGGTTGTGTGTTTCAAAAACACGTTATGCCAATCGGGAAGTTGCATAGTGCCCTCTGGTGGACACACTGCACAACATCAACACTCATAACATAGTTGAAGGGTATTTCTTCCATCTTTTCTTTACTTTCATCAATCTACTTTTATAAATACAGATATAGTTAGATTGGCAAAGAGTGAATATATATCACAAACATCAAACAATGTTCTTACACATGTAACATATCTGCCTGTGTCAGAAACCTAGCAAGCATTAATCATTTGTGTTTGCTCTTGATGTTCAAATTTTTCACCATGAGCAGACATTAATCATTTGGTTACTCATTGAACCCTTGAGTATGAACACATTTATGCACTCAAAATAAAAAGTCTTTTTATGATTTATTGGTATGAATAGATGAGGTGTTAGCTAACCTGAAAAACAGTACACAGTCAGTGGAAAGTGACTTATGAAGTGGTTGAATGGCAATTCTCGTGTTTCTTCTTTACATTTTAATTTTTAATTTTATCAGCTGTTATAAATGTCAGTAAGTGTCAAATAAATGCCAGCATGATGCTTTCAATAACAAAAAGTTTAGCTAAATCTTTTTAATGCTGATCCTTTACACTAGGGCTGCACGATTTTGCATAAAATGAGAATCACGATTTTTTTGCTTAGAATTGAGATCACGATTCTCTCACTTCGTAACAGTTGAGACTGAACATAAAAACAATAAATAAACATAAAAACAACAAATGTCTCACATTTTGTTGTTGCCGCAAAATGTTGTACTGCTTGAAATTCCGTCTCCACCGTTGCTCGACACTGCGTGTATAGAGCAGGTAGTGCAACAATAGAAAAATAGTTGCGGGACGGCACTGTGTAGCGTTTGTCTAGGGTGTTGATCATTTTCCTAAATCCCTCGTTTTGCACAGTGTTGATGGGAGCCATATCTTTGGTCAGGTGATAAGTAATAGCCTCCGTAATGTCTCTGCCAATTTTAGCAGCCAGCTTCTGTATCACGTGGTATAAGGCTCCGCCCTTGTCATTTGTTGAGCAGGAAGAGTGAGCGCTTGTTTTCATGCAGATTACGTCCCGGATCAAAATGCGGTACAATCGTCGTCATCTTTTTTTTTTTTTTTTTTAAATCATTGTCATTTGGAAATGAGATCGCACATAAATATGAATTGAGATCGCGATTTTCTAACGATTAATCGTGCAGCCCTACTCTACACCCCACAGTTTGGGAACCAAACAAACAGATTTGCAGCCCAACAACTGTAAAGCATGTCTCTGTTAAACATGGCTTCCTTTACTGCAAAAATTTGAGTCACACAGGACTACTGTTCAACATTTCATCTGCAGTCAGTAATGGTGGGCCATTTCCACTGGATGCTTACACGTTAAAGATGAAAAACAAAACAAAAACAGCAGTAGTAATCATTCCAACAAGTCAACAGCTGTAATATTAGTCCTGTGTGAACATGGCTCGACATGATGGGTCAAAATTAAGAGCACCATGACTTCCAACCTGGATTTGCAACTTCTTGAACTGCCAAATTAAAAAGCTCAAGAGGGCACAAGGCAGCAGTTTCCAATTTGGAAATGTCACAACACAATGTGATGATTTCACTTGCCCCAGCTAAATGCTTATTTAGCACAGTTAGTGGCTACAAGCCAGATTCAGATTGGATGTGTTGACATACGGGACAACATAAGCTACATTTATGGCAAGTCAGGCTGCCAGTTTGGGGTATATGTAGACCAGGGGTTTTAAAACTTTTATAGCAAGTGACCTAAATGAGATATTTAGTCTCACCCTGGCACCCATGGCCATGAAAACATGCTATTACCCTTGTCATGTGGCAAGCCACCAAAAAACAGCCGCAACCCATTTTGGGTACCAACCCCCACAGAAAGCTTCATGTACAAGTATCTTTCATCTGTGCAAAAACACTGCTCTGTGCTAAATTTTGGGGAGTCGCACAAACCTCAGCACTCGCCCCTCTCCCTTGTCCCCACCCTCAGCCGCAGTGACTGCACTGAGGCCAGAGTGAGTGACTGTGGCTATTTTCCCCCCCAAACAGCACTATAAACTGATATTTCATCGGGTTTCTATCCTGAAACATGCATTAACTTTGCATGTGTCCTAAGCCCTCGTTGGCCCATTTCCACTGCTGTGTCACGCACTTGTTTCCGCTTTCGTTTTGGCAGATTGAAAACTCCACATATAAACCTCTGTAGTTCTGCCAGTGACATGGTCGCTAAGCTACTAAGCTAACTGCGTGGTGAACTGAGGTCACTGTGTAGTTGCAAATGATGCTTAAAACCTCGATGACTGACGATGATGAAGCTCATGATGATGATGTCATCCATCCATTCCCCTTAATGACAGGTTCTTGGAAAAAAGAGATTCCCCCTAGTTTCCTGCTGACAATGTTTTTTTTCTCTCTCTTTCCCCAGGGAAATCTGAGGCAGCTCAGCGCCAGTATGTCCAATCAAGTCTTCACTTGCTAATCCCCAAGCTTGTCTAATCTGACGTGTGCTGACTGATCACATCTTTCACTTTTTTCCCCTTTCTTCCTGCCTCTTTTCCTCTTCGTGATCCTGGAGAGCTATGCAGCTCCCTGCAGGAATTAATGACTTAAAAAAATATTTTCTTCATCTTCATCTATCTAATCTTTCCATGTATTCTCCCTTGCCACATCTGTCCAGATGTTACTGTTAGACATCCTTTCAAATGTAAAAACTAGATTCTACCTATTTTTAGCTGTTGTTACAACTTAAATGCCAGCTTATGTCACAGGTTTTCTGCTCTCTGACAAACAGCAAATATGGAAAATATGGTCAGACTGCACACACGAACACTTGTGCATTAATATAGCTGTACATGCCTATTATGAATGCATATATGTACGCATATCCACAGCCCAGGGTTGTCAGGTGTCTGCAAAGCGTTTTTACTCTATGGGGCATGTGCTCATGGGTGTGCATGTGGGTTTTTTTGTTTAATTTATGTGTCAACAGAACGCCCAGCAGGAGATGGGGAGTTCATGATGAAGCTGACTGCCGGACAGACAGACGGGGGATCAGAAACCCACGCTCAGCCTGCATTCTGCTGAATCACTGCACAGCCGGGGCCTGCCTGCAGCGCCGAGCCGGAGAGAGGGGGAGGGAGTGGAGGGAGAAGACTGTGTATAGACGTGAAGAAGAGGAGATCAGGACGGGACTAACAAAGACTGACGAGAGGGAGCAAATAAGTAAAGGTGAACGGATCAATCCAGATATCCATAGTATCGATACCAACGCTGGTATTGGTATTGGATTGATACTAGTGATAGGATCGATGCTTTGCTTCTATCCTCTATCTTCAGTATGTCTTTCACTGAATTGTATTAAATTAATTATTGACAAATGTCACATGTATTTTATTTATAGCTTATGACACATTTAAAATAACAGGCAGATTTAGATTAAAAAAAAAAAACAGTATCAAGATACATAAAAAGCTGAAAGGTGTGTTTTATTGTGGGAAGTAAAAATCACAGCTCTCTCTCTCAATGCACTCTTCTACATAAGCTGCTATTACAAATTAAATGTATCGGTATTAGTATCAGCAATATTGGCCCAGTCTTTGCTTGGTATCGATCGTATATCATACTGCACAACAGCACTGTAAGCAAATAATACATTTCTGGCTGAGGATCAAAGCTGACCTTCTGTTCAAAAGTAAGATTTTGATTCACGCTCTTTTCCCATTTTCCACCTCTTGTTACTGGACTTTATGCCAATATCACAGAGCAAGAAAATAGTTCAAGTTCTTTTTTTTTTCCTTGCTCAGCCCGCTGGCGTTTAAAACAGAGTAGGAATATTTATGTTTCCATTGAAACTCTGCAGGAAAAACGGAGCAAGAGATAGAATGGAAACGGTGAATCGTGGAGATGGTGGGATAGTGAATGAGGTGGCGGAGAGAAGGAGAAGAAGAAGAATAGGTTGGAAAAGATGTAGAGGGACAGCAGCCAGGCAGGGAAAGAGGAGAAGAAGGCTGTGTGTTGGGACAAAAACAAAGGTGGGTCAGGTGTGTGAGAAAAGGCACAGGTGGTAGACGAACTGACAAAAGAAAGGAAGAAAGGTCTAAAGACAAAAAAAAAAAAAAAGAGACAGGTAACCATAGAGGAAGGTATGTGGGCAAAACATGATTTCACACCTTGAAGACAATGAGTGCAAGCTAAGGCAGCTCTGCTGGAGCCACAGAGGAGCCCCGCTGAGAACCACCTGTAATCTTCTCCCTTTTTATTTCGTCTGACTGGAAGAGGGAGGGGAGGAGAAACGGGACGCCGCTGATTTAAGACTTGCAGACCCACAAGGGCCCTATAGTTGATCACCACGGGACACACCAACTGCTCAAAGAGTTCACGGGGGTCAGCTCAAGTGCTGAGGAGACTCCCATCAACCCCTCAGAAGCAAACTGAGTAGAAACAAAGTTGCAGGAGAGCGGAAAGCGCAGTGAGATTATTCATCCTTCTCGCTCTCTGAAAGGGAGTTTGTGCATCTCTTGTGGGCTTCATCAAAATTCCTGCACTGACAAGGGAGGAGTAACATCTCTCTCCAGCTGTTTACTATTTCTTTGCACCGTCAGATCTTTGGGTGAAGCAGGAATTCGCGCGATGACACTATCAGAGCTGTCACGGAGAACATGGAAGTGTTACTGCTGCGTAACCCACATTTCCCATTTGTCCCTTTATCTTTAAACTAACACACACAGCTCTAAGAGTAACCGCCTCTCCATGTTCCCTTCACAGGTAACCCTTCACAAGCCTACCTTTTGACGGATGCAGCAGTTTGTACAACTTCTCGTTCCTGCACACCCCGCGGCCGTGCAGGAGCGCGTGCAGCGGCTTCTCCTCTCCGTTCTTGGGCAGGCAGCGGAGCCCGCGCGTGCATGGCCCTGTGTACACACCGCACGGCTGGCCCTCTTCGAGCGCGCAAGTCATGCAGCACCCGCAGCCGGGCTCCTTCACCGGCTGACAGCCCACAGGCACCGGCGGGCACATGGACAGCACCTTCTGATCGCATGGCTCGCACGGCACGTAGGACGAGTCGCAGCCGGCGATGGTCAGCAGCGGAACCAGCAGGAGGGAGAGGCGCATAGGCATGGTGGGTGCGGGTCTGGAGTGAAACTGCGTGGATTGGAATGGAGTGGAGTGGTGACGAGTCGGTGGAGAGGAGTATCAGCTAAGCGTTGCGGAGAATCCTTTCTATGTCTCTGGTCTCAGTCCGAACATCAGGCGGGTGCGAGTCGCATCCACAGGTGCCTCTGCGCGCTCACTTGTGAGTGGCAGCGTATCCGATACTCGCGTGCTCTCTCACTCTGCCGTCCTCCTTAAAACCCCGCAGAGTTACCAAGAGTTGAAAAAAGAGCCAAACAAACAAATGAAATTATCCAGACACCACGTAAATCTCCCTTAAGTGATGCCCGGTTCCGTTTACGCGCAGGCTGCTCCTCTTCAAATAAAAAAAGGAAAAAAAGAAAGCCCGCTGATTCTCTCTCTCTCTCTCTCTCTCTCTCTCTCTCTCTGTGTGTGTCTCTCTCTCACTGTAGGTTACTTCGCCCGCGCAGATTGCGAGCAGAATGTATAATCTGCGGCTTTGAGCTTGCCTTTTAAAAAAGAAACTGCCAGAGGCGAAGCCTGTAACGACGGGCATGTCAAACAACGCGTGGAGGGGAGGAGGAAGGGGGGGGGGGGGAATCAGAGGGAGGCGCACTTGTCAAGTCCGTGCGCTGAGATGCTGATTTCACAGGGCGGGTGCTGGCATGTCTCCAGATCTGCCAGACACTAGACGATGCTCCCGTAGGCGATTGAATGAGACCTTATCTTTCTCACTGCACAGTTGCCATTTAGGTATGGTCAGTTTGAAAAAATGAATAAGTCCGTTTAAAATCTAAAGCAGAGGTGTTAAACATAAGGCCTGGGGGCCTGAAGCAGCCTGGCAAAGACTTGACAGGTTTAGTGGACCCATTTTGAACTTTTAACTCTATTTTCAGTCACGGTCAAGTGTGTGGAAAACAGAGAGATAGGATCCAAAAGCAGGACTCAGCAGGCCATCTTGGAATATGCACAGTTTTGTTGCTCGAGCTCCTTGGCATGAAGGCAAATGACTGAATAGACAGGGTGCGTGTACACACAGGAGGAGATGATGACGATGACATGACAGAGACAAACTGAGGGCTTAAATAGACAGGATAGTGGAAGGAGAGGAAACAGGCAGGAATAACTCTAACTAATAAAATGGAGGAAGTAAACTACACATAATGGATATGTGACAGAAGACTATCACAATAAAACAGGAAACATACACGGGAAAACTAAACACTGACAAAAAGTCCATACTCAAAACGTTGGGTCAACAACAGCTCTGACCCGACTGCCACCCACACTACATCAAAGCAAGACATTTTCTCTAATGAAAGCTTTCTGTTCTAAAATTTTAAAATTAGAGGACAGTCTGTGCAACGATCTACCAGAACCTTATGTGTAACCTTTTCTATAGGTTTATCGTGTAGTTTCACCAGTCTGGCCCGGTCCACATCAAAGTGGGCTGTGTGTGTCATGAATTTGACATCCCTGATCTAAAGGAATTTCTCTGTTTTAGCATTTTACACCTGCTTTGCTTTCATAAACTGGTGAATTTGGCCTTTGAAGGATCCCAAACACTCTTCTATTCTCAGAGAAAACTCAGACTCGTCCAAAAGTTGCATGTGAAACGGGAACACATTTATAATTCCCCTCAGATATCGAGTCGGCCTCTGTTTTTGTGGCCAAGGCACTGTAGCTTTAAATATTTGCGAGATGCCTGTCTTAACAATAACAGACGAATTCTCCAGCAATGTGTGCTGCAAAGTGTCCAGATCAAGGCGAGCTGCACTCACGGTGACCTTATTTTATGTCTCAGCGAGGTCAGTGTCCACAGTGAGATAAGTAGTCAGCTCTCGCGGAGTGCAGAACGGTCGTAATTCACTGGATGTTTTGGCAGATAGCAATATATGCCTGAGGATTTCAGATGATGAGCATGTTTGTGTTGTAAGTAAACAGATTATCTGCACACACCAAGATGAATTCATTTAATGCTTCTGACCCCGGTCATGTTCTTCCTCTTGTTCCTCTTCTTATTACTGCATGTACTTTCTGGATTATTTAGCTTTATTTTTCCTCTTTGTTAACATCCTGTTAGATCTTAGTGTTTAAACTGAGGTTATGTGTCCCATAGCTGTATTAATCCAGATGTTTTTAGCTGAAACTGCCCTTTGAAACACCTTTATTCTTCCTCTTTCCCCCTCCTCCCGTTACCCCTCTTTGTGAAACTTTGTCTGCAAATTCTGCTCAGGTCTCCAGACCCCCTGTTTGTCTTTTCCCTTGACCTTTATGCTGTATCGGGTGACGAATGGCGTCACCTGTGGCGAAAAGTCATCTTGGTGTTGCCCACACCGTCTACCTGTGCAGACATGGAAAGAAAGAGCACCATTCAGATTGTGAAGCTTTAAAGGCACGTCTGTGGTTCGCAGGTTCCAACTGCAAAGATCTTCCTCACAAAGCTCACTCTCAGACTCAGCTGCACATCTATGATTCATAAATTGATGATTTATGACCCAGAGACACATTGGCAGAGCTAATATGTCTGCACTACTTTTTCTTTTGTTTCCAGATGTGAGATGGAGAGGATTTGTGGTCCAAGTGCATCTAGGGTTTGTGAACCAGAGTGCAGTGTCTGTTAAGGTTAGTCTTTCTATATAAATTAGCTCTGAGTCAGCTGATGTATATTGGCCATGTGATGCACAGATGGTGACTTTAGCTGCTCTGCATAGAAGGGCAAGGTTTAGATTTCCAGTGCTGTTAATGTTTAGGCCAAATTGCTGTATGTGCTGAGGATTCAGTCCCAAATCTTTAGGAGCCTAAGTTCCGTTAGCTACATGCTTTGCTTGTGGGGGTTAATTGGCACAGATAAGCCATGCTTTAGTACTTACAACTTTAGTCTTAATTCAGTTTGGTATGCTCGGTTCTGACTTAGTGAAATTTTTATCCACACCGGCACTCTTAGGGCAGGCACACACAGGAAGAGACTGGCAGGATTGTGGAAATCAGAAAACAGTGAAATTTAACAACTTGTGGCTGTAACAGGCAAAATAACTTCTGGTCAGTAAGTTGGTGGGTGCAGAGTTACAGTAAACAGCTCTCAACTTTGAGGTAGGGTGATTTAGGAGCAAAGAATTCAAAAACATAAACAAAAAAGACACCATTTATCCACGTGGACTCAATGCTTGACCCACTAAACATACTGCACTGTTTAGTTGTGTATTGTGCAGTCCAATAGATTGTGGACAGCTATCCAAACAACAGAAAAGTCATGCTAGGGAAAAGCATGGCTGCAGACCACAGTGTGACCAAAATTAATTTTACTGTGTGCAATAATCTACCAATCTCTTTCCCTTTGAAATGGTCTCTTTGAATTCGAGGATCAGATCTGCAATCAATCAAGGTCAGCTGTCATTTTCAAAGCAACTTTGGTGCATCAAGACATCAATGAAAAAAGGAGGTAAAATAGAGTCAGCTTACTATCGGTCAATCATTTTACAATTGTATGGTATCAAGCTGGCAATTGCATTCAATCTGTTTGTGATATAACGGCATTTAACTGTGATAAATTTGAAAAAAATCACAAATCTATTCCTAATCTGTTGCCATTTACACAGAAATGCACATCACAAGCTTACATTCAGGGTCCAACTTAGACTCAGAGATAGTTAAGACATTAAAACAAGAGTAACCAAGTGTAAGACCATGAAAATAATGAGAGTATAACCAGTTTACTGGAGAGAGACATGTTGCAGAGTTGAGCTCAGCTGAACATGCTTCTGTATTGGCAGTATTTTGGTAGACCTTGTGGAGTTATGGAGCTTTGTCCGTTGACAGATGGAGGTAGTGCCCAAAGTAAATGGTACACCTGGTCTGCATATTCCCTTCTCTGTTCTGGCTCACTTGTCAGCCCATCAGTATTTGACATATGCTTAGTTGAGCTTTGAAAACCCCTATCTGTAGACTCTCTGTAGGCAAATAACTATGCAAAAAGAAACACTCATGACAGCGCAAAAAAAGCAAGACCCAGACTGACTGCAGTGTGTTTGTAATTGTGCAACTAGTTGCAAATCTTCCCAATCTGTCTGAGAAGAACTGCACTCCTTCCAAGATGGTTGACTGGTTGCCTCTCAGACCTTTGCTGTAAACTTGTCACGGCTCAGCAGCCCAAGATGAGAGATTCAACCAGAGACTCAGGAAGTGATGAAAAAATAACTTTATTTATGACGAGGTTCACAAGGTAAACAGAGCTAAGGCTATGAAGTGAGCAGGGACTATAAACATGAACTATGAGAGGCTACATGTGGTTTAGCCCAGGAAACAAACAGCTGATCCGTCCTCCTGAAAGCCTTTGTTCTCTCTATATAGGTACATAAAGTCCTAACTGGACAGAGAGTATGTAGCCACTCCTTTTCAGAGGAGGAGAAAGGAGGAGGGGAAAAAAGCTTCTAGTTCAAATGGGGTGCATTGGAGATAAGGATTTTTGGGCACAAAGGCCAGATTTGGCCAGAGTGTGACTCTAGAGTTATCCCGCGTGAATTGGGTGCACTGTTTGTATATTGACAGTGCATAAATATCGCTGACACACTTCGCAGATCTAGTGGCAACCGATTTATATGCCTTGTTAGCCAGGGAGGACTGCAGATGACCAGATGACAGGGAAAGTTTCTGGTTTGGGTGGAGATGAGAAGCCACCAGATTCTTCATTGTGGGAATTTGGTAGAGGCCCTTCTTCTATATTCCAGCGCAGTCAAACGCCGCCGCTTCCTGCACAGGGTTGGGTGACGAAAATGGCTTTGCCCAGCAGCATGTGACCTCGTCCACGCATTCGGAGAAAAGCGGCAGTACCTGCTTAGTAACAAGCACTTTGCTTTGGGGAGCCTTTTACCCTGGTATCGTGAGGTGGAGGTCTCCGTTGTCACCATGGTCCATGGGATTGCCAGCTTTTCAGCTGCTCGTTTTGCAATGTCAAATAGCTCCATGCTGCGGGACTGTGTCCCAGGGTTATCACAATCGGCCCCTTGTGTCGCAGAATTCCAAGCAGAGGGGGCAAAGAAAACGTCACCATCCTTGTCCGAAACGTGATGTTCCGACGCTCCCTCAGAGGATTCGCTGAGTAGCTCGTCATTAACCTCGAGGGAATCAGGCAGCTTCGCCTCAAGGCTTCGCAGCTGACCTCGGCATTGTCCACCAACAGGAGGACGATATCCATCTCGCCCCAGCTGGTGCCTGGTGTGGCTGACAGGCTAGCCTTCGACGAAGGCTTTTCAGGGTAAAGCCTTCGCACACCGGGTTCACATGAATCCGGTGTGGAAATAGCCGCATGGGTGTGTTTCAGCCCGAGGCCCATCACACAAGCATCATGTGTATCTGAAGCTGAAATTTTGTAACTGCATGGGCAAATTCTGGGCAGTGGTTTGCAGTCTGCCATATTAAGGAAGCTTGGTGTAGGTAGCTTGGAATGGCTGGACAGCTAATGCTGATTTTATTTTATTTTATTTTTTTAAATCGGTCAGTTAGCTATGGTGAGCTAGTATGACCTAGCTAGTGTGGTGACTAGCGCTTGTGCTACTTGGCTTGGTGACCGTGTGAAGCAAAGACAGTTAGCTTGGTCAGCTAGCTGTTGTGCTAGGTGTGTGGTGCCAGCTAACACACTCTCCACTCTGTGGTGAAGAGCAGGCGACTGGAAACCGATAGCCGTGCTAGCGACCAAGGTGTTAGCTTGCTCACGTGGACAGTTAAGCTAGCACTCACGTTGACAGTCAGGAGAGATGAGGTTTCTGAGAAGTGAGAAGAGGAAATTGAATGACCGGTGACGCTGCGTCACAACCATTTATAGGGAGGAGGGTGGTCCCTCTCTGACGCAAGCATTACGACTGCCAGCCAATGCTGGCTGGAGTAATGACATAGAGGCTTCTGAGGACAACGCTGAGAGAGTGTTCCCCATAGTGAAAAACCGAAACAAATGTTTGAAAGACAAATATGAGACTCAGAGCTAAGAGGGAAGTGACAAATAACATGTGATGGGACACTATGATGGCTCGTTGCAGGAACTTGATGGGGGAAACTATGGCAGGTCAAGGGCATCGTTCGCAGGTGGAGAAGCAGGAGGGGAAGGCGAGAGACTGAGGTCTGGGTGAGTCCAAGGTTCCTAGCAGTTGGACAGGTAGGCAGGCAGGTGAGAGTGGTAGTAACTGAGAGGATTTTACCGGCAGCAGCAGGATGAAGGAGACCAGCGTCTAGGTGAGCAAGGCTATGGCGAGGTTGCAAGATGGCTTCCGTGAAGCGACTAGGAGACAGGAGAATGAGGTAAGTACAAACAGCATGAATAGCAAGGTTAACAAGAAGCCACACACTAACATGGGAACACAAGGAACACAAACTGAAGAAGATGTACAGGAGTGACAGCAGACACAAAATTTTTGTTATTTTTTTACTATAATATTGTACTGCCAAATTGCCTTACATTTTGATGATCCTTTAAATCAGGGGTCTCAAACTTGCGGCCCGCGGATTGATGTGAAGAAATATTTTTAAAAAATTATTATACAAAAAATTATTTAATACTACGGCAGAATGTTACAGGCATGGCCCTTTAAGACTGTAGCCTCATGGGCGGTGTAGTTCTTGCTGCAGGGAGAACGCGTGGGACCTCCCCTCCCGCTGTGTGTGTGTGAGCGTGAGGGAGGGAGAAAAAGGAAAGTGAAAAGTACAAGGTGGTACCGAGCAGAAACGGGAGATGGAAGCATGTAAATATAAAAATAACCACTGCAGCCAAAAAGAGTGCCTGACGAGCCCAGTAAGCTATTAAGACTCGATTTTACACTGTGTTCGTGTTTTCCTACAAAACAATAAAGTTCTGCTGGAGCAGCCTTTCAATGCCTCTTTCTGTCTCTCGCTAGCAAAGTTGACCCAGACAGTAAAGCTAGTTCCCGGCTACGAGCCCGATACGGAACCCAAAGTATTAGCCAGAGGTCTCCTTACCACGGTTCGGAGCCGAGAGTGCAAACATGTTGAGGGATTGGCTGTGTTAGTTCAGTGAGAGATTTATTTGGAAAGAAAAAAATTTCACTTGGAGTCAAAAACTAATGTGTACGCTTATGCCTGCATTTTTATTTTGTTAAATACAAACAAAATTGTAGCAAAGGTGCTGCCACGTGTCTGGCCAGAAAGAGCTGTTTATTTGGTAGTTCAATGAAACTACTGTACTATACTGCTGAGTGACTGTCTTCTGCTCATCAAAGACATTTCATTGCAATGTTGACCCTGCACTAACTTGCGGATGACAAATGAAACTGAAAGGCTTCAGATAGTTAAGAGTGAGAAATAAATTGCCTTCATGTTTGCAATTTTGTCTTGTTACACAATATTTCGAATTAAATAAAAAAAGAAAAACACCACATTTTAGGAAATATTAGTGGGTGTTTTCGTGTTTGTTTTTTTGTACTATTTGGACACTAAAGTGGCCCTACAATGAGATGACGGTGCCAGAAGTGGCCCACGGCTCATTTGAGTTTGAGACCCCTGCTTTAAATGAAAGCAGGGGTGTATAGGGGTGTGGAGGTGTCATGATTTGGGCTTGTTTTACTGCCATAGGACCTGGACACCTTGCAGCCATTGAGTCGACCATGAGCTCCTCTATATATCAATGTATCATGAAGTCAAATATGAGGCCATCTGTCTGACAGCTAAAGTCTGGATTAAACCGGGTCATGTAAGA
This sequence comes from Aulonocara sp. 'chitande type north' Nkhata Bay, assembly GCF_057382095.1. Lineage (NCBI taxonomy): Eukaryota > Metazoa > Chordata > Actinopteri > Cichliformes > Cichlidae > Aulonocara > Aulonocara sp. 'chitande type north' Nkhata Bay. The sequence continues at coordinate 23,586,707 of NC_141365.1, forward strand.
GGACAATGGTCCCAAGCACAGCAGCAAATCTACAGCATACTGAATCTGATTGAAATATTCTGGCAGGGCCTAAAGAAACCTGTGCATAAATGAATGCCTGCTTACTTCATTGAACCAAAGTTGTTTAAAATTATTGCTGCTCAAGGTTGTTCTACAAGCTACTGAATTGTTTTTATATGAGAACATAGAGTCCTGTGGAAACTTTCTTTTTCTCATGAGTGTTTATGGACGGCCAAATTGCTGTCAAAAACCAGCTGGGTAAACTACATGATTGTCTGATGTAATGATGTAACACACTGAATTGTCATTTTTGAGGTCAAGAGTTGACTTTGACCCTCTTTTGATAGAGTTTGGTATTGCCATGCACGTTTCCAGAGGCTACTAGACAAAAAAAATGAAACTTATTTCCCTATAAGCTGATGCAAATTATTCCAGGTTGCCATTATTTTATCTAGACTCGAAGTTTAGCCTTATTTCTACTTTGTCTTTGATTTTAGGCCAACCTATAGCAATAAATATGTTTGACCTCAAATGCATTTAGTTTAGTTCAAGTCTCTGTGAGTCCAGATCATGTCATTTTGTGTGGAAGTAACGATTCATTTCCTGCTGCTCTGTTGTCTGAACTGGCTGCTATAACTGCACCAGTACTTTGACTTCCCTGAGAAAAAAATTTCCAACATTGGAAACTAATTTTAATAATTTGTTTGATTTAAACTTGTAGTCTCAGTTTCTGTGAATCAAGGGAATGTGTCATAACCTGAGGAGATGCTCGCTTGAATCACAGTCAGGAACAGAAAGGTAGTGTGCATTAAAAACACAACCTCCAGCCAAATGATGTCACCCTCCACATGCTTGGACACTCCCAACTCTGCAGTGCTGGTTTGCATCCAACTCCTATAGCAGCAGTAAGAGAGAAAAATAGGTCATGTGTGCAGTAGAGAAAGAGATGTATGTACATGTCATACTCTTAAGAAACTCATGGCAGAACAACCGCCCACTACAGCCTGGGCCTCAGAACCTCCACCACTCACTTTTGCTTTTTTATGTCTTCATTTCTCAGACTTTTATTTCCCAATGGAAGAAGATTTTAGAGCATCAAAACATCCTTGCACTGAGCTTAGCATATTTATTTTGCATTCAATAATGTTTTTGTTATAAATGTGTCACTTCCCTGTGACATCATCAGGTTTGGTTGTCTTGTGAAAAAGATTAGAGCAGTTACTAAAACTAACTTCCAGGTCTGTCACATCGATGCTAAATCACTGTGACAAATTATGTCATAGCTGAACAGCCATTGCTAATGATGATGATGTTTACAGTGACAGGCTCTGTCACTGATTGTTGAGCAAAACGGACAAATCTGAACTACAATGTGTAAAATTTGCCACTGCAGACCTGGGGGGGTGAGAGGGTGTGGGGGTAGTCTATGACAGGGATCTCTGTGGATTCCCGAAAACTTTGAAAGGTTTCTTTACCATTGTTCGTCTTCTGTCTGCAGTTTGGCTTTCATAGTCTGACCTAGTTTATTATCTGTTAAAAGACACTGCATGCACTTGTTCTGCACTAGACAATGGATCTTGAGCCAGCTTGAGCGACGTCTGAAGAGAGGAAATGATCAAAAGCAGAGAAAAGAAGCAACCTCAGCACAAAATAGTTTGGAGAGGCGATACAATCTATGGCTAAGTGTCTGATTTCTTTCTATCCCCAGGGAGAAACAAATATGCCAAAGAATCTTTGTGAAAGTGATACTTTCAGAGTCTGCACTGTAAGATATTTTGTGGTGCCAAAGCACAGACTGACATCAAGTCAATCATTTTTACATAAATGTATTAACCACAGACTGTACAAAGAAGATGTGCCATTCTGTGTTGTTATACAAGCATCAATGAAGTTTATTTGCAAAGCCTAAAGCTTAGCAGTTTTGAAACACAACATTACAAACATGTGAAACTAAAGGTCACTGCATGCTCGCCCCCTGGTTTGTCCTGTTTTGAGACTCAAATGAGAACATCAATTCAAAGAATGAACTTCTTGTTGGATTCAGAATGATATGGAATTATTAGCTGAGCTCATAAAGTCCTAAGGAAAGTGTTTAATGAAGTCTCACAGATTAGAACTTTTTGCAATCAGAGTTACACCCTGCTGGCCATTAGAAAAAATGCCAATTTAAGGCAATTCCAGATTTTTTTTTTTTTTTTTTTTTTCTAGCTCTGGAAGCAACTTTCATCTGTTATATACAGTCATATTAACATTAAAAAATTATTGGACCTGGATGATTTTTTCTCTCGAATCCATAGACAGTAAATAAGGCAGATGTATTTACTGTCATCTAATGCTTTTGGACTTTTGGTGGTGTTTTGGCTGCTTCCATGTTTGTTTTTAGCTTACATGGCGTATATGGATGAAAGGGTTGCATGCTGAGTTAGAAGGTAATACTAGCAAACTTGGTTAGCTAGATGAGATGCAGGGATCCAACCTACAGACTCATATTGACTAATTAGTGCCAAATGATAAACTTATAAAACAGCAAAAACTGAAGCAAAAACTCATGAGACACAGCAAGCCCAAATTAGTTTTTGCACCAATCTCTAAATATGCTTTCTAATCCTGTAAAGTTGGCCATTTTAACAAGAGGATCTGTTATTGTCTCATGTCCTTAGCTACTCATGTTAAAATATCTAATGTGACAGCACAATTGTTTTTTGTCACTATAGCTAGTGTCCATCTAGCTCAAAAACAACTTCAGGAGAATTTTTATTCATATTATTTACTTGATTAAATTTATTTAAGTCTACACTTTGCAGTATTATCATTAGGAGGCTGGCTGCTTTAACACATGATTGTTTGACAGCTATCTACTAGGCATGTACAATTCTAGCATTCGTGTGTTAATATTTGTTTGGATTTAGCAGGTATATGTGTCTGTCCTGTGTGCATATATAGTCAGTGGATAAAGCCAGGGCAGCTAGCATTAGCAAAAAACTTAGCACTCAGCTTCTTGACTAAATATTGTCACTTTTGGCTTCAGAAAAACCCAAGATGCCAAACTTGAACCAAAACATACAATTTATAAATATTTTGAACTTTCACAGTCAAATTGTGAAACTGAACAAGGAGCACACGATAATCCGTGAAACTGACAGCAGGAATTGGTAGGGTTAATTATTTAATTACTAATTGTTGTTGTTCAAACATCTTTACCAATGAAAAGATGAAAACTATGCAGTGTAAAACAAATATACATACCGGTACAAACTTTTTGGATGCATTTAAGTGAAACTCCCCTATGTATGAAACCCATCTATAATCAATGCAAGACTAAAAAGCTTCTGCTGGTGTTAATCTGTATGGAGCTGACTGTGGCTTGAAAGATGACTAATATCCATGACTTATGCATGCCACACCACACAGTCAGAGCTTACTGTAAGCGACAAAACCGAGTAAACAGCTGCAAATGTGCTGAGGCAGCTTGTAATCCAGAATCATTTCCCAGAAGAATTAAAAGAGTCAGAGTTAGATACACAAGGGCTAAATTTCCAAGAAATGCAAGTGCGTTTGAGTGGATTGAAGATGAAGTACAGGTTGAGCTGATGGATGCCACAGTAATCCAGATATACTTTATACCTTCAATATCCCTCATGGCTCTTTGATGACAAACAGATGAAACATTATTTAGTCTCTACTCATCTCTTCCTGTTGACCAGGAAGTGTTTAGCAGCGGCTGTTTTTAATTAATGGGCAAGTACCTTGAGCGGTGATTAAGCTCAGTGTTACCTACAGAAGTTCAAGCATCACTGAATGAAATTCCCAGCAAAACCTGAGCCACACCACATCAATGGCTATGCAGCACTGGTGACAGTATCTGGACTGAAGAAAAAACAGCATAAAGTGCTGTTTACAGCCTACAGTAACGATAAAAGGAAAACAATTCTTCTGCCAATCCATATTTTTTTCTGCCTTTTACCGTAATGAGTCTGGCTGCGGTTTCTCTGATTCACAAACTTGTTAAGATGACAGTGCACTTCTTTGCCCCCATGACACGGCAATTACAGTTGCCAATGCCAAATTACATGGCGCATATAGAGTGTGTTTGGGAAATGTAAGCCGCATAATCGGCAGGGTGCTGTGATCTGCATGGAGAACTATAGAGCAAGGCAAAAGGTGGAAAAACAAGCACAAGTGAGACGTTTAAAGAGCTCCGTAGGCTGCAGGGTTTGGTGAGGGAGGATTATAGAAAGCAGTACGTGAGATGGAAGATTGGGTAAAACCCTGTCAGCACATCTGTGTGGCCCTGGCAACTGTGGATGGGACAAAGGAAGCTCATTGGATCCAGATGTTGGAAAAGCTTTGGTTCTCCTGTGCCCTGGCGACTCTGCTTAAAGAACAAGTGCCTTTTTTTTTTTTGTGAATTCATGGAACCCGAATATTCAGATCTGGCGGAAGATTGTTTCTTTTGTAACACGAGCTGCATCTAAACGGCTTGCAGCGAAGACAAATTGTGTCAGGTTGTCTTTCACTCAGAGGGAGGTAACTTGGATTTGGCTCACAACAACCAATGCTGACATGCCATAAGAGAATTTATACCAAACTCTCTTTAGGAATTTCTGCGTTTCCAGTATCCCGCGATGAAAAACTCCTAAATCTAATGTGTTTTCTCTGAAAGTGCACATTCTTATCAGTGTAATTTACAGCTAAATTCAGGGCTGGGTCACAATGCTCTGCAATTCTGCCCTAGCACCTGTTAAATCAGAAAATATAAAAACATTTCTTGGAATAAAACGATTTTTGGACCCCTTGTTAGAATTATTATTGAAATGAAAATGCTTTCTCAGAATTTGCGGCTTCTATTTGTCTGCAGTTTGGTATGCAGAAGTTGTCCCAGAAAAATATCGATGAGTTTGGCTGGAAGATGCTCTCCGAGGAACTGTTTTGATTTACAGCGCTGAGGTTTTAGCCCTTGTTGTGGGCCTGCACAGTTTGAAGCTGCGGTCACGCTGGCCTTTCCCACAGGCGTCCATGTACAACGCAATGAGTGATGGTTACGTTTTAGCAAAGGGTCTTTCCCAGAATAAGTCCCGCTGTGGTTTTCATGGTCAGTGTGATTTGGCGAGCCCAGGCTAACTCCTTCTGGTGTTGCTCACGTTTTGTACTTCATTTGAGTCAGTGTGTGCACATAATGAAGTGCTTCCTCCAGATGACCTCTTCATTTTAAGATGGCTTGTTTGCAGAAACAAATAAGTCTGTAGAGTGGCACACTGATAAAGCAGTCATCCATAGCTGTGGGGCCAATACTAAATTGCAATGAGCAACATGCAACTGCAACATCGATTTGCTGTATTGGAGGAATGTAAATTAAAACATAGTCCAAGTTTCAGTAATTATTGAAATCAATCAATTAAAGTCTCTGTCTGTCTGTCTAAAAAAAAATCAAAATATCACATCCCAAGTCCCACATGGCCTTTACATACTGAATTCAGGACAGACACTGGATAATGAAAAACTACCATTTAACAGAAGGAAACCTTAAGCATAATGAGTGAGACTCGTGTAGCCTTCCCGACACAACGATCTCTAGGGTTTTCAGAGGATGGTTCTCTGAGTAAAAATGTCCTCTGAGTGAAAATGTTATGTTGATGAAAGAGGGCAATGGCTAGCCTGCTTGACATAATAGAAAGGAAATAGTAACTCAAACTCATTATGGAGAACTCGATTTCCGCTGAAATATTTGGTTGAATCTGATTTAAACAACATGAACGCATGGATCCATTCTGTGTTGGATCAAGAGTTCAGGTGTAAGCTTTACATGTAATGTGCTAATTCATTTATAATCAGATACTGGGGAAAGGCTGGTCATGGTCAATGCTAGGTTACATCTAGTGTACCAGTAACTGGTTGCATTTTACTTGGACTTTGCTATGCTGCCCAGCGTCTGTTTTGTACATGTTCCCATGTATAAAATTGTAAAATACCATATTGGTGAATTTAGATTACACTCACATAATCTTACTTGGACTTATAATAACTGCCTGTTTGTCTCTTCAACTAAAAACAACTAAAGCGCCTTGGACAATCTCCTTGTGTGCTTCATATCCTGTGTTCTACCTCCTCAGAGTCTCAGTTTTTGCACCAATAAAAACATAAATAACCCGAGGCTGTGTCTTCACAATGCAGGACTTTGTGTCTTCAAACTGGGGCAATAAAGCAACTGTGTAATCAGGTTAATCAGGTTGATTCCTGTCTCAATTAGGCCTGGGTAATTGCGAAAAAGTCAAAATAGTTGAATCACCCTTTGAAACTTGCTGACGCGGGAATGGCAACACACCTAACTGCAACCTTCAATCAAGCAGTAAATATGTCAGATTAGAACGCTCATAAAGCAACACCCTTCATTTAATCTACTTTGACTATAGTATAATATTATATAGGCGGCGTAGTCTTAAGTTTGAGTCAAAGGAAAAAATGCGCCGCATGCTTTGGGGCAGATGTGAAATGAAGCCCTGATTTTGCTTTGACGCACAATTTACCTTTTACATAAACTTTTTTTGCTGTTTTTTTTAATCCTGCGTACACACAAAACTGCAGAACACTGCAAAACGATTTCTTAGAAAACCATTATTTTTCTATGTAGTTTCACGCTTTTTAAGGCTTGATATAAGATAATTTTTTCAGTCTTTCAAACTCAGCAATGTTCTATCAGCTCTCCTGTGAGTGCGGGCTTTCATAAACACTGGTACACTTGTTTTACACCCTCCGAGGTAAATTATCTCCAGCAATGTTGACTTGTGTATAATTATGTGTGGAGCACAATCTAGTGGTTTATTTTACAACCCTGGCACAGTTTGCGTCAGGTAAGTCATGTCAGCAATACAAGAAATCCTGCTTTTGCCAGTGTCCTTAGGAATCATGCACATAATGTCAAGGTGAGCGGCCAAGGAGACCAGCATGGCAATTGGCAAGAGGGAAAAAAACGTTTTCCGTGAGCGTTGCAGATTTCTATCAGAGGTGCTGAGCTTGTCAGCTCAACATTTTGGGCTCCAAGGTATTGAGATAGTACACTGATGAGAATCATGGAAATGTGCATGATGAACACTGTCGCCCTGCACCGTCAAGTATCAGATATGTGCACTGCACCCGCTTCCAAAAATCATCAGGACTGAAACTCTTCTTCTCATGTCTTCTCTATGAGCTGCTGCCAAAGCCATATCTATTCCAGGATACATGATACTGTAACAGACTTTGTTAGACTTGAATGAGGGAGTTGTATTATCTAGACAGAAAGAGATGAATAACAAGGGAATGAATTTCTTTAAATGAACATCTTAAAGAGCACGCTTTCAAGAAAGGTGACTGCAGAATCTTGCCAAATCTATCTTGAACATGGAGTTGAAAAATTATCTCTCGAAGCGTTGTGTGCAAAATAGAGAGAGTTCTCAAAGTTCTTTGCTACAAGTTTTAGTCACAGTCATCGTACAGGTACAATGAATGGAGTGAAAGAGCGGGGCCCTGATGATTCTGTGTTAAGGTTTGGTTGAATTTTTGCATCAATTTTAGAATGATGCAAAGATTTGTACAGATGTGAAAGTGCAATAAAACCATATTATCTCTAAAATCAATGAACAATTGTTACTGAACAAATAACGGCGATTTCAATATTGATTAAAAATAACTGTGATAATTATTTTGGCCATAAACATACAGTCCTGATAGACAGATTTTAACAGATGTATGTTGGCTCTGAGAGATCACAATGCTGTGCAACCTAAGAAAACACCAGAAAATAAGAAATTGCTGAAAAAGCTCACAAAACAGAAGGGAAGTGATTTAGGGGAGACAATAACGTAGCGAAACAGCTGTGGACTGCACCGGGACATGCTGAAAAGAAGGGCAGGATTCATCAAAGTTGCGAAGGAGAAAAACTTTATGTAATACTGTAGATAGATGCTTGCTATTAGTCACTTCTGCAGCTTGTTAATTCACATTTTTGTCTGTCCTAAATCACTTTGTTTTGTTTTGTGAGCCGTTTTCTTTTTAGTTCTGTTGAGTTTTATTAAACCTATGTTGAGATTTTTCTACTTCTGTTGTGTTTTGTGTGCCATATAGATGAGTATATGGCATTGTTTGTAAATGGTGTTTACAATCTACTAGTGCTAGTGTTACATGACATTGTTAGGCATAAGCTGATGAGAACTCAATTTTTAGTGGTGTTAATGTCTTAACCAAACTGATAAAATGATTTCTGATCTTTTTTGTGGATTTAACAACAGGGACACACGGTTTCACACTTTCTTCTTGTGCACTTTTAAGTCGTAAATTTCTCTGGTCAACCTCTTTTTGTTTTTCTTCCTCAGTCAAGTGCTGACCTACAGCATGCTTCACTCGTCTGAAAAGAAAAACAATGCTAAACAAACCTTTCACTAAGCTGTCACTGACACGTCTTAATACCCTCTACAGCCGTGATTTAATGACATGTCATGAGAGCAGCCCGAGTCACTCTTCTTGGCCGAGACGAGCTTCTTACAATCACACTCTGGAGTTGATAGAAATGTGTCAGAGGGATGTGCCTTTTTCCTCGCTGCACACACAGAGCTGCTCTTGTTTTTTGCTGAAGCCGGATGTGTGTTGTCTGCAGGTTGATAGCTTTGTGTTGCGTAAAGGAGTTACATGGGTGCCATCTCCAACAACGATGAGGCGGCCTCCATGGATGAAGTGAAGAATCTGGCATCATGGTGCCAGGACAACCACCTCCAGCTGAACGTCGGCAAGACCAAGGAGCTGGTGGTGGACTTCAGAAGGGGTCAGCACAGAGACTACAAGCCCATTATCATCAATGGAGCTCCAGTGGAGAGGGTGCAGTCCTTCAAGTATCTTGGTGTCCACATCTCCTCAGACCTGACATGGGCTGCCCACATTCAGGTCCAGACCAAAAAGGCTAGGCAGCGCCTGTATCACCTACGACAACTGAGGAAGTTCAGGGTCTCTCCAAAGATCCTCAGGATTTTCTATACAGGCGCTGTGGAGAGCATCCTCACACAGAACATCACATCGTGGTTTGGGAACAGCTGTGTGAAGGACCAAAAAGCTCTCCAGAGAGTGATCCGTACAGCAGAACGCTGCTGCAGGATTGCTCTCCCCCCGCTTCAGGACACCTACACCAGGAGATGCCGGACTAGAGCAGCGCAGATACTGAAGGACCCGTCCCATCCTGGCAACAAACTGTTCCAACTTCTGCAATCTGGTAGAAGGTTCCGCATCTTCCGGGCAAGGACAGAGAGACTCAAGAGGAGCTTCTATCCCCAAGCCATCCGTGCCCTAAACACACACACCCGCCCTCTCACATCATCTATAATTGACTGAGACAGGACTCTTCCAGACACTAAACCAAGGCACAATGTACATTCCAAATTCCTTTCATTTTAAATATGTCTATATTGTCTATCCTGTAAAATAGTCAGATGTCTATTCTTATTAATGTACAGAACTCACCTGCTTGCTGCTACTACTGCACATTCACCCAATGTATATACTACATATATCTATATATCTATATCTATATATATATAGATAGATAGATAGATAGATAGATAGATATATATATATATATATATATATATATATATATATATATATATATATAAAAAAACACCCAGCACGCCCCTGCGGGCGGTTTATCCTTCAAGCTCGGGTCCTCTACCAGAGGCCTGGGAGCTTGAGGGTCCTGCGCAGTATCTTAGCTGTTCCCAGGACTGCGCTCTTCTGGACAGAGATCTCCGATGTTGTTCCCGGGATCTGCTGGAGCCACTCGCCTAGCTTGGGAGTCACCGCACCTAGTGCTCCGATTACCACGGGGACCACCGTTACCTTCACCCTCCACATCCTCTCGAGCTCTTCTCTGAGCCCTTGGTATTTCTCCAGCTTCTCGTGTTCCTTCTTCCTGATATTGCTGTCATTCGGAACCGCTACATCGATCACTACGGCCGTCTTCTTCTGTTTGTCTACCACCACTATGTCCGGTTGGTTAGCCACCACCATTTTGTCCGTCTGTATCTGGAAGTCCCACAGGATCTTAGCTCGGTCATTCTCCACCACCCTTGGGGGCATCTCCCATTTTGACCTCGGGACTTCTAGGTTATACTCGGCACAGATGTTCCTGTACACTATGCCGGCCACTTGGTTATGGCGTTCCATGTATGCCTTGCCTGCTAGCATCTTGCACCCTGCTGTTATGTGCTGGATTGTCTCTGGGGCATCTTTACACAGCCTGCACCTGGGGTCTTGCCTGGTGTGATAGACCCCAGCCTCTATGGATCTTGTACTCAGAGCTTGTTCTTGTGCTGCCATGATTAGTGCCTCTGTGCTGTCTTTCAGTCCAGCTTTGTCCAGCCACTGGTAGGATTTCTGGATATCAGCCACCTCCTCTATCTGCCGGTGGTACATACCATTTTTGCACATGTCGAGGAGCGTGTCAGGCTACATTTCACTGTGTGTTATACTTGTATAACTATGCATGTGACAAATAAAGAACCTTGAACCTTGAACATGTAAGCTTTAAATAGGTTTAAATCTGTATTCTGCACTAGTAAAGCCATACATCGATAAAATGTATGAAACAGCTTCAAATGAGCCTGCAAATGCTTGTGAGATGTAGGCATTTAGGGCTAAACTTGAATCTTTTTGTTTTAGTGTATTTGCAAGTCGAGAGCCTTAAAGCCTTCCAGGATTATGGCATTTCACAGAGATTAGGCTGCATCTACAGCTTCTTGATGCCAATTTATGTTGCACTCAAGCCAAGTCTGTGAACCCGATGACATTAGATAAGACTGCAGACATGAATGCAAGAGTCATTTCCCATTCTTAACACTCTTTAAGCCTAAATCAGAATTCTTTTTTCACAGAGACTTTCTTCAATTAACCACATGAACCAAATTGGGCTTTACTTTTAAGGCCTTTTAGCTGCCAGGATCTGGACACTCTGTATAACAGTTTAGTAAAATTGAGAGCTGGTTTCCAAAGGATTACTGGAATTCATTATGTTTCCCTACAGGTAAGTGAGATTGCAGATCAGTCTTTTGCACAAGGGTATTCCAGCAGAACAAATCTTCACAACCAGTTCTTGCAGTCGAGAGAAGCTCTTCCATCCAGCTGATCCAAATCAACCACGACCGGCAAAGAAGCAAAGTTTCCGTCTCTCTCTGTTTGCAAACCAGCTTCCTTCCTCTGCCAAAAGACAGAACAGGCTGCTATTAATTACAAAGAAATATTATCCTCTTGCGGGAGGTTTGCAACAACACCAGTATCCAAAGCAAACAGATACGGTGTGCTTGGAAGCTTGGTGCCTTGTACAGTTGCCATGCCATATCCAGGCCCGCAGATCCTCTTACAGCAGATCAGAGGGATGGGGGGTGGGGGTGTTGTTATCATGCCTGCTGCAGCATCATAATGCCCATTTGAGCGTCAGTCCTTGAATTCTGAACCGATACGAAAGCAGGATGTAAAAGGGATTTTGCTGTTTTCCCTGTTGTAGCTTACAACTTTCACAGTCTGCTAAAATAAAAGTTATCAGAACAAACTTCTGCCGGATCAGAGGAATCTGATTGCAAAAGTGCGTGATAAATACTTTCCAACACACAGCGTGATAGCAGATGGTTGTGTGGGAGGGCTGCGAGTTTCTTAACATGCATAACACCATCTCAACCCTGCAAAACAGCGCGGGAGGACGAGGGAAATTGCATTCATTACACTCAAGATGTTACATTTTGTTGTAGGAAGCCCTTCCAAGGTCAAGAACCACAGAGATGTGATGATAAAATCTCAGGGGCTCCTTTGCTAATACTTGCTGAGAATATGATGCATGATTCGTGGTAGCAGAAGCATATTTTTGTGCTGAACAATAAAAGCTTTCAGACAGGTATTTAGTTCCTGAAGCCCTTCAAAACTGTCAGTTTACAACTGAACCTTGAAAGCTGGGGCCCCTGACAACATCCCATCGTATTGTACATAAATGCATCATAAATAGCCATTATTCCCTTGACACTACCCCCAAACTGTGAGGAAAGGACATTCTGTGCAGTCAAAAGGAGAACACTCAGTGTCACAGTGATGGATGAGGCTAGACCGTGTTGTTTTGGTGGAAAGCTGTGGAGGCAGGTCTGCCTGCAGAGGTGTGTGAGAGAGATGTTACTCAGGGGTCTGCTTCAATGACAGCTACACACTGCTGCTGGTTTTGTCTGAATGTGTACTTCACAAAAGAGGTCAGGAGAAGCTGGTGGCTTGCTATTCAGTGAACTGAAATTCAGTAGTTTGATATTTTAGGTGACATTATAGTATATTTAATGTACAGTACTCCGAAAAAGTCTGAGTTGGATCTATTTTCTTGATATTTTCTGGGAAGATGCAAAATAAGCACAGCAGTATATTGGAACATGCAAGCACACTGGAAATACAGTACCTAAGGTAAAATCAGAGTCTGTACAATTCTAACAAGTCTGAAAGTCAACACTTGGTATGTCCACCCTTTTTCTTCAGCTTAGCCTGAATGCTCAGCTTTCTTGTTTTTTCTTTAAGTAGTCTTTTGAAATAAGAGTTTGAAAAAAGAAAGAAAAACACAAGTTTGTGAAGATGTCTCACCCAAGAGGTTTTTTTCAAAGTTTTGGTGGCCTGAAGTCTGGTTGCCTTCTTTATTCAAGCTCTTAAGGGTACCATGACATGGTTGACTGAGAACCTACACAGACAGACATTAGGAATAGTTCTCCAGGCTTCTTGAAGGAAATTTAAAGTTTCTCTTTGGATGTTTCTGCACTTTGTTCTGTTCTCTGTCAAGATAATCCCACACTGCTTCAATAATCTTGAGGTTTACTCTGGGGAGGCCAATCCATGACTGATAGTGCCCACTGTGTCTTTTTCTATCCAGGTGTGCTTTTATTGGCAGTGTGTTTGAAATCGTTGTCATGCTGAAAAATGCGTGGTGGATCATGTTGTTTATAATTCACCAATTTTGACAAGATCTCCAATGCCACTGACTGAAATGCAGCCCAATCCATGACAGAGCCTCCACAGTACTTTACAGATGGCTGTAGCCACTCACAGCTGTACCTCTCTTATGACGTCCTCTGTACATACTGACAATGATTTGAACCAGAAATGTCTAATGTAGATTCATCACCCCATCAGGCCTGTTGTCACAGGTTTCCTGTCCAGTTCTTGGGTAATTTAGCATACCTCTGCCTTTTTCACTCACTATGTGTTAATAGACCTCTTTGCATTGAATCATACTTTTTATTTTTCTCTGTCTCTCTTCCACAGCATATCTTTATCCTGTTTTCCTTCTCTCACCCCAACCGGTCGCAGCAGATGGCCAACCCTCCCTGAGCCTAGTTCTGCCGGTTTGTTCCTGTTAAAAGGGAGTTTTTCCTCCCTACTGTCACCAAAGTGCTTGCTCATAGGGGGTCATATGATTGTTGGGTTTTTCTCTGTATCTATTACTGTAGGTCTACCTTACAATATGAAGCGCCTTGAGGCGACTGTTGTGATTTGTGATTTTCTTTCAAGAAAAAAAACCACACTTGTGGCTGTTGAAAACCACTAACCTTCTCTTAACAGCATGGCTTTCTCTCATTGCCTGGACAACATCTACCCCTCATCATCATCAAATCATAAAATCTGAGGAGATTCAGTGTTCGAATAGAATACCTTTATTGTCACTATACAGTTGTACAATGAGATACAGACACAGATTCATGCATTCACACAAAAGCCTAAACTTAAATAACTTACTAAAATCACTAAAAGGCTCCCTCCAAAGTGTGTGTGTGTATGTGTGCGCACTGCCGCTGTCATCAAAAACTCATTCAACAGCTTCTTCATGCTAAAAGCTCAAGTGAAAACAAAACAGTAAAAACGTGCTTATATCGTCAGGGAGTTAAGTCGAAGCCTGTGTGTTTCTGCCTTCGTTCACCTCACATGATGCTCAATAAGGAGACTGGTGACATTCCTCTTCAGTTCTTCACATTGGTTAAAAAATTGTAGTATCGGTACTGATAACAACAACAGATGACTTCCAAAACTGGAACTCTGAGATGCTCATGGTTTATGACCACCAGGTTTTTTACTATGAGGCATATCTAATTCCTCTATTTACACCGGAACCCTTTTTTTTACACTGCAAATAGCCTGCATACAGAACTGACTTCACAGATGTGGTCATAAACAGATATATAACTAACAGGGAGAAAGATCTGCGGGCCTCACAGCTAAACCAACAGTTACAATAAACAAGGAAGAAATAATCAGTCAAGCGTGTGATTTGCGGATACAGAAACCTGAAAGAATTATACAAAATCAGCATGCCGTTTTGTTTTAAGGTGAAATCGAAGAGGAGAGGTCTGACTGTGGTCTTTGCTTGTGTTCAGATTGTTTAGTGACATGCAGAGCCAGATACTCTGTACCTCAGCATCCAGGTTCTAGTATTTCTTTATTAACTTGACCAGAAATTGATCAGAAAACCAGTCCCAAAACCCCAAAATGTATCATGAATAACATACAGAATACAAAAATAAACACACACAAAAAGAAAAAAAAAGAGAAGGTGCAGCCTGAGGTCATACGTGGAGGAATTAAGAATAAATACCAAAAGGAGGCTGGAATGGAACAACAGGTGGTACTCACCAGCAACTATATTAGGTACACGTGTTTAACTGTTAATGCAAATATCCAATCAGCCAGACTAACCAAGTCATGGCAGCAAGTCATCACATGTAGTCATGTTCAGTGATGGGAATAACGGCGTTACAAGTAACGGCGATACTAACGGTGTTACTTTTTTCAGTAACGAGTAATCTAACTAATTACTATTTCTATCGTTACAACGCCGTTACCGTTACTAACAAGAAAATGCGGTGTGGTCGCGTTACTATTTTTCAACAAACAGACGGCTGAAGCTGTGTTCAGTTGCTTATATCAGTTGCACGGAAGTAGCTGTAAGTAATCTGCAGAGGTGCACATAAGTGGTCCACAGGTGCGCATCCCACTTGGAAAAGTGGGAAAAGTGAGCTGGCATTTGTATGAAGCCAGCTCACCTCCTGCAACCACTTTTCCAAGAATACGCGCTTCTTTTGCGGTTCGGACTCCTTCTGACATTTGTTTGGAGGTGGAGGAACACCAAAGTAATTGCTTAAAGGAGCTTGCTTCTTCTACATCTTTAAGAGTTCTAAACAAATGTCTGTCCTCCTAAGGAAACGTGCGTTGCAACTTCTTATCTGGTGCGCATCTTTTATTTTGACAGCGCCTGTGTACCTGCTGACCACTTACGTGCACCCCTGGTAATCTGGGCGCTAGCTTTAAGCACCTGCGCACGCTCCCACGGGCGGCAATGACTTTCTAGCAGACAATCAGTTTTTGGCACAACACCTGCAGCTAGGGGGGCAAAACAATCGCATGAGTGCTGCTGTTTGACTGAGGAGGAAGAATAAAGTAGTCGTGGTAAGCCAATCACATGACTCCTTCAAGATGACAAACCAACAAGGTGATATTTACCAGTTTTTAAATTGTGTTGATAGGCCGTGTAAAACCAGAGCCATGATAAACAATATATACGTGGTGTTTTTTCCTGAATAGTTTTGTCACGTTTACTGTCTAAGGACAGCACTAGCAAGCACTCTCTGCTTATGACCAAAAAAAAGAAAAAACTAAACAAAAAAACACCTCTTTCGTGTTGGTGGAAAAATGCACCATGTCGACCAATCAAAAATGATATGACAACATGACATTTGGATGTTTAGGAAAAGGGGGGAGTTTTAGAGAGAGAGAGAGAGAGAGAGAGAGAGAGAGAGAGCAGAAAAAGAGAGAGAGCAGAAAAAGAGAGAGAGCGAGAGAGAGAGCAGAAAAAGAGAGAGAGAGAGAGAGCAGAAAAAGAGAGAGAGAGAGAGCAGAAAAAGAGAGAGAGCAGAAAAAGAGAGAGAGCGAGAGAGAGAGCAGAAAAAGAGAGAGAGCGAGAGAGAGAGAGGGAGCAGAAAAAGAGAGAGAGCGAGAGAGAGAGAGAGGGAGCAGAAAAAGAGAGAGAGAGAGAGAGAGAGCAGAAAAGGAGAGAGAGCGAGTTTTGAGATGTGAGAGATTTGTGACGTTTAGCGTGTTTGGAGTGTGTAGTTAGTGTGTAGTGTTGTGGATAGTTTTATGTTGTGTGTAAGAACAATGAGGTGACTGCTGTCTCCGGGTAGAGAACAGGAGTCAGAGCTGCAGGTATCAGGCTGTGATGTTCTCCTTTATAGTGGACAGAAATATTTGGAGTGGCCCAAATAATTTGTGTGGCATCTTATTGAATGCAGAACAGCTGATTGTTATGTAAACAGTTTGAAATGGTTATTAAAAAAGGGGTAAAAAGGAAATGGCTGAAAACAACTTTGTTTGCAAAACCTGTGCATATGATTTTAAAATTGGCAATTTATATTTGTATTTAAAGTTATGAAATATGGTTAATTAATGTTTGTGGTTGTTACAGTAAAATATATAACTTTTTCTACTCGGATTTTAAGTTTTTTGTCTAATTTTAGATCAATTGTGTAAATACAGTATGTCAAAATGAAAACATAACTGTAAATTCAGACATGTGAGGTTGTGCTGAAAAGAATGATACCAAACAAAGCAAACAAACAGTTTTTAAAGGTGAAATGTAGAGGAAACATCAAAAGTAGTTAAAAATGGCCAATAATACCCTGGACCCCAGAGGGTTAAACTTTTTTTTTTTTAAAGTAACGCAATAGTCACTTTTCAAGTAACTAATTACTTTTAGAATCTTGTAACTCAGTTACTAACTCAGTTACTTTTTTGAAGTAGTAACTAGTAACTATAATTAGTTACTTTTTCAAAATAACTTGCCCAACACTGGTCATAATCAAGACGACCTGCTGAAGTTCAAACTGAGCATCAGAATCGTGAAAAAAGGCAATTTAAGTCACTTTGAATGTGGTAATATTATTGGCCCCAGACAGGCTGGTCTGAGTATTTCAAAAGCTGCTGATGTATTGCGCTACACATAACCATCTCTAGGCTTTACAGGTGATGATCTGAAAAGGACAGAATGCCTTGTTGATGCCCGAGGTCAGAGGAGAACAGCTTTGAGCTGAAAGAAAGGCAATAGTAACTTAAACAGCTGCTCAATGCAATTAAGTTATGCAGAATGTATCTCTGAACAAGCAAATGGGCTACAGCAGCAGAAGATGACAATATGTGCCAGTCCTGCTGGCCAAAAACAATAAACTGAGGCTACAATTCACACTGGCTCACCAAAATTGGACAAAAGAAAACTGAAAAAAATCTCAATTTTTGCTAGAATCTTTGGATAGTAGAGTCAGAATTTGGGGTAAACAAAATGAAAGCATGGAATTATCTCGCCTCATATCAAAAGTTCAGACTAGTGATGCTGGTTTTCTCACTTCGGACCCTTAGCACCAGGGAACCACCGTTTGAACACTACCACCTACCTCAGTATTGTTCTTGACCATGTCCAACCCTTTATGGCAGCATCGCATCATAAATGAGCAGCCAAGAAACCTGCAGCAACTGTGTGATGCTGTCATGTGAATAATGACAAAAATCTGGAATCGTTCTAGCAATCTTTTCAGCACTTTGCTGAATCTGTGCCATGAAGAGTTAACGCAGTTGCAGAAGCTAAAGGGGGTCCAACTTAGTACTCGAAATGTGTAACTAATGAAATGGACAATGGGCATACATACTGGTGCGTGACTGGCCAATTTAACATAGTGGGTGAATAAAAAAGGGCAAAAAACCCCAAAAAAACCCCAAACGAAGACAGAGGGAAGTAAAATTAATTAAGGGAAAAATAAAGTTTCTGTTGGTAGTTACTTTTTACTCTCCCTTTAATTGTCAGTTGTCTGCTTTGCCCTCGTTAGTGCAGACTGTGTTGTGATCTGACAGTTGCTCTCCTGTGTGTAACCTGAGTAACACTCACCCCATTACATATACTCTTCCAGGTTAGATATGTGATGTCGGGAACATGAATTTTTACTCACATGTTTTACAATAACAACTTCAAAACAGCTACCACTATTATTGATTTTTTTCACCTGACTGCAAGTGGCTAAAACATGCATTAGTTTGGCAGGTTCCTTCATTGTCATATGAGCCTGAATGCGGTGTGCACGCACTGATTCAAACAAAGCACACGAGAAGCATAAATATCCAAATTCAGGTCTTACGAAGCTATGGTCAAACACATGATGATGAGCAAGGGGCAAGCACAAAGGGGAAAAAAATCTCAAGGCCATTCAAGAGGGCAGCTGACAAAAATTCACGAAGAAAACAGAAACTAGAAACAAAAGAACACAAGTGAAACACTCACAGCTGGAATGCTTGACTAGACAGAGTAAACAGATAATTGGGCAGAGAACAAAAGGACGCAGAGGAGTACATAAACAAAAGAGACTGAACTGCTGAACAAAGAAGATTCTAGTTGGAGTACGGCAAATAATTATAAAAAAAGAGGGAAAGCAAACAAACAGTGGAAGCAAAACTGAGAAAAAGTTGAGCATTTTCAAAAAAAACCCAAAACAGGACGAATTCAAGAGGTGGCAGGCATGAATGGATTCAAGCTCCTGACTTAAATCACAGATCTTGACCACTTGACCTTGATTGCTTGATTCAAAGTAACTTTACACAAAAACATCATCACATCTGGGAGCAGTGGCTAACATACTTGTCCAGTGATGGCCTCTTAACTGTTTTACTCAAAGGTAGAGAGAGAAAGAGAGAAAGACAATTATACTTTTTCACTTCCACTGCGCAGTTTTTCAGGAAGACTTGGGATCTGAAGTTGCTGAACCTAGCTGATGCAAGCCATGTGTGTTGTTTTTCCGTGCTCCAGTAGGAGTTTGTATCATACATCTTGAAAGAGACAGTCAGTGCCAGTGGTTTATCACTCACTCTGCCAGATGCTGAAATCATTGCCTTGCATAACCTGTGCAAGTGCTCTTTTCTGGAAACAAGCTAATTGCTCGAATCCAATTTGAATTTGCATGAAGAAATATTATCTCTTCATATTGCATCTCCATAATAAATTCAATATTCAAGATTGTTATTTCTATAAAAAGGATAGACAGAGAATAGAAGTGAGTCATGTTGTGTTTTCCAAAACAAGCAAATCAATGAATAAAACAAGATTCTATTGAAAAGGTTTATTACAACAGATAGCAAACCCTCTGTAACTATGAAAGCCAAAAACAAGAGAACGGAGGCAGCAAATCTTAAATGGTGGTGAAATTGAAATAAAAACAGCTGAACTAGAGCATCACCCAACGAAAACACTTCTCACTTGCAGTAGAAGGCAGCTACTTCCTGGTAACTCACTATACTTCTGAAGTTGGCCTAGCAGGGCTGGCCAGCACCTCTTCCCAACTTTTATAGCTATTGCTGATTGCTGAATGGAGTTAACTGCACATTGGCTCCATAGGAGAAAGTGGGTGGCACCTTAGCCAGCGAGAGAACAGCAGGAAACCACCCACGCAGCACCACAAAGTAGGCCTGTTGGGTCACACACTATAAAAATCCATAATTTAGCAGTGTTTTTCTGATTAATTTGATAGAATTTTCCTTTTATTTAAAATACATGAATATAATTAATTTACAAACAGACTGAATTAACATGTCTAATGTAAAATATGATGAAAACCTTGTATCTGTGAGTAGCCACAATTTTCCTTTTGTTGTGAAAATGTCTTTTTTTTTCACATAAAAGACTAAAAAATACTATTGCAGATTTAACATAACTTTTGCAATGTTTATTTAACAGTTAAAAACTATTGAGTTCTATCAATGAAAATTAGTATCGGTTAGAGGTTAGTAAAATAGAGCTCTTATCATTAAAAGCAGGTGTTCAGCATGTTTACATCCACCTATTTTCTTCCACTTAGTCAATTCAGAGTCGCTGTTGAGCTGGAGTATATGCCCAAGGAGGCACAAAGAGAACATGCAAACTTCAGGTAAAGAGACAGGCCCCAGTCTGTGGATTCTTGCTGTGACATCACTGTGGCAGTTAGCACACCCTTTTTCTAATTTTTTGTTTTCCAATTTTGGTGAACCAGTGAGCCAGGTGAGCCTCCTGTTCTTAGCTGACAGGAGTGGCACCTGCTGCTGAAGATCATCTGCTTCAAGGGTCCTTGTGCTGCGTTTTTAGTGATGCTCTTATGCATACCTTGGCTGTAATGAGTGGTTGAGTTTTACCTTCATGTCAGTTCAAAGTAGTTGGGCGATAGTGGTGGAAGTCAGTGGAATCTGCCAGTTTCTACAATGTACTTCACTGACACTACACGCCACAGTTGTTGACATTCCTGATCCCAGAAGTCTGCCTCGGGCTCCTTGCGCTTAATCACCTTTCCGCCTCATGTGCATCATGACGTCAAGACAGAAATCTAATATTGTTCTGCGTTCAGCGTGTACTGTAATCTGTCTTTTCAGGTTATGGCAGGAATTAATTTGCAACTGACATATCAAAACAATGTTCACAAGAGATAAAGGCAACAGTAGTAACAGGATCCAACTTCTATACATACTCCCTCAACTACTCAGATGATATTCACTGACCACTGATATTTGTAATATCAGACAGTAGTTCGAGGTACATATGAGGATGTGCACATATGCAGATCTGCATATGTGCAGTACTGACTCAGTACACAGCAAAAAATGAGACACATACATCTTGCCATGTACAGTTTAAAAGTGAGGAAATTCACAAACTGTGAAAGGAAACATATAATCCAAAAATGTAACCCCCCCAAAAAACATGCATGCCGCACTAAATATATCCATAATAATCTGCTCGATAGCCTATTAAAAGCAGAACTTCTACTGCACAGAAAGAATTCTTGCCATGTTGAACTAAAAGAGATTTACAAGGTGGTTGATATTTGTGGTTTACAGATTAAGGACTTTACAACACATGCATGCATACTTGTCTCTCCAAACAAATCAATTTGAGATGGGAGGAAAAAATGTTAAATATGCTCAAAGAGGAGAGTGTGTGCTCATAGAGACACTTTTTGCAGTTTTGCCGTTTTCTGGCAGCCTCATCTCTGAATGAATGTGTTGAGGGGTGTAAGTTCCATCGTGGAGGAGATCGTCTCGATTTTTATTGCCATTGGCAAAATTCATAGACTAAATAATGGTTGTGTAATGGAATCGGTGCTCCGTCAAACACAGGAAATAAATGGTGGTGGTCATGTTCATTCACGGTGGTAATTATCATTGCCATTTTGAGAAAAAAAAAGGTAAAACGCCCTCAAAGGAAAGAAATTATTAACTTTGGAAAGACACTGACTGCTTCACATTGATCCAGAATTTAAAACCGCCCATGTTTTCTGTCTGGTGCACTCAACATTTTGATACTGGGCAACGTTTGAGGAGAAATCAGTCCTGCTCTGCGAGGATGTGTTTGCCTCAAAAGACGTTTTCCAGCCAGCTGAATCTTCAAGCAAAAGGTTTCCTTTTCTTCTCTGTGCATTGGAAAGATTTAAGAAACATGATCTAAAAAAAAGAAGGAAAAAAAAGATCTGAACGCCTTATATACATTTCATATTAATAACATCACTTCTGATTCTTTTTTTATAAGAAAAATAATCTTTTTAATAAGTTCATCTGAAACTAATTATGCTGGCACAACTCCATACATAGTAAACTGGAAGAGCTTGGGTCCCAGGCGTTTTCCAAAGCCTCGAGGCTTCTCAGGGGCCACATCATAAAAAGAAACACTTACGCCCGAACATGACTCAAGTTTGGGAGTATTCACATATATGACACTGTGTGTTGTTTCTCTCTGTAATCATTTGGAGATGGTGCCCACCCCCACGCTGTCCTGTTTCTAGACTATCGGGCATTGTTCCTGCAATGGTTCCAATACTTTATCTTCTCAGTGTAAACATGGACAGGTTTTTAAAATTATTTTTCCATCCATCTTTTCTGAGTAGCACCAGTAGTCAGTAGTTCCAGTGGTAGCATGCTATCTAGTGTAATCTAGACATACTACAGCAACAACAACATTGACCAGTTTTTTTCTAATAAATCCTCAGATGATCCATAAGCCAGGTGAGAAATATTAACCCTTTAGCAAATTTAGGGTATAATTTCAGCGAGGTATGCCTAAAAAAAAGTTTTTAAACCCCCCCAACAATCTGAAGACATCCTGATTTGAAGCCAGAACCACCTCAAATGCCTTCTTCATTACAAATGGCTTTACCCAGATATCAGAGCTGCTCATGCTGTCTCAAAGACTACATTCAGCCATCTGAAGGCAGAAGCTCATTCTTGCTGTAATTTCATCTTTTGGTCACTAGACTCAAACTCCACCTTTGTGCCCTAAATTATTGGTAATAGATCTGCAAAATAGGTTGATAGACAATTAGAAAACCAATACTGTAAGCTTAGTCTGATATTTGTACCCTAAAAGCCATGTTAGACTGAACTGCTGCTGCGACTGTGAAAGGCTCAAAAAAGACTGATTTTAAAATAAAGGTTAAGACGTTGTATTTTCAGCAGAATACTTCATGATGTTATATGAGAATTGCAGGCTACATGGAACATTCTACAGAATTTCTTCAATGTTAAAAGATCATTATGCAAGCCAGGAGGTGAACAATCTAGTCTGGTTCTAACCCACTAGCATCCAAATCCTAGAAGATGCTAAGACAGCATCTTCAATTTATGTATTAACTGAAACATTATTTCAATTTCTGATCAATTTCTGACAAGTATGGTTAACACTTTGGAGGTAGACAAGATAGCTGATACCATCTTCGTAGCTATACAATTGACACGATGCTGGAGTCAGAAGGCTTTTTGCTATAAAACAGTATTGTTGTTATCTTCACAAAATGTCTATCAGTCTTACAAAGTTACAAGTCTCCATGCCTTGTTGAAACTCAAAGATTTAAAGCACAAAGTACTGCAAATAGTGCATGGACCTTTTCCTGATTCCTTATTTTCTTTCAAATCTAAATCTGTGCATGACTGAGGTCAGTAGTCTCATAAAACGACCCTTTATCAGCTGAACTGGCTATGAACACTGATGTTCCCCCTGATACATAGTCATTGTTCCAGAGAGCTTCACACAAACGTGAAGCTAAAAGGGAGTGAGCTGTTGCGAGGGCATGACAAGAGCCCAGGCCTGTTCTGCTGCTTTGGCTCGAGAACAGCTGGCCTGTTTCAGAGCTGAGTGCTTGACGGCCTCTTCCTGACCAACATGTGGATGTAAGATGAAGCCCAGTGTAGGAGAAGCCCAGTTTCCACCCTTAATAAGCCTGAACCCAGTGCTGTTATCTTAAGGAAACCCTCAGGAGCTGTGAATCGGTCAAACTGCGGATATGACATGAGTTAGGAGTGTTTTTCTTTGCAAATGAGCTAAATCGAGGCTTCTCCAGAGAAGACTATCACTGGCATGAGCAGCTCACAAGCATCACTGATGAGCTTTTAATAATCTCTTGTAAGGCTGTGCATTAAGGATGACTAGCAGTTACCACCTGCCTCTCAAGTACGTGAACACCTCCTATCACTGTCATTTTCATTTAATCTCTTTTTGATTCAATAAACAATCAGACTCAATTCTCTATGCCAGGTTAAAACATGAAGGAGGTGGAGTGCAAACCAAAACAAGCAGGTTGATTTTTCCATATGATAAGACTGGAGAGGGAATTTTCCTTTGTTTGAATATTTACAGTTCAGTGATATCTGCATGTTCAGGGGTCAGATTTTTCCAAAACGACAGAGTTTCTTTGTGGGAAGGTCATACATGGTTGAGATGCCTCTCACAGGCTGTGCAGACTTCCATGCATATGCATGCATATTTTAGGCTCAGATTACCAGGGAGCGGAGTTGGTGTCATTACTCAAAAAAAGTGTTACGCTTTACTTGCTACATTTTTTTTTTTAAGTAATGAAGTAGGTTAATCTCCCCGGGCACCTGCTTAGTGGGCTGCCCACTGCTTCACTGAGTGAATGGGTCAAATGCAGAGAAAAACAAGTAATTTCCCCATGGGGATCAATAAAGTATCCATTATTATTATTATTATTATTATTATTTAATTACTTGCCACAGAAGGTAATTTGTTACACTACTTAAAAAATAAATTTTGTGTTACTCTGTAAAATGATCTAAAAACAGATTACCAGATATCAGTATAAGCCTGATGCTCCAGTTCTACAAAGCAACACAAATCACATTTTTTTCTATGTATGAAAACAAAATGAGCAACACAGAGCAAAGCTAAAAATCAGCCCATAAGGTGTTACAAGTGTTTCCTGCAGTGATTCTATGGTAGAAACAGGCAGAAATGGAGGCTACAATGGTGCCAGACTGACTGAAACTGACTACTTATCACTACCTTTGTTACCTTTTGAAGCTTAGGCTCTGGCTGCTGGACTGAGGTTAGCATGCACTCAACTTCAAAATCACTCTGGGTTCTTGGCTAGCTTTGCATTAGCATGCTATCTGTGCAGATGTTTGCAAAGAGCTGAAGTTGCAAAAGAAACATGCATCCAGGACAGCATGTTTCTGTAGTGTGCATTTCACATGTTACTTTAACACGTTACTTTGGAATGCATTACAACCAACACTGCTGGTGAGAGGCTGAGAAGTTCATGTTCATATTTTAGTTAGGCATGAAATTGTGTGCTTTGCATTTTCTTACCTGAGAATACTTTGCCATACAGAGTGGAAGAGCCAGGGATTGAACCACCAACTTTTTTGATTAGTAGAAAAAGAGCTACAGCTGGGCCCCAACATAGTTTCCAGATAAGATTCAATCACTAGTTCAGTCATGACCCTTTAAAACAGGACATCAGGGTGGCTACACGTCTTCTATTCATTCTGTAGAAAAATATCTTGGCCTGATGAATTGGTACAAAATTGTATGTATTGTGTTTCAGAGATGATGTAATGGGTGCATCAACCTGCTGCTTAGGGGATCCAGTGCTGCCATCTGGTTAAAAATGGCTTTGTCCGCATTACTGCACAATATAAATGTTAAGCCCTGAACTGGATTACACTTACCTTCAAAATTCAGCCTTGGTTTCAAGATAATTGTTTAATTCAATCAATCTTTAAAGGTAAATTTAATAAACCACCACTCTAGTATATGCCAAGACCTAATCTATATTCAATTTCTTAAAACTGGAGGTTTTATCACTCAAACCCCAAGGAGATGGAGAAATGCTTACACTAAATGCTTTAATAATGCTTTGTCAGATGTGTTTGATGTGAAACATGGTGAGTCCCAGGCCAAAAACCTTTAACAGATCTTTGTCTTAATCTTTGATCTTTGGCATAGAAAACCTTCATTGTAATAACCTTGAAATATCTTTCCTCAACAGCGGTTTACCTCCCAGCTTTCAAAGTCGCTTCTAAAGACCTAACAGAAAAGCATTTGGTTTTGATTTTAAGTCAATGACTTGGTCATTGATCAAACCCAGATCAATAGTATCAAAGTGGAAGCTGAACACGGAGCAATTGATCTGCTGTCTGAACTCAAATAGAGTTTTATTGCCTTGATTTCAGTTGTGTTTGTTTTGTGTCTGTTACAATTGACTGAAACGCAAAACTCTTCTGTTGCTCAGGGGAGCTCTTTAAAAAGGAGACATTGCTGTCAGTGGAAGTTTCCCTGTTCAAATAAATGTGTCAAATCAAATCAATTATGTGAACAGGACTAAGAACAGGATTACTATCTGCAGCCTGTTACCTTAACCTCTGTCCGCATTAAGACTGAATGGAAAGTGTATATGAACTCAGCCAGAACCCAGCCAAGAGTCCCACGATTTACTCAGTGGGAGTGTGTGCTTTACTTCCAGCTCATAATGCGCTGTGGTGAAGCATGGAGTGACACTGCCTATGTAATTTGTCAGGGGGGAATGTGTCATGCATATTTTTGAGTTTGAACACCGTCTGAAGCCATGAGAACCTCACAGGGTTCTGATCACGTTACTTCATTGCTCGCCTTCGTTTCTCATGCCTCTAACTCTAGTTAGTGAGGTGGGGCCTTAGACTTGTGGCAAACAAACAGACTGGGCTACTGCTCAGAGCTGCATCACTGACTCTTTAGAATTACCCTGGTAATACAGCTGCTGGTGCCCAGTCCATGTGCTCACTCGAGATAATGTTTGTGATTCCACCAGATGTGCCAAGGTGTGCTTGAGAGGCACCCCAGAAATGTAGAAGCAGCTCCACAATAAAAACTAGAGTAAGGTGTATTTTCTTATGGCACAGGGAGGCGGTAAGTCAGATGCTAGAATGGCCAAATTTCAAAGACCCTGTTGGTTTCAGAACGAGAAAATGACTATATTTGCACATTATTTGTTAGATAATTGCAGTAAAGGTCCTTCAAAAATAAAACTAACAGCACTAATAGCACTAACACCACAAAGTGAATTAAAAAGGCCAATTCAGTGACTTCTAGAAGCAATAGTAACCAGTAATGATGTATAACTTTAAGCCTTTTTAAAATTTAACAAAGCCCTAAAATTCACCTGTCACTGTTATTGTGACTTATATATTATAGTCTTCTAAACAGAGCAAAACTTTTATTTTGTGAACATTAATATTTCTGCTGTAAAGCTGCTGAATAACTCACTTTTAGACCTTTTTCAACTATCTGTTGGAAAAACTGCAGATTTTAACATTCACAATTTAATTTTTGACAGCAAACATGTTGCAGTATGAAACACACATGTGTAACAAACCAACTATGACTCTAGCACAAATAGGACAGCACAGCCATTGCCAGCAAGTTTGAGGTTTATAATGTTGCTCTTTTAACTCAACTTGTTGCACTCGATCACCTCTGTTCTTACCTTGTCACCAGCCTCTCTGCTCAATAAGTAATATGCGGTAAAATGCAAATAATTATCAAGAATGGAGAGAGATAGATGACTGTCCCTGTCACAAAAGGAATAAAGTGAGGCAACAGTAAAATTACGTAGCAGGAACTAAAGGTGACGAGGGCCTTCAAATCTTAAACACTTATTAAAAGAGGTTACATGTGAGTGTACATGTTTTGACAGGTTATCAAATTTAACTATGACCTAAAGTTTTCTTTGTTATCTTGATCCAACAGCCTCAAAGAATAACGCCCACAAGTTATCTGTACCCAGTCTGCACCCATTTATCAGATAACAATCACAAAATAAACACCCACGCAGCTTTTTTCCTCTTTAGGTGCAATGGAGCCACCACAGTACAATATTAATGATGAGTACAAACAAAACTGATAATCGTTTGACAACACACAGCACATTCATTCACCATACAAGCCTGTTGGTCAGAGAATATTGTTTTTTCATGGAAACAGAGCTAACAGGTAAATAAACACTCACTGGCTGTTGAATTCGGCACACCAGTTCAGTTTCTCATTAGCATAATTCTCTAACCAGGCAGCCTTTGCCACCAAATCAGTGTATTTAGGTGTTCAAAGTTCAAACTGAGCATCAGAAAGGTCACTGATGGTGGTGTGGTATGGTTGTTGGTGCTGGATGGGCTGGTTCAGAAACAGATTTACTGGGATATTCTCTCACAACTATCTCTAGAGTTTACAGAGAATGGTCTAAAAAAGACGAGATATCCAGTAAGCATTCGTTTTCTGAACACCTCTGAAAACACATCAACCCTTCGAGCAGATGGGGTGTAGAAGCAGAAGACCACAACTGTCAAATAAGAACAGGAAGTTTACGCTCGCAATAGAAGATTGGAAAAATGTTGCCTGCTCTGATCTTGATTGGTGCTGCCACATTCAGATGATAGGGTCAGAATTTGGAATAAAAAACATGAAAGCATAGAATCATCCTACCTGATTTCAACAGTTTAGGCTGCTGGTGGTGTGATGGTGTCTTGGATATTTTCTTGGTACACTCTGGGCTACTTAGTACCAAATGCGCAGTCTTTGAATGCTTACCCAAGTATTGTTGCTCACCATGTTCATCCCTTCATTAGTCTACCTATTAGTCTACCAGTCTACCTATCTTCCGATGGCTGCCTCCAGCAAGATAATGCATCATGTCACAAAGCTAAAAAAAAACTCGAACAGTTTTTTGAACATAACAAGGAGCTCTTTGTACTCAAATGGCCTCCACTGTCACCAGATCTCAAGGCAATAAAGCACCTTTGGGAGATTCACGTCATGGATGTGATGCTATCCCGCCAATATAAATCAAAATCCCTGAGGAATGATTTCAGCACCTTGTGGAATGTGTGCCAGGAGGAATTAAGGCAGTTCTGAAGGTAAAAGGAGGTCCAACCCAATTCTAGCAAGGCTTACTGCGTGGGCAGTGAGTGCAAAATTTTATTTCAGAAACAGAGTACTTTAATAATCCCTAAGGAAATTATGTATTTAGACAATCTTTCATTTTCTTTTTGTAGCACTTTAGAATAGAGCCACATATTGTTTATGTATAAAGTAGTAACTATAAATACTTGTTATACTTCATGGTTCCCATTATGGTAGTATGAAGTGGTCCCTATTTTCCTCTCCAAATAACATCAACATACTGTAAGTGCACTGTACCTATTTGCTTTAAATAAAGCTTCAATGCACAGTCTGTATAAATTGCAATAATGTGACAATGAAATATGGAAATTTGTAAAGAAATGACAGAATAAATAAGAACAAATAAATCACTGACTCTCAAGGAGGAGCTGAGGAGTCTTGGCAGTCTGACAAACCTGCAGCTGTAGAGCATTAGCATCACATGTCTGCTTTTATTTACCTCCAGGGTTGACACACATACAGGGAGTGCAGAATTATTAGGCAAGTTGTATTTTTGAGGAATAATTTTATTATTGAACAACAACCATGTTCTCAATGAACCCAAAAAACTCATTAATATCAAAGCTGAATGTTTTTGGAAGTAGTTTTTAGTTTGTTTTTAGTTTTAGCTATTTTAGGGGGATATCTGTGTGTGCAGGTGACTATTACTGTGCATAATTATTAGGCAACTTAACAAAAAACAAATATATACCCATTTCAATTATTTATTTTTACCAGTGACACCAATATAACATCTCCACATTCACAAATGTACATTTCTGACATTCAAAAGCAAAACAAAAACAAATCAGCGACCAATATAGCCACCTTTCTTTGCAAGGACACTCAAAAGCCTGCCATCCATGGATTCTGTCAGTGTTTTGATCTGTTCACCATCAACATTGCGTGCAGCAGCAACCACAGCCTCCCAGACACTGTTCAGAGAGGTGTACTGTTTTCCCTCCTTGTAAATCTCACATTTGATGATGGACCACAGGTTCTCAATGGGGTTCAGATCAGGTGAACAAGGTGGCCATGTCATTAGTTTTTCTTCTTTTATACCCTTTCTTGCCAGCCACGCTGTGGAGTACTTGGACGCGTGTGATGGAGCATTGTCCTGCATGAAAATCATGTTTTTCTTGAAGGATGCAGACTTCTTCCTGTACCACTGCTTGAAGAAGGTGTCTTCCAGAAATTGGCAGTAGGACTGGGAGTTGAGCTTGACTCCATCCTCAACCCGAAAAGGCCCCACAAGCTCATCTTTGATGATACCAGCCCAAACCAGTACTCCACCTCCACCTTGCTGGCGTCTGAGTCGGACTGGAGCTCTCTGCCCTTTACCAATCCAGCCGCGGGCCCATCCATCTGGCCCATCAAGACTCACTCTCATTTCATCAGTCCATAAAACCTTAGAAAAACCAGTCTTGAGATATTTCTTGGCCCAGTCTTGACGTTTCAGCTCGTGCGTCTTGTTCAGTGGTGGTCGTCTTTCAGCCTTTCTTACCTTGGCCATGTCTCTGAGTATTGCACACCTTGTGCTTTTGGGCACTCCAGTGATGTTGCAGCTCTGAAATATGGCCAAACTGGTGGCAAGTGGCATCTTGGCAGCTGCATGCTTGACTTTTCTCAGTTCATGGGCAGTTATTTTGCGCCTTGGTTTTTCCACACGCTTCTTGCGACCCTGTTGACTATTTTGAATGAAACGCTTGATTGTTCGATGATCACGCTTCAGAAGCTTTGCAATTTTGAGACTGCTGCATCCCTCTGCAAGATATCTCACTATTTTTGACTTTTCTGAGCCTGTCAAGTCCTTCTTTTGACCCATTTTGCCAAAGGAAAGGACGTTGCCTAATAATTATGCACACCTGATATAGGGTGTTGATGTCATTAGACCACACCCCTTCTCATTACAGAGATGCACATCACCTAATATGCTTAATTGGTAGTAGGCTTTCGAGCCTATACAGCTTGGAGTAAGACAACATGCATGAAGAGGATGATGTGGACAAAATACTCATTTGCCTAATAATTCTGCACTCCCTGTATGAAATATATGTCAATCATATTTCTGCAATGTGAATATACCTCCTTTGTTTACTTGGTTTTCTTGGTACCGTGGATCTGCTCACTCTTGAACAGACCCTGGGGTTGGACACATTTGTGGACAACTGAGACAGCAGTAAAAGCAAAGAAACATGTCTGTCTTCTGAAGCTCAGTGTCTCACTGTGCAAATTCAAGTGCTGCTTGGTTATGCATACGTGTATCCTGCAATAAGCCCTAAGGTAAAAAAAATAGCTGCTAAAGCTGGACTAGACTGTTTAACACACAAAAATGGGAGCTGAAAAGCAACATTTGGCACAAATGTTTTGAATCTTTGACAAAATTGGATTCATAACCTTCATAAACAGTTTCCTTGCGAATGCATGAGCCCAGCTACTCATTTTGGGTTGTATTGAACAAATCATTGAGCTGCATTCTTAGCATCAGAAAGGAAGAGTATCCAGGATGTGCTTGCTGACTAATGACTTGACAATGAGCTTGAGGTTTTACAGTCGGGTGCACCCCTCACTTTTCACAGCTGCTTGGGTCTTCACAACAGGACTTCACATAAAAGCAAGCAAACCCAGTAAATGGCAGGCAGGAGGCAGAGTCCATACATGAGAAAGTTGAACAGGAAAAAGACTGGCCAGTGGGCAGTCACCAACTGGAGGTACATGCACACAGAGGAGACTCACTGACAGGAAAAAAGAAAATCGGCTGAAAGCACAACTAACTGGCGTGTAAGA
Organism: Aulonocara sp. 'chitande type north' Nkhata Bay; assembly: GCF_057382095.1. Classification (NCBI taxonomy): domain Eukaryota; kingdom Metazoa; phylum Chordata; class Actinopteri; order Cichliformes; family Cichlidae; genus Aulonocara; species Aulonocara sp. 'chitande type north' Nkhata Bay. The sequence goes on from NC_141365.1 coordinate 23,617,779, forward strand.
AGTAAGGCAGGTGGTGACTAGACAGAAACCAAACATTGTAATGCTATGGTCCAAAATAAAATACATAACAAAGGAAAAAGAGAAACATAAATAAATAGAAACACCAGACAAACCAACAAAAACAAAACTTCACAAATCCAATGGGTTGGTCAGCAATAGGACTCAGCATGAAATTAGAGGAAGTAGGTGCATTTTGGGACATCGTGCATGCAACAGTGCATAGGTCCAGGTCACTGGGAAAGTGCTTGCTCATTTCCAGTGTGTTATCAACAGATACATTACTGAGAACAGATGCTGATAAGGAAATCCATGTGACTCCTTGAAGAAAGAGTCCCAGCATGAATCAGTGTCTCCATCTTGTGGGCAAAGTCTCTCTCTCTCTCTCTCTCTCTCTCTCTCTCTCTCTCTCTCTCTCTAGCTTTCAAAATAAATAAATTAATAATAATAATAAAATAAAATAAAAGATTATCTGCCCAAAATACTGACTTTAATTTCTAATTTAATTTCAAATTTCCATGACATTTTCTTACACAAGTACAATGTAAAGTGTTACATTTAGTGGAATCTGGTCAAATGAAATTTGAAGAGAATGGAAGAAGAGAGTGGAGGCAGGGTGGAGTGGGTGGAGACAAGTGCCAGGAATAATTTGTGACAGAAGAACAGTGGCAAGAGTGAAGGCAAAGGTCCACAAGATAATAGTGAAACCTGCATTTTAGCAGGTTTCACTAAAGGTTCAGTAAAGGTTCAATAGCTGCTATTTAACTAGGATATGTTTAGGCATGGTGGTTAGCGCTGTTACCTCATAGCAAGAAGGTCCTGAGTTCAATTCCACTATCAGGCTGGGGACTTTCTGTGTGGAGTTTGCATGTTCTCCCTGTGTTTGCGTGGGTTCACTTCAGGTACTCTAGCTTTCTCCCACAGTCCAAAGACATGCAGTTAGTGGGGATAGGTTAATTGGAAACTCTGCCCATAGGTATCAATGTGTGCGAATGGTTGTCTGTGTCTATGTGCTAGCCCTGCGACAAACTGGCGAACCGTCCAGGGTGTACCCTGCCTCTCATCCTAAAACACCTGGGATAGGCTCCAGCCTCCCCGTGAACCTGAAAAGGATAAGTGGCAGAGAATGAATGAACATTTAAAGCTTTTTAAAATAATCTACTTATGAATGATTTGAAATCTTTAATCCTGAAATGTCTTTTCACTTCTTTAAACCGATATGGAATAAATTAAGCTGAGGATATCTGATGCTGGTAAACTTACCCAATCCTCCTGATGAGGTTTCAGTTCCAACACTGACAAAGGAGTCTTGCCCAGTCCTGGAGGAGAGCGAGATTCAGAAATACAAGCATGCACCTTAGAACACACATGCATCAACACTACAATGAGCGGGTTGAGGGAGGTTTGGAGTCTTCTCTCACCCCCATTCTCTGCGACCTGCTGGAGCAGGGGGGCTAGGAGGAGGAGTTGGCCGTCCGACTGCAGTCTGGAGTGTGGGGCCTCCCTGCTGCTGCGGTGTCGGGGCGGTCTGCCTCCCCCCACCGCAGGGAAAAGGGTAACACCACCTGGGTCTGGGTGCAGTTCCCCCCTCCAGGGGCAAGGGTACCTAGACCCGGTTTGTAGAGTAAGCTTGGGGAGTGTGATCGTGTGTACAGCGTCTCTTTATGTCTGTCTCCACGTTGGTTGAGTGTGGAGTAAGTGCATATGAGAGCATGAGGGTGGGAATGGATGTTTGTATATGTGTGTGCCTGTATGTCTGTGTCTATATGTCAGGTTGGGTGTCAGGCGCCATCTCTCTAGGGACATCTCAGGCCCTCCAAGGTTTGGAGGCCTATTTCTCCCTACCACCACTTCCCCTGCCAGTGGTGGACCCCCTCAGGTGTCGGTGCGCTGGTGGTTCTTTGTGTCTGGGGATGGGCGTCCAGGTACACACCGGCTCACTCCTTGGCGGCCGCTTATCGGGCCCTGGAGCCTGGGGCTCGCTCGGGCCACTTCGGAGGTGGGGTGCCCTCGGCCTCTCGGCCTGGGGCTCGGTCACTCAGGTGCGGCTGGCTGCCGGCGGAGCTCACGGGCGCATCACTGCAACCCCCCCTGGCTTCTGCTCCGCGGCTGCTGAGTGAGCCCTCATCTGGGACTCTCCTCAGCTCTTTCTGGGACAGTGGCGCGGCTGCCCCTCTGTTGGTCTTCCTTGGTCTGTTGTGTTCTGGGGGCCTCTGGATGTCTGGAGTTTTGATCTCCTCCATACCTGCTTCATGCCCTGGAGGACGGGGCTGTGGCCCCCCCACACCCTCTAGCAGATTATTACATGAAGGAACCTTTTAAAAAACAAAAAACAAGCGCGTCCATGCTCACAGGTGTACACACGGGTGATCACACCCACAAACTACACCCTTTTTGGCTCCTACCTCAAAGCACACTGTGTTCTGTTGATCTTATGTGCTGCATAATAATGTTTAATATTTAGTATTTACTGTCATATTCCCATATATCATTGTGATGTTGTTTATTCTATTACTCTTGTTCTCTTCTGCTTGTTTTCTTTTTTCTTTCTCAGCAGGTGATCCAGGTGATTGATATATGCATTTTTTTTTCTCTGCCCGTTCTGTTGGTTCTTGTTTTTTGCCCTTCTCCCCCGTCCCTCTTCTCAGCTGTTTCTCTTTCCCTCTTTCTTTCTCCCCTTCTTTCCCCCAGTCAAGTCTGTCCCGTATTCAGTAAGTGAAAATAAAATAAACAATAAAAGGTGAATCAAATGGACCATTACGGCAAGGCTGGGATGGTCAGTTTGGTAAAGTAAATCCGTTGGGCATCTTTCTTTGCCTTTAGACAACAATTCTGATGGCAAAAGAGCCAAACGGGACAGGCAAAAAAAAAAAAAAGAAAAAAAAAAAGAAATACAAGCATAAAGAGAGATTTACCTAATATGTACCTAACAAGTAAAGTCTTCAACTTCCTCTTCCGCTGTCATTAGAAGAACACCAAAGATAAGCTGACGGACATAAAATAATATTTTTGCGTGTTTTCTTAGTGGAAGGGTGGCTATCAAGAGGGCATTGGTGAAGATGAGGAACATGAAGGAAAGACTGGGGTATCACAAATTACACAAGAGGTCAACTGAAAATCAGTAATTAAAACATTTCCTATCAAGGGGAATATGTTTTCCAAGCAAGAGACTGACCTGAGTGGACAGGAGGAGCCAGGCGGGGTTCGGTCATGTTATTATTAAATCACAAGTTTCAGTGCATAACCAGAAATCACATAAATCTCTGCACTACACAATTATACAATTGTACAATTTTGTGCTATTAACCCTCAAAGTACAATAAAAAATACATTTAAAAAATAAAATTAACTCAATATTTCAATGTGTGAAAATCTAATTACAAGCAAGTATTATGAAGTGCTCTAAATTTTGTTTCCTCTAGTTTATTCAATACATCCCAAAATCTAATTTGTTTGTTCCATGTAGAGCCAAACAAAACCTGTTTTGCCTCAAAATCTATTTAGAGTGGTGTAACAACTTCCCCAAATAAGTGTCTCAACAGTACCTTTAATGAAATTAATGAAGAGACAATATCCACTTGAAATACTTCATGGTGACAGATGTGAGGGCTACAGGTGTGTAGTCATTGAGGCTGTCTCCACTAGTCTTTTTGGAGATACGAATGATGGTGGAGGCCTTCAGACAGGTGGGAACTGTGGCATGAGTCAGGGAGAAGTTGAACAGCCTTGTGAGGATCCCTGCCTGTGGTGCACACAAGCTTTGACCATAGCCCTGGGATCCACTGCTGATGCACATGAATCCTTACTTAAAGTTGAGATTTTGTATCCTTTGGCAACAACTGATCGCATTCCTGTTTATATGGAACTAAATTCTGAGAATGTAGAAATAAAGGCAAGTTTGCTTCGACAGTTTCTGACATCTATCCGTCAGTAAGTTGTACTGCCTGAAATCTAAGTTTGAGCAATATTAATGTTTTTTTGTGTGATAATGCTAATTTTGATCATATAGAGCACAGTAATGAAGTATTTATGATGTACCAGAAGATCGTGAGCTGCTTGAATAATGACTAATAATAATAATAAAAAAGGTCAGTGAGTCATGTGTCACTGCCAGGTTGGTCAGAATATGCCTCTGAATTACGTACTGAGTGCAGGGAAGATGGGTTGCTGCTGGAAATCCAAGATTTGGTATGAAATTTGAGCATAAGAAACTTCGAGTCCTGTGTTTTGGTCCTTCATCCTGGCTGCCACAGCACACCTTGACAGCTCTGTTCTGTCATTCATCCAAACACACCCAGGCAGTGACTTTACATTTTGATCTGCAAACATTTTCCTACAAATGCCAAGTAATGGACCTTCTAATTCTATCTTTTATATTATTATTTTAAGAAATCATGTTAATCATTCATAGTCAAATTTATAGAGTGTCTGTAATACAGTGAAGACAATGGGAACCCCAGGATAGTACTGTAAATGTATTATTAGAATTATGTAATTCTAAAGTGCTGATTTATGCTGATTTGGTTAACAAAAACACAAATGAGCAGAAATTGCAGGTTTTCACATAGTTCCTGTAAGCTCATCACACCAGATGACGAAAGGGAAATCCCATGCAAATGATTTTTTTTTTTTTTTTCTTTTTTTGCGGTAAATTGACTATATCTAGCTCGTCTCTACATTTACATGGATAAAGTGAGGGAAAATTTTTTTTTATTTCCTTCTAAATTTGTAAGTCTGCCCCTCTATTGCACAAACATTATAAATAAAGTTCTAAATTGATTTGCATTGGATGAATGCACTGGGGGCAAGGAGTAGCTCAGTGTATTTCTCAAATGAGAATGTGTTGAAGTTTTTTCAAGTATGTTTATACTGAGGACAAAAAGACTTGGGGTGAAGTTTTGAGTTGCCGTGTTAGATAGACCTCACCTAATGACGGTATCTGGTCAGGACTGGAAAGGAATTACTTAGACTAAGACCAGTGTATATGGTTGTGTGGGTGTGATTCAGAGAATGAAAGAGCCGCTCTATGCAAATATTTTCTCATGAGCGAGCATAAAAAGTCAATTCACGCACATACATTTTCAAAACCCGTTTGAAATCAAGAGAGCGATGCATCCAATCTGCACCTGCATCCTGCTCCTGCTAAGCTCATCTGGAACTTTGAGCAAGTATGTTCACGTTGACAAGATGTGGTATCGGGATGCATCTTTATCTTACTGCCGGCAGTACTACACAGACCTGGCCCCTGTCAATAACGAACGTGATATTGCACAACTTAGGAACATTGGCTACATCCTAATTGGACTGGAAAGGAGCTCCACATACACAAACAAGTGGATGTGGTCAGGAGGAGGGGAGGTGACCAGGTTTTCCTGGGCATCAGGTGAACCACGAAATGAAACAGGCAGAAATTATGGCAGTATTGACAATAATGGATGGCACAGTGTATATAGCTATCCAAGAACCTTCTTCTGCTACAGAGCAATAGTGGTCGGGGAGGAAAAGACTTGGGAGGAAGCTCTGGAGTACTGCAGGGAGCACCACAATGACCTGGCCAGTGTGGCATCAGAGACTGAGACGATGCTGATCCAAAGAGAGCTGAGGAAACATAACACAACTAATAACGTCTGGATTGGCTTGCGCTTCTTGTCCAGAGACTGGCTGTGGGTGGACGGACAGGAGATCGTATGAGGCCTGGAGTGAAGAGGGGAAACCACTGTGCCCGCACCCCAAGATGAAGTGTGGAGCCCTACAGGTGAGAGGAGGGAGTCTGAGTGTCCGGGAGGCACATGATTGCGCGGAGAGACACAATTTTATTTGCTACTAAAGTAGTGTGTTTATTGTGCTTACCGGAGTTTGGTTGTTTCCTACTTATTTTGTGTCTTGTAAAAACGTAAAATTAATCCCTAAATGATAAGAAACTACAATATTGATAAAACTGATAAAGATGCAAAATAAAAACACACCTTACTAATTATACTCATCTCTTTTCAGCAACACTAACAAAGTTCATTTCGACTCAGTTGTTGTTTTTTGTTTTGTTTTGACATGATGATATTTGTGTGCACATGTATCTGTTTAAATGTTGGCTAGGCAGAAGAAGTGTAGGACGTTCAGTTAGGTCCATAAGTATTTGGGCCACTTTAGTTTGCTTGAATTTTACTCTCTGGTGTGTATTTGTATTTTTATTTCTTTCGTATGTGGCTGGTGAAACAATGTAAACAACAACAACAACAATAATAATGAAAGTGTTAAAAATGAGTTTGAATCAAATTCTTTTTTCTCTTTTGCCTCAGAAATTAAATAGAAAAAAGTATTTAAGTAATGAGTCTTCAAGGACACAGGGAAGCCTTGGTTTGAGAAGGGTGGGACTGCTGGCAAATCTTGTGCCTTGTAAGCATGTTTTATTACCTTTATGCACCCAGGAACTTATTCAAAACAGCAGTTACTGTAGTAGTGTCCTTGAAAGTGTCCTGAAGGTCTTACTCCTTGCAAGCAAAAGAAATGATTGGTGGTTTAAGACTTTTGCAAAGTGCTGTACTTATCATCTAATAAAATGCAAATTTAGACGAGAACCCAGATGAGCTGTAGAATTTAAATATTAACCAATTCAGCATTGAGAACCAATATTAAATTGGTTCTCAATGCTGAAAAGACAAAGCTAATGTTGTTTTCAAACATGAAGAGATTTCCTCAAACTGTCCCCTTGGTGTCCACTCTTGAGGGAAACCTCATAGAAGTGGTGCATACGTATAAATATCTTGGCTTTTTAATTGATGATTCTCTGACCTTTAAACCTCATATAGACAATCTTGTGAAAAAACTCAAACTAAAATTGGGATTTTTCTTTCGAAACAAATTTTGCTTTTCTTTTGAGACAAAAAAGCGTCTTGTAAATGCTACATTTTTATCTGTTTTAGATTATGGTGATCTGCTGTACATGAATGCTTCCGCCCAGTGTCTTCATAAGATTGACTCAGTATATCATGCCTCTTTACGGTTTATTACAAACTGTAGGGCCTTGACCCATTGTTGTGATCTGTACGCTCGAGTGGGATGGCCTTCGTTGTCCTCCAGGAGGTTTGTTCACTGGTGCATCTTTATTTATAAGGCCCTACTTGGACAAATGCCCACCTACATTTGCGATCTGCTCACACGGAGGAGTACTGTTTCTTACAGCCTGCGTTCAAGCGATCTTTTTTTGCTCAATGTTCCATTTGCCAGAACTGAACTGGGAAAGAGGGCTTTTACTTATGCTGCCCCTTTCACATGGAACATGATACAAAAAGACTGGAAGATAGCAGATCTTATTTCATTAAATGCTTTTAAGTCCAGATTGAGAGAGCCAGAGAAAAATGTTTTTAAATGTAATTGTTACTTATAATATGTATGTAACTTTGTAATTTTAACATGTTGTCGCCTCTTGGCCAGGACTCCCTTGAAAAAGAGGTTTTTAATCTCAATGGGACTTTTCCTGGTTAAATAAAGGTTAATAATGACAAAACAAATTTCCCACGTGTGGGACTAATAAAGGTTATCTTATCTTATCTTATCTTATCTTATCTTATCTTATAATAATAAAACCAAAGGTGCCTTGATGGTCAAGGGACTTAATTTTGTGACCAGGTTCTTTAGAAGATATGACTTAAAATTCAGTTTTGTCTGATATGAACAAATGAGTGCAGATATTTTATTTACATTTTAATATGGTTCCAGTGATGATGACAGTACATGAACATGATGTGGAGATGACTGAGGCACGGTCAAAGCCCTTAATGCAAGTAGATGAAATTCACCAAAGTGCCCGTGTTTTAGGTTTGTCCGTGTTATTTTCACAGATCCATGCACACATAGAAAAACAATTGTACAGTAATTGAGTGGTTTATTTACAGACTCACTCAGTTTTTGTTGCATAAAACAGTGAAGCCTAGAATCAAACTCTGTGAAGTCGGACACAGACACACGTACAGACCAAGGCAAATGATGTGGTGACACACCTGTGAGCATGAGCGCGCTTGTATTTAAAAGGTTCCTTCATGTAATGATCTGCTAGAGGGTGTGGGGGGCCACAGCCCCGTCCTCCAGGGCATGAAGCAGGTATGGAGGAGATCCAGGCTGCAGACATCCAGAGGCCCTCAGAGCACAAGAGACCAAGGAAGACTAACAGAGGGGCAGCCGCGCCACTGTCCCAGAAAGAGCTGAGGAGAGCCCCAGATGAGGGGTCACTCAGCAGCCGCGGAGCAGAAGCCAGGGGGGGGGGGGGGGGGGGGGGGGGGGGGGGTTGCAGTGACGTGCCCGTGAGCCAGCTGTGCCAGAGTGACCGAGCCCCAGGTCGAGAGGCCGAGGGCACCCCACCCCCGAAGTGGCCCGAGCGAGCCCCAGGCCCCGACAAGCAGCCACCAGGAGTGAGCTGGTGTGTACCTGGATGCCCATCCCCGGACACAAAGAACCACCAATGCACCGATGTCTGAGGGCGTCTGCCACAGGCAGGGGGAGTGGTCGGGGAGATAGGCCTCCATACCTTGGAGGGCCTGAGATGTCCCCAGAGAGGTGGTGTCTGATACCCGACCTGACATATAGACACAAACAAACAGGCACACACAGATACAAACATCCATCCCCACCCTCATGCTCTCATATGCAAGTCCAAAGTAGCTAAGTTTGCTAATACTGAGCCTCTGATAAATCTTTCATGTCTAATGTCCAAAATCACTTGTTTTGTTTGAATTTGTATTTAAGGCACTTCCAAGCTAACCATTAAAGCAAAATTCTACTCTAATTTGTTTGTCCAATGTGACATTGAGCAAGACCTATGCTTTGCTTTATGCAAATTCTCTTCTTACACTTCTCCTACTACAGCACAGTAGTGGTGGAGGAGAAAAAGCATACTGCAGGGAGCAGCAATCTTACCAGAAGCATTTGTTGCTGCCCATCAATCTGAGATGGGATGTAAGGAAATTTTGAAACAATTTGAAGTCCATCATCCTGATGTGAGAAAGATTATTCAGAAGTGGAAGTACATGACATTACTTGTTTGGAAACCACTCATCCAGTCCAAGCCTGAACCTGTGGCTCCATCTTGTGGACAAATTGTTCCATACTATCAGGACCTGCTGATTTCAGGTGCTCCATCTAAGAAGCAGGTTTTTGAGAGGGAAATGATGAGACAATGGGTACATTCCAAAAGTCCCTCCTAGTCCCTATTCCTAACCTCTTTTCCTAGATGAAAACTTCATTGAGATCAAGGCAAAGTGGGTGGGGGATTACCAGGTAAATGCGCTACACCTAGTCCTAATCCTCAGAACCCTTTGCACCGTGCTCAGCAAGTTATTTATTATATCAAAAGCACACTCATTCTCTTCTCAACTATCTGAGAGGAAAACTTGCGTGAAACCTGAGCTCACACTGCATTATTTTGGTTAGTAGGCCTGCAGTGCTCTACCTCACACTCCCTCCTCGCGATTATTGAGCCACTAATTTGCATTCTCTCTGCACAATGCTGTTTTATACTGAAGTGAACTGGCTGTATCTCATTATATAAATTACAGACCACTATTAGTAGACCATGTCTGCGATTGTGTCATTACAGGATTTTGCCTCACTTAGTAAACCGGTCACATAGCATTAAAAAAACATGTCATCTTTTTTTATTTTACTGTTGTGGTAAAGTGGAACTAGTTTGCTCCTCCTTGATGACAGAGTAAAATCCCCTCCATTATCACTCGTCTCAGCTGAACTGATTACACAAAACCTTAATCACACATTTATCAGGTAACATAGATCGCCTTGTAATCGGAAGGTTGCCGGTTCGAGCCCCGGCTTGGACAGTCTCGGTCGTTGTGTCCTTGGGCAAGACACTTCACCCGTTGCCTACTGGTGGTGGTCAGAGGGCCCGGTGGCGCCAGTGTCCGGCAGCCTCGCCTCTGTCAGTGCGCCCCAGGGTGGCTGTGGCTACAATGTAGCTTGCCATCACCTGTGTGTGAATGTGTGTGTGAATGGGTGGATGACTGGATATGTAAAGCGCTTTGGGGTCCTTAGGGACTAGTAAAGCGCTATATAAATACAGGCCATTTACCATTTACCATCATAATCTTGAGCTTGTACAGCATTCTGCTTTCTTCATGAACAACAAGGGCGACCGTGGCTCAGGGGGTTGGGAAGCGTATCTGTAACCGGAACGTCGCCGGTTCGATCCCCGGGCTCTGTGTCCTGGTCGTTGTGTCCTTGGGCAAAGCACTTTACCCTACTGGTGTTGGCCAGAGGGGCCGATGGCGCGATATGGCAGCCTCGCTTCTGTCAATCTGCCCCAGGGCAGCTGTGGCTACAACTGTAGCTTGCCTCCACCAGTGTGTGAATGAAGAGTGGCATTGTAAAGCGCGTTAGGTGCCTTGAAAAGCACTATATAAATCCAATCCATTATTATTATAATAAGTACTTTTTAATCCTCAGTCTCCAAAAGTTGATTTTGTTTATCTGGACGTAGTGTTTTCAGTGGGAGGACTGTTTCGTCACTCATCCAAGTGACTTCTTCAGTCTCAGCTCAGTGCAGGCTTCCAACCTTATAAACCATAGGTGTCAAACTCTGGCCCGCGGGCCAAATTTGGCCCGCAGCCTAATTACATTTGGCCCGCGAAGCCATACCAAATTACTATTAGAGCTGGCCTACTGGTATTATACAGCTAATATATATATTGTTTAGTATTAAGCTTTGCTTGTTCCATATTCAGTTTTCCAGCTAAACTTATTTGAGTCCATAAGAAAAGATTCATTCTTATATCTGGAGGAAGGTTTTTTTTTCAATAAATATTAATGTTAGCCCGCGACTTTGTTCCAGTTTTGAATTTTGGCCCACTGTGTATTTGAGTTTGACACCCCTGTTATAAACAGTACATTTGCATAATGACTGAAACCAGCCCACTGAGGGAACAATGGGCTGGGAGGTCAGTTCCTTCATCATAATTATGCAAATTCTCATGACCATTAATCAAAGCCCACTGATCAATGGCCATGAGTACCGTTCACAGAGAGAGTTGGGCAATGGCTGCAATCACAGCATTGTAAGATGTTGAAAAATGTACCCTTAGGCCCACTCCTTTAATCCATTGATCTTGCTGTTAACTGGCTAGGCTATGATTTGAGCATATTTTACCATCAAATCATGGAAGATTTTTGTGCCTTTTAAAGAGGACTGGAATCTTCTCTTGTTTTAGCCTTGTTTGCATGTTTCTTCTGTTTGATTTCTGTTTAGTTTATGCCTCACGGCACTTTGCATCTCATTGTGTTCACACCCAGCTGTGTGCACTCTCGCTCTGGTTTAGAGCCACACCAATACCTTCAAAGAGAACTTCAACAGACTACTACTGTTCAGTCACCTTTAACAGGCTTTGCTATGCGTAGTTTATATTCTGTGGACATTGCATGACTGCATACGCAACTGCACTTAAGTAACACTATGAATGCACTCACACTTTTCAAAAAATCTTAGTTATTATTTTATTTTATTCATAGCAAAATGACTTGAGCTAAATGACACAAAGTGCAATTACCTTGTCATGGTATTACTCTTTTATATACTTTTGCTTTTTTGTTTTTAATCAGAGCTTCTACTCAGAGTTTGAAACAATCACAATGTCAGTCCAGAGTTCTTTACAATGTAAAATGCTGTGAAAGAGTATCGTCAAACCAATGTTAATATCAGGCAACAACCAAATTAAGTACAAAATGCTGGTCAAGTCATCGTGTTTAGCAGTAGACTTACCCATACCTGTCAATGCTTTGCATAGCTTGAGTAGAGAGAGAAGCATTCAAGGGTTATAACATAGAATCTACAAAACTATGTTTGAGGAACTTAAAAATTCAGAGGGAAACTGCATGCCAAATTAAAAAGGTTGCAGTGAAGTACAGAAAGGTTAAACAATGTTGAGGTCGGGTGTTTCGTCTCCACCACTGGAATTAGAATCTAATTCCAAGGATAAAGATGGCAAAGAAGAAATAAAAGATGTTGAAACCATCTTTGACATTGAGGGCAAAGAAAAAAAACTGGAGGTGCAACCTTAACTGTTTGCATTTAGTGGAAGCACTTGCAGGAACCTATCAGGGCGTCACAGTGTGGAAGGAAGGAAGAGAGGACCCAAACGCTGGACTCGTGGCTTGGTGAAGGCTGGTGTTTATTATGTGGGCAGGATGAACAGAACATGAGATGGACAACTAACTTACTGGGTGAACTGAAAGACTGACTGAACTGTATTGGAACACAGATGCAAAACTGTCGACAACAATGACAAGACAATGAACTGAGGGAACTGAGGGTTTAAATACGATGATGATTAGAGACCAGTGAGTAGACAGCTGAACTAATCTAACTAATGATCCACGGGAAGTGGAAGAGAACATAACGCACACAGACAGATGGCTAACATAATAAAACAGAAACTGTGAACATGTGGAAAATAAACAGAGAACATGAACAAACTGAAAACACTGGGTCAAGCACCCAGGAACCCTGACAGAACCATTCTGAACACTTACTGTAGAGGGCAGCAGAGACACTTTCTGCTGTCATTTACAGTTTGCTATCATACAATGATCACGTGCACTGAAAGTCAACTGTTAAACTCTCTCAAAGTTTGCTCATACAATCTAATTATTATCTGAGGCTGTGAAATATTTTTAACAGGCACATAATAAATGAAGCTGCTCATGAGGTTTCAGTTGCAAAAGCTGACAGAGGACTTTTGCTCCAACATGCTACAGGGATACAAATGGAGAGATGGCCAGTGCTCGCTATTCTTAAAGTGCTTTGTAAACAAAGTTGGCTTGGCAGTAGGTGGGCTGCAAAAATTTCCCAACAAAGATTATGATGAGTGATGATCACCAGATGTGTAACAATGTGCAAAAATTGCAAGGGATTCAAAGACTCTACAATAAGGAACAATGTGTTACCTTATCAAAGAATGTGGAAGGTAGATCTAAGTGTTTGTAGAATACTTGGTTAATGTATGGTCAAAGTGTTTTTGTAAATAGTGAAAAAGTCTTGTTACTGATAAACACAACAAAAACAATATATACAGCTCAATCAATGCTCCAGTTCAAATTGTGTCATTAGAATAGTTATGCACTGACCAGATTTACAGAACATCTTTATAATAATGATTTCAGTGTTGCTTAAATGACACTACATTGAAATGCCATTGATAAAGTACAGATGTGTTACACCATGCCCACTCAATATCCCCAGAGAGGTATACAACTCCACCCTAATGGTCAACAAATCATGTTCCCCTCCAACCCATAGGAAGAATCATAATTTCCTTTGAGATTAATAAAGTGTTCTGATTCTGATAAGGTAAAAGAATAGCGTCTCTAACTACTATTTTATATGTTTAACATTTCACGATATTAATGCTTCCTGGTTGTTTTGAATGTTGGTTATTTGCGATAGATCAGTCTTACAGGCATAGAAAAAAACAGATTCCATCTTCAAAAGTTCAAAACAGGTAGAATGTCTCTTTTCAAGTGTTTTCTTTTAAAGCCACATTTATCCTAGCGTCATGGTCTATCATTGAGGAATAATAATGATAATAATAATAATGGATTGGATTTATATAGCGCTTTTCAAGGCGCCCAAAGCGCTTTACAATTCCACTATTCATTCACTCTCACATTCACACACTGGTGGAGGCAAGCTGCAGTTGTAGCCACAGCTGCCCTGGGGCAGATTGACAGAAGCGAGGCTGCCATATCGCACCATTGGCCCCTCTGGCCAACACCAATAGAATAGAAAAAGAAAAACAGTGTCGGCAAAAAGTACTGCTTCTTGATTTTTGACATATTTCCCCACTCAAACCACTCCGAACTCCCTGGCTTTCCTGAATGCTGTGAATAAATGATGGCACCAAATAAAATTTCTCAATATAACCCAGATCCTGATATGTAGATCTAAATCCCATGACTGAACTCACTCATTCTGGAGGAACTTTGAGCACTTGCAGAGTTATACAGTCACAGATCACTCTTGTTTAACTGTCTTGTATTTTTCTTTTTTTCGGTTGTAGGTCCTACTAGTGCAGAAATCTAGAAAAATCTGAAGGATAAACAAATTATTGATACCTTAAGCAAATCAAAGGAACGCCCTATGCAAATAAATCCTGATAAATAGCTCAGAGCTCCAGCAAATATTTTTCAAACATCTCACCGCTCCCCAGAACTCTTTCCAACAAGACAGCAACGAATCAGATCGTTACCTGCATCCTGCTCCTGCTGAGCTTATTTGGAACTTTTAGCAAGTATGTTTACATTAAGAAACACAAGTCCTGGAATGAAGCTCAGAGTTTCTGTCGGGAGCATCACACAGGCTTGGCCTCTGTCAGTAATGAACAGGATAATCTCAAACTTGGGAAACCTGGCAATTCCAATGACCATATCTGGATAGGATTGAAGAATTCCTCAGAAAGTCAAAAATGGATGTGGTCCGGAGGCACGGAGGTATCTAGCTTTTTCTGGGCAAGTGATCAACCAGACAATCAGCCGGAACAAATCTACGGTGTTATTTATAACAACAAGTGGCGTGATTATCCTGATGATCACTTGCACTTCTTCTGCTACAGCGCTGAAGTAGTGAGGGAAGAATAGACTTGGGAGGAAGCTCTGGAGTACTGCAGGAAGTGTTACCGGCACCAGAGGGGAATCTGGACCGGCAGCAAGCGGCACACAGGCTAGAGAGCACTGCGTAGCCAAATATGAGCAGACTGTGGATTAATAGAGAGGACACCCAAGTTAGCGTCTTGCTCAGGCTGGAGCTCATTTATTTCTGAGCTGCGCATGCGCAGAGCCTATAGCTAGAGTCTCTCTGGTAGTTCCACAGCAGTGCAAGAGCACCATCTACTGGCATAATGAAATATAACCATGGTCTGGCAACACATAACAATGTCAAAATAAGTCACAATAATAAACAAAAAATAAGGGGGTAATTGGTTTTCTTACAAAAATAAACATGTAGCTTTTTCAACCTGCTACACTCTCCCCTGCTTTAAGAGATGGCTCCGGACATCTGGAACCAAACTAACACACTTCATGGCGTTTGCCCAAAGTCTTTAAAGTCTAATAGTCAAAACTGTTACAGTTCCAGGAGTAATGCCAAAAGGTCTTTTGGTCACCAGTCTAACATGTCCATACTGGTGTGGGGTAATAACAGTCAGGAACAGCTGGGTAAAGTGGCATGTGGCAGGGAACATACGCAAGCATCACGTTTGCTCCAGGTCTCCTGTCCCATTTGGCTATATGTAAAAACCTCTCTTGGTTTCACAGCTCTGGTCGACCTCCGTATTGGTGGCACATCCCATTCTGGTGTCTCTGGGGCAGGGTCCCTGTTATCCACACAGCTCTCCGACCCTGTGTCCTCCATAAGATCCTCAGTTGCAGGTTCCTCCTGGGTTTCCACAGTTGGTGATGAAACAACAGGCATTGGGAAATCTGCTGGTTCTGTATTTACAGCTGGTGGGACTGCACTTCGCTGCTGCACTTCCACTGATTCCATTTCGTGTCTTATTGGCTGGAACTCAGGAGCTACAGCTCTCAGTTCACTGTGTGGTCTCGGCTGAGGCCTTTTGGGGTTAACTCTCCTCCACTGATACACAGGTATCGTTCTCAGGCTGTATGAGTACCCTTCCTCTTCGTCCGAATGATCAGACTCATGTTCCACTGTTTCATTGGGGTTTGTCTCTCCCCGTCTTTGTGTTTGTCTTTTCTGACGTCCCGGCTGATCTTGCTCTACCGGCAAATCAGTCACAAGCAGCAGGAGGTTTCGATGCAGGACACGAAAGGTTTTGTCTCCTGTTTCTGATTGTACCCTATATACAGGTCCATCTCCAATCTTCTCAACAACTCTGTGAATTTTCTTTTCCCAGTGGGCACTGAGTTTGCCTGGACCACCCTGCTCGGAGAGGTTTCTGACAAGCACTCGATCTCCTGGTTGCAGTGCAATGCCTTTGATGTGCTGATCATAATGCTTTTTCCCCTTTGCAGAGGACTTTGCACTGTTTTCTGAAGCAATTTTATAGGCTTCCTGCATGCGTGCAGCCCACTTTTGTGCATACTCCTGTCTGGACTGTGACTCTTTTTCAGGTTTTAAATAAAAAAGCAGATCAACAGGCAAGCGTGGGGCTCTTCCATAAAGGAGGAAGAAAGGTGAATAGCCCGTTGCTTCATGTCTTGTGCAGTTATATGCATGGACTATATGGGGCAAATGATCCTTCCATTCTGCCTTTTTCTCCTCATGAAGAGTCCGTAGCATTTGTAGAAGTGTTCTATTTAGACGCTCAACAGGATTTCCCTGTGGGTGGTAGGGGGTTGTTCGAGAGTGGCCTATTCCTGCCAGCTGTTTGAGTCTTTGGAAAAGGTTGTTCTCAAACTCCCGGCCTTGGTCATGATGCAGCTTTTCAGGGTACCTGAAGCACGGGATAAAGTCAAGAAAGATTTTCTCAGCTGCTGTTTTGCCAGATTTATTCTTAGTCGGGTAAGCTTGGGCAAAACGGGTAAAGTGATCTACCAAGACTAAAATGTACTCAAAGCCACCTTTACTTGGTTCTAGATGTAAATAGTCAACCGAAATGAGTTCAAAGGGGGCACTGGTTGTTATCGAGCCCATTGGTGCTCTCTCTGGGACATTTGGCCGTTTCTGTTTGATACAAGGGCACTGGCGAATGACATAGTCCTCAATTTCACGCTGCATAAAAGGCCAGTAAAACCTCTCCCTTGCTAACTGAATGACTCTGTCAGCACCAACATGTCCAATATCATCATGTAGGTGTTTCAGTACAGTTTGCTTCAGCTTACTGGGTAGGATCAGCTGTTTTCTTTGTCCAGTCTGTCTGTACAGTATTCCTTCCTCAAGTACAAGTCTGTTCCATTCATGTACTAGCCTACGTGTCTCTTGTCCTAGCTGTCTCTTATCTTTACTATTAGGACTCCATCTACTCTTTTTCAAGTTTATCACCTCACAGATAGGGGGGTCCTCCCTCTGCGCAGCCCTGATGTTTTCTGGGGTGATGACAGGGGCACCTTCAGGGGGTGTGTCATCAACACAGTGCAGTGGAGCCACCCATGGTACATCACCGTCTCTCATGGCTTTGTCTCCTTGCCAGATTGCAGAAACCACTTCTGGGGACAGTGTCTCAGTATACTCCATGAGGTGTTCCTGGAGTGGCAATGGATAGCGGGAGAGCGTATCAGCGTCTGTGTTGGACTTGCCTGGTCTATACTTTACAGTGAAATGGAAGTCAGCTAATTCGCCCACCCACCGATGTCCCACAGCGTTTAACTTTGCTGTGCTCAAGATGTACAGTATGTGAGGGGATTATTATCTGTGTACACTGTGAAAGTGGGTGCATAGTAGAGGTAATCCCTAAATTTATCACAAATTGCCCACTTCAGGGCAAGGAATTCAAGCTTGCCAGAATGGAGATGGTAATTTTTCTCAGCAGGCGTGAGTGTCCTGGAACCATAAGCAATGACACAGAGCTTTTCCCCCTGTTGCTGATAAAGCACAGCCCCCAGGCCTTCATTTGATGCATCTGTGTGTAGCACAAAGGGCAAACTAAAATCTGGGTAAGCCAGGACAGGTGGACTGGTTAACATATCCACCAGACGTGACACCACAGTACGATGTTCTGCTGTCCATTGCACTGGTGTTTTGGAAGGAAGCTGACCACCATTTGTGCGCTTTAACTTGATTTTGGCTCTAGTTGAGCTACATTGCAGGCTAGGATCACTGAGACTCTCAATAAGCTTAAACAGTGGTCTCGCTATTCTAGAAAAGTCCTGAATGAACGTCCTGTAATAACCTAGTAACACTAGGAGTGCTCTGACCTCTCCCACGTTCTTTGGCTCTCTGTCTCTCAAATGTTCCACTGCTTCGAGATCTTTTGGGTCTATCTGGACACCTTCACTGGTCACCAAGCGCCCAACATACCTGACCTGACGCTTAAACAGTTCACATTTTTTGGGACATAGATTCACACCATGCTCTCGCAGGCGGCAAAGCACATGCCTCAGATCATCAACATGGTCATGAAATGTCTTGGAAAAGCAAAGCACATCATCTAAATATGGTGAGCAGCACTCATCCCTCAGACCATCAAGGACCCCCTCCATGCATCTCTGAAATGCTGCTGGGGCGTTGGTAAGGCCAAATGGGAGGCGGATCCACTCGTACAACCCCCAAGGCTTGCTGAATGCTGTCAGGTGTCTTGAGCTTTCATCAACAAAGCCCTGGTGGTACGCACTACCCTGGTCGAGTATTGAAAACCATGAATAGCCCCCCAAATTATCCAGCAGGTCTTGGATGCGTGGTAGTGGGTGGCGGTCAGCAATGGTTTTACGGTTAAGGCCCCGAAAATCAATACACAAGCGTAAGCTTTTGTCTTTCTTTCGGACACACACCACCGGAGATGAGTAGGGTGATGTGGACTTTCTGATCCAGCCATTGTCCAGCAAATTCTGAACATATTCTTTTACCTCTTTATACAAAGGTTTGGGGACCGAATTGTAGGATGTCTGGACAGGCGTACCGTCTTTCAGATTAATTTTCAACTGCAAGCTTGAGATGCAACCAATGTCAGAGTCACTTTGGGCAAAAACATCTGACTGTTCATACAACATGTCTCTAACTACCATTTGTTCATCCTCTGTCAGGTAGGACAAATCAACAGGTGGATGCCATCTCTGACCTTCATTGACTTCTGTCTGGTGCTTTCCGTTACCTAGCTGAACTGAACACACTTTTACATTTGTATGGGCTGATGACCCTGCGTCAGCAGAGAGATACTTGACAGGTTTTACTTCAGTCACCTCTTCCAATGTACCTGTACAAAAGGCCCCGTAGTTATGGTTTTATTCTGTTCAGTTGTTAGTTCACCTGTAGTTTTTAGAGTGGCCAGTAGAGGTCACCCCACCGCTTTGTATGAGAGACTATGTCCAGGGAGAAACGTGGGCAAAGCACCTGAGCTTTTCTGCTCCAGATTACCGGCAGAGAATTGGTTATTCCGTGAGAAGTGTGCGTTAATGAGCAACGTAAGTTGGTGATGTGTGAGGATGTGATAATAAGATGTGTTTGGGACTGTAACCAAGGTTAGGGGGGAAATGACTATGTTTCTGTCTGTGCCGCTAGCGGGTGCTAAGCTAAGCTAACTTTCCTGCCGTGTGGTTGGGTATAGCTGTGTACCTGGTTAGCTCTCTCAGGGGGTCTATGTGTGAGTTGTGGGTAATATATGGCCTATGGTATTAAAGGGGATGTTAGTTTATTTCCCACCTGTGTTTATGTTGATGTACTCTGGAGATATTGTTGTGAACACTTTAGTAATGTAGCATTTTCTTTCTGTTCCGTTCAGAGACCACACACACACACACACCCATGCCCACGCACCTAAACCTGTATGCAATACCTGCTCCTCTGACAATCCCTGTTACCTTCAACTGTGTGAAGTCAATACAAGAGTCTGCACTATCCTCGGTGTCTTCATTGTCTCCCTTCTGAACATTCATCCGGGCCTTGAGCAGTGTTCTGGCCGACACTCCGGGGAGTGGTAGCTGCAAACCTGAACAAGCACCTTACAGTCCTTCCAGTACAAGCTATCTACCCAACAGTACCTAAGACTGTTCTTTTGGAGAGAATGTCATGTTTTGGTAGGATTCTGAATGGGAATCTTAACAATTTTTGTCAACCCACTGGGGACATCTACCAAAGCTGGGAACAACTCCAAACCCTCAGGGCAGCTTTTCTCTAGATTTGGTTGGAAGAGTTTTGGGCCACCTCTTGGCCATTCTCTGACTCTACACTTTACTTCACAAATCTGTCCTGCAGGAATCATTACACCTTTTTTTCCTGTTCTCACACTACTCTCAGGATCTATTTCATCAGGGGTGGGCATCTGAAGTGCTGAAACTAGAGCATCTACTGCACTGCTGCTGACACTTAAAGCTTCTTTGAGGAGCGCAGAAAGGTCAGCCCCACCTCTCTGTTCTTTATTGGTTTTTAGGATTTCAGCTATTACGTTGCTGCCTAAAATAGGACAGTTAAGGTTGTGCTGACTGATAAGCACTGGCACTTGTATGGCGACATGCCCATAGTTCACACTCTGAATTTGAAGTTCCGTGTCTGCCCAACCATCAAATGGAACGTCTGTACCATTAGCTGCCGCTATTTCCAGAGGCTGGTCTGAAAGGAGGGACTCAAGTGGCTTGATCTTAATGTGGGGGATGTTTTTCTCTATCCACGCTCTTGATACCATAATCACTTGGGCCCCTGAATCAAGCAGCATCTTAAGTGGTACTCCATTGATGGCACATGAGACCATACATCTGTTCCCAATAAGCTGTGCAGTGGGTTTCACTGGTGGTACAGGACTGGGTGCATTTGATCTCACCACACTTGAAGTCTTAGCAAAACTGGTGTGTGCTGGGGACTCCTCGGCTTGTTCGGTCACTGGCAGCCCCTCTCCAGTGACCTCACCCCGTTTCCCGACACCTTACGCCGCAGGCAGCCAATAGCCCGGTGTCCTGGCTGGCCACACGTAAAACAGTGGGGGCAGCTCACTTTGCCTTGCTGTACACAATCACCACATCTGCCCCGGTTCTCAGCTGGAGGTGTTGGAGGGCGGTTCAGGGGCGAGCAGGAGTCTCCAGATGTCACACTATCAGTCTAGCTCACCACTTTAGTTAGCTGTCTGGTCAATGAAGACACTTGGGCAGTCAGTTCTCTAATAGCTGCACGGTTAGTCTGTAGCTCAGTGTCAACCTTCGCTTGCTCAGTCAAGTCAGTGTTAGCAAGCTGAGCGGCACTTATAGTCACAAGTCTAATTTTAGATGTGGTACCCAGTCGCCTCAGTCTCTCAGCTTCCTCACTGGTGGACTTTGTAATCTGTTCAAGCAAAAAGTCGTCACTAACCTGCAAGTCATTAAGAAAAGGTTTGAGGTCTTGTCTCACATAGTTGTTTTTTTCATTGAACCCTTGATAAAGTGTGTGAAGAAATGTGCCCTGCACAAGCTTTTTGTCATAGCTAAAGTCTGCACCAGGCTGTCGTGACTCAAATAGTACACGCTGTTTTAACCCTATAATTCTGTACAAAAACTGCTGTGCACTCTCTTTGTCTTGCTGCTTAGCATTACTTAGCTCTTAAAAGAGTTCAGCGCTATTCTTGTCTCGAATATGAGAGCGGAGAATCTTCAAACCATCAACTGTCAAATCATCTTTGTTGGTTAAGATTTCCTTGAGAGTACCAGGCTTCATTATCTTTAGCACAGTTCTGATTATTTCACACTCAGTAAACCCTTCTTGTAACCCCTCATCAATTTGTTTGCACAGACTACTGTGGGACATATCCGAGCCAAGATCTGAAATTTGTCCACCATGCAACTTGAATTCTCTGCGTGAAAACAAAGCTGCCACATCACTGAGATTCAAAACTTGGTCATATCCTCTGGACGGACGACTCACCCTGCCAGGGGAA
Source organism: Aulonocara sp. 'chitande type north' Nkhata Bay (assembly GCF_057382095.1). Taxonomy (NCBI): domain Eukaryota; kingdom Metazoa; phylum Chordata; class Actinopteri; order Cichliformes; family Cichlidae; genus Aulonocara; species Aulonocara sp. 'chitande type north' Nkhata Bay. Next base: position 23,639,279 of record NC_141365.1, read on the forward strand.
ACCCCAGCGACACTAGGCGCCGGTGACACTGAAGCTGGGATGTTGAAGTTCTTGGTGGGCGTATCAGTGTCTCTTAGCATGGATGAGGGAAAGGTGGAGATGTCTCTGTCCTGTGGTAGAATGGGCTGTGTGTGAGAGTCTTTGTTAGGGTGTGATGGTAGAGTGGGGATGTGGTCAGCTGGCATAGCCAGGTGTCTGTCAGGATGTGTGGGGTCAGTGTGGGGTGAAGTGGGGCACTCCTGCTGCTGGTTAGGAATGTCTTCCATCTCAAGCGGCACGGCGAGATGATCTCCAGCCCCTCCGACGTCCGTTGACAGCAGGTCACTCACGATGTCGTCGAGGAGCAAGAGCTGGGCCATACCTTCATCCTCCAACGCTCTCAACTTTTCACCTCTGATGTACCCAACGATCAGGTCATACAGTTCTGGTTCACTTAAGCCATCAACATTGCGAGTCATACTGCCATCCTCCACTGAAGAAACAACTGTGCGCAGCTGGCTCACACTCAAATCACAAAGTCTTTTCTGGATCTTTACTATCAACAACCGCCGTGGGGTAACAGTGGCCATCTTGACGTTTTGACTGTGACCTGGGCTCCCTGGATGACGCACTCAATGCAGCCTTCCCTGAGACTTTGGACACCAGTTCTGGTCGTTTGGCACACACGTCACCACTAGACGATCCCGGACGAGCCCCCAGTTGTTACCGGCACCAGACCTAGGGGAATCTGGACCGGCAGCAAGCGGCACACAGGCTAGAGAGCACTGCGTAGCCAAATATGAGCAGACTGTGGATTAATAGAGAGGACACCCAAGTTAGCGTCTTGCTCAGGCTGGAGCTCATTTATTTCTGAGCTGCGCATGCGCAAAGCCTATAGCTAGAGTCTCTCTGGTAGTTCCACAGCAGTGCAAGAGCACCATCTACTGGCATAATGAAATATAACCATGGTCTGGCAACACATAACAATGTCAAAATAAGTCACAATAATAAACAAAAAATAAGGGGGTAATTGGTTTTCTTACAAAAATAAACATGTAGCTTTTTCAACCTGCTACAGAAGCACCATAACAACCTGGCCAGCGTGGCATCACAGACTGACATGATGCTGATCCAGAAAGAGCTAAAGAAACACATTACCACTGAGCACATCTGGATCGGATTGCATTTCCTGGCTGGGAACTGGCTGTGGGTAGACGGACAGGAGATGGGCTACAAGGCCTGGAGTGAAGGCAGAAAACCATCATGTCCACATGTGTGCAGCCGTACAGGTGACAAGAAGTAATAATGTTTGGGAGGCTCGTGACTGTGAAGAGAGACTCAGTTTTATTTGCTACTGAGCTTAGTAGTGAGTTTTGATTTCCAGGCTAATACCTGATTGATATCTTTGATGTGCATTTGTTTTATTTCTGTCTTGTTAGAAGATTGACCTTTTGAAAGTGAAAAATAGCAAACATATTTAAATACAACTGCAGTTTTTTTCCCAGGCTATTCTTGCACATCTTATCTAAGTTTTCATTCTTGAAAAGTAACTTGGATAGGATTTTACCTCAGAGTGATGTAGGTTTCATATGTTAATAAAACCCTCTCTGCAGGCCGCGTGAAAATGTACCTGTAGTGTCTGCTGTGTTATTCTCACCAGTGCTTTGAAAGGTGAGGCTGTTTGCAAAACTATTTGCCTTGCTGTTCTCACATTGCTTGTAGCTCTGCATGGGACTGTAAGGTACTATATTACCATTTCATATTTAGCTAATTCACTGTGTGACATACACCGCTGCATTTATGCCATAAGCAGAAATGATAAAGCTTTGCTTCTTCATTTGTAAATTGCTGATAACACTGTACTGCAATTTCATTAAAAACTTCAAGATGTCTTATGTTGTATTCTAATATAAATTTTGAACCAATGTGTGACCAATAGTCTTAAATGCTTTTTCACATCTTGTGTTACTGTATTCATTAACATATTGCTATCATTCTTTTATTTGAATTCAAGCTAAACAATTATTTATAAGTTGTTTTTTCATTACACCCTGCTCCGGGGCCCAGCCCTGGAGCAGGGTGCCGCCGGTGCATCGAGCCACCTGGGGGGCTCTTCAACTGGTGGGGAAGATTGTCACATCTTGCAGGAGCTTTCCTCTCCTCAGGGGCTCTCTCTGCAGGAGGGGGAGATACAGGAGAGGTGGAGGAAGATCTCAGCCTGGGTGTTTATTGTCTTATGTAGTCTGGAAGATGAGTGGATGGTGGGGTGGGTGCAGTTTTCTCTGACTGGAGGAAAGAAGGGGAGAAAGAAAGAGGGAAAGAGAAACGGCTGAGAAGAGGGACGGGGGAGAAGGGCAAAAGACAAAAACCAACAGAATGAGCAGAAAAAAAAAGCAAAAAAAAAAGCAAATATCAATCACCTGGATCACCTGCTGAGAAAGAAAAAAGAAAACAAGCAGAAGAGAACAAGAGTAATAGAATAAACAACATCACAATGATATATGGGAATATGACAGTAAATACTAAATATTAAACATTATTGTGCAGCACATAAGATCAACAGAACACAGTGTGCTTTGAGGTAGGAGCCAAAAAGGGTGTAGTTTGTGGGTGTGATCACCCGTGTGTACACCTGTGAGCATGGACGCGCTTGTATTTTTGGTTTTTTTAAAAGGTTCCTTCATGTAATGATCTGCTAGAGGGGGTGTGTGTGTGTGGGGGGGGGCACAGCCTCGGACTGGAGCAAATCTTAACGTTCAGCTTGAAATAGTCCAGAACCAGATACCCTGAAGTGACCAAACTCATCCATTAAGTCTAAGACTGCCTAATTGGGTTCTTCATTGGTTTCTTATAACTCATTTTACAAACTCAGATGATGTTTTTAGCTATATCAATGCAGAAATTGTCAAGGCAGGTGAGTTAGGGAACCCAGATGCGGACCTCTTGCTTAAGTTGAACAGTGCTTTTATTTACAGTGAAGAAAAACCAGTCAACAGTTATCCACAGTTCAAATCCTTTTAGTGATCCTCTCCCCTTTTTCCTCTGTGATGCGTGGCAGTGCGTCAGTGTCCACAAACTCCCGAAACTCCGTAAAGTCTCTCCTTCCTCCTCCTGGGAGCAGGCAAAAACAAACACGATTAGCTTCCCTCCGCTAGCTACCGAGCTTGGTGCAATACTCCAGCGATGTCTGTCGCTCAGCCACACCATTAAATAGTCCTGCCAACGATGGTGGATGATGGCAGCAGCTGGCGAGGAATCGGGCTGTATCCCAATTCAGGGTCTGCAACCTTAAAGTACGCATTTCAAGGCCGATTACGTCACAGCGGCGCGCCGAAGGCTGTCCCAATTCAAAGGCTGCTCGAAATGCGGCCCTGAAATGCATCCTTCATTTCCCTGAATTTTAAGGCTGTGGCAGTGTAGACTTCGTGGTCCCATATATCCCACAATTCATAGCGCGGAAGTCGGTGTGGATAATTCTGCCGCAGACGGCAGAAGCGGAGCAGTCGAAGAGTAAACTGTGAAAAGTAAGTACTGAATATTATGTCACTTATTTATGTGCAAATGTTTAATAACGAAGAACATTAAAACATTACTGTTGGCCACATGTCGGCAAAGTTATGTAACATTAGTGACGTTTGTACTAACTTGGTTTTAAAGCCTTTACTTCAAAATATACGCCGTTTAATAGCTGAGCTTAATCTTACAGAGAATGATCAAAGCTCATGTAGAAACAAACAAACAAATGAACATAAGATTTTCTCTTTCATTTCTGTCAAACAAAGCTGTATGAAACGTTTCCAGCTGTTAGTATCATGGTTGCTAGGCAACCTGGGCAGCGCAACAGAGGCTAGACCGTCCCATTTCGCAAGCCTCGCACTTCCGGCCTTAGTGGTCTTTGAGTACGCGGCCCTTGAGGATCGTTGAGGCTGCGTACTTTAAGGCTGCCTGAATTGGGATACAGCCTCGGTCTCAGGTGAGGCAGCTCAGAGCGGCAGCGCTTCTGGGTTGGAGGTCTCTCGTTGCCACGCGACCTCGTAACAATCGCAGCAGAGTCAAGAAAAACAGAGCGAGAGAGAGGAGAACACACACACACACAGGCAGGTTGACCGGTCGGGGCACCGTCCGACCCTGACAGAAATGCAGATTTGAAAAATGTTTACAAATAGAAGCAGGATATGTAATATGAATTAAAATGAGCCTGTTGAATTTCTGATAATTATGTATTGATAATTGTATTTATGAACTCCAGTCAAGAGGACAATATAAACATGAATTGACCTAAATCAAAATACATATGAGCAGCACCTGCGATTTCTTCCATGGGTCATGAATACCACAGGTTCAGTGAATTAAGAGCCGCCCCAATGCAAATGTTTTCTGAGAAATTCAAAAGGCTCACAGCTTTAACAAGCATCATCAGACCTCTTTTTTTTTCAGTAAAATTCTGTAAAACAAGTTAAGGATGGATCTGCTCTTCATGTGCATCCTGTTTCTGCTGAGTTTATCTGTAATGTTTACCAAGTAATTTTACATTGAACGGCCAAAAAATTGGCAGCTTGCTCTGACACACTGTTGGCAGCAATACACAGACCTGGCTCCTGTCAGTAATGAACATAATAATCTCAAACTTGAGCAGCTCTCTGGTAGTATCAATAGATGTATCTGGATAGGACTGAAGAGAAATTCCTCAGATAGAGAAAAATGGCTTTGGTCAGGAGGTGGAGCGGCTACCATGTTTTTCTGGGCACCAGGTAAACCTAACAACTGTCACAGTGTTGAAGACAGTGGCTGTGTGTGGATAAACAGGTGGAATGATGCAAACCCACAGAATATCAACACATTCTTCTGCTACCGTGCAATAGTGGTGGAGGAGGAACTGACTTGGGAGGAAGCTCTGGATTACTGCAGGGAGCACCATGATGACCTGGCAAGTGTGGCGTCTGAGACTGAAATGCTGCTGATCCAGAGAGAACTGAAGAAACATAACACCACTGAACTCAGCTGGATTAGCTTGTGTTTCTTGCCTGGGGACTGGCTATTGGTAGATGGGCAGGAGATGGGCTATGAGGCCTGGTGTGAGGTGAGGGGAACCAACATGTCCACACTCAAAGATGAAGTGTGCAGCCATACAAGTCACAGAAGGGACTGCATGTTTGGGAGGCTCGTGATTGTGAAGAGAGATTACAGTTTGAATTTACTTTATAAAATTCATTTGAATTATTTATTAAGGTTGGTATAGATGGTGTTTGTTCATTGTCACCTTTGATATTATTGATATTTTGCTCTTTGATGTGCAATTTTTTTGGTTTCTTTATTGACAAATTTCCTTGAATCTTGGAAGCACTGGGTTTCACCACTTCATATGTGTGTTTAACTGTGTAACCTGAAGTTAGTAAATTAAACTCCAGATTTTTTGTTGTTCACAGTGATGTTTCTCACATTTTGAGACTACTCTCATATTTGCATGCAGAGTGAATCCACACATATTGCAGTGTGCAGAGTGTAGGAATGTTTAGCTTATTTTAGAGTTTAGGAATGTGTTAGATAGGATATAGAATTGTGAGACACTGACACTGCCCTGGATATAAATAAAGACCTGACTGTGTCATGAACTTAGGAGTAGATTTTAGGAGACCCTCCCCCAGTTGAACTGTGTAAGACAAAGAGGAGTTAATGCTGAGTGGAAATTCCTCAGGGCATGCCTGGGTGGGAGTCTCAAAGTTTGTAACTAAATAACTTTGGTTTGGAAGGGAGATGGACTTTTATGACCCTCAGGAAGGCACGTACATAGAGATATACGCACATAGTGTTTTAACTGTTACGCACACACATCCACACGCACACTCACTCATGTGCACTTACATAGACATACGGGTACGTGCACACACAGGCATTTACGTGCTTGTGCACATAGCCACAGACACAGAGTTTGCAGCTCACCATGGGAGGTTTTATGATGAGGTCGCTCCTACAAAACTGTGTTTCACAGACAAAGGAGTGAAGATTTTGCAGAGGGGCACTGGCCTGGCAAGTCTTCCCTTCTAGAAGAATGCATGCTTAAATGAGGATAAATAAAGATGAGTAAAGATGAATAAAGCTTTTGTGAAAATGACTACTGAGTCCAGTGCCGTCTCTGGATGCTCGAGGAATAAAAAAGAACCGGGGCAAAACTGATTTCTCAACATGAGCTGTCTGGCATTCTACTGACTTTTTGCATGGATTGTTGATGAGGTTTGACGACAGAGATATATACTATATCTATGAGGAACATCCTTGTTTGTGTTGACAAAAAGATGTACAAATACAGCCAGGAACTCCAGATATTAAAATATCATTGTTAGGGTTTGTATTGTTGATTGTCATTTATGTTTAGAAATATTTAACCATATATGCTTAGAGGTGTATAATCAATTGTGTAGTGATAGGATGTGTGATCTTTAGCAGGCTGCAAAGGCTTGGTGTGCATCCTGGGAGCATGGGAAGAGGTCGTACCTTGTCTTATTGTTTTATGGTAGGATAAACGTGGCTATATCTGTTTTAGGCTAAGTGCCTTTTGTTTAGATGAACTGTTGGACTTCCAGACCAGCAGGTTTAGGGAAGTCATTTATGGGGTCACACACAGGCAAGGTACTTTTTGTTTGTATGTAGACGTCATATGTTAATGAACCTTTGCTTATTCATGTAACCTCAATAAAAGATCAGTGTTACGGGGAGCGGACGAGAGCAACTGGGGTAAAGGGAAGGAACGGCGTTTGTCCGGTTCTCTCCCGTGCACGAGAAACATGAAGAACTTTGCCTACTCGTGTCTTGCTTGCTGTGTAATTATATTGTCTTCAACGTTCCAGCGAATAGGTTCAAGCTACAAACCTAACAATCATCACCACCTTTAGATTTTGATAAAATGTGACATGTTATCAAATGTGACAATTTGACAAGAATTGGCTTAGCAGAAGTGGCAAAAGTCCTGTTTTATTTTTTTTTAATTTCTTTTATGTATTTTTTTTTAAGACGTACAGGAACATATGGTTTTTACTCCAGTAAAAGTGAAAAAAATACAGGCTTTGAAATGTACAAAGGTAACTGAACCTTGTGCTATATTAATATAATAATAAAATTATATTAGTAGAATAGAATATAAAAATTATTCTAATTAATATTCTAATTCTAACAAATTAACTTAGTTTGAATCGTTTATGTGGGACACAAGCAGTGAAAGAGAATTAAAAAACAAAATTGTGTTGCTTACATTGTAGTGGGTGACTTTGTGTCATGGTCCGTGGCCCTGTGTCTTTGGAGTGTGTGGGATGCCCTGGTGGCCACACCCCTGGGCTGGGTCATCACCATCACACCTGCATCCCATGGATACCTGGAGCACTATTTAACCCTGCGCTGACGGATGCTCCAAGCCAGTCCGTTAGTCACCCCTCCGTGGTAACTAGGCTCCTCGCAAAAAGCTTTGTATATATGCGTTACGTGAACTACGTTAATTCTGCCTTCGTGTGCCTAGGTTACGATCCGGCATCTGTATCTGCCACCTGCCTGTCCTCCAGCCTGCTCGGATCACTAAGTGTGTCATCTGACCTCATCCCTGCCTCCTCGGATTCGCTAGCCACAGACACACTTTCCCCCTTCCGAGTCCCACGGTCCCACTCTGATCGTAAGCCACTTACTAAAGCCCTGTTCTGTTGTGTCTCTCTAGTAATTTTCTCCCCTTTGTGTTGCAGCCTCCCACGGTCCCGATTACGGCTTCCCTGTGTCGTTTGTCTTCTTGGTTTTCTTCAGTTCCACATTTTCGCTTCCTTGGTTTTTCCGGGTCACCCTTTGTTAAAACAATAAAGACTGTTCTTGCTCGCATTAGGTGCATTGAGTCTGCTCTTGGATCCCGCTTGTGTGCATGCACTGCGGTTCATGACACTTTGCCTCCACACCTAAACAGTAGAATGAGAATAGAGAGGTTACAGTGGAATTCAGCTCGTCATAAAACACTAAGATCTGTATCGTGTCTCAGCACAAGAAAAATAATCACAACTGACAAAAATTTATAATGTGAGCTTCAGTAGGTTTTCTTAGTGAACATGATGTGATCAGCTGACCTGTTTCTCCTTGTGGATTTACATCCCCTACACTGAAACTATGCTGTGTATACTGCCTTTATATAGAAAGTATATAGTTGGCATAAAATTGTAATTCAGTAAATTAATCTAAGCATCATCAGCTTAAATGCAAACTCATCTCTGCTACACTTCTGATGTAACCTTACTCTGACCATGAGCACCAGAGCTTCTTTTCTGTTCTTTTGAAATGCAGCAGCTGGACCTTTAGCTAGCAACACACTGTGCAACAAACTGCACACAAACAGTTTGTGTGTTTGCTGATGTCTGTTGAGCTGATAGAAAAGTTGCATTGGAAATTACCTGCCACAACATGTTCCTCCTTTTATGCTTGCTCTTATTCAGTAGGGCTAGCTAGATGCTGAAGTTCTGCAGCCACAACTCAGGGACACCTGCAGTTGTTTTGGTGTTGTAGCAAAACAATAAAAAAAAAAACCACTGTCCCACTTTAACCCTTGTGTGGTGTTCATATTTTTGTTACTCAGCCAGTGTTCATGGGTCTGGTGGACCCGCTAGAGTTTTGGCTTTCCAAATTAACTCTATCAAACAATTTTATGTTAAATTACTCAACAGATGTTTACTTCATCCCAATTACAAGCCATATGAACAGCAAACATGGTTAATTTTTTCCCTTTACCTTTGTTAGATCACATTTATGAATTAATGTGCTTCTCGTTTTTTTTTTTTTTTTTATAAAATGTTATAAAAAATAAATCAGTTATAATCAAGTGAAGTGAGTGGAAAGACACAACACATTTACACGTGAAGCAACATGTTTCACAACTAAATGACATCAGCTGCTCATCAATGGTGACATTAGGCCCAGGGTTGTAAAACAGGGGGAGGTGGTGCACCCACTTATCCCACACTGTCCTGATGGCAGCTAGCTTGTCTCTCTGCCGTTGAGCTGGTCTGTCATCTCGGTTATCAAAACGGATAATCCTGGAAATTTTGTTGAAGTTTTCCAGAGACATTGATGCACGGAAAGGTTCGTGCCGGTTTCTGCATCCCACAAGATTCTGTGGATTCCCCTTTGGACCTGAAAACTCCTGCAAGGATAAGAACCCCAAAGTAGGCCTGTAGATCAATTTGGTCCATCTCCTTCCACCTCTCTCCAAAAACACGCCTTCATTCTAGATTACTGCAAACTAGAGATGGACCGATCCGATATTACGTATCGGTATCGGTCTGCAAACCAGACCAGAATAATTTTCTGGATGGAATCTGGGATGAAAAGCTCAAATGAAGACTTGATGTCCTGCACATGAGTAACTGTCAGCCGTGTTGGCCTTGGCTTATCACAGTAACAGCTCTGTAGGGTGGCTCATTTCTTGGGCAAGAAGACCATTCAATTTCACCAGTTATTGACATCCATATTTCTTCACTTGCTGTCTGGTGGGCTTGTTCTGGTCCTGGAGCTGGCTGCTGATGGGGTACTCGTCTTCGTTTTGTTACTAAATGGTGCTCAACCTCATCCTCTTCTTCAAAGTCACTGTCAGACTCTGAATTTTCAGAAATGTGAAATATTCTGAAACCTCTTTGTCAACATCATCATCCAAAGCTCCTCTCTCTTCCAAAATCAATTGCATGGCCCTCGCAGCAGATAATCTTTTGCCATCTTGATCAGTTGTGATAAAGAACCACACTGGCAAAGTCTTATTTATAGTATTATGCCCCTAATTTGCAGGAGGGACAGGGTATGAGAAAATAAAATTTGGATCCCTCAAGAAAGAGGGTAAAATGTGCGGGAATGTCAGAGCAGACGATGTTGATAGTTGAATTTTCAACAATGTTGCAACTTTGTGCGAGAGCAGGAGGGGAAGAAAACACTATCAGCAGCACCAGAAAGGAGGAGGACAGAGTGTGGGAACACAGGACCTACACTTTCAACACTTTTATTTGACCTGGGTCCAGTGGACCCGAACACCTTGTATGTAATGTAAATGCGTGGGGGGAGGTACAGTATGTGGTCATCGAAAATTTGTTCAGATTTATGTTCTTCACAGAAAATAAGCCAAAGCCAATGAATTTCAGGTTGAAAAAATAATTAATTGTTAAATTTTTCTTTTGAGAAAAACTGAAAACGGGTCTCACAGACCCGAACACCATACAAGGGTTAAACACCTGACTTTGGCACATGTCATCTATTTTTATGCAACATCTTCTAGTGATTAATAGAAGATATCTGCCTTTCATGTTTTACTCTTTTGGCTCAAATTGATTTGAAGTTTGAAGGATTGTGGAGGCCCCCACGCACCCCTCACACATACTCTTCACCCTGCTGCCTTCTGGCAGGAAGTACCGGAGTATTCGGGCCCTCACTGCCAGACTGCAAAACAATTTCTTCCCCCAAACCATCAGACTCCTGAACACTCAGTGACTGGACTGACACACACAAACACACACGCACACCTTCATAAACCAAGTTACTTTTTGCACAATTCTCAGTCTTTTCCACATTTCTATTGCACTGTTGTGTCTGCACCATCTTGTATCTGTATCATTCTGTTCTGTCTGGTGTTGCACTGTCTTTGTTTTGGTTTTTTGCACTTTTTGCACATTGGACTTAATATAGTCCTGTGTTTATTGTCTATGTTGTATGTAGCATTATGGTCTTGGTGGAACATTGTCTCGTTTCACTGTTTACTGTACCACTGCACATGGTTGGAATGACAATAAAGCCTCTTGACTTAACTTGTTATAGTTCATGGTTCCCGGATTCTATTCAATTTGATTCGATTTTGATTCAGACAGTCAGAAAGATTACACATCTGATTTGTTTTTCCAGTGTGAAGTGAAAGAAGAACTATAATTTCCCAAAGCAAGTTAAAAAAAATCGATAAGGGTGTCGTAATCCATCTTTCTAAAGGGACTTTCACAGCAGCCCTAAGGGAAGACCTTGTAACAAAATTACAATTTTACGTGCTAACAATAAAATTGTAATAATAATTTACAATTTTATTGTTAGCACGTAAAATTGTATAGGATTTTTAGACAACCAACCTGCAATAAGCTGACCTGATTAAATTACCACAACTTTTACTTCCTCAAAGAAAAGCATTACTTGACTCTTTTACATAAAAAAGGGGGAAAAAACTAACATGGGTTTACATTTTGAATTGAATCGGTTCTTATGAGGAGTTGCATGCGAATGGATACTGTGTACAAATGTAGTATATAAATAAATCACTACAATTTTTTATGAAAATATGCAAATACTTTCTGACAGACAAAAAGACTCACAGATCCATCATACACCAACACACCTCTTTAGATCTTTATTGCTTTACATGCAAAACCACAATGGTTCGAATCTTCAGGTGCATCCTGCTTCTGCTAAGCTATTCTAAAACTTTTTGCAAGTATGTTCACATTGATGAGAAGATGCTTTGGCTTGAAGCTCAGAGTTACTGTCAGAAGAACTAGACCTGGCCCCTGCCAAACATGAACATGACATCAGCAAACTTCGGGAGCTCAGCAATGTCAGTGTCAAAATCTGGATAGGACTGGCAAGGAGCTCCACTGACAAATGATTTTGGTCAGGAGGAGGGGAGGTTTCCAAGTTTTTCTGGCCATTAGATAAACCTGAAAATAGAACAAATTAAAATTACAGCTGTACTCATAAAGAGAAATGGCATGACGTTAAAAGAACACCCATTTCTACCTTCTTCTGCAATGGTGGTAAGTGTGGAAGTGTTAAGTGAGAGCAGGACTTGGGAGGAAGCTCTAGAGTACTGCAGGGTGCACCACGATGATCTGGCCAGCGTGGCATCTGAGACCGAGATGCTGCTGAATCAGAGAGAGCTACCGAAACATAACACAACTGAACACATCTGGATTGGTTTGCGCTTCTTGTCCAGAGACTGGTTGTGGATGGACAGACAGGTGATGGACTACGAGGCCTGGGGTGAAGGGGAAAACCCTGGTGTCCGGACGCCAAGATGAAGTGTGCAGGAGGAAGTGTTTTGGGCAACTCATGATTGTGAAAAGAGACCCAGTTTTATTTGCTACTGAACTAGTTTACTTTGCAAAATTTATTTGAATAGCCTTCATTTATTGCAGTTAGTGGAGTTTTTTTTTTTTTTTATCTCACTTGTTTCATGTCTATCTGGTCAAATGATTATGTAAGGCCTCTTTTTTATTTTGAAATCATTTCATATTTTTGTTTTAATGCTTTAATGGTATAAAACTAAAATGTTGATGAAATGAAAAAACAAACAAAACAAAACTTGTTCTTTCTCCCGCAGCAGTAACAAAGTTAATTCATAGTTATTTGCGCAAGTGTGCCTGTTGAAATGTTGGCTGTGCTCTGCAAGTATTGGGACCATGTTCAGCACATTTCTTTATTTGAATTTTACTCACTGGTGTTTTTTGTTCTTCTGTCTTATCAGGTTAAGAAAATGTAAAGCTAAAGTAATAAACTAGTTAAAAATGAACTTCTAAAAATGAAATTCTCTTTTTTCTTTTGCTATAGAGGGAAACATTGTGTCAAGGTAACAGGGATGAGACCGCTTGCAAACCTTTTGCCTTGTCATCCTCAAATATGTTTTGCTACCTGTTTATGAGACCCAAGAAGATGCAAACATAAGGAAATGCCAAAGAACGATACAGTTTTAAGCCACCTCTCCATTTATATTTTACAAGGAAATGGTAAATAGGTGCAGTCATTTCTTGTATCAAGGAAACACACAGTTTATACAATTTTAATGAGCTTGGAAGTCAATATTTATTCTTTATTCTTCAGCACAGTCTAAACTCACTTAGGCAGCTTTCTCATCATTTCTTTAAGTAGTCTACAGGAATAGTTCTCCAGGCTTCTTTGGATGTTTCTGCCTTTTGTTCAGTTCTCTGTCAACATGATCCCACACTGCTTCAATAATGTTGAGGTCCGGGCTCTGGGGAGGCCGATCCATGATTGATAGTGATAGACTGACTCTGTCTTAACTGGCTGTGTCTGTTGTTTTTGTCCTGAGGAGGAAGGCAGCTTTGGACACTTTTACACTGCCTTCACTTTATAGGCCTTGAGGCTATGTCGATCTTTTACAGTCAATGTGTGGTGTTCTTGAAGAAACAGCAATATAAGGAAACCATACCTAGCACGAGCTCAACAAACCACGAACATATTAATAGCATTTTAATATGTTAGTGGTTTGTTGAGCAGAATTTAACTATATTATGTGACTTACTTTTCATATTCTGCTGTTGTGATCTTTTGCATGTAATCCGCAAAATATCACAATAGTAGAGTGCAGATGCAAATTAGCTTTAAGCTCTGGTACAATGCATCAAATGGCAACATTTATGTTAATACTGTACATGAAACGGTTTCTTACCAATTAATAATTTCTTATTATACCAGATAAAGGCTCTAGAGGTGAGAAAGGGGCTAGTGTTGATAAATTGGTGAGCTCTAAACCAGGTCTCTTGTATAAAAGCCAACACTGGATCTTTAAACGGTACTGGTCTTCCTCTCTGAGTGAGGAAGGCCTCTAAAGAGGTAGGAGCCACAAGACTTTCCTCAATCGCAACCCATGACAGCTTCTCCGTAGGGGAGTTATTTATCTTAACTAACTGAGAAAGAGAGAATACTTAATGATGCCAGACCATCTTGGATAATGCCAACACGCCGCTATCTTTTTGCAGCATATAATGTGGACCGATTAAAGGATGGGTTTTTGCCTGCCCACACAAAACCCTCCACACATGTATTATAAAGCGTTATGCAGGACTGCTATAGGTAACATATGGAGAAAGTACTGGAGTTTAGGAGCAATGATCATCTTTACCAGGTTAATTCTGCCCAAAAGGGACAGATTCATTTTGTCCTAATTCTCCAAAAGCGGGCGAATATTTTGAATCACTGGGGAGATATTTACTTGCATTATGTTATCTACACCAGGAGTCAATTTAATCCCTAAGTAGGTCAAACCCTCGAGCATCCACTTGAACTGCCATGAGCTCCTAATGGCTGGAGGACACAGTTTAGAAATGGGCATAGCTTCGGACTTCGACCAATTTATGGTGTAGCCAGAGATTGCAGACAAAGAATCAATAATCAAGGAGATTGCAGGAACCGCTCATTCTGGGTTACTTGCAATCAATAAAATGTCATCTGCGTACAAACAAGTTCTATGTTCTTCTTGACCCAAATCCACCCCTCTGATCTGCTTACATTCACGTAGAGCAATAGCCAGAGGCTCCAAAAACAGGGCGAAAATGAGAGGTGATAAGGGTGAACCTTGTCTAGTGCCCCGACTTAACGAAAAGGAGGATGACATTATCCCATTGGTAGTGACTGTAGCCATTGCATCTATGTACATCATCAGAATCCACCGCCTGAAAATGGGACCAAAACCAAATCTCTTCAACGTATAAAACAGAAAGGGATATTCAACTTTATCGAAGGCCTTCTCTGAGTCTAAGGAGAAAGATCTAAATGAGTCCTTCCAGAATATATGCAATATCCTACTTAAGTTATCTGCAGAACATCTGTTTTTCACGAAACTGACCTGATCCCTATGCACCAAGCAAGGAAGTACGTTCTCAAGCCTCAAAGCTAGTATCTTGGAGATAATCTTTTCGTCCACGTTGGTTAATGAAATTGGGCGGTAATTCCCACAATACTGTGGGTCTTTCCCTTTTTTGTGTAATAACGTGATCACTGCCGATTGCATACTAAGTGGTAATCTCCCCTTTTGAAGCGCATCTTGATACACTGGCAGTAGTCTTGGAGCTAATTCGTCCATAAACACCTCATAAAAATCTGAAGGAAATCCGTCATTGCCTGGAGATTTGCCCAATCTAAGACTACCAATTGCCTGCTTAACTTCAGCTAGTGTGACCTTTCCTTCTAATACAGTTCTTTGGTCTTCGGACAGGTTGGGAATTTTAATAGAAGAAAAGAAATCTGACAACCTCTGTTCCTCCATTGGAGGTGCACAGCTCCTGACAGAATTTAGTAAAAGCATCATTAATTTCTTTTTTACAGGTGGTCAACTTATTATTATTATTATTAGTATTATTATCAAAAATAGATGGTATAAGGTTGCTAGATTTTATCTGCTTAACCCTGTGCACCAGCATTTTACCTGTTCTCTCCCCTTGTTCAAAATACTTTTGATTCAGGCAAAACATTGCATATTCTGCTTTTTTCTGCAGTATGCTGTTCATCTCAAATTTAAGTTTAATTAATTTGTTCCACATTTCCCTCTCTGGGTGCAGCATGTGCTGTTTTTCGAGCTCCTTGATATTCTGTTCCAGCTTCATCCTGTTCATCAGATTGTCCCTCTGAGCTTTTTTAATCGGGGAGCTATACTGGATAAGGCGCCCTCTCAGGTAAGCCTTAAAAGCATCCCAGGTCATTCCAACATCGTCAATAGAGCCCTCGTTACACTCACATTTCCCTTATACATTCGCAATGACCCTTATCCTTCAATAGTGAGTTGTTCAGACGCCACCTGGGTGAAGGTTTAACATTATCATTACTAGAAAGAACAAGGTCAATGGGAGCATGATCCATTACTGCAATGTTACCACTGGAGGACCCAACGGTTTGAATCACCAGAGGGCGAGACACCAGAAAGTAGGTTGAGTGAGGATGCGAAAAGAAAGTATAGTCTCTTTCTTGAGGACGAAGAAGTCTCCATATATCCACCAGGCTCAGTTTCTCTGACACAACGTCTACAGCAGCACTTAACAGGGTCCTTACTTGGTCTAGGACGGGAGGATTTATCCAAAAACACATCTCTGACCTGGTTAAAATCCCCTCCACTTACAATATTTGTATTACCAATATTCCACACAGTGTTACAGACTTCGTGAAAAAATTGTGGTTGAGGAGAATTTGGGGCATATATGTTGACCAGTAGAGCTGGGCGATAGAACGATAACGATATGTATCGCGATATAACTTTTACTCGATAGAGAAATTAAGCTATCGCGATAGACCTCGCCGCTCTTGTCCTCTTAAAAAAAAAAAAAAAAAAAAAAGATCAGCCAATCCAAATTAAGTAGCGCAGAGCCGAACCAATGACAGCCGCAGCGTCACGTCGCGTGACTTGTAACGTACAGCACAAGTGCCAAGCCGCACGTGTGTTTGTTTGGGAAGCAGCCAGCGGGTAATGGAGGAAATGAGTGTGCCGACTAGAAAAATCAACCGAGCGTGACCGAAGAGAAAACAGATAATGGTTCCAACGCCGGAGAGATTGTCGAACGGAAGAGCCATAGAAGTTCCGTAGTGTGAAGGTATTTCGGCTATTTCAAGTCTGACAAAAAACAGAGTAGCGTGCACTGTAAATTGTGCCGAAAGCAAGTCTGGAAATACAATAAACTGGTGCATGCGTCACACTGTGCGCCACGTTATTGTTTCGGTGAAATGAATTTCTACAATACTGTTACTGTTAATTCTACTCTCTGCAGTGTTTAAATGCTTACATATACACACAGTTACTGTCCGTCCACACATACGACTCGGTTCTGCTTCTATGCCCCAGCTTTGTTTACTTTTTCCAACCGAGGCTTCTAGACTTCTGATTGGCCAACATTTCTGCACGGTTAGGAATCTAGCGCCACCTGCTGCTTTGGCATGTTCATAGCAGCGTTTTCCTTCATTTCTGCCTTTATGTGTGGACGGGATTCTTTTTTAAAACGAAAACGGAAAATCTCCGTTTTCAAAAATACCCGTGTACGTGTGGACGTAGCCTCAGTCTCTGATTGGAAGCGCTAATTCATCATTCGGCTTTTGTCAGACTAAAGTAACTGTTAAAACTGTTTGAAAAGCTAAGCTATACAACAAGGAGAGATTGAGAATTTCCTTTTAGTTCTCAGTTTATTTGATATTGACAAAAGTTAGTCAGTTTTGTCTGTTCTTCTGTAAAACAAACTAAGATTTATTTTTAGAATTAATATTTTGTTTCTAAGTGGAATTGACAATTTAGTCTGTTTCGTTTGTTCTATTTTGAAACTTAAACGCTTTAGCGGCTGCCTTTTGTGTAGTTTGCAATATTTGCCTTTATTTATCTGAAAAAGTCTCATGTTCCTTAAGTACATCTACCCTGTTGAACTTATTATGGGAAATAAATATTTAAATAAAAAAAGCTGCTGATTATTTCACATTTTACTTGTGAGCAACGGCACATTTAGATATCGTTATCGCCTGAAATGAAAAAAACATATCGTGATATGAAAAAATCTCATATCGCCCAGCTCTATTGACCAGTATCACTTTCTGCCCCTGTAGACATGCATCCAAGACCACCCATCCACCCTCCTGATCCGTATAATGCTTGAGTACCTGAGAATCCAGATTTCTTCTGATTATAAGTCTGTATTATAATGTCTGGTGTTTTCGTGTTTGTTGGTTTGTTTTTATTTTGTTTTACTTTGCGAGTTGGTTATTAGATGCTGCTCCAGCCGGTCAGAAAATCCCCCGCCGCCCCGCCCTCTCCTGTCTGCGCCGCAAGCAGCAGGCGCACCTCGCAAACGAAGGGCGTCCTTACTCCCAGCAAATGGGCGATAGAAAACCGATCGGTGCCTGTACCATTCCCAATATGTGCTGGTTGAAGTCGGGGGAGCATGAGTACGAGCATTTTTTTTTTGCCGATGCCCGTGATGCCGCCCCGGGCAACCGCCCGTATCGCCCGTATCTAAAACCGCTAATGTATATATATATGTGTGTTAGGGGTGCAACGATACACAAAATTCACGGTTCGGTTTGGTTCGATACTTTGGTGTCACGGTTCGATATTTTTTCAGTACAAAAAATGTTCATGCCTTTTTAATTTGTCATTTATTAAAATTATAAAAATATATTTTAACTCAAAAGTACAGTTTTTAAATTTAATGTTGCTGAAACAACAAAGTAAAAAAATAAATATATCTGATTGAGGAATCACTCATCTTTGGAAAAGAGAGTTTATTACAGAGAAATGTCTCTTTCCAAAATAAAAGCTATACTATACGCTTCTTCTGGGCTATATTCTCAGCAGCATATTAAACATATCAGGTCCCCATAAGGAGAATCATGTGCTAACGGCTGTCTAAATGACTCGGGTAAAGTTTGTAGCATGCCTGCTTGTTGTTTTTGTCTGCTTCCACTTGTCTTTGCACTAGGATGATGTCGTCGTAAATGTGCAGTCATATTCGTTGTGTTCCCAGTAGTGCTGTCAGCAAGAAGGAACACGAGAAGCTGGAGAAATACCAAGGGCTCAGAGAAAAACTCGAGAGGATGTGGAGGGTGAAGGTAATGGTGGTCCCCGTGGTAATCGGAGCACTAGGTGCGGTGACTCCCAAGCTAGGCGAGTGGCTCCAGCAGATCCCTGGAATAACATCGGAGATCTCTGTCCAGAGGAGCGCAGTCCTGGGAACAGCTAAGATACTGCTCAGGACCCTCAAGCTCCCAGGCCTCTGGTAGAGGACCCGAGCTTGAAGGATAAACCGCCCGCAGGGGCGTTTTATTTTATTTTTTTATATATATGTATATATACAAATGTATATACATATACATATGTATATATACATTATAATGAGACTAGGTCACAGTCATGTCTGTCTCAAAGTGTGCTCCCTCCACCTTTAAACATGTACTTTGTATTTTTGTTTTCTTGAAATTTTCATTCCAGGCATGATGACGTAACAATATGAAAAACTGCTTCCACTTGGCATACAAAAATATGATTTGTTTGTCTTACATTTTGCCTTAAGCAAATTAAAAATTTGTTTAGTGTCTTCTGTGCAACAAAGCCTGGGCTTTATTGTGTGAGGAAAACTGTGAAACTAATCTTATGTTTGTGATTAGTTTTATGTTATCATACAAAAATATGACTTGTTTGTCTGACGTAAGGCCAAGCAACACTTGCATTTTGCCTTAAAGCAAATGAAAACTTTGTTCGGTATTTTCAGTCCAGGAAATCCCAGTGAACCTCCGACAATGTGAACCTCTGCAAATAATCTTATGTTTATGATTGTTTTTGTTTTTTTTGCTTTGTTTGTTAGCAGAAAATATGGATGGCTCTGCATGAACTCTTTACAGGATGAGAGGCCACTCATCTCCCAGACTACACAAGACAATAGACACCCAGGTTAAGTTCATTATGCTCCTCTCCTATATCTCTCCCCCGCCTGCAGAGTGAACTCCTGGAGACCAGAGGACTTCTTCAAGGATGTAACAGCTTCCCCTCGAGTTGAAGAGCCCCCCAGTTGGCTCCTCACGCCAGGGCTGAGCCCCCATGCACCCACCCGCCCACAACCTCGGCGACACAGCAGAATGCTCGCCACAGGCCCACCCAGGGGCAGCTAGATCAGTAACCTTTCGTCTGTCAGCACAGACCCTCCCCCAGCCCCGCTGCATGCAGCCATGAGGAAACCATCATCTAAGAGCCACCAGAGCCCGTAACCAGGTCGTGACCACAACCCCAGGTTGAGCCCGCCAAGGAAGATGTTTCTAGGGCATCCTCCGACGCCCCAAGCCTGTCCCTGCTGTTTCCGTTTTTTTTTTAGTTTTTTTTTTACCTCAAACAACTATCAACCTCAGATGAGAAAAATGAAACTAATCTTGATTTTCATCTTTAATGATCCAGAACCAGATATCCTGTAAGGACCAAGTTCATCCATTATTTAAATAAAAGACCCCTGCAGACTACTTAATTGGGTTCGGTTCGGTTTGGTTCGATACTTTGGTGTCACGGTTCGATATTTTTTCAGTACAAAAAATGTTCATGCCTTTTTAATTTGTCATTTATTAAAATTATAAAAATATATTTTAACTCAAAAGTACAGTTTTTAAATTTAATGTTGCTGAAACAACAAAGTAAAAAAATAAATATATCTGATCGAGGAATCACTCATCTTTGGAAAAGAGAGTTTATTACAGAGAAATGTCTCTTTCCAAAATAAAAGCTATACTATACGCTTCTTCTGGGCTATATTCTCAGCAGCATATTAAACATATCAGGTCCCCATAAGGAGAATCATGTGCTAACGGCTGTCTAAATGACTCGGGTAAAGTTTGTAGCATGCCTGCTTGTTGTTTTTGTCTGCTTCCACTTGTCTTTGCACTAGGATGATGTCGGAGTAAATGTGCAGTCATATTCGTTGTGTTCCCAGTAGTGCTGTCAGCAAGAAGGAACACGAGAAGCTGGAGAAATACCAAGGGCTCAGAGAAAAACTCGAGAGGATGTGGAGGGTGAAGGTAACAGTGGTCCCCGTGGTAATCGGAGCACTAGGTGCGGTGACTCCCAAGCTAGGCGAGTGGCTCGCGCAGATCCCTGGAATAACATCGGAGATCTCTGTCCAGAGGAGCGCAGTCCTGGGAACAGCTAAGATACTGCTCAGGACCCTCAAGCTCCCAGGCCTCTGGTAGAGGACCCGAGCTTGAAGGATAAACCGCCCGCAGGGGCGTTTTATTTTATTTTTTTATATATATGTATATATACAAATGTATATACATATACATATGTATATATACATTATAATGAGACTAGGTCACAGTCATGTCTGTCTCAAAGTGTGCTCCCTCCACCTTTAAACATGTACTTTGTATTTTTGTTTTCTTGAAATTTTCATTCCAGGCACGATGACGTAACAATATGAAAAACTGCTTCCACTTGGCATACAAAAATATGATTTGTTTGTCTTACATTTTGCCTTAAGCAAATTAAAAATTTGTTTAGTGTCTTCTGTGCAACAAAGCCTGGGCTTTATTGTGTGAGGAAAACTGTGAAACTAATCTTATGTTTGTGATTAGTTTTATGTTATCATACAAAAATATGACTTGTTTGTCTGACGTAAGGCCAAGCAACACTTGCATTTTGCCTTAAAGCAAATGAAAACTTTGTTCGGTATTTTCAGTCCAGGAAATCCCAGTGAACCTCCGACAATGTGAACCTCTGCAAATAATCTTATGTTTATGATTGTTTTTGTTTTTTTTGCTTTGTTTGTTAGCAGAAAATATGGATGGCTCTGCATGAACTCTTTACAGGATGAGAGGCCACTCATCTCCCAGACTACACAAGACAATAGACACCCAGGTTAAGTTCATTATGCTCCTCTCCTATATCTCTCCCCCGCCTGCAGAGTGAACTCCTGGAGACCAGAGGACTTCTTCAAGGATGTAACAGCCTCCCCTCGAGTTGAAGAGCCCCCCAGTTGGCTCCTCACGCCAGGGCTGAGCCCCCATGCACCCACCCGCCCATAACCTCGGCGACACAGCAGAATGCTCGCCACAGGCCCACCCAGGGGCAGCTAGATCAGTAACCTTTCGTCTGTCAGCACAGACCCTCCCCCAGCCCCGCTGCATGCAGCCATGAGGAAACCATCATCTAAGAGCCACCAGAGCCCGTAACCAGGTCGTGACCACAACCCCAGGTTGAGCCCGCCAAGGAAGATGTTTCTAGGGCATCCTCCGACGCCCCAAGCCTGTCCCTGCTGTTTCCGTTTTTTTTTTAGTTTTTTTTTTTACCTCAAACAACTATCAACCTCAGATGAGAAAAATGAAACTAATCTTGATTTTCATCTTTAATGATCCAGAACCAGATATCCTGTAAGGACCAAGTTCATCCATTATTTAAATAAAAGACCCCTGCAGACTACTTAATTGGGTTCTTAATTTGTTTCTTTTTTCTAATTTTAGAAGATCAGATGAGGTGTCAATGCATACTAATACAGAAATACAGAACGTGAAAATGTTCACAAACAAGAACCAGACATAAGATAAGATAAGATAAGATAAGATAAGATAAGATAAGATAAGATAAGATAAGATAACCTTTATTAGTCCCACACGTGGGAAATTTGTTTTGTCACAGCAGGAAGTGGACAGTGCAAAAGTTATGAGGCAAAAATTAGAATACAATAAGAATAAATACAGTACACAACTGTACAGAATAGAATAAAATACTATATACAGTAGAATAAAATAAAATAAATATACAATAAGATAAAAATAGAATACAAATACAAATACTATATACAACTGAGTAAAAATACAACGATGACAGAAAGGATTATTGCACTTAGTATTATTGCATATGTATGGATGTGTGTGCTTGATCAGTTAAAGTCTTTATTATGGAGTCTGACAGCAGTGGGGAGGAAAGACCTGCGAAATCTCTCCGTCCCACACCGTGGGTGCCGCAGTCTCCCACTGAAGGAGCTGCTCAGTGCTGTCACAGTCTGCTGCATGGGGTGGGAGATGTTGTCCATCAGGGATGACAGCTTAGCCGCCGTTCTCCTGTCACTCACCACCTCCACTGGGTCCAGAGGGCATCCTAGAACAGAGCTGGCCCTTCGGATCACCCTGTTCAGTCTCTTCCTGTCCCCAGCAGAGATGCTGCCGCCCCAGCAGACCAAAATGGTCATTCAAGTTTAGATCCACTTCAGAATTCAAAAAATCTTGCTTGTTTACTTTCTTATGACGAATTAATCACACTGTATTTGTTAGATTCTTGTTGCAATTCTACTCACAAGAGGACAATATAAACATGAATTGACCAAAGCTAAAATACAAATGAACAGCACGTGTGATTTGTCACATGGCTGCTAAATACTATAGGTTCAGTGAAGGGAAGGGCCGCCTCAATGCAAATATTTTGTGACAAATACGAAAGGCTCACAGCTTTGACAAGTACCATCCCTCCTCTTTTAACCTTTATCATTAGAGCAAAATACTTTAAAACAAGTAAACAATGGATCTATTCTTCATGTGCATCCTGCTGAGCTTCTCTGGAATTTTTACCAAGTATGTTTATATTGAAGATGAAAAGAATTGGCAGGATGCTCTGACACACTGTCGGCAGCAATACACAGACCTGGCTCCTGTCAGTAATGAACAGGATAATCTCAAACTTCAGCAGCTCTCTGGTATTCTCAATAGTACATCCTGGCCATGTATCTGGATAGGAGCGGAAAGAAATTGCTCCAACAGGGAGCAATGGCTGTGGTCAGGGGGTGGAGTGACTACCACATGTTTCTGGTCACCAGGTGAGCCTAACGACTGTTTCGGTGTTGAAGACAGTGGCTGTCTGCAGAAAAACGGGTGGAATGATGCAAACTCACAGGAACACAAAGCATTCTTCTGCTACCGCGCAGTAGTAGTGGAGGAGCAAAAGACTTGGGAGGAAGCTCTAGAGTACTGCAGGGAGCACCACGATGACCTGGCCAGTGTGGCATCTGAGACCGAGATGCTGCTTATCCAGAGAGAACTGAAAAAACATAATCCCACTGAACATGTCTGGATTGGTTTGCATTTCTTCTCTCTGGTTGGACAGGCAGGCTGGCTGTGGGTGGATAGGCAGGAGATGGACTACGAGGCCTGGGATGAAGGGGGGAAACCAGCATGTCCTGATCCCAGGATGGAGTGTGCAGCCATACAGGTGACAGAAGGGACTGAGGGTGTTTGGGGGGCTCATGACTGTGAAGAGAAACTTAATTTTGTTTGCTACTGAGGAAATATGCTTTGCAAAATCAATTTTAAATATTCATTTTTGTTACTATAGTTGCTTGGTAGTGTCCTTTGTTCATTGTTCATTTTGCTCCTTGATGTGAATTTCTTGACAGAAGTCTGGTAGCATTGGAGTTCAACTCTGTAAAATGAAATAATAACAATATTTTTTTTAATGTGATGCCGTTTGAGATTATCCTTTTGTTTGCATGCAGAGTGAACCCACACAATTTGCAGTGACCATAGTTGTGTGAAACTCTGCTTCTCAAAGAGATTGAATTCCTCCGGCTCTACTTTATCCAAAAGTAAAATAAAAAAAACTGGATGTTAAATAATACAGAGGTTTAAAACAACGCGTTAACGAGCTAACCGTGCTAACACGTTGACGCTGTGCAGCCCCACGCACGTGGCGATCCACGATAACTTGCTAACGGAGATTGTCCTCATTAATGCGGTTATGGCGCTAATGTCATGCTGACAGCACTAATAATTATATGTATAGCTAGGTATGTAGTCTATTCAATCTGACTTATCAATATAATGAATGAGCAATGTACTCTAATCAATTAAATTCTTTTAATGCCTATATTTTTTTGGCATGATTCACCTTTGACCCTGGCAAACTTCCATTTTTTATCTACTGCAGAATATTTTTAAGGGGTTATCTGCTTTAAAAAGCCAGGCCTGGAAAATCTCAGTCATGTTTTTCTGTGTTTTATCCTCAGCTACTTTGACATAAAAGGATCTGCTGTGATGCTTGCACATCTGGCAAAGTGTCAGCTTTGTTTATAAAATATGTAATGATAAATGATCAGAATTATTATATTTCTGACTGTCTGAGTCAAAATTGAATCGAAATTGAATTGAGAATCGAATCGAATCTGGACCATCGGAATCAAATCAGTTATAGAAATAAGTGACAATATCTAGCCCTATTTATAATGTCTGTTTAAATGCTTGTCTGTGATTATTTTCATGTTGCCTCGAAATACAATATCTCCCTCTGCTGTTACATAAAACTTCTGGATGTGTGTACATGGAGAAGTAAAGTGTAAAATGGACACTCACTTGTCTATTACATATTTTGCAGTGATTCTCGGGTTAACTAAGTGAGACATACAGAAAAATATATTAACATGTGGTGGATTTAATGGATGATCATGTTAAAGTACAACATAGAAAAGAAGATAATGTAATCATTGTAATGAATGACTGAAGTTTGCTTCAAACCATTTGAATAAAGGTTACACAGAGAGAGAGCGCAGAAGGGTGAGGCTTAGTATAGAAATACACAGTCAAATCATACAGTGTGGACATCAAGGAGGGGAGGAGAGAGAAGAAAAAGAACGATACAAACACCATGCCAACAAAATGAGTTGTTCTTCCTCTAGTTTTCTGTGATGGGCAGAGAACTTCAGAAGATCTAGTCTTGGGAGTTCATTGTGGGAAATTACAGCAAAAATGCCAGAGGATAAACCACCGCTGAAAAATTATAATTATAATGGAATACTGATAATAACATCCGTGCATATGCATGTACACACCTGTGCATTCATACATGTGTATGCCAAAATAAAAATAAATAAATGGGTATGCATCTGTGTATAGTTAAAAAATTAATTAAATCAGATAATCAAATGCCAATATTAGTAAACAAAACTGGAAGAAATTTGCTGAAGGAAGGATAGAAAAAAATAAATACATCACAAAAGGATGAAAGAAAAGAAAAGAAAAGGGAAGGTGCAGCTCATAGAACACAAAAGAGCTGCTAGAGGTAGCACTGTCAGAAATGATAGTCCTATGTGTTTGCTGACTTCTAACATTTGGCACCATCTTTATTTTCTTTAGACTGTGATCAGCTAGCTATGAGTTGCCCCCAGGCTTTATCACAACCACCAGATTCTGGGAAGAGAGTCTATTTACCGTATTAGTGATGGGATTTCCGGCTCTTTTTAGAGAACCGTCTCTTTCGGCTCCCAACCGGCTCTTCAGGTCGTTTTGTTGCTTTAATTAATTTATTATTAACAACAATATAAAATTATGCACAAAAGGAATTACTAATGTAAAAAACAAACAAACATTGGTTTTATTTATAAATGTTTATATATAAATATATATGGTGGCCCCTAGAGAGAAAGCACGTACAAACTCCAAAACACCTTTCTAGAGTTAACTGAACTTCCAAAACAGAGCTACCTAGATCACTTAAATTACACAATTAAAAGCATATGTGTATTGTTCGTGTATTTATACACAAACACTCGTATATATTCAAATAATTAAAAAAAATGTTCATTTACCTGGTACCACCACACATCAAATCTGGTACTTCCTGGCTTGTGTAGCCACTAAGTAACAAAAGCTCAACACTGCCCCTAGCATCTTGGAGCACTTCTGTTGCGTTTTGTATGTGTTTTGGAGTTTGTACATGCTTCTGAGTTTTTACTTGCTTTGTCTCTAGGGGCCACCGTAAATATACTGTTATTTATTCACTCCACATAAAAAGTAATAAATCAATCATATAATACAAAAAACAACTATTTACATTTCATCTTTTAGCTAATTACATTTTCAGCTTTTTCCTTCTAAACAAATTTAAAGTGAAACAACACAAAACACTACAAATATAATCCAGTGTGCTTTATGGTCTGAAAAAACCGGTAAATGGCAGCCAGATTACTCTCTTCTTAGTACAGAAAACACTGGACCGTGGAGTTACATAGTTGGTAGTTTTCTGCTCTCTCTCATTGTCAGAGGAGTCTTGCTGGAGATGGGAACATTCTGAAGAAGTCCTCAATCCTGTTGACATGCCTTCTTCAATGGAAGCTGAGTCTAGGGAAAGTGGCAGCAGAGAGAGAGATATCTGTTCTCTAGTCAAAGTCAACTTTATTTGTCAATTCTGCCACATGTACAGGACATACAGAGAATAGAAATTTCATTACTCTCAAACCCTAGATGAAATAGCAATGAACATTTAAATATAAGAGAGTGATTAAAAAATGCAAATAAAACAATTAAAAAGTAAAAATTTAAATAAATACAATACAAATTAACAAGAAAGCTATACAATATACAATATACAGTATTCAGGTAAGGGTAAATGACAATGAGTGTAAACCAGGCAGAGTAGTGCAAATAGGCAAATAGTGCAAATGGAGATTTAGTAATGTACAGTAAGAGATAGTATAACAACAAAGTCTTATGAGGTAGTGGCAGTCCAATGCTCCACAAAGTGACTGGTAACTGGTGCAGGCCAGTGAGTGAGTCAGAGTGTGTGTGTGTGTGTGTGTGTGTGTGTGTGTGTGTGTGTGTGTGTGTGTGTGTGTGTGTGTGTGTGTGACAGAGTTCAGTGAGACCATGGAGGAGCGCTGACCCTATGACCTGAACCTGTTAAGGAGCAGACAATGGATATGAGAAGAGGGTTTGTTAGTTTCTCTCTCTGACCACTGCAGGGTGCTGATCACTCACTTATATTTTCATGTTTTTGTTTTCACTTCCTTTTAACATCAGCAGAGTGGGTGATTTGCATTTTGCATTGCCTCGAGACACCAGTTGCATCTCTTCCTTATATCTAAACTCCAGCCAGTAAACATTTAATTGAGTGGAAGGTGAAGGCATATCTACACAAATTTTTTAACAAGTATACATGGATTTTATATTGCTGTCATATTCCTATTGACGAACACAGGAACTACCCAAAATTACAAAAATACAGAATAAAATTTCTTTTAAGTCCAGTTCTGTGGTTGTAAATGGCCCTGCCTGCCTTTCTTTTAGTTAACATGGAACTTTTATAAGTTAGGAATGATAATAAGATAGGAAACAATTAAAATAACAAATTAAAATTTTCGCAAGTGCAAAATTTGTTTTTCTGTGCTGAAATATTAAAACAGTCTCTAAGGAGTGCAGCACAGGAACAAAATGTTAATTTGGGGGGAAACTTCTAACAAAACTGTTCTGGTCTTTGACGTGTGTGTTCACATTGGAATCAACTGTGTGAAGTGCAGACCACTAACCATAATAGAGACCCATGGTGCTTCTTGTCATGACATGTTTCTGTAGGAAATTTGTTTGCATTCCACTTGACCCACTCTAGATTCATGCTACCAGACACTTACTACTGTCAAATGTTTTCTAAGCCAGTGTATCATTTAAGGTTTCGCAGAAGCCATTTCTCTCTCCTGTGGTGGTGGTTCTGCCTCACAGGAAATACAAGAATGTTGTCCCCACTGACTGAAATCACGGGCTGTTCTGTCTGCTGCAGGCATGCTAGTTTACTTGACATTTTCTATGGTGCTTCATTGTAGTATCTTGTTTTTCTTTTCAACGCTCCACATCTGCTTTGATGGCATATCTTTAATGAATGCACTATGAGGCCAGCTTCTATAATATTAGGGGATCAATCTGGGGCTTTAAAGCACGTTTGTAGCACTTGCATTTGCGAGCCCAACTGGATCATTGACCATAGGGTAAATCCTTGGGCAGTTTGCCATCAAGCATCATGACCACAACACAGCTGAGCAGTCAGGGCCATTGGGTACACTGTTGGCTTTCCTACACAGGACAAAACTTCAGTGTTAGAGAGCTTGTCTTTCCAAGTGACTGAAAACAAATGATGCTGCTGCATTTGGTCAAACTGCCCAAGCTTCTGGTATGAGCACTGTCCGAATTCGAAAATGTTGAGCAATGGAACAAACAAACAGAGGCCCAGAAGAGTGCAGTCAAACAATGATTTATTGAGTACATGCGTGGGAAGATGTATACTGCAACACCAGCATCGATCTTCACCGAACAGCTCAATTGAGAATGGTTTTATTCATGTCAGGGTTCAACCCCTTCTGCGTCACAAATGAACATAATATGCATCAGTTACAGTAACTAATCAATTAATCGACTCTTTTAATGAGCAGAACATGCAAATGTGTATACAATGATTATAGCTGCACCTGTAATAAAAAGGTTAATATGATACCAGTAGCTTTAATAAACTGTTTAATGCAATGTTAATGATAAAGAATATATGGTAGCAGTAAAATAATTTCTGTATCTCCACAGCACCATGTCACAAAACCCTATATGAGAAATAATATGAACACAGCTCTGTAAACCTTGCACTTCAATAGACACTTGGTAGTTGAATATTTTATGATCGGACAGGATCTGAAGCAAACCAGAAGCAAAGCAATATTTCCTGACATGAAACTTGGTTTCCGGATCAATGGAGGTGATAGATGTATTTGTGCTTTCTAACTAGCAAAACAGCATTAAGTTGAGTGTTAGAAATACAGATGACTGGATCTCCGTACAGGAAGTGAGATGATGGCTGGTATAACCAAAGTGTTTTTGCTGCCCTAGTAAAACAGCTGGTGACCTTCTGCAGTTCATAGAAAGAACAGCAAGAGCACAATAATCTTCAAACTGTACTTCATGGGTTACTATTTCCCTGATTGTGGTACTTGAGCTGATTCTTACAAGACTGAGAATATTTGATTGTTTTCACAAATGATTTGCATTATTATTATATTCTTTTCTTCTGTTAAAACAAAACATCATGTGTTTATTTATTATTTTTAATTAATTTAGTTTTTAGCTATTTTAGTGTCTTGAGAAAAAAAGAAAAGAAAAAAACTAACGACAAACAAACAATAAAACCCGCCAATATCAAATCTATTGTTATTGTTAAGCCACAGTGTTATTGCTTTTCTGCATTCGTTTATGGCATACAAGTGCTTAGCAATAACACTGTGCCTTTATAATATTTACATTTATGCTAATCACTGATGATGTTTTAAAATGTATTAGTTTGTGTTTACCTGGAAACAAAATAAATAGGTTTCACATTTGTATTTACGCCATCTGTATGCAAGTGTGCAGGTAAATAAATTCAGGAACATATTTTCCTTGCTTTCAGTCTTGTGTTTCTGTGTCCATAACACTTTGTTTTCGTGTATTTCATTGTTATAAATATTCTATTTCAGAGCTGTGTTCTTCATTGTTTTTAATGAATTAGCACAATCATAACACCAAGTTGACATATCTATCTTTCCATCCATCAGTCTAATGAGATCCGAAATTTATGTCTTGCCCTGGAGATCAGGTTTTTTGATGGGAACTTGACTCATTATTCTATTGTGTTTAAGTTATTTGCACATTATTCTGATTGCAGAAACAAAGCCATGTTTGTCCTTTGACTTTGTTAAAGCCGGTTATTCTTGTGCCGTGTCTGTAGCTGCTGAGCTGTATACAGAGACTCTTGAGTACCTGAAGTTCTTCCTTTTTTATGTGTTCAAGTGACCTTAGTATCTTAGTAACCAACCTTTTTCATATATGAGCTTGGTTCAGACAATATACTGTAAATTTATTTATATTATTTTGAATATCTATATGATTGTTACATTTTGTTTTTCCTTCTTTTATCAGGTTTCTGTGAAAATATGGCTCATTGAAAAAAGTCCTCATCTAGTAATGCAAAAAATTGAGCCACTCGGTCTGCTGAGACCTGGTTTGGACGAAATGGTTGTTGTACTTTAAACAAATCAATAATTTGTTTAGCATGCTCTGTTCCAGTAGATTACATCTGTTTACATCTGCTCTGGGTTTCCACTCATCATACCTTGTTTTTAAATCTAGGAGTCCGCCAAAGGTCACCATCAACAAAATCACCGAAGCATGTCAACCTTGTTAAGAGACATTTTTGTGAGTGTTTTTTTTTTTGTAATTATAAATGAAGGTAATTTACTTTGCTTAGAGTCTTTTGTAACTGCAGGCGATGCCATAGGTCATTTGGCATTCACTTCCATATTAACCAGAAAAGCAAGAAAAATGACCTGAATCTAAAAATCTACTTAAAGTAAAATTTCTTGAAGAAACAATTAGGCTAAACATTTAAATAAAATTGTACACTACATTGGAGTAGAATGAGTAGAATGAAGCATGCACACGAAGTAATTTTGATTCGTTTATTATGTTTGTTCATGTGGGTCCCACTTTTCTTACTTTCTTTGTTCAGTTGCTTTATTATGAGTCACAGAAAGTGGAGTGTTGCCAAGGCACGTTAAGGCATGTCTGTTTAAATGCAAATACTTAAGAGGAATTGAGGTAGATAAATGATCTTTTTTGCCACCAAAGGATTACAGGGTAAACAAAGCCATGAAACAATTTGACATTCAAATAACACTGGAGGAAGAAAGGTGGGGACAGCTGGTGAATCTAAGGTCACACAAGCCTATCACGTTTCAACATTTACACAAAGTAGGCACATGGGAGTTTTGATTTTGAGTTGTTAAGAAAGAGGGCTTTGTTTTTCTACCCTGTAACACCACCAAGTCATTGTCTGTGAAGCTTCTCAGTCATCCAGGGCATTGTTTCTTCAGTTCAAGGGTCAAGTGGTGGAGAGTCCCAGATTTAAGCCCTGTGGATGTGTAACCTCAAGAGGAACAATGGACCCGCTAATGATCCTCTACCTATTCACACAAGCCAAGGTGTGAAGACGGGTGAAGGTGACCTTGAACTGAAGAAGCTTCTTGGATGAGAGGTGAAACGTCTTCAAGCAACTTAAAGAAGTGCAGACACTTTTCTTTCCAAGCTCCTTAGACCACAAGTCATTGGTTCTGATATGTGGATGACACCTGGGTGGAAGTCAAATTTCAGGATGGACCACAATTCACTGATCACATTAACTAGTTAGACAAATACATCATGTCCACCAGGGAGGATAAGGAAAGTGGCAGGTTAGCCTTCTAAGACTGTGAGATTTCCATCAGTAATGGGGGACATTGAAAAATTGATGTGTACCATAAACCTACACATACGGAACAGTATTTAACCTCCTAGGACCTGGCGTCCAAATATGTGGACATCACATTTTGGGTTGTCTAGACCAAAATACGAGATTTTGCTCTACAAGGGCCTGATATCCACTTACGAGGACATTATACTGCCACTGTTCTATTGAAATTTAAAACAATTGTCCTATTTGAATCTCATTTTTCTCATAATCAAAAATCAGGTAAAAAAAAAAATTTGGTAATTCTTTGTTTTTAAATTCATCAGGTCCCAAACAGCCACAAAAGCCAAGAGAAATTAAAAATGCATGCCATGAAAGAGTTCGGGTATTAGGAGGTTAAGGTTTGATCATCTGCTAGAGCACAAACTGGGTGTGATCAGGATGGTACAAAATAGAGCGAACAGGGAAGCAGAAGAACATCACATCAAGAAGGCTCTGAGTAAATGTGGTTATGCCAGCTGGACATTTGTCAAAGCTGGGAAGGCGGCTAAAAAAAGTTCCAGCCGATCCAGGAGAGAAGAACAACTGCTCCCTTAGCGACAAACGTTAGTGATCCCTTATGTGTCAGGTAGAGATGGACCGATCCGATATTACGTATCGGTATCGGTCCGATACTGACCTAAATTACTGGATCGGATATCGGAGAGAAATAAAAAATGTAATCCGATCCGAAGTATCACAGAATCACTTCACAAAACATGCTACTTGGCGTAACCCAGCTCGGCGCATCGGAGCAGTATGTGTCACGTGATAGAGCAACTGTTGTCTGCGAGACCTGTCGGTGGTCTGGTGGAGCATTTGGAGCCTCGCTACATGCTTCCTAACCGCGGCATTTCATCTCAGCGAAAACTATCCCAGAGAAGTAAAACAAGTGTGTAAGTTCATCCCCGAATGTTTGCATAGTATTTCCACGTTAAGTTAACAACTGATATATTGAGCCACAGATGGACTGGCCATCGCAGTTCCATATTGAAGTGAAAAGGAAGCGATTTGTCTCGTACTTCAGTTAGAATTAAAAAGTAGACACAAAGCTGGAGTTATTCTGTCTTTGCTGCGCAGTTGCATCTTCTTCTCTCATTCACTCCCCCTCCCTCTCCTGTTATTACTTCAAACATGAAACTGATCAGCTGATCGGCTTTTCTTTCGCAAGTCCCGTCTTTCTTGTTTGTTTATCGCCCACTTTGCGCTAGAAAGAGGAGACCAGCGGATAAACAACAGCAGCACGTTTAAGCTTGATGAGCTGTTACAGACCCAGGTGGGTAACACCACCTGGGTCTGGGTGCAGTTCCCCCCTCCAGGGGCAAGGGTACCTAGACCCGGTTCGTAGAGTATGCTTGGGGAGTGTGATCGTGTGTACAGCGTCTCTTTATGTCTGTCTCCACGTTGGTTGAGTGTGGAGTAAGTGCATATGAGAGCATGAGGGTGGGAATGGATGTTTGTGTCTGTGTGTGCCTGTATTTCTGTGTCTATATGTCAGGTTGGGTGTCAGACGCCACCTCTCTGGGGACATCTCAGGCCCTCCAAGGTTTGGAGGCCTATCTCCCCCCACCACCACTTCCCCTGCCAGTGGCGGACTCCCTCAGGTGTCGGTGTGTTGGTGGTTCTTTGGGTCTGGGGGTGGGCGTCCGGGTACACACCGGCTCACTCCTTGGCGGCCGCTTATCGGGGCCTGGAGCCTGGGGCTCGCTCGGGCCACTTCGGAGGTGGGGTGCCCCCGGCCTCTCGGCCTGGGGCTCGGTCACTCAGGCACAGCTGGCTGCCGGCGGAGCTCACGGGCGCGTCACTGCAACTCCCCCTGGCTTCTGCTCCGCGGCTGCTGAGTGAGCCCTCATCTGGGACTCTCCTCAGCTCTTACTGGGACAGTGGCGCGGCTGCCCCTCTGTTGGTCTTCCTTGGTCTGTTGTGTTCTGGGGGCCTCTGGATGTCTGGAGTTTTGATCTCCTCCATACCTGCTTCATACCCTGGAGGACGGGGCTGTGGCCCCCCCACACTCCCTAGCAGATCGTTACATGGAGAAACCTTTGGAATGCAAGCATGCTGATCCATACAGGTATGCACACAGGTGTACACACGGGTATTCACAGACGCGGACTTCAGCTTTCTTGGCTGCTGCCTCAAAGCACATTGTGCGCTGTCTATCTTGCGTGCTGCACAATATCGTTTATTATTTAGTATCTACTAGGGATGGCACGATACCACTTTTTTATGTCCGATACCGATACCGATATCATAAATTTGGATATCTGCCGATACCGATATAAATCCGATATATCTATTTTTTAAACTGTTTTTGTATAAGTTCAAAGTCAAATTTAAAAAGACAAAACACTAAAGCTATTCTCTTATACTTGCATGCAAGAAAAAGACTGCACCCAAAATATTGCTTACTTCAACAATGCATATCTCTTTATTTAAACTTTAGCACTGTTTAGCTGTCACCACTATCAAAATATCCATCCTGAAAGTGCGCAACATAATGCAGAACTTTAAATGTCGAAGTATTTAAAGTAACATTCATCAAAATAAAAGTGCAACATTATGCAGAACTTTAAATCTCGAAGTATTTAAAGTAACATTCATCAAAATAAAAGTGCAACATTATGCAGAACTTTAAATCTCTAAGTATTTAAAGTAACATTCATCAAAATAAAAGTGCAACATTATGCAGAACTTTAAATCTCGAAGTATTTAAAGTAACATTCATCAAAATAAAAGTGCAACATTATGCAGAACTTTAAATCTTGAAGTATTTAAAGTAAAATTCAAGTAAATAAAAGTGCAACTTTATACAAATTTCAAAACCCCTTTGGTACTGAAAAAAGGTGCAATTTTAGCAGAGCAAACAACATTCTTGTAATAATGCAGTTGTAACTTTTTTTTTTCACTTTAACATGAGAGGTAGGTTCTTCTTCAGAAAGATCAACATTTCAACCTTCTCAGCTGTCAGCCTGCTTCTCCTTTCATTAATGATAATGGAGGCTGTACTGAAGAGTCTCTCACTCTCAATACTTGTGGTAGGTGCACAGAGAAATTTAGCTGCTGTAGAAACCAGAGTGGGAAATCTAAGTTTGTTGGCTTGCCAGTACAGCAGTGGATTATCTGAGCGTTGAATGGTTGGCTCACTAAGGTAAGTTTGCACTTCAATACGTGCACTTGTCGTGGCTAACTGAGGAACAGGATCTTGAGTGTTTTCCTTCAGGATTTCATCAAAAACACTTTCAAGTCTGCTTTGGCTGGAAGATTCCACCCATGGAGTCTTCTTTGCTGGCTCCAAGACTGCTGATGTCCCCTCTGCTGGCTCTGAGGAGTTTAATGTAGTTCTCAAAAACTCCATCTTCCTCACCTCTGCCATCAAAGCATCCTTAGCTTGTTTTGAGGTTTCTACACTCGTGAAGTACCTGAAATGAAAAAAGTCCAAACTTGAATATTAAACAATCATTAAATTTATCATTAGTATCATTCAGCAGTGTGATTAAACTATCATTCCTCATTCTTGCTTTTTATTCCATGCCCATTATAAAGACCTCAACATACTTTGCTGTACTACTCTGAATCAGACAATACGTTATAATGCGCAATGGTGGTGTCCTGACTGAATGACAAGTCTATCACAACTAATCTAGAATGTCCTCACCATTTTCTGACACACTCTCTCTAATGCACTATCACTTATACACACACACACACACACACACACACACACACACACACACACACACACACACACACACACACACACACACACACACAACAAGTTGATCTGTTAAAATAACATGAGTGAAGCCTTACATACCTGTCTTTATATCTTGGATCCAGCAGTGTTGCAACTGTGTATAGTGGCTCGGATTCCACGTCTCTGAAGCGTCTGTTAACTGCTTCGAGAAGAGTGCCTTTCATTTTCTTTATTCCATCGTCGGCCTCGTTTTCTCAGGAGAGCACGCGCTTAAGGACGCAGACAATAGGGATGACATCAGATGCAGATGAGGATGATGCGCTTACCTACTTTGTTAACTCCTCAAAGGGAGCTAGAGCTGTCAGGACCTTTTCCAGTAACCCCCACTGCTGTGCACTAAGTGTGGCAGGCAGATCATACTCTGCAGAATACAGTGGGGCAAAAAAGTATTTAGTCAGCCACCGATTGTGCAAGTTCCCCCACCTAAAATGATGACAGAGGTCAGTAATTTGCACCAGAGGTACACTTCAACTGTGAGAGACAGAATGTGAAAAAAAAAATCCATGAATCCACATGGTAGGATTTGTAAAGAATTTATTCGTAAATCAGGGTGGAAAATAAGTATTTGGTCAATAACAAAAATACAACTCAATACTTTGTAACATAACCTTTGTTGGCAATAACAGAGGTCAAACGTTTACTATAGGTCTTTACCAGGTTTGCACACACAGTAGCTGGTATTTTGGCCCATTCCTCCATGCAGATCTTCTCGAGAGCAGTGATGTTTTGGGGCTGTCGCCGAGCAACACGGACTTTCAACTCCCGCCACAGATTTTCTATGGGGTTGAGGTCTGGAGACTGGCTAGGCCACTCCAGGACTTTCAAATGCTTCTTACGGAGCCACTCCTTTGTTGCCCGGGCGGTGTGTTTTGGATCATTGTCATGTTGGAAGACCCAGCCTCGTTTCATCTTCAAAGTTCTCACTGATGGAAGGAGGTTTTGGCTTAAAATCTCACGATACATGGCCCCATTCATTCTGTCCTTAACACGGATCAGTCGTCCTGTCCCCTTGGCAGAAAAACAGCCCCATAGCATGATGTTTCCACCCCCATGCTTCACAGTAGGTATGGTGTTCTTGGGATGCAACTCAGTATTCTTCTTCCTCCAAACACGACGAGTTGAGTTTATACCAAAAAGTTCTACTTTGGTTTCATCTGACCACATGACATTCTCCCAATCCTCTGCTGTATCATCCATGTGCTCTCTGGCAAACTTCAGACGGGCCTGGACATGCACTGGCTTCAGCAGCGGAACACGTCTGGCACTGCGGGATTTGATTCCCTGCCGTTGTAGTGTGTTACTGATGGTGACCTTTGTTACTTTGGTCCCAGCTCTCTGCAGGTCATTCACCAGGTCCCCCGTGTGGTTCTGGGATCTTTGCTCACCGTTCTCATGATCATTTTGACCCCACGGGATGAGATCTTGCGTGGAGCCCCAGATCGAGGGAGATTATCAGTGGTCTTGTATGTCTTCCATTTTCTGATGATTGCTCCCACAGTTGATTTTTTCACACCAAGCTGCTTGCCTATTGTAGATTCACTCTTCCCAGTCTGGTGCAGGTCTACAATACTTTTCCTGGTGTCCTTCGAAAGCTCTTTGGTCTTGGCCATGGCGGAGTTTGGAGTCTGACTGTTTGAGGCTGTGGACAGGTGTCTTTTATACAGATGATGAGTTCAAACAGGTGCCATTCATACAGGTAACGAGTGGGGGACAGAAAAGCTTCTTACAGAAGACGTTACAGGTCTGTGAGAGCCAGAGATTTTCCTTGTTTGAGGTGACCAAATACTTATTTTCCACCCTGATTTACGAATAAATTCTTTACAAATCCTACCATGTGGACTCATGGATTTTTTTTTCACATTCTGTCTCTCACAGTTGAAGTGTACCTCTGGTGCAAATTACTGACCTCTGTCATCATTTTAAGTGGGGGAACTTGCACAATCGGTGGCTGACTAAATACTTTTTTGCCCCACTGTAATGCTGTCCTACAGTTCAGGAAACACAGATTCTCTTCCAACCTAAAGAGACTGTCCATATGATTTCAAGACTGGACTCTCCAACCCCACGCATTGTTTCTTTTCTTCAATAAAATGCATTTTATGTGCTTTAAATAAATCTTCAGCCGTGGAGTGTTTATGTCCTGGTGACCAGCTTAGCAGCACCTGGGAATTGGAGTTAATGACAGGCTGCAAGATTTCCCCTCTGGCATTTATCATGGCAATGGAGTTGGTCATGCGGGCATCTCGGTGGGTAGTGGTAGGTGAGAGACTCAAGAGCACTGTTCCCTCTAAGCTGAGCACGTGAGAAATTGCGCACTGCTAACACAGTCTCCACGCACAGAAAATCAGCAAAATAAAATAAATACATGTATTTACTTTAATTCCAATTCAGACTGGATTTTTTTGTGTGCGCAGCGCAGATTTTCTGTGAGACCATGTGAGCAGTGCGCTCACATGGTCAGCTTAGAGTGGCCTTCGTCTTCCTCCCATTAGAGCCTACATGGATGACATGACCATCATTGCAACAACAAAACCATGTACTAGGCGATTGCTACAGAAGCTCCAGGAAAACATTGAATGGGCAAGAATGGAGTTTAAGCCAAGTAAATCTCGCAGCATCTCCATCATAAAAGGAAAACTGACAGCCAATCAATTCTATATCAGTGGAGAACAAATTCCAACAGTATTACAGAAGCCCATAAAGAGCCTGGGACGGTGGTATAATGCAGACCTCAATGATACTTGGCAACTAGAACAACTAAGGCAGAACTTGGCTAATGATCTCCAGCGGATTAACAACACTGCACTCCCAGGAAAACTGAAGCTCTGGTGCTTTCAATTTAGGTTATTACGCAGACTACTGTGGCCATTGACAATGTATGAGGTCTCACTTAATCATGCAATCGACTAAAGAGGCTAGTGAGCTCCTACGTTAAGAAGTGGCTCGGACTTCTCAAATGCCTCAGCAGCATTGCACTCTATAGCGACGGGATACTGTCATTGCCAGGTAGAGGGGTTTAAATGTGCAAAAGCGAGGCTTAAGAGGCACTGCTCCCACCCTAGCAAGGGAGGAAGTGGACTCCAGCCACATCTAAGCTACAGGCCAAATCTGCTCTTCGGCAACATGACGTGGTTGGTCACATCCAACAGGGCACAGGAGGATTTGGTCTTGGAGCAGTAACACCTCTGTGGCAACAGGCATCTGTAACTTCAAAAAAGGGTAGTGGAGAAGGTGCGTCGACAGGAGGAAACAGCCAGACATGCTAGAGGTTCGGAAAAGACCCAGCCTGCCCCCTGTTTACAGTCCCAGCCACACTCAAGAACATCTTAGTTGGTTGTAGGACTAGCCTTACTCAGGGCAGATACACATGGAGACACAGACTCCTGTGTGTGAACCACGAAACTCTTTGGCCTGCAACACTGCTTTTTGCATTGTAAAACTCGAGTCTATCCAGTGTACAGTCAAGCTTAGCAGGGACAACGGACAAACGTCCGAGCTCCAGATATCAGTCGTCATGCTTAACGTGGGAATTATTTCCAAACTTTCGGAGATGAACTTGCGCACCTGTTTGTACTTGCCTGGGATAGCTTCCTCCGAGATGAAATGCCGGTTTGGCAGCATGTAGCGAGGCTCTAAATGCTCAATTAAGCGTCGAAAACCATCATTTTCCACAACGGAAAGGGGCTGGTCATCAAGCACAACAAATTCAACTATTTTCTCTGTTATCAGCTTCGCTCTATTGCTTTCCGGAGGGAATTTCTCACGTCTCTGAATATTTTCCAAAAGCGTTTGTTGATATGGTACACTTTTCTGCTTAGCTTTGGAGGCCAGGCTAAATTCCGCGTACTCCTTTGCGTGGTGTTTCTGTAAGTGTTTAATCATGTTTGTGGTGTTAAAATTCCCCACACTGCTACCACCCCGCGAAACACTTGCATCGCATAAGTTGCATTCGGCAGTCTTGATTTTTTCGTCTTTTAGTTTGAAATAAATCCACACTGCTGACATGATGGCTCTGAGCTCTCCCACACGATAACCGCTCGATCACGTGACGCATACTGCTCTGACGTGCTAAGGTCATGACCTGGGTTATACCATGTTAGCGAGTTTTTGAGGTGCTTTTGTGATATTCACTGGATCGGATAAAAAATTTTAAATTTCTCTCCGATATCCGATCCAGTAACTTACGTCAATATCGGACCGATACCGATACTGAATATCGGATCGGTCCATCTCTAGTATCTACTGATATCTACTGCTAGCTAGTTTATTGTGATGGTGCCGTTTTTTAAATTATGTTGCTCTTTGTTGTTTGCTTTCTCTTCTGTTTTTTTTCTCCATACAGGTGACCCAGGTGTTTTGTTTTGTTTTGTTTTTGTTTTTTTCTTTCTTCCCCCCCTTCTCACCGTCTCTTCTCCCCTTTGGTTTTCTTTCTCTCCCTCTCTTTCTTTCATTCTTTCTCCCTGTCCTATCCCCCAGTCATGTCTGTCCCGTTTGTAGCAACTGAAAATAAAATAAATTCATAATTATAATAAAGGTCAATCAAATGGACCAATATGGCAAGGCCATGATGATCCACTTGGTAAAATAAATCCGCTTGGCATCTTTCTTGGCCTTAAGACAACAATTCTGATGGCTAAAGATCCAAACGGGACACAAAAAAAAAAAAAAAAAAAGCTTGATGAGCTGTTGTTAGAATTTATTTAATATTACTTTCTAGTATCAGCTGAGGTTTGCTGGAGCCACAGCTTTAAAAGCTGCTGGTCATGATATGTGTTTGAATATGTGATGAGAGGGAAACATGAAGATGAAACCAGGAGATGTCCTTACTGAATCATCAGAGCTGAACAGGTGATGGAGAAACAGGTTTACCTTTTAGGTGACATGAATGAGTTGAAGGGAAGTTATGAACTGTTTCTGAGAGACAAATAACACCAGGATCCTTTTTCTACGTAGCTGACGGCTGGTAACTGTGCAGGGGCGGGTCTAGCAAAGTTTTGTCGGGGGCATTAACAGGGAAAGGGGGGCACAAATAAATTTTTTTTCTTTGTTATGTCATTTAAAAACTTTGAATAAATAATTATCTGAATCTTACAACAAAAGTGGTCATCTGATTAAATGTATAGAAATCCATTATTGCATATAGTAACTAATAAGTCTAATATACACCCTAGTAAGCTATAGTACTTTTTCCTTTGGGAAGGTACCATCTGTGCAGTCTGTAATTCTGTTGAAGAAAGATGTTGAATCTATTTAATTATTGTAGAAAAATAATTGATTTCTGTGCATTTGTTTTACACTTGCATTAAATTAAAGGTGATTACATCGATTAAGGGCGGACGGTGGTTCCCTAATATTTTTGCTGGGAGTTGGCAACCCTATTAGTTAGGTAGGTAAGTACTCTATAAAAAGCCAGAATAGGGAGGTTGGTGTAGGTTTAAATTTATTAGATTGATCAGTGTTGCTGAACTATAAAATGTTTTGGGTGCAGTGTATTTTTTGCATACAGGTATAACAGAATAGCTTCAGTCTCTTGTTTTTTAAAACTTGAGTATAAACTTATACAAAATGCAGCAAGATATTTATAAAAAAAAACTGTTTTATTGATTACAAAATACGCTATATCGGATTCATATCGGTATCGGCAGATATCCAAATTTATGATATCGGAACCGATATCAGACATTTAAAAAGTGGTATCGTGCCATCTCTAGTGTCAGGAGTATAGGAGCAGTTGAGACGCATTTTTTTCTAAACACCGCACCTCTGTGGCTTTTAAACCCCAAAACACGCTGCGCCAAATTTGTTCCACCCAAAGGATCGAGTCCCCCAACACAGAGTAACATAGTGTACGCTGTTAAGTGCCAGGAGGATTGCGATGATTTATACATTGGGAAAACCAAAGCGGATGGCACAACACAGAAGAGCTAACTTGTCAGACCTGGACTTCACAGTCTAATCACACCTACAGGCCAGTGGACACTCTTTCAGTGATGAGGATGTGCACATCCTGGGCAGGAGGAACGCTAGTTTGAGTGCAGAGTCAAGGAGGCCATTTACGTGAAACGGGAAAGACCATCTCTGAATCAAGGAGGGGGCCTAAGGGTACAACTTTCACCATCTTACAATGCTGTGATTGCAATCATTCCCTCATGGCCATTGATCAGTGGTTGTTGATCAATGGTCATGACAATTTGCATATAAATGATCAAGGAACTGACCTCAGAGCCCATTTTTCATTCAGCCGGCTAGTTTCAGTCATTGTGAAAAGGTACTGTTTATAAGATTGGGGAAACCTGCAGTCAGCTGAGACTGAAGAAGTCACTTGGATGAGTGACAAAACATTTCTCTCACTGACAACGCTACGTCCAGATGAACAGAAACAACTTTTGGGGCTTCGTCATTTAACGTTTTCTTTTATCTTATCTCAAACAAACAGCTAAATCTCATAATATGTTACAAAAAAGATTTCAGCCTTTAAACCCAGTTATAAAATTAAAAAAACATTAAATACAATGCACCAGCACCAAAAGTTTTTATTTACATTTTACACAGTGTCTGAAACCTTTTTGGAACTGCAGTTGCACATGTGTGCAGGAATGTGAAATTCACAGAGAAACTCCCAGATCCTTCCACTTACATGACCGCTGCGGCACACCTGCACCAGGGTAAACTCCGCCAGCCCCACTCCTGCTAAACAGGTTAAAATAGATTTAAGAGCAACAGCACCACTGAGTCTTTGATTTTATTTATTTTCTGCTGTATATGACTTGCATCGATTTGAAAGCTGAATGCAAGGTTGATTTCAGCAAGGGACTCGTGGCTGCTTGTTAATCCTCCCTGTTAATCATGGCGTGATGATCTAATGCAGTGAACTGTGAACAGAGGAGAGTTGAATTAGTGGGGAACTGGCACTTACGCAGATGTGAATGAAGTTTTAGAGGTGTGAATGGCTTACGTTACAGGAGGAGCTTGTGATGATTTGAGGAGAGGGTCAGTGAAGGTCTGGAAGGTGAGCTGAGTTAAAATGGAAAGTCTGCATTTTATTCGCATCTTGACCAACAACCCAAAACTGTCACTCATAAAAACAAAAACAAAAAAAACACACGAAACAAAATATACAATCAATGAGGCCTTGAACAGTTGAGTAGCTTAAATCTTGTATTAACAAGAATTTCCAATGCTAACTAGATTTTGTTAAATAAGCAGATGATGCCACAGAGTGAAGCATGCTGTAAACTTTATTTGGGATATGTTGTTGACATAGAACCAAAAATATTATTATATTTTTCAAAAACAAACAAAAAGCAATCTTTTAGCTTCAGCATTAGATGTCTTTGCTTTTTGAAGACAATTTACTGTCAATTATTTGCAAAGGATTCGATTTAGTTGTTATTGTGTTCTCCATATCATAATGACAGTAGGTAGGTTACCAAGATTATGGGATACAGTCACCTAAAGAAAATCCAGCGCTAAAAGAACAAAAAAAAAGCACTTCATTAGTGACAGTTTCCATAAACATTGTGTTGGCATCACTTTTGATTCTACCACCAGGGAGAGAAAGTGATACAGACAAGGGGTCCCTCTTGAATGACCAAGCTGATTGTGGAGCTGGTTTTGGTCTTGGTTGAATGGACTTGGTGAGATGTTTTCTCCCTGGAGAATATCACAGGACAGACCCAGGGAATGCTGGACAAATTATATCTCTGGGCTGGCTGCTTGTGCATTTATTTAACAAACCACTACATTCCTAATAAACAGTCTGCTTGAATGACACACTTATTTTTTGGCTTGCCTCACAGAGCATCATCTGCAGTGGCTCACTTTGATTTATTGATTGTTTGATTTTTTTTTATGATTTATCTGTAAATCTACATACGGGAATGATGAATCTTATTCAAACACTGTCAACAGCTGACTTTTTGGAGTTTGAAAGCTAATAAATCTGTGAGTTTGTCGATGAGTTTGTTCCCAATGATGTCATTTTTTGTTTTTCTATTTCTGCTTTGACTTGCCCATCCATTTTCTTTTATTTATTAAATTCTGGTTTAGGGAGGCTGAAGCCTATCCTTGCACAAGTTGCCGGGCTAACAAAAAGAGTGGGTGGTGACTAAAAGAATAAGAATGCAAATAGAGGAGGCAGAAATGAGAATCCTTGTGTGGTTGGGCTCACCCTCAGAGGCTGGAGGCTAAAGAGCTCTACTACTAAAGAGTATGTTGGATTAAATGTAACCCTGCAAAAATAATAATGGTATTTGTTTTCTTCAGATGACATTAATCACAAAACTAACAATGCTTTGAGAAAAAAAAACTTTTTTTCTGTTATTATTATTTTCATATTTGCTTCTTGGACTTATTAAACTTATTTGTGGGATGCCCAGAGACTAGTTCAGTCAGTGCATGATAAACATTTTGACAGGATG
This sequence comes from Aulonocara sp. 'chitande type north' Nkhata Bay, assembly GCF_057382095.1. Classification (NCBI taxonomy): domain Eukaryota; kingdom Metazoa; phylum Chordata; class Actinopteri; order Cichliformes; family Cichlidae; genus Aulonocara; species Aulonocara sp. 'chitande type north' Nkhata Bay. The sequence goes on from NC_141365.1 coordinate 23,682,744, forward strand.
AAACTTAAATTTATTCTCTTGTCATCTTCATTTGTTCTCCAAGTACGATGATGTAACATGAAAACAACTTTGTCCTGTCAACCAACAATATAATTTGTTTGTGTCCTGTGAACCTAATCAACCCTCGTGCTTTTCCTTAAGCAAATTTTAAAAATTTGGTTGTTGTGCTTGTTGTCATTGACCTTGGGCTTCATCAGTTCTTCTGTATTTCCAGATTGCACTGAAAAGGGCATCATTTAAGTGTAAGATGTTTAGAAGAAAATGTAGCTCAATGGTTCAGTGTCATGGTCCATGCACCGCTGGCACAGGTTGTTGAGTATGGTTTTGGACTTATTTGTTTCTATGAAAGAATAAGTTAATTATGTTGTAGTTCCTGAGTATACGTATATGCATTATTCTTTCATGTACGTGTGTCTGTTTTCTCCCTTCAGGTCTCCATGTCTGTTTATCCCCAGTCCCAGTGTCAAGTCTACATAGCCATCTGAGTGTCAGTGTGTGTTTCTTCCTGTTTTATTCTGATAGTCTCCTGGCTCATCTATATTTGTTCAGTTTTGCTTCTTCTGTCTCGTCAGTTCCCTCTGTTCTCTGCCATGCCCTCTTCTAATCTCCCCTAATGGTATGTGAGCCTCTGTCCTTCTGTTATTTTTGTGTCAGTAAATAGGTCAATCTAAATTGTTGCTAGGTGTGAATGTGAGTACGGATGGTTGTCCTACTCATTGTGTTAGCCCGGGGGCAGACTGGAGACTTGTTCAGAGTGTCCCTATGGCTGCTAGGATAGGCTTGGCTGCTTGACTTTCAGAATACTGAAATGGTCCTACCTACATTCCAGTATTCTGTAAACCTCGGGTGGGTTACGTTTACAAGGGATCCATGTACCAGTGTTTCAGGGTTTATGACTAGGATTTTATTTGCTACTAAGCAAGATCAGGACCCACCACTGCATCCAAAGGTGGAAGTGTTTGTAAACCAGTCTACCTCCTAATCCCCAGTCTTCAAATAAGTAGTTGTTCATGGGACTTGGACAAAGGTGAAGTAGACACACAAGGAGCAAGGAGCATCACCTTGATGTAAAATGTAAATGAGTCTGTACACTATAAGGAGAACGAGTAGTCCTGTCAGCACAAATGTATAGTCATGGAAATAACTGAGAAGTTGCTGTTCATGACCTTGAGAATCTTGGTCATTTGTCGACTTCCAGTCAATTGGAGTTTTGAAAACATACCTAATTGTTAGTTAGGACCCAAATTTGTGATCATCAGAACTTGCTGTGGAAGGGTTATTGAGAATGTTAATTTACAACAGTTATAGGACTGGACCAGTATTCCTGGTTTGTTTGTTGCAAGAACTGAGATGGAAAAAGGTGGACTTTGAGTTAAGTAGCATGGTCTTGCTTGCTTGTACAAACAAAAAGAGTGGCTGGGATGGTGTCATGGGCTGGGTCTCTGACCAAGCATTTTGAGTTCATGTATTGTTGAGTTCTTATAGAAGTATTGAAGATATGTTAACTTTTTGTTGTTGCTATTATTAGCTAAGATTTGTTAGTCCTTGTATTTTGTTTTCATTATTTAGGTTAGGTTCATCTAGTGATCCAAAAGCTCATTCTAAGTTGCCATGTTAGTTCTTCTGTTTATTAGGTTCCTCTTGTTATTATTATTTTCATATTTGCTTCTTGGACTTATTAAACTTATTTGTCGGATGCCCAGAGACTAGTTCAGTCAGTGCATGATAAACATTTTGACAGGATGAAACTTAAATTTATTCTCTTGTCATCTTCATTTGTTCTCCAAGTACGATGATGTAACATGAAAACAACTTTGTCCTGTCAACCAACAATATAATTTGTTTGTGTCCTGTGAACCTAATCAACCCTCGTGCTTTTCCTTAAGCAAATTTTAAAAATTTGGTTGTTGTGCTTGTTGTCATTGACCTTGGGCTTCATCAGTTCTTCTGTATTTCCAGATTGCACTGAAAAGGGCATCATTTAAGCTGTTACACCCCAGCCCAGGGAAAACTGGCGTGCAACATAAGGAAAATAAAAATAAGGAAAAATGCCCCCACACTCCCTGCTCTCAAGGAGGATGAACCAACAAAAAACAGCTACCACGGATTTCACAACAGCCAGTCAGTTTATTGAGTCCCAAAAGGTAGCAGGCATCAGGGTGAGCATGGCCAAAACAACAAACATAAACTCTAGAAATGAAATGCAGCTGGCTTACCTTCACAGAAAACCCCAAACGAAAATTAAAGGTGTCTTACCTGCCTCCCTAACCAAAAACAGGAGAAAAGGTTCCCAAAGAAAAATGGCTTCTCACCCCTACAGCTACCAAGTAAAAAAAAAAAAGTATCGACAACTATTTACTAGGGGTGCAACGATACTCGTATCGATATTGAACCGTTCGATACAGTGCTTTCGGTTCGGTATGCATATGTATCGAACAATACAAAATTTGTAATTTATTTTATCAACTTTCCTTCTGACGATGCTGTCTGTGTTGAGCGCTCAGTGAATCTGCGTTCGACTACTCCGCCTAGGCTGCACTGTCGAGCGCAGATCCACTGAGCTTTCAACACAGACAGCATTGTCAGAAGGAAGAGCGCAGGGCAAGCTAGCGAGACAGAAGTTAAGCTCTCCTTGCAACATGGCAAATTGAACCTCCCCACCCTCATTCAGATCTGGCGTTTGGAATTATTTTGGTTTTCATGTAACGTATGACCCTGAAGGTAAGCGCGTCATGGACTAAAGTAAAACAGTATGTTGGATGTGCCACGCAATGCTCAATTACATGGGTGGGAACTAGTGTGTTAGCGCAGTTAGCTCGTTAACGTGTTGGCCGTCTAGCCCCACGCATCAGGGGTAGCTCGTTAACGGAGATTTGCCGTGTTGTGGCGTTAACGTCATTTCAACGAGATTAACGCTGACAGCACTAGTGGGAACACAACGAATATGACTGCACATTTACGCCGACATCATCCTAGTGCAAAGACAAGTGGAAGCAGACAAAAACAACAAGCATGCATGCTACAAACTTTACCCGAGTCATTTAGACAGCCGTTAGCACATGATTCTCCTTATGGGGACCTGATATGTTTAATATTGTGGCGAGCTCAGACAAGGAGGAGACGGAGGTGTCGTTTGGTCTTGCTTCCCGTGAGCTAGCCAGGGAGCACAGCCGTTTATTGACATCTGCAGAAGAACACTGCCGCTAGCTAACTGCTCAGCGCGGCAACCGCACAGCAACAACAACAACAACACACAGGGCGCCCTCTGACCCCGGAAGGACACACCGTCGCAGCGAGAGGGCGTCACCCGTCACTATGGCAACATAAACAAAACATAACTGTACAAACAGAACCCCGAACAGCCCTGACCCGCTACATAGCCCCCACCTAAGGGGTCAGTCGTCCCCGACGACCCCATTACCCCACACAAAGTCCTGCAAATGTCCAGGTGCCTTCTTTTGGCGCACCGGCCGGTCACGACCGGCGGGGGAAAAGTCACTCGGGTCAGAACATGGGGTGCCACCATCATCCCACTTCTGACACCAATGTGGCAAGCTCAGACAAGGAGGAGACAGAGGTGTCGTTTGGTCTTGCTTCCCGTGAGCTAGCCAGGGAGCACAGCCGTTTATTGACATCTGCAGAAGAACGCTGCCCCGAACAGCCCTGACCCGCTACAATATGCTGCTGAGAATATAGCCCAGAAGAAGCGTATAGTATTGCTTTTATTTTGGAAAGAGCCATTTCTCTGTAATAAACTCTCTTTTCCAAAGATGAGTGATTCCTCAATCAGATACAGGGCTTGCAATATCGCTAGCCCGACGTCCCGGGGCTAGCGATTTTTCCAGTCGGGCTACCAAAATCTATCTCTGCCCTGCCCGTCAGGCTATTGGCATCGGTGAGCCACTGTCAATATGTGACATATTGAAATCGCTTTTGAATTTGCGCTTGTTTTTTGCTTTCACTTTGCAATCGCGCGAACTGTGTATAGAGAGCGACAGCACTGATTGGTGAGTGATGATAATTTGCGCACCAATTCCTCTGACATCGTCTTATCAATCGTTAGCTTACTATGCAAACATGACAAGTGAAATCTCCCGCAGCAAGCTTAAACATGTGAGAGGTTGATCGCGCAGAGAATCGCTGAGCTTATGTGAGTGCGCGTGTAAAAGCAGCAGGATATATATTTTAGTTCTGCTGAGTCAAATAAGACAGGTCAGGGTGAAGAAGTGACAGCCAAAGAAAAGCTTACCACAAAACGGAAAAGTTATGACAAATCAGACTATAAGGCAAAAAGAAAGTGCAGCTTTATGGTTTCATGGACAAAAGAATTTCTGTGGCTGCAATATGACGAGCTATATAACCGGGGCTGCACATAAGTGGTCCGCAGGTGCGCATTCGTTGTCAAAATAAAATAAAAAAAACGCGCACAAGATATGAAGTTGCAACGCGTGTTTGCGTACATACGATTTTCTGGAGGAGGACAGACATTTGCTTAGAACTCTTAAAGATGTCAAAGAAGCAAGCTCCTTTAAGCAATTACTTTGGAGTTCCTCCACCTCCAAACAAATGTCAGAAGGAGTCCGAACCACAAAAGAAGCACGTATTCTCAGAAAAGTGGTTGCAGGAGGTGAGCTGGCTTCAAACAAATGATGAACGCACAGAGATGTGGTGCGGAATGTGCCCACTCTAGCGGACAAAAACAGTGCTTTTTACATGGACGCAAACGCGCGTTGCAACTTCTTATCTGGTGCGCGTCTTTTATTTTGACAGCGAATGCGCACATGCGGACCACTTATGTGCACCCGTGTAAATAACATAATGTTCTGCCGGGTGTGTTGTTGGTTTTCTCTCTCTCGATCTCTGAGTTGACAAGTGCCTTTGTTACTGGGACCAGTCATTTTAAGAAAGGCCCCCATTAGAACCCATGAGAAATGCAAGAAATGCATTATTGCTGAGTCTGCAATATCTTTACCGGAACAAACACCAATTGCAAATAACATACTAAAAATAAACCTGAAAAATCTGTTTAGAACAGCGTACTATGTTGCAAAGAGTGAACTACCACTGGCACAATTTAGCAGTCTTTGCAAACTTCAAAAAGCAAATGGCCTAGATCTTGGTTCCACTTGTCTCTTACCCGTGACTTCAGTGGAAATTTCATATTCAGGATCTGACACAGACTGATTCAATTGTAATTTGTTTTTCAACAATTTTTTGATTAATGTTTTGTTTCCTTTACAATATTATACTTTAATGTATAATATTGTAAAGGAAACACAACATCAATCAAAAAATTGCTCTCTTTTTTATTCGGGCTACTTACATTTATTTTGGGCTACCAAAAACTGAAGAGTCCCTGCCCGATGGGCTACCAGGGATTTTGAAATTTTGAGAGCACTGAGATATATTTATTTTTTTAATTACTTTTGTTTCAGCAACATTAAATTTAAAAACTGTACTTTTGAGTTAAAATATATATTTATAATTTTAATAAATGACAAATTAAAAAGGCATGAATATTTTTTTTGTATCGAAAAATTATCGAACCGTGACACCAAAGTATCGAACCGAACCGTGAATTTTGTGTATCGTTGCACCCCTAGTATTTACATCTATATACGACAAACTATTTACAACACGGGAGGAGATCACAACCATGACAAACTGAAACACAGGGCTTAAATACATAGAGGGAGCAATCAGGGAATGGACAACAGGAGGGAAACACAGCTGGGGCAAATCAGAACTGACTAGACAAGGAAGCGTAAACTGAACACACTGAGATAAGACAGACCTTCAAAGTAAAACAGGAAACACATAACAGTCACGCCTAACACAAAACACTGACAACATTGGATCGTAACAAAGTGTAAGATGTTTAGAAGAAAAGGTAGCTCAATGGTTCGGTGTCATGGTCCATGCACTGCTGGCACAGGTTGTTGAGTATGGTTTTGGACTTATTTGTTTCTATGAAAGAATAAGTTAATTATGTTGTAGTTCCTGAGTATGGGTGTATTTCATGATTCTGTTCCGGGCATGTTCATGTATCTAGCTCATGTTTATATTTCATACGTCACTGGCTGACGTCACAACATGGCATGAGTGATAGCTCACTCAGCTAGTGAGGATAGGTTATTAATGATAGGTTAATAATGGTTGATAGGTTAATAATAATATCCTCATAGCTGCATGTCTTTGGACTAAAGACCCCGATGGTGGAATTCAACTCAAGACTTTCTTGATGTGAGACAATAGTGCTAACCACATGGCCACCCCTATTATTATAATTGTTACTATTTCAACTATTATTAGTAGTACCATCTCTATCATTAAGTTCCCTATGCAAGGCACACTTACTATTATTGTTATTATTATGGAGGTACTGAAAAACAAAAAAATGAGGCATAAGTGCATCTAATTTGTTCTTCCGTCTAATAAAAAATATTTGAAACATAGTGCGAGGAGTGACATTAACTCCTCGCATTAATTGGAATGCCAGTGTGACAACTAATATGAAAACATTAATGCTGAATTACAAGTTTTATACTTTAGTTGACATTACTACACGACTATGTGCACTGCTGTGTCTGGCATGCTGTTCGACACATACAAGAAGTTATATACAGTGGGGCAAAAAAGTATTTAGTCAGCCACCGATTGTGCAAGTTCCCCCACCTAAAATGATGACAGAGGTCAGTAATTTGCACCAGAGGTACACTTCAACTGTGAGAGACAGAATGTGAAAAAAAAAAATCCATGAATCCACATGGTAGGATTTGTAAAGAATTTATTCGTAAATCAGGGTGGAAAATAAGTATTTGGTCAATAACAAAAATACAACTCAATACTTTGTAACATAACCTTTGTTGGCAATAACAGAGGTCAAACGTTTACTATAGGTCTTTACCAGGTTTGCACACACAGTAGCTGGTATTTTGGCCCATTCCTCCATGCAGATCTTCTCAAGAGCAGTGATGTTTTGGGGCTGTCGCCGAGCAACACGGACTTTCAACTCCCGCCACAGATTTTCTATGGGGTTGAGGTCTGGAGACTGGCTAGGCCACTCCAGGACTTTCAAATGCTTCTTACGGAGCCACTCCTTTGTTGCCCGGGCGGTGTGTTTTGGATCATTGTCATGTTGGAAGACCCAGCCTCGTTTCATCTTCAAAGTTCTCACTGATGGAAGGAGGTTTTGGCTCAAAATCTCACGATACATGGCCCCATTCATTCTGTCCTTAACACGGATCAGTCGTCCTGTCCCCTTGGCAGAAAAACAGCCCCATAGCATGATGTTTCCACCCCCATGCTTCACAGTAGGTATGGTGTTCTTGGGATGCAACTCAGTATTCTTCTTCCTCCAAACACGACGAGTTGAGTTTATACCAAAAAGTTCTACTTTGGTTTCATCTGACCACATGACATTCTCCCAATCCTCTGCTGTATCATCCATGTGCTCTCTGGCAAACTTCAGACGGGCCTGGACATGCACTGGCTTCAGCAGCGGAACACGTCTGGCACTGCGGGATTTGATTCCCTGCCGTTGTAGTGTGTTACTGATGGTGACCTTTGTTACTTTGGTCCCAGCTCTCTGCAGGTCATTCACCAGGTCCCCCGTGTGGTTCTGGGATCTTTGCTCACCGTTCTCATGATCATTTTGACCCCACGGGATGAGATCTTGCGTGGAGCCCCAGATCGAGGGAGATTATCAGTGGTCTTGTATGTCTTCCATTTTCTGATGATTGCTCCCACAGTTGATTTTTTCACACCAAGCTGCTTGCCTATTGTAGATTCACTCTTCCCAGTCTGGTGCAGGTCTACAATACTTTTCCTGGTGTCCTTCGAAAGCTCTTTGGTCTTGGCCATGGCGGAGTTTGGAGTCTGACTGTTTGAGGCTGTGGACAGGTGTCTTTTATACAGATGATGAGTTCAAACAGGTGCCATTCATACAGGTAACGAGTGGGGGACAGAAAAGCTTCTTACAGAAGACGTTACAGGTCTGTGAGAGCCAGAGATTTTCCTTGTTTGAGGTGACCAAATACTTATTTTCCACCCTGATTTACGAATAAATTCTTTACAAATCCTACCATGTGGACTCATGGATTTTTTTTTCACATTCTGTCTCTCACAGTTGAAGTGTACCTCTGGTGCAAATTACTGACCTCTGTCATCATTTTAAGTGGGGGAACTTGCACAATCGGTGGCTGACTAAATACTTTTTTGCCCCACTGTAATGCTGTCCTACAGTTCAGGAAACACAGATTCTCTTCCAACCTAAAGAGACTGTCCATATGATTTCAAGACTGGACTCTCCAACCCCACGCATTGTTTCTTTTCTTCAATAAAATGCATTTTATGTGCTTTAAATAAATCTTCAGCCGTGGAGTGTTTATGTCCTGGTGACCAGCTTAGCAGCACCTGGGAATTGGAGTTAATGACAGGCTGCAAGATTTCCCCTCTGGCATTTATCATGGCAATGGAGTTGGTCATGCGGGCATCTCGGTGGGTAGTGGTAGGTGAGAGACTCAAGAGCACTGTTCCCTCTAAGCTGAGCACGTGAGAAATTGCGCACTGCTAACACAGTCTCCACGCACAGAAAATCAGCAAAATAAAATAAATACATGTATTTACTTTAATTCCAATTCAGACTGGATTTTTTTGTGTGCGCAGCGCAGATTTTCTGTGAGACCATGTGAGCAGTGCGCGACTGCTCACGCGCTCAGCTTAGAGTGGCCTTCGTCTTCCTCCCATTAGAGCCTACATGGATGACATGACCATCATTGCAACAACAAAACCATGTACTAGGCGATTGCTACAGAAGCTCCAGGAAAACATTGAATGGGCAAGAATGGAGTTTAAGCCAAGTAAATCTCGCAGCATCTCCATCATAAAAGGAAAACTGACAGCCAATCAATTCTATATCAGTGGAGAACAAATTCCAACAGTATTACAGAAGCCCATAAAGAGCCTGGGACGGTGGTATAATGCAGACCTCAATGATACTTGGCAACTAGAACAACTAAGGCAGAACTTGGCTAATGATCTCCAGCGGATTAACAACACTGCACTCCCAGGAAAACTGAAGCTCTGGTGCTTTCAATTTAGGTTATTACGCAGACTACTGTGGCCATTGACAATGTATGAGGTCTCACTTAATCATGCAATCGACTAAAGAGGCTAGTGAGCTCCTACGTTAAGAAGTGGCTCGGACTTCTCAAATGCCTCAGCAGCATTGCACTCTATAGCGACGGGATACTGTCATTGCCAGGTAGAGGGGTTTAAATGTGCAAAAGCGAGGCTTAAGAGGCACTGCTCCCACCCTAGCAAGGGAGGAAGTGGACTCCAGCCACATCTAAGCTACAGGCCAAATCTGCTCTTCGGCAACATGACGTGGTTGGTCACATCCAACAGGGCACAGGAGGATTTGGTCTTGGAGCAGTAACACCTCTGTGGCAACAGGCATCTGTAACTTCAAAAAAGGGTAGTGGAGAAGGTGCGTCGACAAGAGGAAACAGCCAGACATGCTAGAGGTTCGGAAAAGACCCAGCCTGCCCCCTGTTTACAGTCCCAGCCACACTCAAGAACATCTTAGTTGGTTGTAGGACTAGCCTTACTCAGGGCAGATACACATGGAGACACAACCTGGTCCTCAGGTGTCTAGCTCCCAAAAACTTGCGTATGTCATTGTCAGGGATTGTAACATCTAGTCCTTTTACTGAATAAAATGAAAGTTAATTTAGACAGTAATGTAAAAGTGAAAAGACAATCATGAAAATAGGAAATAGGGAAAAAAGAAAAAACTCATGAAAGTGTAGTAATAACAGAACTTAAAAAAAGCAACCACAAGAAAAAAGGTAAGGCAACTTAAATTAAATGCTGCTACTACACACAAATGTATTTAAACACTGTATTTTGTTCAAAATCTTATCAGTGTGAAAAATGTAAAGCTGTATTTCCTATTCTCCTTTCTAAATTTATTCTCATGATCTTTGATTGTTTCCCAAGAAAGACACTGAAATACTCATTTGACTTGCTATACAAACATGCGTTTTGCATATCTACTGTGAAGTAAGGCAGCACTTATGCTTTACCCTAAGAAAATTCTAAATTTGTTTATTTTTCTTGTCCTAACAACTTTGGGAAATATACCTCACCATTAGTGCTGATATGTTAATAGATAAAAAATAAAAAGGGAGGCTAAGTCGCTGAGTCTTACCTGTGCTGTTTCACCATCATCCTGTCTGTAATCTGGGAATTTTCTGTATTGTTATATTTCTATATTTCTGCACCTTTAGGCAACTGTTGATTTGTTTGCTATCAGACTCTTGAACAGCTGACCTGTTTTAACAGTAATAATAATTTTTGCAGATCAGGTCATTTTACATATCGAACCAGCATATTAAGCTCAGAGCTCTTTTGCACACAAATGTATTTATTTTTTTTGTCTCAATTTATTTGTTCATACTATTTGTATTTATCTGTTCTAGTTCTATCTGTACATATTAACAGGCATCTGTGTGTGGACAGCAGAGAAAGAATTTCATTGTACAGAGAAATGCTTTTCTTTGTAAATATGACAATGAACACTTTGAATCTTTAATCTATATAACTGAAATTAAATTGATCTGAAATTAATATAGTATCAAAATAAAATCAAAAACACATATTTGTGCATCTAAATTGGCCACAGGTGTAGTTGTTTTGTCACAATGGTGTTCTGTCTGTCTGTCTTTGCCCTGCAACAGACTGGTGGTGACCTGTCCAGTATGTACAAAATATATTCTTTTATAGATAAATAAATAACTAAATAACTATATATATATATATATATATATATATATATATATGTAAAGTTAACTTGAACTGAAGTGATATGGCTTCAATTTCTCCTTAAATAATTTCTCTTTATCTCTTTATTTATTTTCCAGTGAAATGCTATGACAATATAAAAAACGACTTGCTCTCACTGCAGAATAATATGGTTTGTTTGTTTGCCACCCATCCCTTGTGCTTTGCCTTAAGCAAATTCTTAAATTTGTTTAGGGCGTCCTCTTCCAAGAACCTTTAGATTTATGTCAGGAAATATTTGTGTGGTTAAAAATAATTTCTGTGAATTTACTTAAAATGCTTTAAGTCTTTTTTTATACAGCCTTAGCTACCTATTTTACTTGTTTATTTAATGCTGGGACAGGTTCGGGGCCCTGTAAGCAGTTTTATGGGCTGTCAAAAAAAGAAGAACGTTAAAGCAGCTGTGTTTTCTCACTCAGCTTGTGATTATTGTGTGGTTAAGAGAATGAAAGGGCCGACCTATATGCAAATGCATGTCTGAAGGACAAGCATAAAAGGTGACAGCTCCACAACAGATTTCCCAAATCTTTTTAAATCCAAGAGCACAATGGACAGACTCTTCACTTACATCCTGTTCCTGTTGAATTTGTCTGGGACTTTTAGTAAGAGTAAGTACATTTACATCGAAGATCAGAAGACTTGGAAAGACGCTCAGAATTACTGCCGGGAAAAGCACACAGACCTGGCCCCTGTTAGTAATGAACAGGACTTGAACAAACTTCAGAAGATGAGACCCTCAGACCGTGTCTGGGTAGGACTGCAAAGAATTTCAGACGCAAATAATTGGACCTGGTCAGGAGGTGGACCAATGGAGGTTCCTTGGGCAATTACGCAACCCGACAATGGCCAGACAGATACCAATGGCTATATCGATAAAAATGGACTGAGTGATGGAAAAAAAGCTGACAGTATAGCCTTCTTCTGCTACAGTCCAAAAGTGGTGAATGAGAAAAAGACTTGGGAGGAAGCTCTGGAGTACTGCAGAAAGACCTACAGTGACCTCGCCAGTGTGGCATCAGTGACCGAGATGTTGCTGATACAGAGAGAACTGAAAAAGCAAAACACCACAGGTCCCTTCTGGATTGGATTGCATTTCTTCTTTAAAGACTGGCTGTGGGTGGACGGCCAGGAGCTGCGCTACGAATCTTGGGGTCCAGGGGTAAAACCAACATGTCCAGAAGTCCAGAGTGCAGAGTGTGCCGCCTTACAGGCAATGGAATGGTCGGCCAGTGACACAACCTCGGCTTCTTCTGGCACGTCTGGCATTGGAAGTGTTTATCATTTTTTAGAAAATACTTTGTGGAGAGATGAGGCAACTCTTGCTGCAACTGTATATAATAGTGGAGGTGTCTGGGGGGCTCATAACTGTGAGAAAAAACTTAATTTTATTTGCTATTGAGCAAGTTTGCAAAATTAATTTGAATTACCCTTTAATAATTGTGGTTGCTATACTTTGGTTGTTCATTTCCATTTGCAATTTCTGTTTTGCTCCTTGATTCTTTTCTTTCTTTCTATGGTAAAGGGACACTTGATCAAATTAAAGAGTGCTGAATAGACTTGAAAACATCAAAACAATAAACACAGAACGCAAACTCCGGTATATAAAATGTCATAAGTAAATACAAACGAGATTAGAGTAATGTCTATATTTCAAAATTAATAAAAAGTCAGGCTGAAGATGGAGGAATTAAGTTTAGTACTATTATTTGCACTCAGGTCAGCTTTTTGTCCTTTCTTTCTTTTGATATAATGCTAATCTTTTGGTTTTGGTAGATTATCTTTTAAAATAATAAACTCTCATTTCACTCAGTTCCCAAAATGTTTTAATTGTTGTGCTTCATGATGAGTAAACAGATATTGAACTATGTTGTGACAGAATTTGGTTCTTTTACTGTAAATAGAAATAATCATGGTAAACAGATGGATGAGTAGGCTGCTTTTTCAGTTTTTCTTTTACTCTCACTACAATATCTGAAAGGCAAACCAGTGTAACTCTAGAAGAAGTAGGTGTCTTATAGTAAGTGCTCGGTTAGTGAATCAGTTAGGCCTATTAAATACACAGTGTGTGATTTTCTCAGGCAAAGGAAAGAATCACACTACAAATTATGGCAGATTTAAAAATAAAAACCCAGTTAAAATAAAATCCAAGTCAAATATCATCATTAAATTTCTTGCTTAGTTGGGGGAGGTCCCAGGAAACCAATTTCTCTTTCTGACATTTAGAACACATGACACAATTTCCTGTTTTGTTTTTTGTAGCATGCACTAAAAGAACATCTATTTTTATTAGATTTGAGTGATATGTTAAAATTTTCCATCCTTACACATGCTAGTATCGATTAATTCCTTATGTCTGTGATACCTGTAGGATTATAGTTCAAACTATACATCAAACTGTACATGAAACTGGTGTACATTCAAGCAGCATTTTTAATGTAGCACAGAACAAACACCATTGAGCAAACAGGTTGTTAATTTATTGCTAAACTGCATAAAAAATGATTTAGCAGTGACAGGTCACACAAGCTCGTATGTTTGACACTGGACACATTTTGAAGTTGGCCAACTGTGGAATGTGTTACTTGCAGTGGCTGTTCAATCACAGAATCTCTGTGAAGTTTGCAAAGCAACACACGTCATCTCTGGTGACAGCGTTTAATTATGCTAGACTTTTAAAAAGCAACAAAAAGCAACAGTGGTGCAGAGAGTCCAAATACCTATGTGTACAAAAGCTGCTTATCTCTGCACAAAAGCCACTAGATTTTTACAAGAGACCGCAGTTTGCTCAGAGTTTTGAGATCTTCGCTATTTCATTAAAAATGCTTTTTTGATATGTCCGTTTTGATGTCAATAGTTAGCAATGGATAGATAAAGGCTAAAGATATAATGGTACAATATATGGGCTACAAAAGGTCCAGCAAGGTTTGACGCTCTACCTTGTTGGACGCTGGCTGTGTCTGGGTCTGAGTCTGACACCTGCTGGACACTTTATATAACTACCTTTGTGTGCAACTGTGTGCCGTTGACCTGTTTCAACTTACTGAGGAATGGATCAGTATATTTTATTTACTTTCATTTTGCATAAAGATAAACCATAAAAATGAAAATGAAATTTACAAACAAAGGCAGTGAAGAAAAAAACTGTGTATACACAGGCTGGTCGATTTTACAAGACCACTGTTTGTGTAACATGCAATATAAATGCACCTCAAAGAACGTGCAGTTATATGCAGGGAAATGTGGACAATCATGTCTTTACCAATTATTAAGAAATGACTGTTGCTAATTTTGGTAATGACAGTAAAATACATAGGGTCAAAGATAACTGCTTTTTGGGAAAAAATTATTGGAAGAAATTAGAAGATATCAGTTTGTTGCAATGTAAGCTTTACCACAGTGAAAATCTGTTCAAGCAAGATTCTCACTACAAAGCTGTCAATATAAGAAGTCACTTTCTGGATGTAACCTATGGATATGTAACCACCTAACTATCTAAATAAATAAATAAATAACCACATATCACGTGTTTTGTGAGTTTTTTGTTCTTACATGATTTTATTTATCTAGTTGTTTTCAAGATAAATATCACAAAGTGCTCCACAAAAAATGCTGAAAAACCAACAAAGACACATCTATGCATTTTTCTTCCACTTATTCTGTTCAGCACCACAGGAGGTGGCACGCGAAGGGTTAACCGATGGCACGAGCATAGCTGGACTGGCCCGGTGATTTTTCGTTTTTATGGGCTGACGGACGCTGGAACTTCAGGTAAGAAGTTATGACCTGCAGTCTGTCTGGGTCAGATATAAACCAAGTTTAGGTGGAGTTTATCGTTTATCGTTGTGCTGACTTTTTACAGTCAGTTACAATAACTCGTACTGCGTACTAGCTAGTATGACGGAGTTTCTATACAGCTGGGTGGGTGCTATGATGTTACTGATAGTGAACTTTATTTTATTCATAAGGTTAGTTAGTAGAGTTGCCAACCGTCCTGCAAAATACGGAATCGTCCCGTATTCGGAGAAAATATTACGCGTTTCGTATTGAGCTGAAAAGTTTGTCCCGGACTTCAGTTAGAATGAAAAAGACACAAAGCTGGATTTATTCTGTGTCTTTACGCTGCAGCTGCCTCCTCTTCTCTCATCCTCTCCCCCCTCCCTCTCCTGTTGCTACTTCAATCATGAAACTGATCAATGATCAGCTGATCGGCTTTTCTCTCTGGTTTATTTATCGCCCACTTTGCGACAGAAAGAGGAAACCAGCGGATGTCGCGCTAAAAAACAGCAGCACGTTTAAGCTTGATCAGCTTTTGTTAGAATTGATTTCATATTAATTTCTCGTATCAGCTGATGTTTGCTGGAGCCACAGCTGTAAACCTGCTGGTCATGATGTCGGTTTGGATATGTGGTGAGAGGGAAACAAACCAGGAGATGTCCTTACTGAATCATCAGAGCTGAACAGGTGATGGAGAAACAGGTTTACCTTTTAGGTGACATGAATGAGTTGAAGGGAAGTTATGAACTGTCTCTGAGAGAAAAATTACACCAGGATCCTTTTTTAGGTAGCTGACAGCTGGTAACTGTGCAGGGGCGGGTCTAGCAAAGTGTTGCCAGGAGGCAGGTGTCACACAGTGGAAATCTGTATTTATCTTGTACATTGGTTTTATTCTAATTTTTAGTGTCTATTTATGAGTGCATTTTTTATTTGCATGATTTTATTGTTTCTTTTGCATGTTTGTATGTTGATATTTATATTGCATGGTTTTAATCACTGTGGACTGGCTGCACATGGGACAAATTAGCTGATAGGGATCACCTGCTGAGGCATGGGTGTGTCCAGAGGTGGCCTATCAGCTGTGCAAAGACCTTTCAAAAGCAGGCTAGCTGAGCACTGGGAGGAGAGAGGCCCCAGATATGAGGAGGAATGTGTGGAGGCCATGTGAAAAGAGGGACCCGCTGCCTAATTGTGGGGGTGCGACGCCTAACCTGGAGACAGATCGGCCGATGTGACGTGGCGACCCAGCTCTGTGCCTAATTTTCCCCACACAACATTATTACTTCTTTCATTCATTGTTATTAACCCTTGTGTGGTGTTCGTATTTTTGTTACTCAGCCAGTGTTCATGGGTCTGGTGGACCCGCTAGAGTTTTGGCTTTCCAAATTAACACTATCAAACAATTTTATGTTAAATTACTCAACAGATGTTTACTTCATCCCAATTACAAGACATATGAACAGCAAACATGGTTCATTTTTTCCCTTTACCTTTGTTAGATCACATTTATGAATTAATGTGCTTCTCGTTTTTCTTTTATATAAAATGTTATAAATAAATCAGTTATAATCAAGTGGAGTGAGTGGAAAGACACAACACATTTACACGTGAAAAAATAATTAATTGTTTAATTTTTCTTTTGAAAAAAACTGAACACGGGTCTCACAGACCCGAACACCATAAAAGGGTTAAAATATTTAAAACTTGTTTTTTTTATTATTATTGAGATTTCTACAGTTTAAATTTTCTCCTTTAATACGAACGTCTGGTTTTCATGTACAATGGAACCCCGACTTGTGAAATTAATTCGTTCCCGAGGGTCTTTTATAAGTCGAAAATTTTCGTAAGTCAAAGCACCCATTGTGCCTTTTGAGTGAACGATAGGCCATAGGCTAATTGTTAACTGCAACAACAATACATCGGTTCAAGTGGAACAGCGAAGTGCAAGTACGAAAGCCAAGGGGGTTGTCACATGATTCGGAAGGCATTGTGGGCATTGTAGGCATTCTGGGCTTTCGTTACGCGGGCATTTTGCAGTAACACAGGCAGAAATATTGGCGTTAACTCCCTTCGTAAGTTGAATTTTTCGTTAAATGGGGTATTCGTAAGTCGGGGTTCCACTGTATTAAAGAAATCTTTTTTTAAAAGAGTTGAAAAAGTTAAAAAAGTTGATTTTTAAGTTACAACAGGACCTTTCTTTAGGTTCCACATAACTGGCAATAAAGAATTTCAAATTATTGTAATTTAGCTGTAACTAGCTGTGTATGACCCTCAATTCACTTACAAAGACAGTAGGAGACAACACGTGTGAGTGGCAGCATTTGTGAGTAGGGTCTCCACTGTCGTTTACTGGGTGCAGCCGGGTTGGGAGAGGGTCGCCATGGCTATAAGCCAGGGCCCTCTTGGGACCATTGTTCTGGCCCCTATTTGTTATTTTACAGGGTGCCGACGCAAGGGGAGCTGTGGTGGCATCGCAGGACGGACTCGGGTGCAGAATGCAAGCTGGGCAGGGATGTGATGGGCCCAGTGGAAAGACAAGAGGATAGGAGGCTCCTCCTCATCTGCCGAAGACAAGGCTGGTGTGGACTCCACTCTAAAGAAGGAATTCCTGGACTGCTGGTGGACCCATAATGAACATGTGGCATACGAACATTAGAGGGAATTTAGTGAACGTAGAAGATTGTATTTAATATATAACCGTGATCCTTCCCAGGCCCTTGCAGTTGGTAGACAATAAAATCTATCCTGGTGTTCCTGGTGTCCAAGTCGTACTTATGTCTGTAAAGCAACTGGGGTCTCAATATCCTGTTTAAATGTCTCTCCGTAATGATGGTTCCTTGCATTGCCAGGCTTTTCGAAATGCATTTGTAGCTCATTCCCAGCGTAAAATAAAACTCAATCATACTGTCTGTCCATGGTGTATAGGTTTAGCCTACTCTTATGCTTATGTCTCTATGCAGCTGTCCAGGAATTGTGTCAATATGATGTGCGCACGTTATCTATTTCGTTGCCACAAATGCGTAATTCGTTGCCACGTTATACCCAATTCGTGGTCACAAATAAGTATTTCGTGGGCACGTTATACCCATTTCAAGGGCACGAAGTAGTATTTTGTGGCCACAATTTATTAATTTTTTGGACCATGTCATCAGAGGGGCTCCGTACATCTCTGTGCCTTGGTATCTGACTCGCTTACTCCCCCTTGTATTTAAAAGAATCGTCCTTTTTTTTCTTTTGCAGCATGACATTATGGCGCAACCGCTTTAGTGTCTGCGTGTTACACAGGAGGGCACTAACAGGGAAAGGGGGGCACAAAGAAATACTTTTCCTTCTTATTCTTATTTAAAATGTCTCGCTTTTAATAAATAATTATCTGAATCTTACAACCAAAGTTTTATTTGATGTAAAATGTATAGAAATCATACATATACCAACAAGACGGTGTACATCACTATCACAACAGCGTTTGTTTTCATTCAAAGGCTTTATGGCTTTTCCTATAATACCTGGTGGGCTGGTCTCTAGTTAAAATGCCCCGGCTGATTTTTTTGTCACAGTCCAGCCCTGAGCACGACACGCAGTGAATTAATCTGAGAAGGTGCATTAAAAAATAAATGGCCGGGCCAGCGGTGCACATTGCAATTTAGCTCACATAGACACATTAGTTGTGCCACTTCTTAATGACTGTATCTTAGCTAACAACCCCAACTACCAGATTCAACTTGTAATTGGCTAAAAATAACTTCACCTACCGGGGAGGGGGACACTGCTAGCTGGCAGGTTTTTCAAGCGATGCGAAAAAAGTATTACTTTAAACTATTATTACTCAAGTAAAAGTGAAAAGTAGTCTTAAAAAAAGTTACTCAAGTAAGAGTAAAAAAGTACTTGGTGAAAAGACTACTCAAGTAGTGAGTAACTGTTTGAAATGTCCGATTTACTTTTTAAATAAATGCTATCAGACAAACAAAAATAAATAAATATACAAATTTTAGTATTTTCAAAAGGAATATATGTAAAATCATCAACAAAATAAGGCACAACAATTCTAATTTCCAGATTTCATTTTTCCTCAACATAAAGCTTTTTTTACCAATGCCTACAGTAAATAATATAAATATATAAACAGTGCAAACAATTTCCAGTGACAAGATATGCTGTAAACTTTATATTCATTTTTGTTCCAAATGGCAGCAGTCTCAGAGAAAACATTAGAACAAGGCATCTTCAACGTATGTTCATACAAGGCAGCTCAGTTTACCATAAAATTGTATGGGTGTGCATTTATTTCTGCATATTTAGCAAAAATGTGCCATTTCTTTACTCAGTGAAGTGATGGTTAAGCTTCAGCAGCAGTTTGCTCTCAAGGTTCTTTCTGTGAAGCTCTAACTGTTCAGCAGTGAACAGGAGTCCTGCATGACTGAGAAGTCCTTCACAAGCTCCAGATGCAGGAAGAGCTGTATTGATTTTGATGGACAGCTTCTTGATGTGAGGAAAGCCATGCAATAGATCCATACCTCCAGTGAATGGTCATGAAAGGTACCTCTCCAGCCCTGCTTCTGGCTTTCCTGACCCCATGGATCCATCATCTTCGTCGGTTAGGCCGCTGTCTGTGCTGGCCTCATCCAGCTCTGAGTCTAGGTGATGTCTGATGAAGTTGAGACCTGTGGAAAGATGTATGGTTTTCAAAAGAATTAGGTCTGGTCATTATAGTGCTGTATACACTGCCAAGCTGTGGATGTTTGGCAAGAAGATTTGATCATATTGTTGATGTTTTTTACTAACTCTTGTAGAAAAACAAAATCTTGTCATTCATATCCCGCACAAACAGTTTGCAATGAATTCCAGATTAAGTTTAAAATAAGAACGCGTGCAAGGCTAAGCAGTGCTAGCCAATGTTTGGCTGTTACTCTGGGAAAAGACGAGAAAGACAGTGATGGAAGCCGTGACTGGAGCTGCGATGTAGCCTATATAATATTTATATTGTACGAACGTGATAATTATGTATATTGTAATAACGTGATATTATATTATTCAAACGTGAAAGGTGTATTGTTAGAACAATATATTTGTCATGCTATATCACGTTATAACGTGATATAGCTCAGGTTACACGAGCTGAGTTTTTTTCACGCTGAAAAGTAGGTTTGTTTTGGCTCTCGCTGAAGACACCGACACTGAAGACATGGCTGTTCTTTTGTACTGCTTTTAAGCTAAGCATTCTTTGTATATGAGGCCAAGGGTGTTCATCCTCTTCAATTTTTCATGTTTCTTCTTTCCGTGTGTCCGCCACTTTGAAACGCTTGGGCCGCTCTGCCCGCCACAGTTTCAGACTGGTCATGTGACTGCATGGCCACATCTGATTGGTAAAAAAGTTACCGGAAACTCTACTGGCGGCATGTTATCTAATGTGTTAAACTAATTATTTTTTAAAAGTAAAGCGTCGAATTTTGCAAATGTAAAAGTACCATTTCTTCTTCACAAATGTACTCAAGTAAAAGTAAAAAGTATCGTGCAAAAAAGCTACTTTAAAAGTACATTTTTTTCAAAAACTTACTCAAGTAAATATAACGGATTAAATGTAACTAGTTACTACCCACCTCTGCATACAAGTTTAACTGTCTTCAGAACATTGCAGAGGCCTTATTGACAGTATTTGGCTCTACATATCTGTGTGAGCAGATTTTCTCTCACACGGAGAGTGTCCTCAGGTCTGAATGCTGGACACTCGGAGACCTGTGTCTCTGAGTGGGAGACCAGAGTTCACATTAACATACATATCTCTGTATTAACAAACATGCCATATTGGCCCAGTTTATTTTTCTTATCATTGTTGTGTGGAGACCATAAATAGCATTTGCATTTTTTTTATTTTTTTTATTTTTGCTATTATGGAGTTCTTGATATGGATAAAAAGTGTCCTTTTTTGTTTCAAAATAGCTGATAAATATTCGCTGATAGCTGGCTACATCTGCGAACAAATATAATCCTATAAAGTTGTTCTATATAGTGTGTAACTGTTGATATAGAGCGGTATTACGTTTATTGCTAATGCAATCATATGGCACATTGACTTCTGACAAAATTTTGGATGGCACTCATCATCAGAAAGGTTGGCGACCCCTGCTGTACATTGTGGAAGGACAGATGCAGTGCCATGGCACACGCTGTCATCTGTCCTTTGGTGAGATGATGTAGCCAGTAAGGCATCAGAGTTTCACAATGCTGGTGCTAAAATCCCCAGGAAAATTAGAGATTATTAAGATTTCCAGCAAATTGGTAACAATGATGGGTGATTCATACTAGCAATAATAGGTCAATAAAATCAAAAGAAAAAGTAAATCAAATAAATTCAGTAAAACAAAAATAACTCACACGGACCACCCGGGGTTCTTGAAGATGCTATTTGTCAATAGTCTAGCTTATGTCGTGTTCAAATTTTTTCACAAGGAAGTAGGGAGAAATGTCTGTTGTTTAAAAGATTTTATTTACTTTAATTTCAAGTGTGGTGTGTAAGCATGCTGAAAAACCCTGTGCGCTCTACGTCTACCCTTCAGTTTTTAAAATCCAGACATAGCACCGGACAAAGCTTTTTACCCTCAAACACGGAGGACCAACACGTTTATGAGCACATTTGCATTGTGCATAAAAAAATAATAAAAGAGCTTTATTTAATAATTTTGTAATCTGTTTAATAATTTTCAACCCTAACACCTAACATGGCCTGACCTGTATTGTGTGGAGGCAGATTGATTTTACTGATATAGACAGGGAGATTGTAATTAGCGGCTGAAAACTGAAGGCTAAACCCATACCCCCTGACCCTTGAAGAACATGGGTCTTGTTTTGTTTTGTTTTTTTTAATTCATTGGGCAAATTTGATGGTAGTTTGCAAACATCAGATATCCTCAGCTTCCTTTAGTTTGTCTGTTCTCGGATTATATTTAGATTGTTTTAAAAATCTTGCAGGCTATCATTAAGTATATGAGCCTTGACCTATTTTCTTAAATACTTTCAGTGCACAGCATCACTACATGATGGCATACTGTAGCTGACTGAGCAGAAAGTGTCTTTGATGTTGGTCTCTGCTACACTCTAGTGCTCACCATTGTACATTTTGTTTTTGAGTTTTGTCTGTTGCTTTAGTGGAAAAGTGATTCAGTGAACCAGAGATGATGTGTTTATGCCAAATCAAAAAACAAATTCCTACTATTGATGGAAAATACCCCTCTGTGAATCACCACCTTGTCACTGTGGAGGTGGTTGTGCGTTCCTTTGATCCTAGTAACAAAGGTCATGTTGTTGAGGGAAGCTTGCCCTTGGTAGGGTCTCCCAAGCTAAATATACTACATAAATAAATAAATAAAAGACATCAAGGATTCCTTTACGTAGCCTGGGCCAGGTTTGAGGGTGTTTGGTATTTGGGCCTTAGCCCAATTAATTAATTAATTATATTAATCTAAAACTAATTGCATTAATGTATTCATTAGTTTTGCATTAATGTCACTAAAAAGACGGTGTAAGGATTAGCCTAAACACAAGCATAATCAAAATTTTATTAATAATTTAATATTGTCTTCACAGATCATTTGTACTTATTCTAGCAAAAAGACGGTTTTAGTATACCCTTAAATGGGAGTTGCACTCTGAGTGAAATTCATATTGAATTTGAGTTATTACTGAGGCCCACTTGCAATACCATTATGGCCCACCAGGGGGCCCTGGCCCACAGTTTGGGAATTTTTTTTATTGTTTGTTTGTTACCCGTCAACAGTTTACTAATATGCTAGCAATGCCTCCAGAGTGTTTGTGATCATTTGTAATTCTTTCAGGTAACACAGAGTTATATAACATATATATTATATATTATGTATTATATATTTCTCAATAAGAGTTTTTTAAGAGTTTGCAGTTATTGGGTTTTATGTGGGCCTGCCAGGTACATTCAAAGACTTTTTCAGGCCATTTTCTGTGTGTAGACTTGTTCATTCCGTAACTGCATTTCAACGTCAGGTGTTTGCGTTGTGGCCTTTCCTGTTTGTCAGGAAAACATCGCTTCAGAATGACTCCCATGTTGTCAGGTACTAATTCACATGTCATGGGCACAGGCAATGTCCCTCATGCTTGGAGACTGCTCACTTCAGGGATGATGTAGGTAATCTTGTGATTTGCTCCCCTGACAGGGAACATTAGAAGTACTCACAACAATCATCATTATCAAATATAAAGGAGGTATGTGACACTGATAAATGCTCTAACCGTTTGAGGCAGTGGAGGGTAACAGTTCGAACATGAAGCTTTTAGATTCTGACTGACATTCAGAATTTGTCTTGGAAGGGATAGATTTAAGGCTTGTTAGCCCAGAATGTGTACGTCTATTTGGGGTTATGTTGGAGATTTGTTTTCTTTGATTTGCTTTCTGAGGCCAAAGCTCTCAATTCCAGGAGCTGTCATTTGGCCTGTCACTTGCAGTGAGAGTCTGTCTTTACTCATGTATCTGGCATAAAGCATAAATACGTTAATATTTAACATGTTTGTGTGGTGGTCCAATGTCCAAAAAACCCTCCAAAATCAAAAATACTGCTGAATCACAGTCTCGTATGTCTACCCCTGGATATCTTCCAAACCTTTCTTTATATTTAATCATGAACATGCCTAAAGAGATAAAAGGTAGAGATAATCTAAAGAAGATGGTGTGTGTGTGTGTGTGTGTGTGTGTGTGTGTGTGTGTGTGTGTGTGTGTGTGTGTGTGTGTTAGAGTGGATAATTAGAGGTGCTCTAAAATTGATTGGTTGACAGTTTTTAACAGTTTTAATATGTTTTGTCATCTCTGATAATTTTGTGAGACTATTGTCTTTACTTTTGAAGTAATGAGGGATCACAAATACAAGAACAAATAATGCAAAAGTGCAAGAAACCCACCCTTCAGTAAATTTTCATAGTAGAGCGATAAAATTTTATACGCCTTCATTACATATACTAACATTAGTAGGTCACTACTTCCACACTGATAGCTGGTATCATAGATATGATAGCTTGTGTGATCAATGGCAACTAAAATACATAGATTAAAAGGTAATCACCTACTGCATGTTAAGCCTGAATGCTGACTCAGCAGCAATTAGGGTTGCTGCAGTTTAAATATCTTTATCACCAGTTGTATGTCTAGACTTGAGACCAATGTCCAAAGCAAAGGCAGAATTTATCTGTTTTAGGCAAACTACTGATTAGGATCCATACATTTTGGGAACATCTTATAGACACACATACTTAGTGACAAGTAACAGACTAATAAAACATAATATTTTTCACATAATTCCATTAAAATTCTCCAAAAGGCTCTAACAGCACATATACAGTCAAGGGGACCAGAACAGCTGTGGTTGAAAGCAGTAAGCTTACAGTGGCTTGCAAAAGTATTCGGCCCCCTTGAACTTGATCAATTTTATTGGAATTCCACGTGAAAGACCAAAACAAAGTGGTGTGCACGTGAGAAGTGGAACGAAAATCATACATGATTCCAAACATTTTTTGCAAAATAACTTCAAAGTGGGGTGTGCGTAATTATTCAGCCCCCTTTGGTCTGAGTGCAGTCAGTTGCCCATTGACATTGCCTGATGAGTGCTGATGACTAAATAGAGTGCACCTGTGTGTAATCTAATGTCAGTACAAATACAGCTGCTCTGTGACAGCCTCAGAGGTTGTCTAAGAGAATATTGGGAGCAACAACACCATGAAGTCCAAAGGACACACCACACAGGTCAGGGATAAAGTTAATGAGAAATTTAAAGCAGGCTTAGGCTACAAAAAGATTTCCCAAGCCTTGAACATCCCACGGAGCACTGTTCAAGCGATCATTCAGAAATGGAAGGAGTATGGCACAACTGTAAACCTACCAAGACAAGGCCGTCCACCTAAACTCACAGGCCGAACAAGGAGAGCGCTGATCAGAAATGCAGCCAAGAGGCCCATGGTGACTCTGGACGAGCTGTAGAGATCTACAGCTCAGGTGGGGGAATCTGTCCATAGGACAACTATTAGTCATGCACTGCACAAAGTTGGCCTTTGTGGAAGAGTGGCAAGAAGAAAGCCATTGTTAACAGAAAACCATAGGAAGTCCTGTTTGCAGTTTGCCACAAGCCATGTGGGGGACACAGCAAATGTGGAAGAAGGTGCTCTGGTCAGATGAGACCAAAATGGAACTTTTTGGCCAAAATGCAAAACGCTATGTGTGGCGGAAAACTAACACTGCACATCACTCTGAACACACCATCCCCACTGTCAAATATGGTGGTGGCAGCATCATGCTCTGGGGGTGCTTCTCTTCAGCAGGGACAGGGAAGCTGGTCAGAGTTGATGGGAAGATGGATGGAGCCAAATACAGGGCAGTCTTGGAAGAAAACCTCTTGGAGTCTGCAAAAGACTTGAGACTGGGGCGGAGGTTCACCTTCCAGCAGAACAACGACCCTAAACATAAAGCCAGGGCAACAATGGAGTGGTTTAAAACAAAACATATCCATGTGTTAGAACGGCCCAGTCAAAGTCCAGATCTAAATCCAATCGAGAATCTGTGGCAAGATCTGAAAACTGCTGTTCACAAACGCTGTCCATCTAATCTGACTGAGCTGGAGCTGTTTTACAAAGAAGAATGGGAAAAGATTTCAGTCTCTAGATATGCAAAGCTGGTAGAGACAGACCCTAAAAGACGGGCAGCTGTAACTGCAGCAAAAGGTGGTTCTACAAAGTATTGACTCAGGGGGCTGAATAGTTACGCACACCCCACTTTGAAGTTATTTATTTGTAAAAAAATGTTTGGAATCATGTATGATTTTCATTCCACTTCTCACGTGTACACCACTTTGTGTTTGTCTTTCATGTGGAATTCCAATAAAATTGATTCATGTTTGTGGCTGTTATGTGACAAAATGTGGAAAAGTTCAAGGGGGCCGAATACTTTTGCAAGCCACTGTATGTACACCATCAGTCAGTCATAATTCCCTAGTTTTTATGTATAAGTTATTATTAAAACTCTTCCCATGCCGTTAGATAGGTGTCACTACATAGTGTTCATTCGTTGAGACCAAATCCAAACTGGGTACCGGTATTTATGCAGCACTATTACATACATAGCCTAAACTCTGATTTGAAAAACTGAAAAAACAGAGTCATTACTTTATAAGATAAGAATCTCCCATAGACTATGGATTTGACTGACACAACTCGAAAATGGAGTGCAAGCCAGAGACTTAAAATTATTATTATTATTTTTTTAAAGGCAACTTCTGGTTAAAAAAGAAAAAAAAGGGAAAAAAAGTGAAAGCATTGGACGGCCTGGTAAGCTCTGAAAATGTGTTCCTGTAACTTGTAATTTGGTTGTACTCTTCCTCCTGTCACAAGCTGTCATTACCAAATATTTGCGTTTTTGCAAAAACACTTTAGTGACTTTATTTGCAAGATTACCTTGAAATGAAATGGTGCTTTGCATTTGGCCTGAGCAGAGCTTGTCACTTTCCCGGGGAATTTCTGCAAATGAAAACTCTATCCATAGACAAAATCGATGTTGCACAGTTCTGGAATAGTTACAGTGATAAATCAATTCAGTAAAGAGGTAATGCAACAAAACCCACCACAGCACCCCTGTGTCTGTCAGGTCTGACTCGCAAAATCAAGTTATACATTTGATTCCGTAATACAAATTCCCATGTTACCACAATACAAGCATCAACCACTTCTTAGTGTGTGTGTGTGTGTGTGTGTGTGTGTGTGTGTGTGTGTGTGTGTGTGTGTATGTATGTATACATTTTTTTTCAGGTGATTTCCATTGTAAGACGATAAGACAGTAGGAACAATGAATATGATTTGGCTGTCTGACGTAAAGCTCTTATGTTTTGCCTTAGGCAAATTAAAAAAATTTGCTTGCTGCTCTCTTCCAACCCTGGGCTTTACATCTGTCTATGTTTGTGTATGTTTTCAAAGTGTTTGTGAATCTTGGACCCCCTATAGGGCACCAGTTATCAAAATTTCTGCCTTCTGATGAGAGGGGGTAAATGTGGTATTAAGTCTAATTCTGATTTAAAGTAAAAAAACTTGGCTTGGTTAAAGAAAGTATAACATATGTTATGGATACAAGCCAGACATCCGCAGATATTTGTAAAAGCTACACACACACTATGAGTGTGGCTGAATGGTTGCAAAGAGAAGGTGATCTGGTCTAAAGACGCAGAACTACCAGACAGCAGAATAACAGATATACCAGACAGAAGTAACCACGATAAAGATGGAAGGTCAGCCACAGCCAGATACCTCCAGAGGGGTGCTGAGAAGCCAGTTCTATGGTACGAATAAGATACAATGCCCTACCAGTCATCAGATACCGAGCTGGAACAATAGGCTCCACTCAAAGTCCAGCACCCTGAGGATTTGTAAGCAATGAAAAGAGAGAGGCAGAGGATTAGTACATTTCAATGGAGGATGAAAGAGAGAGCATCTGTAAATGCATCAGGAAGATGGCAGTCTGAGATGAGCTGCTCGAAGGATACATCAGGGAGTTGAAGATGGTGGTATGGAACAGTACCATTTGTTGGTAGCTTTTGAGCACTTCATTCTGTCTGTAAAGAAGTTTTGAATGAATTCTGATAAAACTATGTAACTTAAAAAATTACAAAATGTGTTCTGGTGATACAAGCAGTATCACCAGAACACAGAGCAAGTATACAACAATGAAACACTGGAGGATTTCCAACATGCGTCTCCCAAAATAATAATAAGAAATAAGAAATATGAAGACTTATAGAATGAATGCTGTAAGGAGAAAAAACTGGGAAAGAAAATCCCTTTCACACTAAATGTAAAAATAAAATTTTCTTCAGTTTTCCTTTCAATTTGTTGACCTCTTGTGTTTTTCAAAATACAATGATTTAGTAATATCTTGAAGCAGGTGCTACTATAAAAGATGACTTCCTGATATCTGCAATTTGCTTGTCTAATGTGAAGCCAGTGTCATGTCAAGTTTTCCCTTATACAAACTGAAAATTTGATTTACTTGTCCCAACAACCTTGGGTTGTTTTTGTTTTTATTAGCTTGTGGTTTTAAAGAGTTTTTCAAACTTCTTATTAAAAAGACCTCATTGTAAACCTCATATGTATGAGTATGAATTATTATTGAATAAATAAATGGAATGCCTAATGGCAACTAATCCAAACTCTAACTTAAGTTAACTAAGATTTCATCTTGATGTATTTACCAGGAAAGTACTAATTTGTTTTTTTCTTGGGTATCAAGTACAAATTTCACTGACATGCAAAAAAAATTCAAACTTTTATTTAAATGTGTTGTTTTTCTAGAATTTGGTTGATATTCTGTCTTTCCCCTATTACAAGGAAACAGACCATAAAGATAAAATAATTCAACAGGAAGATAAAAACCAAACAAAATTGTGTAGGTTTACATTTTTTTAAGGCAATGAAAACGTCAGAAATATAAACAAAACAAAACAAAAAAGGTTTTTAGTCTTTTTAAATGTATGTGCATATGTAATTGATCTTAAGTCAACAGCCAGCTGTGGGAAGACTAAACTTGATACTGTCTAAGTGGGCTCTGATTGACCCTAGTGGTTAATTGTAGAGGCTGATGTTGTTGACTGATCCTGAGCTGTTGTAGCCATGGATAAAACAAATTAGTGGGTCAAAAATGAGCAGCCATTCCCTTCCTAAATTTCTATATTTATTTTTAAACTTACCTATTTTTTTGAATAAGCAATTTTTTAAAGTGATCGACTCAGTAGTATTACCATTTGTTTGGGGCTTTAAAACTCACAGGATATCAAAAGTTCATCTATGTAAGTCTAAACCTAAGGGTGAATTTGCTTTGCTATTGTTTCAGTTTTATTATTGGGCTGTCTGGAAGTCGGATATTGTACCTCAATTCAAAATGTGGCTAACAGAACTGACTGCTCTACTGCATATGGAGAGAATTAGGTACACATTAGCGGACAAACTTAGTAATTTCTTTGATGTGTGGCAGCCATTTTTAGACCATGTATTAAAACAAAGTCCTGTTTGATCGACTACCCCCTTAGCGTTTTATTTCTGTTTATTGCCAGTGTTGAAGTAGTATTTTTGTCTTTGCAGTGTAATCTTTTGTCTTATTTGTGTGTTTTAGCCCTTGCTGTTGTGTTGTCTGTTGTTTTTTTGTCTTTTTTTGTGTCTCTTTTTTTCCTTATATCAAAAAATCTCAATAAACATACTTAAAAAAAAAAAAAAGAGCAGCCCTGATAAGGCGAGTTTATCATTTGCAAACCAAAATAACCCACTATACCTACAGGTTTTACGTATGTGTTTCTCCATGGAAACAGCATGCCAGTGAGAGGCAGACGAGTGATACTCCATTTATTTTTGCTGTAAGAGCAAACTTTCTATTAGACATCACTGGGGACTGCAGGTGGATAAATGCCTGTTATTGCTGGAATCATGACTACATGGCAAACTGTCATCAGGCCAGGTTTGCTGATCTGACAGTTCAAGTGGAGAAAAGGGCTGTATCCCAATTCAGGGTCTGAAGTACGCAGCCTTAACGGTCCACAAGGGCCGCGTACTCAAAGGCCGCTAAGGCCGGAAGAGCGAGGCTTGCGAAATGGGACGGTCTAGCCTCCATCGTGCTGCCCAGGTTGCCTAGCAATCATGATACTAACAGCTGGAAAGGTTTCATACAGCTTTGTTTGACAGAAATGAAGGAGAAAATCTTTTGTTCATTTGTTTGTTTGTTTCTACATGAGCTTTGATCATTCTCTGTAGGATTAAGCTCAGCTATTGAACGGCGTATATTTTAAAGTAAAGGCTTTAAAACCAAGTTAGTACAAACGTCACTAATGTCACGTAACTTTGCCGACATGTGGCCAACAGTAATGTTTTAATGTTCTTCGTTATTAAACATTTGCAAGTGACATAATATTCAGTACTTAAAGTTTGCTCTTCAGGCGGCCCTCATCCGCCGTTTTTTTTTTCCGGCAAAATTATCCACACCCACCGCCGCGCTATGAATTCTGGGATATGTGGGGTCGTTGTCCTGCTGCAGAATACATTTGGGGCCAATAAAAAATCATTTATATTTCTGAAAGCATTATTTGTTTACACCATTTTTTCATACCTGCCTAAAACTTTTGCACAGTACTGTACTTCCTAAACTTTATCATTTTAAAGTTTATGATGTTTCATGGAACACAGTTTGTTCCCTTAGTGTCTGTTTTGTTTGTTTTTAGCATAAAGTTCTTCTTTTTAACTAAATAACCAGATCATGTGCAAATCCTAAATCATTTGTTTCTTTTTAATTTGCATTTATGGTGATTTAAGGAAAAGTTTGAAGTCAAATGCCAATCTGCTAAGAAGATTAATTTACAAAATGCAACCATCTTTTTTAAAAAAAAAAACCATATTACTCAAAGGAGGCCACAATATCTGTGAGAAATAAATGTTACACTTTAGAATTCTAAATTGGTACCAGTTAAGTTTTTAGTTATTAATAATTTGATTCATCTGCTGCTTGGAAAAGTACAAGATGTAAAGTAGTTTTGTGTTCCTGCTACTGAATAGGTAGCAGGAACTACAGGCGCCGAGAATCAAAGGGCTGTCCTGGCTTTTTGACAGGCAAAGCTCACATCTTCAGCATATATCTTCCAAAACCTCTGTGGATCCTCATTGCTCTGCAGAACCCTTCAAAATGAGACAACAATGGATCAGATCTTCACCTGCATCCTATTCCTGATGGGATTGTTTGGAACTTTTACAAAGTACATTCACGTTAATGACAAAATGAATTGGCCTCAAGCTCAGACTTACTGTCGGCAGCACTACACAGACCTGGCCCCTGTCAGTAACGACAAGGATGCCAACAAACTTCAGCAGCTCTCCAGCAATGTCAATCACTATATCTGGATAGGACTCGTGAGAAATTGCTCAAACACAATGCAATGGCTGTGGTCAGGAGGTGGAGCAGTATCCAGATTTTCCTGGAAACCAGGTGAACCTAACGACTTTAACGATAATGAAGACTATGGCTATGGCTGTATGTGGAAAAGCAAGTGGTACGATGGAGGCCTATGGTATAAAATAACCTTCTTCTGCTACAGTGCAGCAGTGGTGACTGAGAAAAAGACTTGGGAGGAAGCTCTGGAGTACTGCAGGGAGCACCATGATGACCTGGCCAGTGTGGCATCTGAGACTGAGATGCTGCTGATCCAGAAAGAGTTGAGCAAACATAACACCACTGATCACGTCTGGATTGGCTTGCGTTTCCTGGCTCGGGACTGGCTGTGGGTCGATGGGCAGGAGATGGACTATGAGGCCTGGGATGAAGAAGGAAAACCATCATGTCCACATGCTAAGATTAAGTGTGGAGCCTTGAAGGTGACAGAAGGGAGTAAGGCTGTTTGGGACGCTCATGACTGTGAGGACAGACTACATTTTATTTGCTACTGAGCTAGTTTACTGTGCAAAGTTCATTTGAAATACACTCTGACTACTGTGGTTAGTGCTGTTTGATTATCTCTCTCGTTTGTTTATTTGTATTTTACATCTTGAATCTTGTAATTGTCTCATTTATCTCTTGTGTATCTTGTGTATTTCAGTTGCAATTACTTTAAGCAAACTATGTTGTAATATTTTGTTGTGTAAACAAAATACATTTAGAAACAATGTGGATGTTAATTCAAAATAAATAAAAACTAATAATAAAAGTAGTTCAAAATAATTTCTTGATTTTGTTCATAATTTTATTTATTTATTCTAGTTTTTCTTGCACACATTTAAAAGAAAAATACAAACATTTATATTCAAACCAAAAGTCTTGTTTCCCTTTTTATAGTGATTGAAGATATATGCAGTATGACAATTCACCCATCAAGAAAAACAGGATCAGAGATGGCATAGGCAGAAACTAATGAAACTTAGCTGAAACCTGAATCCATAGGGAGACAGAGAAAGAGAGACACAGACAAGCCAGCACAAAGCAGGAGAAAACACAAGACTTATATACTCACAGGAGCAAAGGAGACAAGGAAGCAAAATACATTAACATGAGACACAGACCTTCAAAGTAAAACAGCAAGTACACAGACACAGAGTGGAGGGAGAAAGAGGAGATGGAGGAGCACATGACGGGATGAGGAAAACACAGAACACAAGGAGTGGGAACATGGCACCAGAACTAACATCACAACATGAACACAGACACACAGAGGGAGACACAGAGGGCAAATATATGAGGGAAACCTATTAAATATTCAGCGAACTAAACAGAGAATACAGGAAACCTAAACTAGAACACTAAACACTGTAGGACGAACTATAACTAACAAAGTGAACTTTGAACATAAATCCACAACACAAAATCACAAAGACACAAGAAAACTCAAAACACTGGGTCGAGAGAGCCAGGATCCCGAGAAGAACACTGTTTTCACATGGAAAACATCAAAGGACAAAACAAGAGGAGACGAATGTAATAGGAAAGGATCTAAAAACTTTAAGTCATCTGTAACTAAACTGGAGTCACAAAGAATAAAATATTGACCAAAACAGGGATCAGAAATTCTCACAAAACATTAAAAGAAACTAAACATAAACCACTTCTCAAAACACACACAAAAAAACACAAACCCACAAAACTCAAAACAAAGAGTTAAAGACCAAGGGACCAGGACCAGCTTCTACATATACCGCACACAGATATTACAGCATAAGTACATGTTTTAAACATAAACATTGCCCGAATAGTAGGGAAATTTGTGTTTGGTTGATTATTTCTTTATGGTAACATTGTTTCTTGCAGTAAATCTTATACTATCGGAAAGCCTGCTTAGTTCCCCTTAAACCACTTTTGAAAGGAAAATGCATTTGTGGGTTGCACTCATGAACAAACCTGCCAATTCTTCTCTGCCAGTGCCAAACAGCTTATTCTGCTGTTGACTCTTGTTTTGAGCTTCTGGTACTCCAGGCGCTAACAATCAGATACTTGACTGGTGCCTACTTTGCAGCAACTGTGAGCATTGATCCTGCTGCAGTGATCAGTTGGTTTCTTCTCTAATTATGCCATGTTTGACTGATTAGGATAGGACCTATGCCATAGGGTGACTTCAAGCATATGTTCCATAAAAACAAATGCAACATTATTTGTAGTGAGCCCTGGTGCCATCTCCAAATTTGCATCATCCAAAGAGAGATTGTTTATCAGAGATTACCTCTGGAATTGGTGAGCTAGCAGGTGGATTTCCCTGCCTTCATTCCTAAACTCAACTTCACTGAACACTTGTTCAGTCCAGTCTTGCTTCTTTCATTTTCATGTGTATATAACAGATCTACTGTTATCTTATTACAGCAGCTGGCTTCCTTGATCGCCTGCACATGATTATTTTTTTAACTGTTTCATGCTCTTAATTTATATCCAGAGACAGGAGTTATCGTTACTGTACTGAGATACCATTTAGTATTTAGTTATTCATTGTAACCTAATCACTTTGTATGCCCCTACTGACAAGAGCCCCACATAATTTTGTATTATGACCAACATTTGGCAAATCAAATGAAGACTAATGATTTTCCAGAATTTTAATCCTGCAACCCGGATAAAGATAGGAGGACGGCAGTTGTTGTAAATCCATTCAATTTTTTACTTTAACCAGACTCTAGACTTTGTTGAACATTATGTAATATGAAGACAACTTGTAGTATTTAAGAGTAGTAGTGGGGTAAAGGTTATTGAATAGGATTGGAATAAAATGACAAAATTGTGAAGGATTAAAACATTCCAAGAGCTCAACTTACTTAATCTAAACATTTTTAAATCACGTTTCATGAACACAGCCTCGATGTCAGGAGGGATCCTTAGTTTATTGCTTATGAAACACCATACAATCCTGGTTGGTATGGACTGTAGCTAATCCACCAGACCACCAATGTCTTCACCGTCATCACAAAGTAATTCCCACATGGCCGCTTCTGGTGAGGTACATAACATACTGGGTAAATGATGGTAACATTGGGTCCAGAGAGGCATGATTAAAGTCACCAGAAACAAGGAAGAGGGGGATGGGGATGCTGTGTCTGGATTTTACTAGTCACAGAGTGGAGAACATAACAGACTGTGTCAGGTAGCAGTTCAGTGTCTATGCTTCAGACTTGCTTTGTAAATGTGACGAGCCCACTGTTACAACATCTCTTAGCTATCATGCACAATTTATATTTTAGGATTTATAGTTTGAGCTTTGAGGCAAGCATGAATACGAACGGACACAAATACTATCTGAAAATGTATTGAACACGTTTCTAGATTTGCAATGTAATTCTACCCAAATAAGCAGAAGATAAGATGAAGAAAACAGACTTGTGAAGAATGAAAGTAAGAATGGTGAAGGGAAAATAAAACTGCAATTGAGAAAAAATTTAAAAAAATATCAATTGTATCCCTCTCACACACCATATAAAGACATATTTTTCATATTTTCATATTTCATACCCTTCAATTTCTTCTCTTGACCTCTGCACTTTGTTTGTTTTGTTTGATTTGTACCCAGCTACACCAATTAAAAATGGTGTTTACCTTGTCATGATAAACTTTGGATTTTTGTCAGCTCGTGCATATTTTTTTCAAATTCTTTTTATATCTTGTGGGATTAGGTTCAACCTCATCACAACCTTAGCTGAAGACCTTACACATTTAACTTAGACTTTACCTTAATGTAAATAAATCTGTAATAATTTCACAAGTGCAAAACATCAACTACAAACACAACTATATGCAACTCTGTGAAATAAAGGGCACCAGAAACAAAAACTAAAAGCCATGTGCTGCTCAGTCATGAAATAACAAACTAATGTGCTGCACTGGACTTTAAAAGCATCAAAACTACTTTACTTGAATAACAGTTTTGATGCTTTTAACTACAACTGCAATTAAGTTCCTTCAAGGATGTCAAAATAATGCAAATTGTGTTTAAAGAGTTTCAAATATCATTAAGAAATCCTGCATGAAATGCATCTAAGAATATTTGATGTTTACAAGCTGCAAAGATCACTCTACTGACAAAGATTCAACTTCCAATGCAAAGGACTTCAGATGCAAACAAGGAGTCTTGGAAATGTCTGGAGGAAGAACTATGAAGTTTTTTATGATATGAGGTTTACACAAAACTACACAATAAGGGCAGTACAAGCCATGCCAAAATACAAAAATGAACAAATGCCATGTGGCAGTAAGGTGTGGTATGATCATGGGTAAGCTGCAGAGAGAGGAGGGCTTGAGGGTACAGTGGAAAGTACCAGGAGAGGCTGGCTGATGTGAATGTTATAATTCTGCTTCTCCTATTTATGTAATAGTGTGCTGGGATCAGGGAGAAGCAGTACGGTGAGCAGCTGTTACAATGGGAACAGCTACAAAGTCACAGCATACAGTGAAAAATATTGAAAGATAGTCTGTCTGTGCTGGGACGCTCCAGCAGCCTGTCGTGCTATATGCTAATTCAAGGTATTAACAGGCAGAGTAGCAGTAGGAGAATTAAAGAAAGAATTAGGAATAAAAAGACAAAAAAACCCAACAAAACAAAGTAAAACACATTCTTATCCCTCTCATACAATTTAAGATTTTTTTTTCAGTCATCGTACAATTTCTCTTCTAAACCTTTTCATTTATTTTTCAAGTAGGATGACGTGATAATATGAGAAATGACTTCGACTTCTTCCTGAAAACTAATTTGTTTGTGCGAAGCCAATTTTGCCTTTTGCAAATTAAAAATTTGTTTACCTTGTTCAAACAACCTTGGTCTTTCTTTCAGCTTATGTAAAGGTTCAAAGTGTTTTAAATCTGGCATCCATCAAGAAAACAAATAAATAACCCCCTGTGAACCTCATATTTGTGATTAAGCCCAATTAATGTTAAATAAACTAAATAAATTGACCTACAATCTTTTTCTTCAACCTTAACATTTAGCTGCCTCACATTCAACTGCCTTATATCTTTCTATCACTAACCGATTTTTTTTTTTTTTGAAGCTCCAAATGAAACAAAATATGCTACAGGAGGCAGATTTAGGACTCGCTATGCAGTACTCTGAAGACAAGTGGTGAACTCAAATGACAGCTTTATTGCTGAAGCTCATGTAAAAATACAAGCAAAGCTAAGACACAGCCAGAGATGCAAAACTGAGGGATTAAAGAAAAAACAAGGAGCATACAGTGTGAGAGAGCAGGGCAAGGAACAGAAGGAAACTGAGTGTTTAAATGTTTATATGGGGTATTTAGGACGAAAGAACACTGCAAGAAGAAGCCAAACTGAACACAAAATACATGAGATGATGCAAAATAACACAAGAAGTGACAAAACATAACAACTACTCAGAGGGAAACTTAACTGGATACAGCAAACACAGAAGGAGGCTGAGGAAAGCAGGAAGAGAAAAAAACTAAAAACCCAAAGCAGAATACAAATATAAAACAGACAGTAACTGAAGCTCAATGACTAAATAATAACAAAGAAATCAAAAAATTATCCAAAACATAATTTAAAAGAACCACTGGATATTAATACAAAAACTCTGGACTGAAAACATAAGAGAATAAACTCAAAGCACTGGCTCAACGACTCAGGAGCCATCATAGGACATTTGAGCTGAAGATTTCGTCCAACTTTTATTGCACTGTTTAGTTTATGGTGATTAATAAATTGATAAATCAGCTACTTGACGAAGTACATGTGAGCAGTAGGTGTGTGTCTCTGCTGCTGAGAACAAACGAGTTCTCAGAATAAAAGGGCCATCCTGATATGCAAATATTTTTGAATGGCAAAGTTGACAAATCCAGCATATATCTTACAAACGTCTTTGGCTCCTCATTGCTATGAAAGATTCTTCTAAAGAAGACAACAATGGATCAACTCTTCACCTTCATCCTGCTCTTGCTGAATTTGTCTGGAACGCTTACCAAGTACATTTATGTTGACCAGAAAATGGATTGGCTTGAAGCTCAGAGTTACTGTCGGCAGAACTACACAGACCTGGCCCCTGTAAGTACTGAGAAGGATGTCAACAAACTAAAGCAGCTCTCCGGAAATGTCCCTCACCATATCTGGATAGGACTGGTGAGAAATTTGCCAGGTAATAAGAACTGGAGATGGTCAGGAGGTGAAGTGGTGTCCAGGAATTTCTGGGCGGAAAATCAACCTAACAACTGTCAGGGTAATGAAGATCGTGGCTGTATGCGGGAAAGCAAGTGGTACGATGCAACCCTATTGTATCAAACAACCTTCTTCTGCTACAGTGCAGAAGTGGTGATGGAGGAAAAGACTTGGGAGGAAGCCTTGGAGTACTGCAGAGAGCGCTACAAGGACCTGGCCAGTGTGGCATCTGAGACCGAGAAGCTGCTGATCCAGAAAGAGCTGAACACACTTAACACCACTGAAATCGTCTGGATTGGCTTGCGTTTCCTGCCTGGGGACTGGCTCTGGGTGGATGGGCAGGAGATGGACTACGAGGCCTGGGGTCTAGGGGGAAAACCAATGTGTCCACAACCCAATATGAAGTGTGGAGCCCTACAGGTGACAGGAGCCAATAAGGGTGCTTGGAAGGCTCGTGACTGTGAGGACAGACTACATTTTGTTTGCTACTAAAGTAGTTTACTTTGCCAACTTCATTTGAATTAGCCTTTATTTACCTACGGTTAGCACAAATCTGTGTTTTATATATTTTATTTAATTGTATTTTCCCTCTTGATGTCTAATCTAGTTTCATTTCAATCGTGTGAGCATGACAAAGTCACCTTTCCATCATATTATAAATACTGTTTCATCATTTCTTTTCCAAAATCCAAAATCAGTTTAGTGTCACAATTTCAATTGATTTGATTGATTGATTGATTTATTTTTGATCACCTGATCTTGGCTGCTGCTGCTCCGAGGTTTACTGCTGTTTGTGGAGTTACACAACTGAAGGTAACAAAATGTAAGCAGATGTTTCATGAGTTGTCCTGTTCCATCCTCTACACTGACAGTACACTCTTTATGCTGTCTTTTTACTAGATAGTATGGAGGTGGAATTCAGTCAATGAATCTAAGCATCATCAGCTTAATATCAAATTCATCTCTGCTATACTTAATGTAACTTACACAGCTACATATTATTAATAACATTTCCAGCAACATTCCAATCTCCAATCTTTAAGCAACAAATATCTTAGATTACAAAAGTCACCTGGTTGTAATTACTAAATTGATTTACTTTTTCTTACTAATCCCGAAAAGTTGATTCTGTTCATCTGGACGTAGCGTTTTCAGTGGGAGAAATGTTTCGTCACTCATCCAAGTGACAGAAAAGGTTTCCTCAACTCTATAAACAGCAGGTTTGCATAATGACTGGAACTAACACCACTGAAGAAAAATGGGCTGTGAGGTCAGTTTCCTTGTCATTAAAATGCAAATTGTCATGACCATTGATCAATATATGATATATGTAAATGTTTAAATACAGAATACCTGTTTAAAGATGTCCCAAACACATTTACTGTGTAAGAGTATTTTTGTCTAATATATTTATAAACTCATTTACAGTTGATTATTTGCATGCCTCAATAGAGAAGCAAAAATGTTTATAATTAATTCATCACCCACAGCCCCCTGTGATCTATCCATCTGTGTGACTGATAGATATGATAGACATGACATACATTTGATGTTTACACAAAAATAAATAAAATATTCAACAAGCTGTAGACTTTTCTTATTATCGGGGTGAACATGGCTCAAGAGTTGGCAGTTTGTCTTGTAATCCAGTTCGAGCCCCGGCTCAGACAGTCTCGGCCGTTGTGTCCTTGGGCAAGACACTTCACCCGTTGCCTACTGGTGGTGGTCAGAGGGCCCGGTGGCGCCAGTGTCCAGCAGCCACGCCTCTGTCAGTGAGCCCCGGGCAGCTGTGGCTACAATGTAGCTTGCCATGACCGGTGTGTGAATGAGTGAGAGAGAAACCTCTGGCAGAACCAGGCTCAGTGAGGGGTGGCCATCTGCCTCAAACCGGTCTTGGGGTTTTTAAAATGATTCACTGGATGTGAAATAAATTGCCTTGTTTGAATTGTTTGTTGTTAGGCAATTTAAAGGCTCACTTTGATGTCAACTAATACACTTACATGGTCTAAATAATTTGAAATAAATATTTACAGAACATTCGTCAGTGGTATTGGGTCCCTGGCTACAATGTAGCTTGCCATGACCGGTGTGTCAATGGGTGGATGACTGAATGTAGTGTAAAGCGCTTTGGGGTCCTTAGGGTCTAAGTAAAGTGCTATACAAATACAGGCCATTTACCATTATGCTATAGTCTACTAAAGACTTGTTGCAACATAAAAGTCACCAATGAAATACCTGAAGCTTTGTTTGTGGGAAGAACATTCTATACAAATTTCTAGGTTGTTGTAAGTTAGTTTGACTCCATTATTTTTATCTCAATACATAGGAAAGATAATACTTCCATTGCGCAGCATCTATACATGATGTCAATAGACAGTCTGCGCTGCCCTCTACTGCTCAGAATGGTACCTGATGGCTTTGAGTTACCCTGTCGATTCAGTGGGAAAATGATTCTGTGAACCTTTCTGCAGATCTTTAGGAGTGCTCATCATTACATTGCATACTTCTCATTGCTCCTGTTCACTGTATTATTCCATTCTGTTCTATTCTGGTACATTGTATTAATGCATTACAGCACATACTGTTCAATTAGCAGCACTTCAGTTTTAAAATTAATAGCATAGAGTATGCAACATCATGTCAACTATATCATTAACAGATAATATTTTACATTCTCACTATCTCTCTTACTCACACACACAAAAGCTATGTCCCAATTCATAGGCCGCACACTTCGGGAGACCCGGCCTTCGTGGTCTGCGTGGGCCGGCTCCTTCGAAGACCGAGAAGGCCGGAAGTGCGAGGCTGTGAAATGGGACGGTCTAGCCTTCAGATTTGCATTACCAGCTGTCTCGGTGGAGTTTAATAGACTAAGTCATCTGCTCCTTTCTCGCTAATAAATAACACGACACTGGAGTAAATTCTCGACAACCTCACACTTCTGTTTAACCAGTTTTCTGTTTGACGTTTATTCAGATGTGAAAACTATAACTTTAATCTCAGCCAAAGCGATTTACTTAGAAAGAAATAAAACGCTGAAAAAAGCCAAACAATTATATTTTTAAGTTATCTAAGTGACTTGTATATCATGTTTAACCTGAGTAGCGAAAGACCACAGGGGTCTGAAAACGATGTAAAGTCTGTTCTCAGTATTTAGGTTAATGGTTTTAATTAGTTACTATGAAAAACTACTTTGCCTTCTGAAACAAAATATAATTTGTTTGTTGATCACAAAGTGCCTAAAGCAACTTCAAAATCTGATTAACCTGTCACCACCATTTGGGTTCAGATTGGGCAGGTCGTTCCTGGCAGTCACATCCCTCTAGGTCATACGGTCATTGCCCAGGTGAGCATTGAAGTCCTCTCGTGTTGAATACTCTCCTGCGCGCCACCTAGTACCTGAAAGAAGGCCAGGTACTCAGGCTCTAAGGCTACGTCCACACGTACCCGGGTATTTTTAAAAACTGAGATTTTTCTATGCGTTTGCACCTTTGTCCACACGTAAACGGCGTTTTCGGTCACTGAAAACTGAGATTTTTAAAAACGCCTGCCAGGGTGGATATTTTCGAAAACTCAGTTTTTGCATTCACGTGTGGACGAGGAAAACGGAGAAAACGCAGCGTCAAAGGTGTGCGCTTTTTTAATGTCACACTGTGCACCACGTTATTGTTTCGGTGAAATGAATTTCTACAATGGGGGACTTAGACAAAATATTGTTAATTGTACTCTCTGCAGTGTTTAAATGCTCACAAATACACACCACTTGCATGAACTAAAACATGTATCTATATTCCAGATATCTGTAGTATTATTGGAATCCTATAATTACAACACATTTACCTCTCCTCCACTTTTTTGAAGTGTCTCCCAGTCCCAGCGCACTTGTTAGCATGTTTTGGTTCGTGCAACTGGTCCGTCGGGTTGTCTCCCCAGAAAAATTTCCATTGTGTTTTTTCCTATTTCTGTTGTGTTTTGTGTGTTTTCCAGCGTTTTTCTTTTTGCAGGTGTTGTCTGAAGTTGCAGTCTGTTTGGCCTCTCAGGGCCACCGTACAGTTCTCTAAAAAGAGCCGGAATTCCCATCACTACTGGACATAATGTTTTCAGTGGGAGAACCATTTCATCACTCATCCAAGTGACTTCTTCAGTCTCAGCTAAATGCAGGTTTCCCCAACCTTATAAACAATGCATTTGCATAATCACTGAAACCAGCACCACTGCTGAACAATGGGGTGTGAGGCAAGCTTCTTGATCATTAATATGCAAATTTTCAAGACCACCGATTAAAGACCATTCATCAGTGACCAATGATCATTGATCAATGACAATAATCAATGGCCATGAGTACCATTCAGAGTCCAATCATTTGGACCCCTAGATACAAACTCTGCGATGTAATCTTCACTATCCTCAAAAAGTATTTAATGGGTGAAACATTTGACGTTTACAGTATAATGAGACCACTGGCCACTTCTACATATAAAAAGACAAAGATGCAATATACAGAATTAAAGCAAAAATGTTGAAAGCAGAACAAAAAGCAGTTCAGAAAAACAAACAAATAAACCATTTGTATTACATATTTATTCATTCCTCTTTGAATTTGCTTTCTTGACCTCTCCATTTGTTTTCCAAGGGGGCTGACGCAGTGGTATGAAAAATGACTTTGCCTTCTTCCTGAATATTATGATTTTCTTGTCTGATGTGAACCAAGCAACATTTCATTTTTGCCTTATGGAAAATAAAAATTTGTTTAACTTGTCCCGATAACCTTGTGGTTTTTTTCATCTTGTGTATGTGTTGTGGTTGGGTGTGGTTTGTGGCTTGGCTGTCCACAGTATATTTTCAGTGTTTTTGGGGATCCCTGAAAGAAAACTATTTCCCAAAGTAATCTCCTTGTGGTTCTCATTAGTGTGTTTAAGTACAATGATCATGAAATAAACTGAGTCACTCATTTTTATGGTTAGGCTCAGTTAATATGAAATAAAGTAAATAACCTGACCTAGAATCTCTTTCTTTAACTATAGCTGAATACATTTAACAGTAACTAATTTGAACTCGAATTAAATTGCTTATGTTTAAACAAGCTTTCACTTTCATGGATTTGACAAGATGCTATAATATGTAGTAGTAAAGTAAGTAGAACTTTCACGCTATTATGAATGTTTTATATTTACAACTTTGTACACTTTTGAGATAATTATACGTAAATGGGAGGAGAAAATATGTGTACCTCTAGAAGTAGTTTAATTAGTTGAAGTTAAAATAAAAGATTTAACCAGATTCAAAAACTTTAATTTAATTTATGAGATGAAAGTTTCATTTAAATTGTTTTGTACTTTAAAAATCCACCTTAGTCCAGTTTCATTTTACAATGACTAATAAATACATGAGCTGCTTGAACAAGTATAAGTCAGAAGTCTGTGTCCCTACTGCTGAAAGCAAATAGGTTCTTAGAATAAAAGGGATGTCCTGTTATGCAAATACTTTATGACATGCTCACATCTCCAGCATATATCTTACAAACGTCTTGGGCTCCTCGTTGCTATGAAAGATTCTTCTAAAGACGACAACAATGGATAAACTCTTCACCTTCATCCTGCTCTTGCTGAATTTGTCTGGAACGCTTACCAAGTACATTTATGTTGACCAGAAAATGGATTGGCTTGAAGCTCAGAGTTACTGTCGGCAGAACTACACAGACCTGGCCCCTGTAAGTACTGAGAAGGATGTCAACAAACTAAAGCAGCTCTCCAGAAATGTCACTCACCATATCTGGATAGGACTGGTGAGAAATTTGCCAGGTAATGAGAACTGGAGATGGTCAGGAGGTGAAGTGGTGTCCAGGAATTTCTGGGCGGAAAATCAACCTGACAACTGTCAGGGTAATGAAGATCGTGGCTGTATGCAGGAAAGCAAGTGGTACGATGCAACCCTATTGTATCAAACAACCTTCTTCTGCTACAGTGCAGAAGTGGTGATGGAGGAAAAGACTTGGGAGGAAGCCTTGGAGTACTGCAGAGAGCGCTACAAGGACCTGGCCAGTGTGGCATCTGAGACCGAGAAGCTGCTGATCCAGAAAGAGCTGAACACACTTAACACCACTGAAATCGTCTGGATTGGCTTGCGTTTCCTGCCTGGGGACTGGCTCTGGGTGGATGGGCAGGAGATGGACTACGAGGCCTGGGGTCAAGGGGGAAAACCAATGTGTCCACAACCCAATATGAAGTGTGGAGCCCTACAGGTGACAGGAGCCAATAAGGGTGCTTGGAAGGCTCGTGACTGTGAGGACAGACTACATTTTGTTTGCTACTAAAGTAGTTTACTTTGCCAACTTCATTTGAATTAGCCTTTATTTACCTACGGTTAGCACAAATCTGTGTTTTATATATTTTATTTAATTGTATTTTCCCTCTTGATGTCTAATCTAGTTTCATTTCGATCGTGTGAGCATGACAAAGTCACCTTTCCATCATATTTCCATAAAATCGACGAGCTCTCAGCACTGGTACGGAGTCAGAGGGAATACCGAGAGTGTAGCCTGATGTGTTTCACCGAATCATGGCTGCACCAGGTCATTCCCGATGAGAATGCTTCCGTGGAAGGCTTCCACACTGTTCGGGCGGACAGGGACAGCATCGCTAGCGGTAAGCGTAAAGGAGGTGGGCTTGCTGTTTTAGTTAACAACCGGTGGTGTAACCCTGCCAACATAACAATCAAAGAAAGGATTTGTTGCCTGGACACTGAACTGTGTGCTGTTGGACTCAGGCCGTATTATTTACCCAGGGAATTCTCTCACGTCATCTTGGTGGCTGTTTATGTTCCCCCCTCTGCTAACCCCACAGCTGCATGTGACACTATCCACTCTGCCATAGCTCGGCTACAGACTCAGCACCCGAGTGCCTTTATTGTGATCTCGGGTGACTTCAACCATGTATCACTGGACAATACACTACCAACATTCAAACAATATGTGGACTGTCCCACCAGGGGAGAGAAAACTTTAGACTTACTGTATGCTAACGTCAAGGATGCATACAGCTCCTCCTCCCTCCCCCCACTTGGTAGGTCAGATCATAACCTGATTCACCTCACCCCCCGCTATGTGCCAATTGTGAGGAGGGAACCTGTGACCACCAGGACTGTTAGGAGGTGGTCAGAGGAGGCAATAGCGGAACTACAGGGCTGTTTCGAGGTGACCGACTGGGAAACACTCTGTGAGCCTCACGCCGAGGACATCAATGGGCTTACTGAGTGTATCACAGACTACATAACTTTCTGCACCGACTCCATTGTTCCAGCTCAGACTGTTCATTGTTACCCAAATAACAAGCCGTGGGTGACTGAGGACATCAAAGCCCTCCTCAACAACAAGAAGAGGGCTTTCAGAGGGGGCAACAAAGAGGAGGTGAGGAAGGTCCAGGTGTTACTAAAGGACAAGATCAGAGAGGCTAAGGACAATTACAGGAGGAAGCTGGAGTGGAAACTCCAGCAGAACAGCATGAGAGAGGTGTGGAGGGGCATGAAGACCATCACTGGATTCAGGCCAACCAACAGCAGGGGAGCTGAGGGAGGTGAGAATAGAGCCGACGAGTTGAATCTGTTTTTCAATAGATTCGACACCACAGTGTCTGCTCCCACCCCCACAACCTCACCTGCAGTCAGCCTGGAATCCAGAGCCACACCACTGTGCCAGCCTCTCTCTTCACATGTTGCCTCCTGTGAGATTCCTGACACCCCTCCCCCACCCATCACCTTCACTCAATACCAGGTTGAGATGCAAATGAGGAG
This sequence comes from Aulonocara sp. 'chitande type north' Nkhata Bay, assembly GCF_057382095.1. Lineage (NCBI taxonomy): Eukaryota > Metazoa > Chordata > Actinopteri > Cichliformes > Cichlidae > Aulonocara > Aulonocara sp. 'chitande type north' Nkhata Bay. Next base: position 23,727,307 of record NC_141365.1, read on the forward strand.
ACTTCACTCAGGCAAGTCTGCTGGACCAGACGGAGTGAGTCCCCTTGTCCTCAAGGCCTGTGCCCCCCAGCTGTGTGGAGTCTTTCATAAACTGTTTATGCTGAGTCTGAGTCTGCAGAGGGTCCCGGTGATGTGGAAGACATCATGCCTCGTCCCTGTACCAAAGACGCCTCGTCCCAGTGGCCCCCAGGATTACAGGCCCGTGGCACTGACCTCCCACATCATGAAGACCCTGGAAAGGCTCATCCTGGACCAGCTGCGACCCATAGTAAGACCACATCTGGATCCCCTTCAGTTCGCTTATCAGCCTCGTCTCGGAACAGAGGACGCCATCATCTACCTGCTCAATCGTGTCTACACCCATCTGGACCAGCCGGCGAGCACTGTGAGGGTCGTGTTTTTTGACTTTTCCAGTGCTTTCAACACCATCAGGCCGACCCTCCTGGGTGATAAGTTAGCAGCGATGCAGGTGGATGCTTCTCTGGTGTCCTGGATTGTTGATTACCTGACAGGAAGACCACAATATGTACGTCTCCCACAGTGTGTGTCTGACAAGGTGATTAGCAACACAGGGGCACCACAGGGGACTGTCCTCTCCCCCTTCCTCTTCACCCTCTACACCACAGACTTCAGCCACTGCACAGAGACCTGCCATCTTCAGAAGTTTTCTGATGACTCTGCGGTGGTTGGATGCATCAGCAGGGATGATGAGACAGAGTACCGGGCTGTGGTCGACTCCTTTGTCACGTGGTGTGAGCAGAATCATCTGCAGCTCAACGTGGCAAAGACCAAGGAACTGATCGTGGACTTCAGGAAGACCAGGAAACACTTGACCCCTGTTTCAATCCAGGGGGTCAGTGTTGACATTGTGGAGGACTATAAATACCTTGGAGTACACATTGACAATAAACTGGACTGGGCTAAAAACACCACAGCACTTTACAGGAAGGGCCAGAGTCGTCTCTATTTTTTGAGGCGACTGAGGTCCTTCAACATCTGCCAGAAAATGCTGAGGATTTTCTATGAGTCTGTGGTGGCCAGTGCGATCCTCTATGCTGTTGCATGCTGGGGGAGCAGGCTGAGGGTCGCAGATGCCAACAGACTTAATAAACTGATCCGTAAGGCCAGCAATGTTGTGGGGATGGAGCTGGACTCCCTCAAGGTGGTGTCGGAGAGGCGGATGCTGTCCAAGATAAAGACAATGTTGGATAACACCTCCCACCCACTCCATGACATGTTGGTCAGCCACAGGAGCTCGTTCAGTGAGAGACTGAGATTACCGAAAAGCACCACTGAACGACACAGGAAATCATTCCTGCCTGTGGCCATCTCCCTGTACAACGCATCCACTTAACACACTGTTTGCTGCTACAGCTACACATGTTTCTTTTCCAAATATTTATTTATAAGTGACTTATGTATGTATGTATGTATATATATGTATATATTGTACTATTCTTAGTTAGCGTATTGTCTGTCTTGTCTTAATGTTGGTTTAAAATGGAGCACTGTAACAAAAAATAATTTCCCCCAGGGATCAATAAAGTATTCTGATTCTGATTCTGATATTATAAATACTGTTTCATCATTTCTTTTCCAAAATCCAAAATCAGTTTAGTGTCACAATTTCAATTGATTTGATTGATTGATTGATTTATTTTTGATCACCTGATCTTGGCTGCTGCTGCTCCGAGGTTTACTGCTGTTTGTGGAGTTACACAACTGAAGGTAACAAAATGTAAGCAGATGTTTCATGAGTTGTCCTGTTCCATCCTCTACACTGACAGTACACTCTTTATGCTGTCTTTTTACTAGATAGTATGGAGGTGGAATTCAGTCAATGAATCTAAGCATCATCAGCTTAATATCAAATTCATCTCTGCTATACTTAATGTAACTTACACAGCTACATATTATTAATAACATTTCCAGCAACATTCCAATCTCCAATCTTTAAGCAACAAATATCTTAGATTACAAAAGTCACCTGGTTGTAATTACTAAATTGATTTACTTTTTCTTACTAATCCCGAAAAGTTGATTCTGTTCATCTGGACGTAGCGTTTTCAGTGGGAGAAACGTTTCGTCACTCATCCAAGTGACAGAAAAGGTTTCCTCAACTCTATAAACAGCGGGTTTGCATAATGACTGGAACTAACACCACTGAAGAAAAATGGGCTGTGAGGTCAGTTTCCTTGTCATTAAAATGCAAATTGTCATGACCATTGATCAATATATGATATATGTAAATGTTTAAATACAGAATACCTGTTTAAAGATGTCCCAAACACATTTACTGTGTAAGAGTATTTTTGTCTAATATATTTAGAAGCAAAAATGTTTATAATTAATTCATCACCCACAGCCCCCTGTGATCTATCCATCTGTGTGACTGATAGATATGATAGACATGACATACATTTGATGTTTACACAAAAATAAATAAAATATTCAACAAGCTGTAGACTTTTCTTATTATCGGGGTGAACATGGCCAGTGTCCAGCAGCCACGCCTCTGTCAGTGAGCCCCGGGCAGCTGTGGCTACAATGTAGCTTGCCATGACCGGTGTGTGAATGAGTGAGAGAGAAACCTCTGGCAGAACCAGGCTCAGTGAGGGGTGGCCATCTGCCTCAAACCGGTCTTGGGGTTTTTAAAATGATTCACTGGATGTGAAATAAATTGCCTTGTTTGAATTGTTTGTTGTTAGGCAATTTAAAGGCTCACTTTGATGTCAACTAATACACTTACATGGTCCAAATAATTTGAAATAAATATTTACAGGCAATCCTGATGGATTCATTTGTTTTGTCTGTGTGTGACCCCTAAGCTTGACCCACAGAGGAAAAGAAGCTTCTGATGAAAGTTTGACTTTCCAATATAGTGATGGCATACTCTTTGAAGACCTTAATAATGAGCTATTAAACGTATCTGTGGTCTAATGTCAGTATGACATCTGGGTCTTTCCATTTCTCAATGAGAGACTTGTACACCATATTAGTGAGAATTTACCATTTTCAGCAGGGATTTGAATTTTTTTAATTCTAGGCCAGATGGCATCGGCTTTTTCAGAAGAGCAGGACGAGTCAGCATTTTGAATGACATGCTTCACCAAGTTCTCGATACAGATTTCCACAGAAGACCTGTTTTTTTAACCTTTTCAGCCGCACTCAGGGCTGGATTCTGCATAGACTCGATCAAGTGCTTTTAATTATATGGATCTGTTTCCCGGTACTGGGTCCCGGTCATTCAGTAACATTAGTAAATGTTTTTATTTACAAAATGTTTTGCTATGGAGCTCTTGGTAAATGGCCTCATCAATCCTATTTAATTTATTTTTCATCTATATGCAGGTCTTTGATCCTGACGTCAGACAACATGTTGTCAAAGAGTAAGTTGTGGTGTGGAACAGGTGGTTTGTAGTGGGACTTTTCTGCAGCATGTGAGAGCACAGCATGAATAAGTGCTCGCACACTCCTTTTCATCAGCCTCAAAAGAATTGCCACTAACAGCAGATGGTAATTTTTTTCCCCCAGTATTTGAAATATATTAGCTCAAACTCTTGTAAAAGTGTTTTGGAAATATTTTTAGTATCTGGTAGTTGGTCTCCATCATCTTCAGTTGTTCCACACCATGTGAATAACCTTGTTAGTAGGTTTCGCTTCTTTCGGAAGAGGTGATCTTTGAATATAGGAATGACCACTTCTTGTTGCGGCTGAGCTACGGCTAGTGCAATGATCACAAGATTAGGTAGAATATCAGCAGCTTTCTAATGCCTTTAAAAGATGCTACAGTAGTTGGAGTTTGTAAGGGTGCCATTTGTGAGTAGCTAATATCTGCCGAAGGGATGTTCGACTAATGCCACTCTCCAGTGACATGCGGCGAGTGCTACGCTGTGGGCTCTTGCTGAATGAAGCTAGGACAGCCACTGATGTTTCTTCATTAGTAACAGTTTTATTGCGTCCACATTTTGGCAAATCCAACACTGAACCAGTTTCACGAAACTTAGCAAGCAGTTTGCTGACTGTAGCATGGGAGATGGGTGGTCTTGTAGTAGGGGTGGGTTTTGATAATCGATTTATCGATTACAATCGATTCTGGCTTGGATAACGTGATATTGATTCATTAAAATCCTGAATCAATTTTTTAATATAAATTTGTTTTGCCTTAAAAACCAGAATCTCAGGTGAAACCTCAGAAAATTTTGACAACGACCAAACAGCTAAAACAGTAAATGAGAGCAGGTACACGGATTCTGCTCAAAGGAGTAAACACACAGCGTGGACCCGCGGATCAGAATCAGTGAGATGTCGCCTATCTCACCCAAAAGCACGGACACGGTCGGGGCTGAAAGATCCAAACTATGCTTCACGTAAACATCGTCATGAATTCCCTCTGACTTTTGCTGTTTTGCTTCCACCACAATAAAATCACACTTCATGCACAGCTCACTCTCTCTTTCTCAGTGTACTTCAAGAACAGTTTCCCGTCTAAAAATCTGTTTTCTGCATTATTCGCTTGCTTGTTACGCACAAGTGATGTGCGATACCACTGATTTCCTTTCCGATCCGATACCAAGTAATATTCAGGGTGGCATCGACGATACTGATCCAATACGATACTTTGTACAAAAACGTATTTTATTTATTGTATCTCAAATTATAGCGTCATAATGATTACAGGACATCAGATTACTTGTTCTTATCACTTAATAATGCAGAGTTCATCATATAGAAATAAAAAACCTGAAGTCTATTTGAACACCTTGCCTGCCTGCAGCACTAAAGGACTCCATGAGAAACGTCTGTCTCGCCCTAGCAGCACCTGTCCCTCTCCTCCTCTTCAGTTCATCTCAACATACGCGCCTCATATTCTGTGATATGATTTACTCTGAGGTGTTTGACAAGGTTAGTGATGTTGCCACAACCATACATGCCAACCCTGCTGATTTTTCTGGGAGAATCCCGAATTTCAGTGCCCCTCCCGAAAATCTCCCGGAGCCACCATTCTCCCGAATTTTTCCAGATTTTCCACCCGGACAACAAAATTAAAAAACCATATCGCAGAATTCATAGCGCGGCCCAGCCAATTCCAGTTTCCAACAATGGCGGCAGCGACTTAGTTTTAATATTACTCTTATTTCTCTTTCTGGGTCGCAAAATTTTTTTTAACATATTTTCAGGTGAGAATGTAGCTGTGTAAACTTCAAATATCTGAGCCGACCGACACATCGTTTTCAAACCCCCGCGGTCTTTCACCACTCGGGTTAAACATGATATATAAGTCACTTTGATAACTTAAAAATGTTATTGTTTGGCTTTTTCAGTGTTTTATTTGTCCGTGAGTAAATCGGTTTGGCTGAGATTAAAGTTATTAGATTAGATTAAATTCAATTTAACTGTATTAATCCCTCGGGAGGGTTCCTCCGGGGTTTTCACACAGCTGAATAAACGTCAAACAGAAAAAGATTAAACAGAAGAGTTTACGCCAGCGCCCGGTTATATTTTAGATAGCAAGGAGCCGACGGCAGAGTTTCACTCCACTGAGGGAGCTCGTGACGTACTACCCGGCTTTCCGGGTCCTCAGGTGGAAGCAGCCTCTGAATTTGGACACCCCCGCTGTTTCCGGGCCGGCCAATAATAACGGGGACATTTAACCTATTTTATCCGATAAATAAACCCTGTAAAATGTATCCCCCCCCCCCCCAACAGCCCTTTTGAATGTCTCCCTAGTATGCCCACAACACCTCACTCTTGGAGCACTTCTTTGCCACATGTATCGCAAACCACGCCTCAGCTTTTTGTGGAGATAAAATACGTTCACACAATTACGCTCAGCCATTGTTGTGAGTGCGCACGCCAAGGCACATATTTCGCACATGACTATGAAAGGCGGAAGAGGAAGTAGTTCCTTTGAATGTAGACAATCCGAATATATATTGTAATGACCTGGCTGGGGTTGTTAGCCAGATGCATTCTGGGTATTGTGTTGTCTGTGTTTTCTATCGTTCTGCTAGTTCCTATGTGTTTGATTCGCATGTTGTGTCAGTGTTATGTTAATGTAAGCCACAGTGAAGTTGATGTGTGTTCTGTGGAGTGGGTTGAATTGGCATGGTTGGCTGACACGCGAATCAAACACATAGGAACTAGCAGAACGATAGAAAACACAGACAACACAATACCCAGAATGCATCTGGCTAACAACCCCAGCCAGGTCATTACAATATGTTATACTTTCTTTCCACTGTGTTCCTGATAAAATGGTAAATGGACTAGTTCTTATATAGCGCTCTTCCACTCTTCTGAGCACTCAAAGCGCTTTACACAACTTGTGCATTCACCCATTCACACCCATTCACACAAGCACAACTGACATTCACACTCCGATGAATGCATCGGAGAGCAATTTCGGGTTAGTATCTTGCCCAAGGATATTTGGCATGCAGACTAGGTGAAGCCGGGAATCGAACCACCAACCTTCCGATCAGTAGATGACCTGCTCTACCACCTGAGCTACAGCCACCCACTACAAACTACAAATTTGCTCTAAAGTACTAAAATATCGATATTTTAATGTGAGAATCGATTCTAGAACATAAATGATTGGTATTGGAGGAATCGATATTTCAGGATCGATCCGCACATCACAATTACGCACAAGTCTACTGTTGTTTACAGCGCTGTCGGCCGCTGTTTTTTTTCCTTTTACTTCTGAAAAGAAAACCTAATTTCTGCCATTCAATACGCTACTGAACAAATGTAACATTTTTAAAAATTATGCAAAACTCTTAGCCGTGTCTCTAATAAAAGGAAAATCACCTTCATGTTTTTCTGTGTTTTATCTTCAGCTACTTTGACACAAAGGCATCTGGTGTGACGCTTACACCTTTGATAAAGTCTTGCGAGGTTCAGCTTCCTTTTTATAGATACAAAAAGATGTAAATTTACTGATCTGAATTTTAATATTTCTGACTGTCGGAGGCAAAATTGCCCAGATTCAAATCGAATTAAATTGAATCCAATCCAATCCAATCGTGGATCGAATCAATTCAGAACCTTGTGAATTGGAATCGAATCGATTCTAGAAATCAGTGACAATACCCTGCCCTATCTCGTAGGGTGTCTTGCATTGAAATCTGCTGCAATGACCCGGTTACTGCATTCACCAGATATCAACACGATTTCGATCCGCTCCTCACGTGTTAACCTCTTCGACATGCCAATGGCTGTGAACAAAGAGAAACTTGTAAATAACTCATGAAAGAATAAAGTTATGTTGAAAGCAAGCACACCATTGTTTTTCTTGTGACATTACCAATAAGTTTGACGTGTCACATGGCCCTCTTCCTATAGAGATTGAAAATGTGACGTCATTCAGGGGCATAACCGCAAAGGATTCTGGGAATGGGTGGCAAGCGGTACTAGAGCACTGCAGGCTTTCACATGAAAACAGTCACACAGCAATAAAAAGAAACACAAAAAATTGCAAGAAGCTGTTGTATTATTAACTGCAATAGCCGGTCGCATGACAGCCACGGGAAGCAGACGGGTAAAGAGATCAGTTGTTATCGGATTACGTCGTGGAAGAGAAATTGTTTAAGCCACGTTTCTGAAGTAACAAAGAACCGACGGATGGCCTGGATTGCAGCAATTCGAAGACCAAATATAACGTTTCAGAACACTCCAGCTCACATGCAGTGTTGGGAAGGTTACTTTTAAAATGTATTCCATTACAGAATACAGAATACATGCCCCAAAATGTATTCTGTAACGTATTCCGTTACGTTACTCAATGACAGTAACGTATTCTGAATACTTTGGATTACTTAATATATTATCATGCTTTTTACAACAACGTGAATGTACTATTGCTGTGTGATTTATTACTATTACTGAAGGTCCGCGACTCCGAACTGTAGTAAAGGGACCTCTGACTAATACGGCGGGGTCCCTGTCGGCTCGTGGCCGAAAAATAGCTTTACTTTGTTGTGTGGGTCAACTTTTCTTGCGAGAGACAGAGAGAGGCGTTGAAAGGCTGCTCCAACGGAACTTATTGTTTTCGGAGGAAAACACGAACACGGTGTACAGTCGAGTCTTAATAGCTTACTTACAACTGGGCTCGTCAGGCACTCTTCTTGGCTGAAGTGGTTATTATTATATTTACATGCTTCCAGCTCCCGTTTTTCCTTGATGACAACTCGTACCTTTCCACTCCCCTTTTTCTCCCTCCTCGCGCTCACAGACCCATAACGTGTATGGCAGTCCATTCTCCCTGCAACACGGACTACACTGCCCATGATGCTACATTCTTTAGAGCTATGCTTGTAGCATTCTGCCTGTTAGCTTAGCACAACAACAACGAAAAGGCGCTCTCTCACCCAGGAAACACACAGTCGCAGAGAGAGAGAGAGCGTCGCCCTGTAACCATGGCAACCGTAACGCTGCCGCCTGGAACAACAGCTGTCAAACAAAACCCAAACAGTCCTGACCCGCGACGAAATGAAACAGGAAAGTACCGCAGTGTAATCCATTTATTTCAACAAAGTAACTGTATTCTGAATACCACCTTTTTAAACGGTAACTGTAACGGAATACAGTTACTCATATTTTGTATTTTAAATACGTAACGGCGGTACATGTATTCCGTTACTCCCCAACACTGCTCACATGTTAGTCTGCTCCAAACATTTCCACAAAGGTAAGTTTTCTGTTGTAGTTATTACGTAATTTATCGTAACATAATTGCTGATGTAGGTTACAAATAAGTCTTATATTGATTTGAATTGAATTCGTCGCGCTATGCTGCTTTGTTCACTGTGGCTTTGCGGGCTAATGTTTGCCAATTTTTTGATGTGTTTTATAGAAAAACCAGCCTACAAAATGCTGGAATGCGATCCAGACTGGGCGCCCTCTATCAACCTGGGTCATACCAAGTTTAAAGCTGCTACCACAGCGATTGGTTAAGAGAGAGAGAGCGATATCAAAACAGCCACGAAAAGCGAAAAGTCACGCATATATGTTCCCAAGTGTTGTATTGAAACAAGTGATGAATAACTGTTTTTGAATATGTTTTTTTTTTCATTGTTGATTTGTTTTTCACCAAAGCTGCTAACAAAGCATGATGGAATACAATTTTGCCTCTTTCTTGTAAGATTCTATAATAGAGTGAAACAATAATGGTAAAAATGGTAAATGGCCTGTATTTATATAGCGCTTTACTAGTCCCTAAGGACCCCAAAGCACTTTACATATCCAGTCATCCACCCATTCACACACACATTCACACACATTCACATAATGCCATTTATAAATACAGAAACATTGAATTAATTACAAAACACTCTTTTTTTCTATTAGATCTGAAAATGTTGTGTAATACTACAACCTGAAACAACAAATAGATTGCGTTGGCCTGTACAGGAGATGAAGAAAAAAAATGTAACAACAGCGGTGAAATGGAATAGTCCAAATCAAGTAAACTGGACCTGGGCTTGTTGCAGGGATCTGAAGTTATTAAACATTTTGTGAGTGTAGGGACTCACACTTCACTCAGGATCATATAATAATAAATATGTGCGTGATGAAAGTTGGGCAGCACGCTATCGTCCTTACTCCACTCTGTATGCTCGTATGGGTCTGACCCTTTCACTCCTTTGATTTTTTTCCTCGTACTTTTTTTTTTTTTGCCTTTTCGTCAAGTCTGTCTTTGTACGGACCTGCCGTGTTCTCCGTTGTTTTGTACATAACTGTTTTTGGGGCAAATAAAATGAAAGTAGGGATTAAAACCGCAGAATTAATGATTACCGGTGCTGGAAATGCTAGTGTTTGATGCAGTGTCTTGATGTTGTTGCCACATGTACCCACAATGCAATGCGCGAAAGTCACGTGGTCTGTCAATCTCTATTGAAAAAACAAAAGTTGTATCCAAGATGGCCGACTTCTAATTGGCCACCATGGTCACCACCCATCTTGAGGAGTTTGCCCCCTCACATAAACTAATGTGCCACAAACAGGACTTTAATATCACAAACCATTCCCATGTTATTACAGTGTATCCATATACATGGCCCACCTGTAGTATATACACAAGGCTGTATGTAAGCGTGAACAGTGAAAAATGTGGTTGTCGCACAGTGAAATAGTCCTTGGAAACATTGCATAGTTAAAGAATATTGCACAGTTAAGTTTGTATTTTTCACAGTGGTTTATCCCCTGAGTATATTCATTAATGTAACAGCCCTGTTAAAAGAGAGTTTTTCCTCCCTACTGTCGCTAAGTGTCCTCTGATTGTTAGAGTCTTTATTTTGCACTGTAAACCAACTTGAGACAACTATTGTTGTGACTTGGCGCTGTATAAATAAAACTGAACTGAACTCAAGTAAATCGCCACTGAGTAAAAAACATTTCACACGATATTGAGCTTAATCCATCAGAGTGAAGGCGCACATATTGAAGAAGCTTTAGGAGGGGGGTTAGTCTCAGAAGGTTTACAAATGTGCATGATATGATATATCATGACATAATAAAATCTGATCACTTTGACTTACAAAAGTTGGAGGATGCGTCTTGGGAAGTAACTGAATGAAAAGCGAGCTGGGGGATACAAACAGAGAATATTTTTTTTGACAATCATTTCTAAAATATGGTCCATAGAAAAAAACTACACAGCAGTGACACCACAAGCCATGCAAGAATGAAAAAAAGTTATATTATGGTGGGGCGTGGTCTACGATGCCGTGGCATGGGAGATGGATGCACCTGGGCCCTATTTCAGGAAGCCGGTTTAGTGCAAACTCTGAGTAAGTATACCCTGAGTTAACGAAAACTCTGGGTTTTTGGTTTCACAAAGCGAGTTTAGATTCATTCTGAGTGAGTTACTATGCCGACACACTCCGTGAAGCTAACCTGCCCCCTAGCAGGTTTACTTCAACTAACCCTGACTTTCTCCGGAAACCTGACTGTAGGAAGTGTCAGACATGGCGTGCCCCTTCCTTGAAGAGCCAGTAGATGTTGAAGCCCAAATTCTCCACAGAGCTCTCCGCCGGGAGAGAGTGATTAGAGCGCGTTCGGACATTTTATCATTTCTTGATGATTTTCTGTGTGAATGTTACCGTTTTTCAGCACAATCTATAATTTATTTGAATAACATCCTCAGGCCTAATATTGCTCATGTGACACATCGCGGACATCCTCTCAGTTCTGTACATATTATTTGTATTGCACTTCGGTTTTTTGCAAACGGGAGCTTTCTGTATAATATTGGTGACGCTGAGCACGTTTCCAAGGCTACCGTCTGTCAGGCAGTCAGGAATGTTACAGTTGCACTGAAACGTCTCGTGTACTCGTTTCTGGTGTTCCCCGGTCATAGACCCACAAGATTTATCAAAGAGGGATGCCACAAAATTGCAGGTATCAGGATGAACGAAACTTAATCCATGATGTGGTGATATTTGAACTACTACTTAAATTTTACATTTATTCTCACGGTTCCCAGGCGTGAGTGGCTGTATAGATGGCACTCACATTCCAATCATTGCTCCTTCAGTAAATGAAGGAGACTATGTGAACAGGAAGTCTTTCCACAGCATTAATGTACAGGTACATAGTTCCCTGTAGCATTTCAAACTAACAAATTATTTCATTATAGTAATGGATGCTAATTTGTGTTCTCTGCACTGTGAAGATCATATGTGATGCTGCCAACATTATCACAAATGTGGAAGCCAACTGCTCAGCCTCTGTGAGTGGTGGTGGTGGAGGACCCCCACCTGTTTTTCGGGCCTCCGCTTTTTTTTTCTGTTGGCTATAACGGGTCACATTTGAGCATACAGAGTAAGCAAATATGTACTTGTAATGTGCTCAGATAATTTCAATAAGTGCTTACAGAGGGGAAATTAATGTAGCCTCTAACTGCAATTGATTTACATCGGACAAACAGACCAAGCACTATGGCTCATAATACAATTACACCTTACCTGTTTGGACTATATTTTTATATTTCATTTTTACTTGCTGCCAGGAACGTTTGGGGCCTGTTGGGTTGCACCTGCGCTCACATCACATCACAAAATAAAATGTATAAAATAAAAAATAAAATAAAATATAATAAAATAACGTGTTAAATGGGTGGAAATCCTTAGATCAATGTTTAAATTAACACTCACGCATTGACTCTGTCGGCTATGTTTTGCCATGCATGCTCCCTTTCTTTTGCAGCTGAGGCTGCGTTACTTTTTTTCCGCGGAATTTGGATGTTATCGGCATATGCTGCCATCAGAATTTCGGCCTCAAGCGCTGTAAAATACATTGACCGCGCCTTCTTTCCCTCCGTCTCCATGGTGACTCGCTTAATCTGTGCTTTACTAATCAGGGCTTTATGTATCCTCGTGCGCGCGCTTAACTTGGGGTTAAAGCAACTCCGCGTTGACTGAACTAATTGTTATCAGCCTTTCTGAAACCGAATATTCCGAGTTAAGATAAGATAAGATAAGATAGAACTTTATTAATCCCTCGGGTGGGTTCCTCTGGGAAATTCGACTTCCAAAAAAAGCACAGCAACGACCAAAGTTACAGTTACAGAACTGTTATATATATATATATATATATACACACACACACACACACACACACATATATAAATACAGAGACAAATATAAATAAAATATACAAAGGGGATAAATAGAATAAATAGGAATAAAAAATAAAAATACAAGTGAATTGCACATTTCAAGTATTGAGTCTATTGCACTGTTGACTATTTACAAAAAGTATTGCACAAGGTATTGTACAGTGAGGTGAAGAGGCACTACAGCTTAGTTGTTCCCTCCTTTGTCCTCCTGTTTCCCCTCCCTCTCCCCTCCAGAGAGGAGTTAAACAGTTTGATGGCGTGTGGGACAAAGGAGTTTTTAAGTCTGTTAGTTCTTGTCTTGGGGAGAAGCAACCTGTCACTGAACAGACTCTTCTGGTTGTTTATGGCCGTGTGCAGAGGATGCCCAGCATTGTTCATAATGTCCATCAGTTTCTTTAATGTCCTTTTCTCTGCCACTGTCACCAGAGTGTCCAGCTTCATGCCGACCACAGAGCTAGCCCTCCTGATCAGTTTCTCCAGCCTGGATGAGTCCCTCTTTGCTGTGCTGCTCCCCCAGCACACCACAGCATAGAAAAGTACTCCAGCAACCACTGACTGGTAAAACATCCTCAGGAGCTTCCTGCAGATGTTAAAAGACCTCAGCCTCCTGAGGAAGTACAGTCGGCTTTGGGCTTTTTTATACAGGTGCTCTGTGTTGCATGACCAGTCCAGTTTATTGTCCATCCACAGCCCGAGGTACTTGTACTTGTTGACCACCTCCACCTCCTCCCCCTCTATCTGAACTGGCAGTGGACCTTCTCTGGACCTCCCGAAGTCCACAACCAGTTCCTTAGTCTTTGAGGTGTTGAGTTGCAGGTGGTTTGTGTGACTCCATGCGACAAAGTTCCTCACCAGACTTCTGTACTCCTCTTCCTGATCATCCCAGATACACCCCATGATGGCCGTGTCATCTGCAAACTTCTGAATATGGCATAATTCAGAGTTGTAGCAGAAGTCAGAGGTGTACAGGGTGAAGAGAAGAGGGGACAGCACAGTTCAGAGTTGGACAGTTCGGGGTTACTCAACCCTGAGTATCGTTTTTCACTCTGAGTTTTCTAAACCGGCTTCCTGAAATAGGGCCCTGCAATCACGCCTCGCCGGCATAACAAGTCTGCACTGAATCCTGGTTATTGCTGTTGTTGGTACGTGTGGCTGTGAGCTGCAAAGCTGCAGCCAGAGTGTAAACAGCAACTGATACTGACTGTATATGTAAGCGTGTAAAAACTGCAGATAGTAAGATTAACAGCAACAGTTTGTTTTTTGTTTTTTTGGAGAAATTTCTTGTGAACAATATTGTGGCGCAGTGTGACATCAAAAACGACGCACACCTTTCACGTTCGTGACTAAATCTCTGTTTTCCTCGTCCACACGTAAGCGCAAAAACTGAGTCTTCGAAACAAAATATCCACCCTAGCAGGGGTGGACATTCAATTCAAAAGATTTGAGTGATCAAAAATGTGTGGACGAAAGGCCCAAACGCATTGAAAAGTCTGCGTTTTCAAAAGTACCTGTGGACGTAGCCTCAGGATGAAATAATACTGTTGAAAAATGCTGAAAAGCATGAAGTTGTCATGGGGTCTGCTGTGGGTTATTTATATTATGTATAGAAAGGCAGATCTGAAATATGCAGAATACAAGAAAGAATAGAGAAAGGAGAAAAATAGGAAAATACAAGAAAAACCCAACTAATTAAATCCCTCTCAAAAAATATAAGGACCATTTTCAGTCCTCTTTTAATTTATTCTCTTGACCTGTTCATTTGTTTCCCAGAAGGTTGACATGACAATATGGAAAAATACTTTGCCTTGTTCCCGAAAACTGTGATTTGTTTGTGTAATGGGAACCAACAACACGTCAGTTTGTCTTATGCAAAAAAGATGTTTGTCTAGCTTCTCCTATTAACCTTGGATTTCTTTAAGCATATGAATGGTTTCCAAGTATTGTTAACTTTGGGTAAACTGAAAAAAAACCTAAAACAGCTATATTACCAATATGTCCTCCTTGTGACATGTGTGTGTGTAGCTGAAGGTTAAAATAAAAGATACATTCCTATTGAGTCAGTTGATGAAACAGATTAATTTTATACTTTTATTCAGGTTCTTTCAAATTTTTTGCTCAATGAAATTCAGATGATCAATAATCACAAATTTTCAACCTCCACATCTGAAGTGACTGTTTCATTCAACTTGTGTTGTACTACAGCATGGATAAAAGGGCCGCCCTGACATGTAAATATGCTTTGACATGCAAAGCTCACATCTCCAGCAAATATCTTACAAAACCTCTTTGGATCCTCATTTCTCTGCTGAACCCTTTAGAGAAATTCAACAATGGATCAGATCTTCACCTGCATCCTATTCCTGATGGGATTGTTTGGAACTTTTACAAAGTACATTCACGTTAATGACAAAATGAATTGGCTTGAAGCTCAGACTTACTGTCGGCAGCACTACACAGACCTGGCCCCTGTCAGTAACGACAAGGATGCCAACAAACTTCAGCAGCGCTCTCCAGCAATGTCAATGACTTTATCTGGATAGGACTCGTGAGAAATAGCTCAAACAGAATGCAATGGCTGTGGTCAGGAGGTGGAGTGGCATCCACGTGTTTCTGGAAACCAGGTGAACCTAATGACTTTAACGGGAATGAAGATGGTGGCTGTGTGTGGAATAAAATGTGGAATGATGAAAATCTACAGCATCGAAAAACCTTCTTCTGTTACGGTGCCATTGTGGTGAAGGAGAAAAAGACTTGGGAGGAAGCTCTGGAGTACTGCAGGGAGCACCATGATGACCTGGCCAGTGTGGCGTCTGAGACTGAGATGCTGCTGATCCAGAAAGAGTTGAGCAAACATAACACCACTGATCACATCTGGACTGGATTGCGCTTTCTGGCTGGGGACTGGCTGTGGGTGGATGGGCAGGAGATGGACTATGAGGCCTGGGGTGAAGAAGGAAAACCATCATGTCCACATGCTAAGATAAAGTGTGGAGCCTTACAGGTGACAGGAGGGAACAAGGCTGTTTGGGACGCTCATGACTGTGAGGAGAGACTACATTTTATTTGCTACTGAGCCTATTTACTGTGCAAAATTCATTTGCATTAATCATACATTTCTGTGATTGATAAAGTTTTGAATCAAAACAATTGTGTTATTTGTCACCTACATCTTCTTCATGTGTATTTCTTTCATTTCTATCTTGTGGGAATGGCAAAGTCAGCTTTCAATTATTTAACAAACATTGTGTTTCTTCATTTCTTGTTTCAGTGAGTAAAAAGTTTTAAAAATAAGAAAAGTTACTGAAAATAATCTCCAGATCCTGTTCATCATTCTAGCTTTTATAGCTTTTCTTGCACACAAAGAAAAACACTCATAATAGACAAGCTGTTAGGTTTTGTATTGTTGATTGTCATTTATGCTTAGAAATATCTACTTATATATGCTTAGAGTTTTATAATTAGTCTTAGATTGGTAGAGGTTTGATCCTTAATAGTCTGCAAACTTTGTGTGCACACCTACATCCTGGGAGCATGGGAAGAAGTCGTACCTTGTCTTATTGTTTTATGGTAGGATAAACGTGGCTATATCTGTTAGGCTAAGTGCCTTTTGAATGAACCTATGCATATTCATGTAACCACAATAAAAGGTGCTATGGGGAACCTGGCTGAGAGTCTGACGGAGGTCAAGTGGTGGAACGACACTTGGCTCCAGGCAGGTCTCCCTCATGCATGAGTAACACGAAGAACTTTGCCTACTTGGTGTTCAATGCTTTTGCTGTGTTTTTAAATTGTCTCGTTCCAGCGGTGGGCCTGTGCTAGACAGACCCAACACAAGCAGTCTCGTGTTACATTTTGAGAATGCCCCACTGTGATGGAATGGAATTATTCTGAAAGGTTTAAAAGCACATATGATGTGATCGATAAGTGTAAACTAAACTAACTAATAAATTTGCAAATTTAGTAACAAATGCATGCTCCAATCCATACACAAATACAGGCAATCTGAACAGAAGCAAAACTATTTAGAAATTTGTATATAAAAATCTGACTCAATAATCACAGTTCTATACACAAGTTCATAAATCAAATCATTTTAGCTATGCTTTCCTGTCTGGATAAATCTCTAAAGATACTGTTCACAATCTTTTCACTCACTTAAAAGCCATTAAATGCATAAATCGCCTGATATTCACAGATCACATTTTGAGACTCTTTTCACACTGAATTGTATCATAACTTTGTTTTTGTGAAATGAAAAAAATTATACATCAACTATGCACTATAAAAAACGTCTGAATTTGTCAGGTTTGTTTTATTTGTAACCAACAGCACATTTAAACAACATACAGTGGGGCAAAAAAGTATTTAGTCAGCCACCGATTGTGCAAGTTCCCCACCTAAAATGATGACAGAGGTCAGTAATTTGCACCAGAGGTACACTTCAACTGTGAGAGAAAGAATGTGAAAAAAAAAATCCATGAATCCACATGGTAGGATTTGTAAAGAATTTATTCGTAAATCAGGGTGGAAAATAAGTATTTGGTCAATAACAAAAATACAACTCCATACTTTGTAACATAACCTTTGTTGGCAATAACAGAGGTCAAACGTTTACTATAGGTCTTTACCAGGTTTGCACACACAGTAGCTGGTATTTTGGCCCATTCCTCCATGCAGATCTTCTCGAGAGCAGTGATGTTTTGGGGCTGTCGCCGAGCAACACGGACTTTCAACTCCCGCCACAGATTTTCTATGGGGTTGAGGTCTGGAGACTGGCTAGGCCACTCCAGGACTTTCAAATGCTTCTTACGGAGCCACTCCTTTGTTGCCCGGGCGGTGTGTTTTGGATCATTGTCATGTTGGAAGACCCAGCCTCGTTTCATCTTCAAAGTTCTCACTGATGGAAGGAGGTTTTGGCTTAAAATCTCACGATACATGGCCCCATTCATTCTGTCCTTAACACGGATCAGTCGTCCTGTCCCCTTGGCAGAAAAACAGCCCCATAGCATGATGTTTCCACCCCCATGCTTCACAGTAGGTATGGTGTTCTTGGGATGCAACTCAGTATTCTTCTTCCTCCAAACACGACGAGTTGAGTTTATACCAAAAAGTTCTACTTTGGTTTCATCTGACCACATGACATTCTCCCAATCCTCTGCTGTATCATCCATGTGCTCTCTGGCAAACTTCAGACGGGCCTGGACATGCACTGGCTTCAGCAGCGGAACACGTCTGGCACTGCGGGATTTGATTCCCTGCCGTTGTAGTGTGTTACTGATGGTGACCTTTGTTACTTTGGTCCCAGCTCTCTGCAGGTCATTCACCAGGTCCCCCCGTGTGGTTCTGGGATCTTTGCTCACTGTTCTCATGATCATTTTGACCCCACGGGATGAGATCTTGCGTGGAGCCCCAGATCGAGGGAGATTATCAGTGGTCTTGTATGTCTTCCATTTGCTGATGATTGCTCCCACAGTTGATTTTTTCACACCAAGCTGCTTGCCTATTGTAGATTCACTCTTCCCAGTCTGGTGCAGGTCTACAATACTTTTCCTGGTGTCCTTCGAAAGCTCTTTGGTCTTGGCCATGGCGGAGTTTGGAGTCTGACTGTTTGAGGCTGTGGACAGGTGTCTTTTATACAGATGATGAGTTCAAACAGGTGCCATTCATACAGGTAACGAGTGGGGGACAGAAAAGCTTCTTACAGAAGACGTTACAGGTCTGTGAGAGCCAGAGATTTTCCTTGTTTGAGGTGACCAAATACTTATTTTCCACCCTGATTTACGAATAAATTCTTTACAAATCCTACCATGTGAATTCATGGATTTTTTTTTCACATTCTGTCTCTCACATTTGAAGTGTACCTCTGGTGCAAATTACTGACCTCTGTCATCATTTTAAGTGGGGGAACTTGCACAATCGGTGGCTGACTAAATACTTTTTTGCCCCACTGTAAGTTGTGCTTTAGAGATGGCACATTTACAGTTCAGGTTTTCAAAAAACAAAAACCCTTAGTTTCAAAAGGCAGAAAAAGCTAAAAAGGAGAAAAAAAGGTGTTTTTATTGAATTGGCTCATTATTGTAGAATCACAGTGATTTCATGGTTATTGAAATGTGTTCAGAATTTGCAAAGTTACGATGCCTCATGTTCTAAATCATGATACACTGCTCTCCCCTACATAAGCTGCCTTTATAGATTTTAAGTATCAGCATATGTATTGGTATTGGCAATACTGGCCTTATATTTACCTGGTATTGGATCGATACCAATATCTGCAGTGTCGCACACCACTAGTGTAAAACTGTGGTATTGTTTTTTTCTCAAATAAAAAAAATCTGACAACAGTTCATTACTGCTCTACTAAAAAACACATTAGAATATATTGTTTACATAAGCTGCTGGTGCATGTTGGATGTGCTTCTACCGGAAAAACAGTTGCAGGGCAGTTACAGACTAAAGACTAACTTGTGCCTCCCTGTGGCTTATCCTCTGGCATGAATATATCCTAACTGATCTCTTGCATGTGTTTATATAGTCCAAGTGATGTTGGGTAATTGCAGCTGACACTTCAATGTTACCTCACTGACCGATAAAGACTAATTTTTTTTTATCTTAATTAAAATAAATAACAATCGAAATCGAAATAATCTAGTTCATTTATGTTTATAAAGGTAGATTGATGTAATTCATAATTTCTTTGTTGAACAGCTGAGTTGTGGAGTGATGAGGACCCAAATGTAGATGTATGATGAAGACAAACTGTGTGGACCAAGTTGTCCTAAAAAAGAATGTAAAAATAATGTATTGTTGAAAAAAAAAAAAAACGAAAAGAAAAAGGAAACACTGGTACTTCATGTAGTAGTGGGTGGCTGAACCAGCCAGTTTCTAAACATTACTGTTGATTATCATATGTGCCAGGCCGGAGGGAGGGGACCAAGAGGATCCTGCCTCTGAAATGTAAAGTGCGGTAACCACACACTTAAAGGAGAAAGAGCACCAAGGTGTACCACTTATTAAAAGTTTTAAGTGAGTGAGACTATATATTTGATCCCTTTATGTGTACCCATGACACTTTGTAGATTAGATGTCTATTCATATTAATGTACAGAATTCACCTGCTTGCTGCTACTACTGCACATTCACCCAATGTATATACTACATATATATATATATATATATATATATATATATATATATATATATATATATATATATATATATAATGTTTTTCCTCTACACCCCCCCCCCCCCCCAATTTTTTTGCACATGTCGAGGAGCGTGTCAGGCTACATTTCACTGTGTGTTATACTTGTATAACTATGCATGTGACAAATAAAGAACCTTGACCTTGACCTAGATTACAGAAAATCCAAAATAAATGAAAACTTGTGCACCCATGTTTTTGTCAGTGAAGATTTTCGCTGTACAATCATTCCACCCAGCAAAAGAACATTTTGCATGACACTGCCACGATGACTGGATGCAAAATTCTGTCTACTACGGTAACATCCCCAGGCATACATCGTGTAGTCGAACGATGTCGACTACACTCTACTCTACTGGACCAATATTAAGTCCACTTTTGTTTAATTTATTTTACAATTTTTGCTTAGTTCTTTGTTAACATTTACAAGCATTTAGTAAGTAAGGTTTATTTATAATTGCTCTTCCAGATACAAGGTGTCATGATCCTGGGTCTTTTGACCCAGCGTTTTGTGTTTTCTATTGTTGTGATGTATTTTGGTTCTGGTTTTCTATTTCTTTGGGTTTTGGTTCTGTTCTTCCTCAGTTTAGTGTTTAGTCTTTTCTGCCTCTGTATTCCTGTGTCAAGTCCGCTTTTCTTAGACTGTGTTTTTGTGTGTATGTGTTCCTGTTTTACTTTGAAGGTTCCTGTCTGATGTCAGTGCGTTCTGTTTACGTTTCCCCTGCCTCGTCCCCCTACTGTTTCCCAGCCCCTGATTCCTGGTGTGTGTATTTATAGTGTGTGTTACCTCGTCCTCGTTACTGGTTCATCTGTGTATCTTCCTCCGTCATCGATAATTGTCTCTCCGTGTCTCCCTGCATCTGTTTCTGGTTGATTCTGTTAGTTTTCCCAGTTTAGGTTTGCTTAGTTTCATGCTCAGCCTAGCCATCTCTGTTTGTATCTACATTTGACGAATGAACTCACTTGCATCTGAGCTGCCGCATCTTGGTTCCTTAATAATTCCATACGGCTTGCCTCATGAGCCGTGACACAAGGTCACAAAAGTGTACAACCAAATTTTGAATCATCTTTGATTCTGATCAAAACTAGGATCCAATATAAGCTAGCAAATGTTGGATGAGAGAAGAGAAAGTGAGTGAGTGTGATGGAGCTCTACTGAAAACAGACATTTCGTCAGGCATTTGGCTTCTTTTTACAATATATTTTTTCATTGTTTTATTTTTGCTATTTTTGCTGTGTTCTTTTCTGTGTTATTTGGTAAAATTTATAATCATGAATGCAGACATACAGTCATCTTACAGAACTTACATAACATGAAAACCTTATTTTCTGAAAAAGCAGACATTAAAGCCATGTCCATAACATGCTTTAATGTCTAACAGGTCTCAACAACATGTAAGAGGCTGCAATTGATTAGACTGAAAACCAACAAAAAAAATTGAAACAGGTGAGAAATTGTATAAATGTGCACGTAATAACTCTCATTTTGATGCTTAAAAGTGTTGCCTGCATGATTTAATAGCCCTTAAAATCATGTCCTCATAAAAGACTGGAAATTAACGTTTGTGCAAATTTAATGTAATCTTTAAAACCAGAAAAATTTATTCCTGAAATGCCGCATTATGGCAACACTAGAAACACAGCTTGGTTAAGTGTGACAGCATCCATGGGGATTAAACAAGAAATCTCAGCTCCATCACACACTCACCATCACATTTGCAGTGTTCTCTTCTCCCTGTCTGCCACCACTACGTCTTTTTTGTTGGCCAGAAGATGCTTGTCTGTCTGGAACTTGAAGTCCCACAGGACTTTAACTCTTTTCTCAACCTGTTGTCCTAATCCATATGTGGCATAGATATTCCTGCACATTCTTGAAGCCATTTGGGTTGTGCTTCTTAGTGTGTGCTATGCCAGCTTGCTTACATCCTACTACTGTGTGCTACATATTCTCCAGAGCACCTTTGCAGAGTCTGCAACTTAGATCCTGTCATCTATGGTAGACTCCTGGCTATTTGGATCCGGTGCTTAAAGTCTGATCAGTCACTGTTCTCAGTCAGCTACAGTAAAAAAATAATGGATCTGGAAAAACCTAAAGCTGCTACATTTGAAAGCTATGATTAACTTCCTTCACAGTTGTCAAATGATTCCATCTATGACTGGGGAATCTTTAATAATGTTAATGGACAAAAAGTATATGTAGATAAAAATATATGGTGTTCATAACTGACCTGATCCACTTTACTGATGAGGCTTCGGTCCCAATACTCGCACAAGATGAGTCTCAGTCAAACCTGGAGGAGAGTGAGCTAAAGAACACAAACAAAGGGATTTAAAGGATCTTCAGTCATATGAGTTCTATGCAAAACTACACAATAATTATAGTACAACACATGCAAGAAGGCAAATCTGCATCAAAATACATACACTGACACACACACACACACACATACACACACACACACACACACACACACACACACACACACACACACACACACACACACACACACACACAGCAAGAGTGAGTAAAAATGAGCTGGCTGTGATGTTCTAATGCAGGTATGGGCATCAGAGCTAGTTAAAGAGCTGAAAATAACCTACCGTGTTTGCCATCATTAGAATCAGCAACTGAAGGCTAGGAAAGCAAAAACTGGAGGCATTATGCCATCCTGTACACTAGAGGGCAGCACAGGCTAAAACTATTAAAGCCACTTGCTGTTCAGTCATGAAATTATAAACCTGTGGTGCATTTGAATTATTTTAAAAGCATCAAAACCGCTATAACTGATAACTTTAATTACATTTCCACAAGGCTTTTCAAATTATGTTAATTGTGACTGAAGTGTATCACTGTAACACTTTTCAGTAGTGATGTTACATCTCACACTGCAAGAAGGTCATGAGTTCCCCTCCATCATCTGGCCGGGGTCTTTCTGTGTGGAGTTTGTTCCAGGTTTCTCTCCAGGTTCTCTGGATTCCTCCCACAGTTCTACGACATGCAGTTAGTTGGGTTGGGTTAACTAGTGATTCTAAATTGCCTTTTAGATGTGAGTGTGAATGGTTATGTGTCTCTGTTAGCTCTATGTCATATGCAAGATGCAGGATGTAACCTGCCTCTCGCCCTATGGTAGCTGGGATAGGCTCCAGCTCTCATAAGGGTATTCTACATCATTATTTTTACATATTCACCAGTATGTACCCGCATGTATTACTACAACAGGGCTGCTATACAAAGAATGACCAGCAGAGGTTAGTACTTTCAAATGAGCCGCTGTATGGGGCTTCATGTGATCTGCCTTTGCCATGACATACACATATGGACTTTGGTTCCGTATAAATTGCTTTTCTTACATTTGTCTTTTCAGACTGCAATTTCAGTCTCTGCTTTTCTCCAGCTCACTACTCCTTCACACGGCTCAGACTCCGCTCTCGTATTCCTCTTTTCTGGCACTCTACTGAAATAAGGAAGGCATGACCGTTGTTATCAGTTGTGTCACCTGCCTGGCCTGGAACTGCCAGTGAACCTGCTGACAAATCTCAGCTCCAATTCTGAAGGACAAGTCTTGGACAAATCTGACACAGACAGTTTTTAGTACTTTTGCTGATAGCAGTTCCAAACAAAATTACACAATAATCACAGCACAAACAATGAAAGAATGCAAAAGAGAGCAAAGGCCAGTTCAGTGTAGGACTTCAGTCCTCTTTGAACTACTTTTCCTGACTTCTACATTTGTTTTTTCCATTAGGAAAACATAACAATATGTAAAATGACTTTGTCTTGTTCCTGAATACAGTGATTTGTTTGTCTGATGTGAAGCCAGCAACATTTCAGTTTTGCCTTATGGAAATTAAAAATTTGTTTAGCTTGGCCCAATATGCTTGTTTTTTTTTCACCACTATGGTGGTGTGGTGCTCGGGTGTTGGAAAGCTTTCCACAGTATGGGTGTAAATGACCCAGATTATTTGTTTATTTGATATTTTTCAAACAGTTAAATCCCTGAACGAATTATACCTTATAATATAGATTAGACTCTTATTTTGAAATTCGGAACGGGCAACTTCCGGGAAGGAAGATCGTACTGCTACTGCTTGCCGCAGAAAAGGTTAATGAGAAGGTTATCGTTTTCCATCCATCTTCAAATTAGCATCTAGCTGGAAGGCGAACAGGTATGTTTGTGTGTTGTACTTGTTTGCATTTCGGACAATTTGTAAATATATTACTCGATTATTAATAAGTTTATGAGTGATCTAGCAGGCTGATGCTAGCACCTCCTGTGCCTTTTCTGTGAATTAATTAGCATAACGGAAACGTGGTTATATCAAGTGAATGTTTATTTTGTTTTATGTCATGATTACAGCTCTTACGATGTGCCTATGGTAACTTGTGAATAAATGGGTTGGAATACCCCACCATGGTCCATCCGTAATGATCATTGAGTGCACCGTCTGAATAAAGTCCGGCTGGAATGCTACAATGGGTTCAAAGTGTTTCTAAGTCAAATCAAAATCAAATCAAATCAAATCACTTTTATTGTCACATCACATGTGCAGGTACATTGGTACAGTACATGTGAGTGAAATTCTTGTGTCCGAGCTTCACATGCAACAGAG